>NC_091502.1:7684589-8337410 GCF_947461875.1 Haliaeetus albicilla
TAATGAGAGAATCAGTGATTCATTTCACCCACTAAATAAAAGAGGTATGTTCCAGCTGTCATGGCTTGCCATTAACAAAAGCACCTGTGCTTTGAACTAGATAATCAATAACACTCTCAATTTTGGAACAGGTTTTTATACATTTTATACACAGTGATTTCTTTTTTTTTTTCCCTAACTTTATAGTTTTGTATCTTGTCCTTCACCAAATCAAGAAGAACCAGTCATATATTGAAATAGTGAATCTGAATCTACGTCTTTTTTTCCACTGCCATAAACTTTTGAAGATCAAAGCCAGCATCTCAGCAACTGAGGTTTAAGTGTCATTTGGCATACTGAATAAAAGTCAAGAGCTCTCCTTAAAGTAGTATCTTTAAAGTTATGTGTTGAGAAAACTCTCTCTAATCCTCTCTGCAAATATCCCAAACAGAGCAATAATAAACCCTATATGTGTCCTGTCACCTTTTCCTGCAGCTATTGCAACTGCAGCAATTTCTACTCTAAAAGAAGCTATAAGAAAACTTGACATCCCTTTTGACAAGTCAGAATGAAGCAACACAATTTGGCTGGGCAGTTTTGAATCTCTGGAGAAAACTTGCAACATGGATTGAAAAATTCTGCAACTGCAAAATGTCACTAAATAATATTTTAATATTAAACAAATCTGAAAAAGTTATGCATGTCCACTTACACTTGTACTGAGATAGGCAGAGAGAGATTGAGGCAGAAAAAACATGCTGTAATTGTTTGCAAATTCCTACAGATGTTTATTCATTTTCTCTGGTTGAAACTTTCTTTGGTATGTGATCAAAAAACAACTATATAAAGGAGTTTGCCTTCTTTAAGAGCATTCCTTCCATTAACCATAGTATTAGAAGACAGGCCAAAGAGAGGATTTCTGAATGGAAATCTTGTTGACAGTTGTGGTAATCCAGACTGCAGTTGGCTATTTTTCCATGTGGTTGTTGGGCTGGGATTTTTGTTTATGGTTCTGGTTGGTCACATTTTCATGTTTTCTACAGTCTTTGACAGACAGCTCCAAACTAGAAAAGTACAGCTGTAATCCAAAAATATGTTCATATCCTCAGTTACCACAATCTTCAACTGCTTTCAGGAATTATTATGCTACACAGTTTACAAAGGATACAAAAAAGTCCATAACAGCTATTATCAAATTCAGCTGTAACCTTCCTAGCAGCACTACTCAACCGAGTATCTGTAATGCAAAATTTTGGCTTTGTAGATCACTGTAATAATGGGAGAGTTCCTCAGAGAAGGCCTAGCACAATAAAAAAGCACAATGTTATGGTTAAATATGTTTATGTAGAAGTAGCCTGACTCACATGACTTATCCCCATCTCAGAGATGCAAAGGCTAGAGTGAAAATATTAGATCATCTAGTCTGCCTCTCTAATTCAAACCATAGAGTCTCATCCAGTTACTCCTCTATTGAAGTCAGCTGCTTAGGCTTGCCAAGAAAAATCTTCTGAAAAGATTGAGCCCTGATTTGTGAAGAAGTAGTAATTCTTGCCAGTCAAGTTATTTACCTATAATTTTTTATTATACTCTTTGATGGAACTGAAATTTTGGTTGGTGAGTGTGCTAGGGAAATTCTGGGGAAAAAAAAAAACCTGTTGCTTGCAGCTATGGTAAATTAACCAACTTCATTCTACTCATCCTATATATCTCCAGAAGAAAAATGCCAGAAGTGTTTTGCAAATAATCCTGTGACAGTTATAAAAGCAACTGATCTTTCCAGAAGTTGATGGAGAAACAGGGAAAAAATTGATAATTAAAATATCATAAACATCCATCCATCTACTCCCCAATATCTGAGGATCCAGAAATTGCACCTCAGATTTTACATTAATATATAAATTAAGGTTTTTTCAAAATGGATGACTGGAGGGTGACGGGAAGGACATAGGGCAGTATGTCCACATTTTCTTATGAAATGTAATCCACAGAATCATGATTGCCTGAAAAACAATAAAATACACATAGGCTATTTATAGCTAAAGATCCATATACAAATACCCATCAACACCCATCAACAAAAAGCGTATCTGAATAAAGGCCATTCTTTAACTCCTCATTAAATAAATAATCTATCCCAAATTATTTCCCTAGCCATTTTTGTAATTTTAGGGATGTATTTACCCTAAATCAGGCACCAAATTTCTCTCTCAGCCTTTTTTGTTAAGACTTTCACTCTCTTACAATTCTTGGAAGAGGAATATATAAGTTACATACAGCCCTTCTCCCAATGCCTGCCAGGAAAAGATAGATCAAGGGTTCAGTTACACATGTAAAGATACAGTGATGATTCCAGAATAAAACACATATCTTCATTGGCTAATGACTTCTTGGAAATTTACTGACACAGACCTTCAGAATAATCAATATTTCACAGAACAGCCAACAATGAAATAAGCCACAGCTGTAACAGTCAGTCACAGAAGTTCGCATACATTGCAGCCCAAGATCAGCAAGAAGAGGGAGTTTTGCCCCTCCATTTTCTACCTGACAACTAAGGCTGCATCTGACCTTGACATTCAGTGGTTTTCTTTTCTTTAGTTCCTTTCAGTGGTAGAATTATGTTTTCCTTACAATGGAATATCAAAATAATTTATTTTAGGGATATTTTTCCTAGCAAAGCCTTTTCCATGAAGATTACAAAGATAAAGTAGAATCTAAAAGTCATGGAATAGGTCTCACATCAGCAATAGCTGTGCAAATAGGAGGTGACTGTCTTCTCTTTTAAAGTCTTGGGATGAGTAACGGGTGATGGATACTGTCTACGTTTTCTCTTTCTTCAAATTCCAGACTCTTAGGTCATTAGTAAACAGGGTGATATTGCATCTCTGCCACAGTGGGTAAAAGTTTTACAGTCCATGTTTAGAAAGCAATGTCCAGGAATATGGAGTTGATTTACATTTCTTTAAAGGCATATGATCTGAATTGAAGAGTGCAGATGTTAATGATAACAGAAATCAAGGAGACTCTTCCTGGAAAGGATGAAAAGTTTTGTCCTCACTAGTCCGCTGTTCTGGATGGCTTTGTTGATTTATTCTTCATACCATTCATCTAGCTAATTGATAGCTTTAAGTATACTTGGAAGTTTTTTATATTTCACAGAAATATTCCTCAAGGGTGCTTACTGACAAGTAACAAGTTAAGCTGCTAACTAAAAATGGAGTGAGGACATAGTATCTATGAACAGGCATAAAACATCTGGTGAAAATATGTTACAGCTAGAAATGTCAATAGCCCATTCTAAATGTATTTTTAAAAAATACAGTACAGAATGAATATATACATATATCAATGACCTATCTACCTATAGGTACAACGGCAAGGACAAAGACAAAGTAAAAAAATGGCATTTGACATTAGAAGTATTATAAATGGTTGTGTTCTCTTACAGCAGGGAAAAAAGGCCGGGGGGGAAGGGGAGGAAGAATGCCTTCAGATTCTGGAGTCACTTATTCTGCTAAATCAGAACCTGAACCCTGATGGAGAAATCCTCTCTGACAGGTAATGGGGTTGTCAGGTCTCCAGGATGAGCGCTCCACAGCTGTGGTCGTGCTATGGGCTTTACCAAAGGGTGTGCGACGAAGTAGATCCCGCTTGTAGTGACACAGGACTTCACAGGGTCATCCTTCTCACAGAAAGTTTGCCAGAAACACCTGTAATTTGCTTTGCATGCTAGTTTTCTACTGACTCTGCTCATGGGTTGTCATCCTTTTCAGCCTAGGATGTTTCATAGAAGTCCTGAATTACAGAAATCAGCCTAGTGAACCTAACATTGTGAAATGCATTTCACACAGCAAAAGTCCAGGCAAAAGCCTAGGTTTAGTCTTCAAATCCTTGATTTAATTGTTACATGGTATAGTATGAGTGGACCAGCTTTTCAGATGGCATAGATTAAAGCAAGATTTAAACCAAATGGGCAGCTGGCCCCCATGACTGGAAGCTATAAAAACTAGGGGGTCCTAGTCTAAGCTGGAACAGACCAGACCTGATGTGGTGCTGCCTTCTCCCATGCTGCCACTGTTCCCACCACAGTATAGAGTGAATAGGATCTCTCTGCAGAAATTATTCAGTTATTCTACATTTGGGGGGTGGGAGGGTCTAACAACGAGTTGCCATTATCATGTGTAGTACCTGTAGATTATGGAGGGACTGACAAATGGAGGATCCTTTCCTGACACCTCGGTCCCTCCAGAAAACCATGAATTTGGGGATGGACACCAAGTGGATGCTCAGCCATGGAAGCTATACACCACTCGCTGGTAACTATTACCACCTCAGGGTCACAGCACAGTGTGACACCTCACGAGGATCCAATGCTTTGCAAATGAAATTCCTGCCTGTTGGGTCCCCTCACCCCAACACGTTATAAAGATCAGATGGTACATGTGCTGGTTTGGGCTGGGATAAAGTTAGTTTTCTTCATAGTAGCTAGTATTGGGGTCTGTTTTGGATTTGTGCTGGAAACAGTGTTGATAACACAGAGATGTTTTAGCTATTGCTGAGCAGTGCTTACACAGAGCCAAGGGCTTTGCTGCTTCTCACCCCACCCCACCAGCGAGCAGGCTGGGGGGGCACAAGGAGCTGGGAGGGGACACACCTGGGACAGCTGACCCCAACTGACCCAAGGGATATTCCACACCATATAACGTCATGTTCAGCAAATAAAGCTGGGGAGAAGGAGAAGGGGGGACCTTTGGAGTGATGGCGTTTATCTTCCCAAGTCACCGTTACGTGTGATGGAGCCCTGCTTTCTTGGAGATGGCTGAACACCTGCCTGCCCATGGGAAGTGGTGAAGGAATTCCTTGTTTTGCTTTGCGTGTGCAGCTTTTGCTTTACCTATTAAACTTTCTTTATCTCAAGCCATGAGTTTTCTCACTTTTACCTTTCCAGTTCTCTCCCCCATCCCACCAGGCAGGGGTGGGAGGAGTGAGTGAGTGGCTGTGTGGTGCTTAGTTGCTGGCTGGAGTTAAACCATGACAGTACAACAACCACTTGCACAGTAGAATGCGTTTATGAAATGCTAGTGAAACTCATAGATTCACAGCAGGAGATGGAAAGATAAAATATGTTTAGTGCTGTCGTGGTTTAAAACCAGCCAGGAACTAGCACCACGCAGCTGCTCACTCGCTCCTCTCCCCACCCCAATTGGGATGGGGAGGAGGATCGAAAACAAGTAAAACTCACGGGCTGAGCTAAGAACAGTTTAATAATTGAAATAAAAAAAAAATAAATAATAATAATAATTGTAATGAAAATGAGGATAATAAAGAGTGAAATATAACCCAAGAAAGACAAGTGATGCACAATGTAATGGCTCATCACTTGCTGACCAATGCCCAGTTAGTTCCCGAACAGTGAACCTCCCCTCCCAGCCAACGCCCCCCAGTTTATATACTGGACATGACATCATATGGTATGGAATACCCCTTTGGCCAGTTTGGGTCAGCTGTCCTGGCTGTGTCCCCTCCCAACTTCTTGTGCCCCTCCAGCCTTCTTGCTGGCTGGGCATCAGAAGCTGAAAAATCCTTGACATAGTATAAACACTTAATTAGCAACAATTGAAAACATCAGTGTGTTATCAACATCATTCTCATACTAAATCCAAAACACAACATTGTACCATTCACTAGGAAGAAAATTAACTCTATCCCAGCCAAAAGCAGGATAAGTGCTTAAGAAGTTGCTAACTATTTGGATAGGGCGGCAGGATTCTTCTGGCACTTTCTATCCTCTACATGTAAATTGCCTTTAAAAGATGATTCAACCCCAGGCATGTTCAATGCCATTTCAAACAAGAGATGAACTTAAATATTAAGTTGTGAGCTTATGAAAGAATAATAAGAAAGGAAGATGAAGGGATGGAAGGCAAAGTGAATAGGAGGCAAAAGAAAATGGCAAGGCTAGGTGATTTTTTTTATAAGTTTGCTATGGAGAGCAAAGCAGAGACAAAAGCTGCCGGAAAGCTCACTTGTCAAACAACCTGTTGTAAGAAGACATCCTCAAATCTCTAACCTAAGCTAGCTTTTCTGGATCATCAACACATATGGCTGCCATACGGCCCATTGACACCAACAGGTTGGGTTTCTAGTGTCTGGGCTGACTGCTGGGGAAATCGGATGACCTGGTGCACATTACACTTCAGGCTGGAATAACCCAGGGTGCTGGGGTTGGCTGTCATGGTCTGCCTACGAAGCAATCTAGTCTGCATGGAATTTCAAGGGGTGTGGTAAAAATCACAAAAAATCCCATCTCTAATACTTTTATTTTGCTCTAAGGCAAATTGTTTGCAAAAACTTTCCTTTTGATTTCTGTTATCCAAATAATTCCAGCTTAAATTGGAACTCAGCTATTAATCTGATAATGACATGGCTGAGACGCATTCTCTGACAATTGATCTCAAATGACTTACAAGGCTTTACTTTACCTCATTGTCTGCATTCCTTTCCAGCCAGGAGTTCTGTCAGTATTTAACACACACACAAAACCCCCTCGAATGCGAGTATTAAGATGATTACTATGTACCTGGAAATATCCTTTAATTTTAATTTTGTTTTATTTTATTTTTAGCTTCAAAGCTTTCCCAGGAATGAACACCTGTCTTTCACAGCATTACAAGAAATAGTCGGGTACCTCAGATGCTTTGTTGTGTCAAGTCCTCTAATAGGGACACTGTGAGTATAAGTCACATTTTAATTAATGATCAAAGCAAAGGACACCTGTAAATTTTGGTTCAGTTTCTTCAGTTCTTTGATATCAGGTTTATCCATTAGAAAAGGACTCCTTTGATGCATATCCTGCTGACACAAGGTATCTTTCATGCCTAGATGCCACAGTGACTGGAGCCTTACAAATGCTGAAATTGAACAAGATGAAGAGAATACTATATTTTTGTCCCATCCCACGTATCAGTTTAAATCTTATCTCTAAAAGCAGCAAAACTCACCATCCTGTACAGTCTTCTTTTACTCCCATGACTCTAATTTCCATTGAAGACTGCAGCTACTTTAGAAGGTGCCATTAGAAGGTCTCGTTAGGGTCTGGCCCTGAGAGTTAGTGACAGATTTCTGCAAGCCTTGCAGCCTGCTCACCGCCCAAACCAGCACCAAGACACTGCTGGGGAAGGAAGGGACAAGGAAATTCCAGCCCCAGAGGCTGCCTTCCCACTTCCACTCCAACAAAACGGTGAGAAACCCCAACTCAAACCTCCATTCATTTCCAAAGGAACTGAGAAAAGGGGTAAAGTAGTAGCTCAGCCACCCCCCTCAGCCAGTGCAAGTAGTGTACCCAGTACGGGAAGGACAGATCCTGCATCCCATGGACATGGTAAGACACCCTCCTGCGCCCAGGGGACGCAGAACCCACCTTCAGGCTTTGCAAGTATTGGAGGTGGGGGAGGTAAAGGGTGACTGATCCTGGTAAAATAAAAAAACAATAGTAGAAATATCACACGGCTTCACCTAAAAGGTGAGTTTGAAAGCTATCGATCATTTATCATGAGGCTTTCTTACCCGAAAATGTGGCGTGTGGCAGAGAGATCAGTGTGGCATGCAGTAATTGAGGCCAGATCACATCAGCAGTGCACCTACCCAAATAAAGCCAGAGTCAAATCTCTGCCTCAGAAGGTACCTAAGTCCTGTGTGTAAGAAGCCCTATAGTTCCAAAAATGCCTAGCATTTTAGGTGGCTGAATTTTGGAAAACCTATTTTGACCTAAGTCTAAAGACTCAGAGAATGTAATACAATGATTTAAAATGCACACACATTGATGGCAATTTTATGGATTCTTTGCCTAACTTTGCCTATCCAAAAACTAGATAACTAGCAATGTCCTCTGTCATGGGAAATGATTCACGCTCCAGACATGCCTGACTTTATATAGCTGGATCCAGTTTGTCTGCATTTAGCTCTCATCTATTTCTTTAAATTGAGTTTCAAAGGAAACTACACTCCAAAAGTTGGTGAGTAAAATGTTTATCTTCCAGAAATGAGTGATTTTTGTTTGCTTTCCTGCGTGAAAACAAATGTGTAAATTCTTAGTAGAGAAAAGCTTTGACTAATGTGATAGCACATCCATCAGCGTAACTTCACACAAAATAACTCCTGGAAAGGACAAAGATTGCCAGAAATACTCCCTCCCACACCATGCAGATCTCATAGACTGTTTAGAAGGATCTGGAGGGTCAAGGTGAAATATTAAATTCTCAGAAACAGCACTATGAAATCAAACATACAACTTCTGATTATTTCAGTGTCAGAAAACCATCAAATCAGACCTGAAGCAATACAGGAACTTTGTATGCTTTAGACATCATCTGCTTTGCTATGTCTGTCTCTGCCTGCAAGGAAGGAAGGAATGTACTTAAAAAGGAATAGAGGAGAGAAAAAGGGTAGAAATATCTCTCTACATGCCACACTTGGGAGAGGAGAAAATAACCTCGTAATATGTCTTTAGAAAATATTTTCTGCATTCCCTTTCCTTAACTAGAAGATACAGAATTGAACATCTCCCTGCCTAGACCCTCCCTCCTGCAGTACATCAAGGCTTTGCAGTCATCAGCCAATTTACCTTCCCTGCATCCCTGTTGATGTAGGAAAGTATCATTATCATTCTTTTACAGGTGGAGATCTGTGACACAGGAAAGATTTAAGTATCTTCCCCAAAGTAACAAAAAAGCCTGAAGTTAAGCCAAGAGTTGAGCCCTGTTCTGTTGAATCATAAGCCAATAACCTACTCACTAGACCATCGTTTCTATTCATCTTGCCCTAACCTGAATCATATAGCCCATAAATTGTGCCTGTTCTTTTGCCAGGGACTCCAGTAATGTTTAGCATCATTATTGTCACTAGTCCAACAGACTGCAGACAACACTTTGTAGATATGAATTCTTTTGTTGGTAAAGCTGCACCTCTGACCAGAGTGGGCTTAATACCTAATATAGAGCAGTTCAGGAATTTTTCCATGAAACTCTGGGAAAAAATGATTTGTTATAACCAAATTTTTCCATACTATCTTGCCATGTTCAACACAAGTTCTCTGCAGAAGAGTTTGTGAACCTTAAGAAGGAATTACTTGTCAGAGAGATTGCTTGGTTCGCAGGCTGCTGCTAAGGGCACTCTCCTGGGGTGCAATAGACTTGCTTTATGTCCCTGCCCTGCCTTATACACAGAAAGGAGGTTTTGCAGCCCCCATGAGCTACTAGCAGTTTTGGCATGAGGGTGTCTTGCTTCTGAGTAAAAATTGTGACAAGTTTAAGGCTCATCAAAGGAAAATCAGGAAATGTTTCTAAACCCTAGAAACTAATTAGAGGATGGACAAAGTGGTGGCTAATAAAGCTCCCTTATCTCTGCCTCCACAATGAGGCAGGTTTAATCTAGATCTGTAAGGCATTTAATCTGATGGGTTTAAACAGTTCCTTTTCTGGGAAAATAAGAGTGGTGGTAAAGATATCCATACTGTCAGTTCAATTTATTCTCTGTTTTGCTGAAAAGCCCTGAAGTTTCTATTGTGTGCATTGCATATGATAGTCTGCTCCCAGGCTCCAATCTGCAGTAACTAACTAGTTCTTTTGGCCAGAAACCTAGGCTGGGAAGAGCAATGACTTTGCTGCAGGGTTGCACACTACCAGCAGTACAGATGCAGTTGTGCCAAACTTCTCTCTCCCTGCACAGCGCAGAAGGAGCCAGTCCTTCAGCAGCATCCCAGCAGGACTCACAGTCCTCACCTTGCACTCGGAGGTCACTGCCTCAGCAGCCTGCTGTAAAATCACAAGTCCGAGAGGCTGACAAGGCAGCTCTCCTGCTGTTCAGCTACCTAGCTTATTGACTTCAACCCAAGAAAAAAAAAACCAAAACCACAAAAGTCAAGTTTTCTCAGAGCAGAGAAAGGGAGCAGGGTCCCAGAGGACACTCAGCCACTTTCTTGTGTACACCACAAAGTAGCATAAACAAACCCTGTAGCAGTATTTCTATCTGGAGGCATGGGAGTAACACTCAGAGGCAAGGGCTCAGCTCCCTGCTCTGTTGCAGACACCATGCATGACCTCTTCTCATCTGTAAACACATACACAAACATTATTCCATGCAGACTGACAGTAGCCTCTGTACAGCTTCAAGCAGTGTGTTTGCACAGACAGGTTTCAACCCTTGGAGGGATGCCTCTAGCTGTTGCTGTTGCCCTGAACTATGAGGACCAAGCATGAATTCATTACCTGGGTCTGCAGACGGATTGTCTGAGCTATTCTCAAATGAGAATTTCAGCTTTTGAGGGTTTTTGTCCTGAAACACAGAATTCCCCACTTTGGAAGGAGAGGAGGAGAGCGTGAGGAGGAATGGGGAGAGCTGTTTGGGTTTTTTTTCATAGGAATTGTTTTATGTGAACTAGTTCTGACTCCCTCAAGAAGCAACACAGACCTGACAGACATGCAGTTTATCAGCCATGCCTCTGATAATGAAAGAGGTATTAATTGAAACAAAGTGGTTATGCAGAACATTCATAACCTCAGACTTGTATCTGCCTTTCATTGATCTAGGTAGGGAGGTACGGCTCAGTAGCATTGCAGTTCACCCAGTGGAAGCAGAGGTACTGATGTAAATGTGTAAGTTGGACCATAGCAATGGGGTTAACAACTGCACTCGCAAAATAATGCAGTAATGAAAGTTGAGTTGATGAAAAAGTAGTTTAAATTTCTACCTGACACTGTCTTCGACAGCCAAACTCTGGTAAATCCTGTGACAAAATTGTTCACTGTCTCTTTTCCAACATGGAAGGTAAATACCAGTGTGTCTGTGCCATCTCAAACTATGAGGTGCCCTCCCTGCCATTGTGTCAGCATCCTGCAGGAAAAAGGACTGGGCAAATACTCACCAAGAACAATGTTGATTCAACAATTCAAAATCAAGCTGATCTTGCTCCTGCAGGGGCTGAGGACAAGCACAGAACTGCGGTAGCTGGTAGACCCACGACACTCCCTTTCTCCCAACTCCCTTAATCCTGATTTCTGACAGTACATCATGGACTGGGTGGTGCATCTGGCCTCCCTTATGGGAGATCCTTCATGGCTGGATCTTCCCCCAGGTTTGCATGCAGCACCTCAACAGACAGGGAAAGGTTCTGTATTCCCCTCACTATACTTGAGGAATCTTCGAAGAATCGGTGACATAGGTTTTAGAGGCAGCAAGAGTCCAGAAGGATGGCTTGAGTCTTCCATCATATGTTTCAATGCACATCCCACTAACAAGAACAGGCCATCAAATGTCAACCATCCAGCTCTGACCTTCCAAATTTTAATGTTATTTGTAAGTATCCATGTCACTCCTACTAGCAGGATAAAAAAATTCAGTTAACTTAAACTGCAAATAGACAGTAACTTCTGTCTTCAAAGAAAAAAGAAAAGAAAATACCTTCCCAGATATCAAAAGTATAATAGATTCCTGAGATTCTCTCAGAAAGGGGTGTTACACAATCCAGAAGTGTTATAGTAATCAGAAGGACTGATATTCAGCCTATATCCTGTCTCAAAGATGTTTGCTGAAGCCATTTCTGAAAACAATTCTGCCACAGCCATAACACAATGGACAACTGCCGTCCTGCCGCTCACACAAATACGAATCAACTGGATGGCAGCCCTCGGTACCACACACATACCTTTTGCACTCTTTGTGGAGTGCTCGTGTTCGCGCACAGCTCCCTATTTTGGGAGAAAGTGCAGATCACCAGTAACATGGAATGCAGAGCTGTATTTTTTTCATGCCAGACTGGTCCTTTCCAGAAGGCTGGGAATCATATTTCTATATTGATGAAGAAAATATTTTTTTCCTGTCCCCTTAGTAAGATGCTGGGATAATCTCCATATTAGCCTTCTTATTTTTCTCATTTTACAGTCTTCATTTATATCAAAATTCCAATTTGTCAACAGTAAAACTGAGTATAGCTAATGAGGCATGGATCCAGGAGAAAGGGCTTTATCATCCCTTCAGTACAGCAGTGTTATTGAAATATAGTGCAGACTCTGATCTGACTCTGTAAAGGTCACTCTTTAAATAACCAGGTCTTTTGGGATCTGACCTATCCAGGAGCGTTTTAGCTTTCACTGGACTTTCTTGTTCAAATTCAGCTCTCTGGAAATAGAGCTGTGTCCAAGAGTACATCAGCAGGGCAGGGCTATTCTTAGAATAACAAGTCAAAATCTGCTTGTCTCAATACTCCTCACATTGTCACCAAAACCGAGGACTGCAGCTGTGGATGCTGTTCCCGTTGTGCAGTACTGCAGCACAGCTGGCGTTTCATTCTCTACGCCCTATGATTTAGTCTAACCACATTCAAGACAGGAGGAAGCAGTACAATTCCCAGAGCCCTCCCACTCTCAAAACACACGAGTTGCCATCCTGCATCAAACACTTGAAACACTGAAGGGGGTTGCTGACCATCAATTTTCCTATTGCCCATAGAAATAGTTTCTTGTTAACCCTGACTTGGATTCTGCCAGGTCCTGACAAAATCTGGGAGTGGGATGAATCTATATCTGACACATATGTGCAGGAGGTGAGAAGACAAAGAATGTAGGGGAATGGCAGGAAGAAATACCCAGGTTCTCAGGTCATGGGAAGAAGTGGGCGCAGCAAGCCAGCAGCTCTAGGGATCCCAGGTCACTCGTAAAGGACAGCAGGGAACAGCATGGTTTTCCGAAACTCAAATTAGGGCAGCAAGGTGTAGAAGAGGCCAAGGGGTTGCGATGTTTTGTTCTGGGAAAGGGGAGGAGGAGTTAATCGTCAGCGCCTGTTTCCTCTCACAACATCACAGGTGTGCCTAAAGAGCAGTGTTGACAAGGTAAGCGCAGCAAATGGATGAGCTATAATTATTCCTAGGCAGATTGTAGACTTAATTGCCCAGAAAATCATCCAAAAACTCTCTGGACTGTTCACATCTTAAGGCCTAATGCTGAATGGCCCTTTTGTAGCTTCAACCTGAAGGTCATGCATGAAGTCAGCTAATCATGTTCAAGATGAGGAGGCTCTGAGTGCCACATTTGTACCCTATTCCATCCCACAGCTGCTAGAGCCCCAGACAGAAGGCAACAAAAAGCCTGTAACATTACAAAGCAGAATGCTTTGGTTTGTTGTTATTACTAACACTTTGTCCATAGTTTTTTGAAAATCTGTTATTGTTTTGGATGAACTCAGAGCTAACATCCCTGCAAAACGTATTCTCATTTGCAGAGAGAGTCACTTTAATCGCTTGTCTGACTCTTATGAAAAAGATACCTATTTTTTCGCAAGGGTGAGTTTGTATCCAATAAGTCCTTAGTAGCATGCTTAACATGCATTCTTTGTAAAGCCAGCCCTTAATTGTTAGTTTGTTCATAAATATACAGCAAAATAAGACATACATAGTCTATGTAATCTAGAACCATTTAAGTCAATGGTAAAACTCTTACTGACTTTCGTCAGCTTTGGAAGGGCCCCAGCATTATCCCAGTGAGACCTTCCAAAGCTTTGAGCTTCCATTATTGTCACCATGGTCCAGTCATTACCAGAGAGTATATGGAGATAACCCCAGAAGATTTGCTATTTTTATTGTTGCCACATTAAAAAAAAACAAAAATAAAAAAAGAAACGCACCAGAAATATACTGTGCAAAATTGTAGGTCTAGTCCACACAGAAAGATTTCAGAGTAATGAGTGCTTTCTTGCTCTTCATTCAAGGCCAAGACTTACTCAGCAGTTCTCATTGCTATTAAACCAGTGAAACCTAAAGCTTTGCATCATTTTCAAAGGAATTCATCAAAAAGCTTCATATTTTTAAAATCACAAAAATAGTCACAGTTGTTACCATGCTTCCCTTGGGTCTGCAAGGACAATGAAAAGATAGCCATCTATATAACCATATTAATTACAGCAGAAAATAATGACTAAGGAAAGAGATAACTCACTTAATGCTTTAGGCAAAGATGAGAAGTATTCCTATGTCCCCTGACTCCCAGATTAATGTGCTAACCACCGAAACTCACTTTTTCACAAAGCTGTAGCTTTAAATTCTCTGTGTGCTTTAAAAGTACACATAACCTCTCTAAAATTATAAAGAATAAAGCAAATGCCAACGTTTCAAGAAATGTACCTCAAAGCATTTTTATTATCTCAGAGGGGAAGCATTCTTGATGTCAAACAAGTGAGCTTTCTGTTGCCAGTGAATTTATATTTGACCATTTCTGAAATAGAAGGTTTTTGCTGTGGTTACAAACCTGAAAGTATTTCAGTGGCTTGCAGTAAACTGCAAATAGTCCCTCAGTTCTACAGCCTAACACTGCAGTATGACATTGACAAATGTTAAACCAAAGCAGGGATTAAATACTACGCTTTATAAACCAGCTCTCAAATCTCCTCGTAGTGGCATTTCAATAGCAAAAACAACATAATCCAACACAGGGGGTCAACGCACAGGAGGGTCATCGAGGAGAGCCCGATGCTTTCCCATGGTGGCAGCGTGAAATTCCCCATTCCTCCCATCCATTCAGGATTTCTCAGCCACAGCCACAAGCCACTCACTTAGCTGTGTGCCAGGATTGTGCACCTGCAAAAGCAAGTGGAAAGCTCAGCCTAGAAGCTCTTCACAGGGCATTTAGACATATAATATTTTAGACTCGTGAGTGTGGTCTTTTAGTCCAGACAAAACACAGAGGTGGCCTTTGCATACTGTGGCCAGCAGCACACTCTGAAGGTTTCCTGGTACAGGAGATGATGAAAAGTAAAGCACTGCAAATGTCATCAATGCATCATGACTCCTTTCTGATCATGATATTTTATATTTGTTAGTGTTATGTATGAAGCATAACTGAGGCCTGAAAAAGATCAGACCTTCATTATGCCTTGTTATTCAGACAGACACACACAAACAAAATAAAAAGAAAGTGGAAAAGTCCTGCATGCTTTTTTTCTATGGCTATAACTGTCAGTCTGAGAAGGATCCTATTTTAGTTACATACTAGGGAAGCAGTTTTATGGTGGAATTTCCAGAGTTTATGAATGGGACTGTATGATGTGGTTGCTCACTGTACCCAGCAAGTTGGAAGGAACTTTCCTGTCCCACGTTCCCTTTGCCCAAGTCAATTCAGTGTACTCACCATCTCTGTTGCTCTCCTCCTGCACCTTCACGTGATGTCTGGTCTTTTAGGAACTTTCTGTATTCCCTCCTTCTCCTCCTTCCTTGAAAGCACAGTGAATTACTCTCCCATACACTTTTCCACATATTTTAAGCCATCACAGACACCAAGAACAGATTTATTTGAGGCACAGTTATACTTCTCCAGAAGACATCCAATTCTCAACAAATAATCTGTTATGATGATTTACTGCATCTGACATAGGACCAAAGAGTCATACACCATAATATGGAAAGCAGTTCATCTTCTTATGATAAACCATCTTAATACATGCTTACTGTCATGGATAGATTGCTTTTGAGTGTAGAAACCAAGCTGGGATGAAAGAGGGGATAATGAAGATTTCTGGACCTCAGAAGACCTAGTAAGGATTTTTACTAATCCCAGTTTGTTCTTCTAATGTTAGTGAAGCATAACTGAGTGTGAGAACTTGAACATGATCTATCTCCTTTCCTATAATCACCCTGAACCAGAAGACTTAGCTGCGCATGATGCAGAATGTGGACTGAGGCCAGTATCTCCAAATAAGGTTTCCTGTTAAGTTCCCTAAATCCTATTCTAGGCAGTTAAATAAATTAGCTCTTTCTAGAGGTGCCAATTCCTGCATATTCAAAGATAATAAACAATCAGCTGTATATTTTTTTGAGAGAGAGAATTTCAAACTCCATGTGTATGTTGATTTTATCCTCTCTAATGAGTTAGCATCAAAACAATCTTTCTCATAGAAACATCACTGAATCATTGACTTCAGAGAACATTTAAGTCTTCTGGCAGGAACATGACATGGTTCCCTAAAATTATTTGGTTAAAACAAGCCAAGTGATAATAGATACCACAAAATTTCCAATTCTTGTTATGATTCATAGTCCTCATCTTTTCGTTTTTTTCCCATTAGGAAGCCAAAGGTAGAGAAAGCCAAGATATTATTTCAATGATATAAGTGAATCTATCAGGTCAGCAGCCAGAATATCCTGCTACGGACGTACTGCCTGTTGCTGACACTAAGAATAAGTATATTGATCTGTGTTTCAAGTATAGGATTTATTGAAAACCTGTCAGGCAGTTTTTCCAAGGTCTGAGCATATCATATGCTTGGGGTACTGAACTCGCAGGCATCCTGTGGGATTGTTTAACTTTCTCCAAAACAAAACTTCTGCAGCTGAATTCTCACACCACCTCTCATGGTGAGCTGTACTTTGTTTCACAAGTTCAGTGTGACAATGAATGACAGCATTGAAGCAGTGGGGTATGCATTTTGAGACCTTTCCCAGTGAGGCTCACAAGCATATTTTAAAATAGACAAGTGACATCATTTAACTTTCAGGTCAGCAATCTTTTTCTCTTTCTTTTGGCTTCTGCAGCAAACAGACTGTTTCTTTCTTCTCTTCAGATTCAGGGTGAAGAGAATACTTTGGGAATGTGTGTAGTTCCTGCTGGCACACATAAATCTGATGCTTCATACATAAATATGATGCTTACGAGCACATTCATGGAACACTATCTCCACCTCTATTTTTCAACATTTTAATCTTCACATATTCAAGTAAAGATTATTGCTGAATTCTGTCATGTGAGACCAAGATTCTTCAGGGCCTTTTTGAAGTGCTCAATAGTCTGTATAATACATTGCTTGCATCTTATTAGAGAAGAAGAAATATTTATTGAAATTATGTGTTTCACCATTGGAAACCTATAAAAACAGACACACTTCTGTATGCTACTATTTTATATGGCAATATGTTATTTTCATATGACTTTACAAATATAAAATATACATACATCTATCCATACATATACATTAGTATGGGCACATGTAAACAAATATATAGATTTATAAAAAAACAGGTAGCTCAAGGTTGTGTCCAGACTGAAGAGCCTTAGAAGATAACTCTGTTTTTACCAGAAACATCTCAATTTGCCCTTTATTCTGCCTTGCTTGTAACATACATATGCATGTGTATTAAGATATATTTTTACATAAATATAAGTATATGCATATGCATATACATATATACATATACACACAATGTATGGGTTAATCTTACATATTATACACACTTTTAAAATCCTCAACATGTGACACATGCAGCTTTCTGTTTGCATGAGTAGAGGCGTCATGACAAACCACGTTAAACTTTGTCCTCTCCTCTAGAAAAATAGAAGAGTTCACATAAACCATGTAAACAAAGCTTGGCACTAACACGACCTGTTAACATAATGTCACACTTATCTGATGTCACCATCCTTCTACTTCTGTGTTTAATCTGTCCGCTCTCCAGGACGGAGTGTGTCTGGATGTCCTGTGCCAAGTGGTGTGTGCAGTAAGTCTCTGCACCATCCCGCTGTTGGCAGGCACTGTGGTACACAGGAGCACTGTCTTCATTTTCTGCCAAGTGCCTACATGGGAAACATGGGATGGCATTCACTCCTGTTTCCTATTACTCCCTTGAGGCAGTCTTGAATTGTTAACACACCCGAAAGATTAAGTTTCACATCACAGTTTTCTTTTCCTAGGATAGGCTGCTGTAATACATCTCTCAGCGGCATGAGGTTAGCTTGCATCATCACTAGATCACTTCTCAGTCAGCGACTCATTGCATTTGGCAAGTCCCATTTATTATCATAGCGCCTTGCTCTGGGTAGCCCAAGTCCTGCTAACCACACTGACAGGGGGGTATGGGAGGTTTTTCTTTTGTGATGTTGAGGAGAAGGGGTTCTACCCAAAAGGGAGGGCAAGTCTCCTGAACCAGCAACCTGATGACTGCTCTGGCCACACTATTATTTATTACACCGTCTAATGCCAGTGCAGGTTTTCCCATGTGGGTAAGTGGGAGTGTCTTCTGATCCTTGCTGTTACAATGGATAACTCTCACATATTCTTTTTTTCCCCCCTAAAAGTGTCAATAACATATTTGAACACTGAATGCTACAAACTAAGGTGTCAGGATATCTTGGGGTCAATTCATCCCTGTAATAAATGCTGAAAATACTTCTTCTGCCTTTTATTATATTATACATGTTCCACTTTTTTTTAATATATCCCTTCTTTCAAAAGAGTAGATATTAGGGCTGGGGACTGTAAAGATTTTAATGCTATTTGCTCCCAATTCTCTATAAAATAGTAGGTAGAATAAATATTTGTGTCTTGCTATTTAAGAGCAGGCTTGTATATGTTTTACACTGCGCTAGTATATGCAATGCTGAGAGACAGTCATGGTCACCAAGGTCAGCATTTCATTGCAGGATTTACTGCGTTTCTCATTAGAATTAAAATAGCTTGCAGTACCATACACCATGATTTCTATTTTGTACCTGGCCTATGTACAAAATATTTTTTTCCAGTGATGGGTGAGCATCAGTTGTTCTCCTTAAAGAAGAAGGTAGCTGGTGTCACTACTAAAAGAAAATGCTTAAGAGCGAGAAGAAAATTTAAATGGAAGAAAAGAGGAGAGGAAAGGAAGAAGGGAAGAATAGAGCTAGCTCTGATACAGCTTGCTCATAGAGCTCAGCCGAGGATTACCGCTGTCTCTGGGCTGCTCTGTGGGACATGCAGTGCTCTGGGCATGTCTGCACAACAGGAGCCCGTCTTGCAGGGCTGCTGACACACGGCACCCTGGGCAGGGGCAGAAGAGCTCGTGCCGCGCTGACCCAGCCGTGACTCTGATCTTCCCACTTCAAAGGAGGAACACTCCTGCAGAAGTCAGGCTGGGATCCCTAAACTGTTTTCCACACAACAGATAAGCAGCATTTGATAAACCAGAGCATACAGTATAATTAGGCCTCAAACAGCATATACTAATTGCAAATACGGAATTATGCACATTTCTAATGAGGGTGCTGGAGAGGGGCATACGGGGAGGAACTCCAGCGAGCCCAGACGATCGCCAGCTGCCGCAGCCACGGTGCAGAGGAGCTGTGCCTGGAGACGTGATGCTACAGGGGAAGGGACACTGAGGAGGAACAGGACAACTGAGCTGTTTAAAACAAAATTTTACAGTGTTTAGGCATTGTTGCCGCCAGGAACAGGCAAGGGGGAAGGCTAACCAGAACTGGGTCCAGCTCTCTCACAGCCTGACGACCTCACCTGCAGAAGGTGGCAGAAGGTCTTGCAGTTGAGGACACAGGCAAGGTGCCTTCAGCGCAGCCTTCGTCAACAGATAACGTGGTCTGCTGAGGCCTGCCGTGGGTTTGCTAGGCACACCACAGAGCCTGTTACCTCCTGGGAGTCAAAGTTTGGGCCCTGTGAAGTGCCCACAACATGCTCCAGCGCAGCACGAGATAGGTGTATTCAGGGTAGTTCATATCTACCAGTTCTGGTACTGGCCACAGCATGACGGCTTTCGCTGTGGCTTTACAGTATATGTTGAATAGCACTGAATAACAGCTCAAGTGGAGGCTCTCAGCTGGGGTCCACGGTGGGACAGGGACCCTCAAAACCACCCCAACATATCAACTGTAGAACAAAAAAGGTGAGGGTCAGCAAAACTGGGCCTGGACACAAAAGTTTATTCTCCAGCATCCCTGTGAACAGTATTGCTTCATCCAAATCAAGCTGCTCAGAGGGACTTACCTGCTTTCAGGAAACCCTAAAGGTCTCACAGCCAAATATCCAGCATGAGGCATCACTGCCATCCCCTTGCCACACCTGCCCCTTGTACTGGGGGCATGGGTTACCACCAGAAGGCATTTCCCCAAACATTCAGCACTTTCAGATCCAAAACCAAAACTGATATTTCAGTTTGTGCTCAGCCTTACTCCCTTCCTTTGCCTTACCCAATAACCTGCTTTCCTGAAGGTCCGTTTGCACCCAGTCCTGAGGTCAGTTGGATGAATGTCTTGCTCTAGCAGTGGTGTAAATCCTATGTGTGAATGAGTGGGTGATGTTACCTCGTGTTATGACCCTCAGGGCTTACCCACACAATGTGATGAAGGAAACACAGAAAAACCCACAGAGGAGACAGAGATCAAAGTCAGTGGTAGGATTACCAGATTTTAGACAGACTGCGTAGTTCTGGAATATACAGGGAAATTAATAACCTGTAAGTTTTAATACAGGACAAAGAATTTGAAACTGTAATACAGGAAATCCCACATTACATGACATGTCTGGCAACCATAACGCTATTCTAGGAAAAGCAAATTTTATGCTTGAGCGTACCACAGAATTCTTCTGTGATGCTGAGTAAGTCACTCTGAGCAGATTTTCCCTCATCCTGTGTTCCTCGATTTTGCATCCTTCCCATTCCCCTCAGGTTGCCTCCATCTCTTCATTGCTAGGGCAGCAGAAGGAAGAACAGCAGGAGCAGAGGATATTAGACCTTGCTATTAGATGCTGTGCCATAGCTGTACGTGGTAACAGGAGGAGAAATTACAGTGAAAGTCATGTTCGTCTCCTGTAGCCTTGGGGCAGAGGATGCCCAGTGCAGATGGCATCTTCGGAAACCTAAGTGCCAATTTCTGCCAGGTCACTGCTGAGCAAATAAGAACTAAGGTTTCAAGAAACACATAACTCGGCCAAATCTGGGCACCTCTTTACAAATAGGAAGAAAAATGCACACTGTTTGTGATGAAATTTCCAAAAGACCTCAGGCTGAGGTCCCTACCCCACATGGAAAATATAAGTGTGCTCAGGCCATTTGACATAAGTAGCTGAAAAATGAGGTCTTGTAAAGGAAAACATTAAAACAAAAAGATTCTTACATGTCTTGCTCACAATAATTATATTAAAATAGAGGCCTTATACAGTGCTTATTGTTTGTACTTAAGGCTGTGGTCAATTTTTAAGCACCATTAAACTGAATTTAGAGAGGGAAAAAAGCTTTTCTATGAAGTACTGAAGTAATTTGCACAAGATCCTATGTAAGGTTGATGGCAAAACCAGACCCAGAAATGATAAGTGGAATCCTGCACTTAGGAAAGTAAAAGGAAATTTTGCCACTGATTTCCACAGGATCAGCCTTTCTATAAATGGTGACCCATTAATAGCCCAGATTCATTTTGTCCATCTATGAAAGGCAGCTGACACTCACATGAAATGCAAAGGCTTTTTTAGCGGTATTCCTCAGTTTAGGACAGGTAGGGATAAATAATGTTTTTGTTTAACTGAAATGTCAAAGGACATTTTATTTAAGTATGTGTAATTATTCAAACTGGAATTCAGCCAGGTCACTGCAGTTAGTGTCCCTCTTTGATTATGCAAAGACATTTCTCCCTATTTAATGCTGGGTGTGAAAACTCCAAATCAGAGGAACTAATTAAACTATTAAGGAAATATAAACCAAAACCTTAAAAACTAGATTTTCCTGACTTTCCCTTTATAAAAGGGAACCTGCCATGTTTTCAATACATTCAAATGTTTTTCTTGCATTTAGAGGGATAATATTCTTTTTTTTTATGGAATTTGTATGAGGTTCTAAAAGAAATGCCCTATGCATAGGAAGTCCATATGGTATGATTACTTTGGCGTGGAACCAGAAGGTCTTTCTGGTTTGATCTTTAACTCCTGAGCCTATTAAATAACTGTTAAACTCTATTTCTAGCTAGTTAAACTCCTGTACTGGGTCAGAAGGTACTTCTCACAATAAGAAAAAAAAAGGTCTAATAATATGTCGTGATGGGCAGGTAGTGAAATACCTTTCTTCCACTCCTGGAACTTGTGGGTGCCTCCAAAACACTTGGCAAATGCTTGATAATGAAATCTGTCTAATATCTCAGTGTTCACTCATGTATCTGATAAATATGCAAAGCAAAACATCAGAAGATACAGCCAAGACTGCTGCAAGATGAGTATTATGAATGCACAAAACTTTCATCAAAATAAAAAAAAAAAAACAAGACACCCTCTCTAGACCACACAGACCTTTTTGATCTCTTCTAGTGCTGCTACAGAGCCAGAAACCTGAGTCTGGCGCTGCCTGTGTGGGAAGGCAGAGGGCTCGGTACAGAGCTCTGGGAAGTGCCATACTGAAATACCTGGTTATCTGCAATCTCCTCCCAGTGCCAGGGACGTGCCCAGGAAGAGGTGGCGGTTGGCACAAGCAACAGGACTCCAGCGAAACAGCCACAGAGAGGATTTGCTAGCCAGGAATCATTAGGGTGGCCCCAAGGACAGGGATGCCCTGAGCCACCTTCCATCCAAACTTAGAGTCTGCACGGTCTGCCAGCAGGTCTAAATCTGTGAGAGCAGCAGCATCCTATGGCCTTAATCACCCACGAAATCCTGCAGGCATCATGAACGACTTCTGAGGAGCAATATTATCACATTAAAGAGAGGAAAGCTAAATGAAGTAAACACTAACACTCATGAGTCTAAGATTGTTTAAATAAGCCTGCAAAATACTCTATTTTTAAAGGCTTTAAAGTGAAATTAGATTCATTTTCTCCATTTGAAAATCTTGATGTATGCCTGAAGATCTGGCAAATGTTTTTACATGTATCCCTCAAAGAGGAACCTGAATTATTCTTTGATGTTACATGCGAGGAACACGAGACATCCAGATTAACACTATGAGGGTTAAAGAAGAGATCATAGTATGAAAAAAAGAATAAATATTAGGAGTGGCAAATTTACATAAGTCTTACGCTTGTCTCTCTTATAAGTATTTCCTGATGTTGCTGCAGATCATATATGAAAAAATAATAATCCTGTTACAACATCATGCCTCAATTAATGTGTACTCTAACTTGAAAATGAAAAAATCAAGGAAAAACTTTCTCCTTTCTAGCTCCAGGTCATCTTAAAACAAAAGAAGCAGTGTTCAGAAGAAAAGATTTCTGGGGAAAATGGCTTCTTTGAGATGACTTTATCTGACATTGTCAGGAAGTAAATCCTATTGCTGTCTTGGCAGAAAGTTTTCTTCTCCATCTTTTCTGAAGAGCCAAATTTGAATTTTCATGGCCCAGAATACAAACCTATTGCAGTTTGTGCTCTTCCAAGGAAATCCACTCTGTCATCTCACACTGCTAAACTGACCTGCACTCTCTGCATACCAACGCCCTTTGTGGGTCCATGGAGATAATCTCCTTGACTAATTTTATTACAAGCAGAACATTCATTCAGGAAAGACATAATTGGCACACAATGATCAAACATTATAAAGCTATTTGCAGTAAAAAACCCCTCTATATAGAGACTATGGGAAGATTATGTAAATAATTTATTTTAAGATGAGTCGGCTAGTGTTATGGCTAAGATCCATGGGGGAAATAAGATTCTAAAGAAGCAAGATGACTAGATTCAAGAGGGAAATAGTATATTATTTTTTATACGTATAAAATGAACAGTAAAGTTTAGTCATAATTGAGCTAATCGTGATAATAATATAGCAGATTTGGCAAATAGCATATCGTGTTTTGTAATGCTAAAGAGGCCATGCCACATTGCCTTTTATTATTCAAAAAAGATCACAGATTTGTTCAGGTTGGAGGGGACTTCAGATCTCTAGTCCAACCTCCTGCTCAAAGCAGAGTCGAGACTAAATTCAGACCAGGCTGCACAGGGCTTTGTCAGCCCTCTGTACACCTCCAAAGATGAGGTTTCTCAGCCTTGTGATGCAGCCTGTTCCAATGACTGACTGTCCTCATGGTGTACCTTTCCCCCCTGCCTTATCTCCAGACAAGCCCCCAACCCCCTTTCAATTTAATTTCAATTCAACAAATCTCTTCTTTCTCCTCTGTGCACCACTATGAAGAGCTCAGATTTGTCCCCTCAATGACCTTTCTGTAGACACTGGGAGCTGCTGTTAGGTCCCTCTGAAGCCATCTTTCCTCCAGGCTGAACAAGCCCAGCTCCCCCAGCCTCTTCTGACAGGGTAAGCGCACGTTCCACAATCCAAACAGGTAAAAAGAACAGCATCCCAGGTGCAATCCTAAGTGCTTTTTCTTCTTTCCCTGTGCCTTCAGGATCCAAGATGACTTCTGTATGGAACATATGGCTTACACATCTCTGTGTCCATATGTAGCTTGGAGGCTTTTTAATTTTCCTATAAAATAATAAAATAAGTTACTAAATCATGTAGTTTCTATCAAAAATAATTTCATTGCAACTTTCCCTGTCTTCCTATCTTCATAACCATTCTGATTACCACCATGTCAATCCTACACTGGATACAAGACCCCAAAGTTCCATGAGGTTTCTCTTACCTACTTTCAGCTACTATATGCTATATATATGTAGATGAACATTAATTTTGAATGTTGGAAAGCAATCTCTCTGTGTGACACAGCTACTCTCCCTTTTCAGTTAAACTGCCTGCTGCAGACATTAAGATGTGCAGTTATCAATCTTACGCAAAACAGGAGTAAATAATCAGTAGAAGAGTTCTTGTTACTGTAACAGAAGGTCATAGGGGCATTTGCTGCATCACATTAGTCCCTTTACATCTAAATAGTACTGGTCAGCCTGTTTCCACTTTCACTTGCAGTAATTAGTTCTGTGTCATTTCATGCAGAAGGTCCATGCAATTTACTGTGGAAGAAATGAGCATGACCCACCTTCTCTTTCCATGTCAAACAATAATTGAACCTTTCCCATTCAACCTTCCTGGCCAGAGAATAGCTTTCCTAATATCCAGAAGTTTCCAACCGTATGGAAGGATTGTATCCACAGAAATTTAGCATCAGTTTCTCACACATACTGCTCAGTTTGTCTTAGGTTATCAAAAGTAATAGATAAGCTAACATCCCCAATGGATTTCTCTCAAAAAAAGGTCAGCAATCCTGACCGTAGCTGACACATTTCATTGAAACATTCAAAAATAGGTACCAGCAGCTTTCTCTGTGCATAATAAGAGCTGTCTAAATCAAGGCAGTTTCTTCTACTATAAAATATCTTTTTAAAAAGAATAAGAAATGCCTCTTCAGAATTTCTTTTCTCCAGTCAATTTGACTTTTTGCAAAAAGCTGACTCCATAAAGACCAGCATTATGTCATCGTCATGTCTGATGGCCAAGTCTGCACTGTATAGAAGGTGTTTTGGACACAGATTTTCTCCTCATCCTCACTTAAAGTGAAATCTCATTGTAGTTTATGATCTGTGATTTACAAGTTTGAATTGAGTTAAGATCAATCTCAGCATATCATTTCTGATCCAGCCTAGGTACTCTGGTTCATGTAAGTCTCCATTGACACATGGCCAAGGTATGCAATCACTCATTACCTATGCCATCGCCCCATTGATGGATTAATATGAAAGAAGTTGGCTCCCAGGATCCTGAAGAGGCTCCTTGTGTCAGGGCACTGTGGGGGATGGAGATTCCCTGAGGGCCGGGAGTGATGGGGGCTCCCCGGGGTGGCAGGGCCCAGCAGCCAGAGCTTGTCCCACCACCCCATCAGGAGCAGGGCAGATGGGGTGGCAGCCTGGGGACCTGACATGGGGTCCTGGCCTGTAGGCAGGTGGGAGGAACTCGGGCCAGGGGGGGCAGGTAGGGCCATTAGAGCTGGCGGTGCCCTCTGGGCCCCGACACTCTGATGCCGTCAGAGAAGCTTGTCTACATTTCAGCTGCTTCTTTTTTCTCTTTTAATGAACATCTCTTGGGAGCCCAGGGATTATGAAAGTCCCGTTGCGCTCCCCAAAGCTGCATTGTAACTGATAAAAGGTCATGGTGTCCGACACTGGAGCTGTACATGGCTTTCAGATGGCTGATGCTGATTTCTTGAACTTTACATACCCTGCTTTTTGGCTGCTTTGGTCCCTGAACTACATCTCCCATGGCCAGCACTGGACCTCCTTTACTGACTCCTAAAAGAAAAGCCCCTTGCATAGATCTTGCTTGGGCATTTCCTTCCCCATGTCACACCTATAAGGATACATAATTTGGGGTTTTTTTCTACCTTTTGCACATTCTGTACAAGGACCCCAGCTCTTGGAGTAGGACATCGGTGGCCACCTAACTGCTCCCTGCATGTGTACCAGAAGCACCTCCATTTTCACCAACACACAGACCTACTGGAGAAGTGCCAATGTCCATTGACATATCAATGTCCATTCCTCCCTTGTTTAATCTTCCCTTCTCTGTACTACACTAAAGGGCAGTCCCAAAGGCTGAGTCTTACTACCTGTATTACTACACTGCAACCCACAGTAGCTATCTATCTGAATCCAGATAGCTATGAAGGGTAGGGTAGCTTTTGCCCAGTCAATTATCTCTTGATTTAAAGCAAATCCAAAAGGGGTGGAGAGAAATAATTTCTGGTCTAGCTCTTCAGCCAGAAGGCAAGTTAAAAGACTAATAGATTCACCAAGAAAATTATTCTTCCGTAGACCAGAGCTAGTCCGTACTTACAGTTAAGCTCCATTTTCAGATGTTAAAAGTGCAAATAGAACTAAATTAACATAAGCAGAATGGAAAGAAATAAAAGTCCCAACAATATTTAACTCCACTTTCCATTATGACTGGATACATGCTTCTGAGTGACCATAAGATACAATCATTAATCACTGGAGAAAACATGAGAACATGACTTAACATCAAAATAAAGGAAGCAGAATGGAATGTTCTGTGGAAGAATGCAGTAAAAATGCCTCAAAACATCAGAATAAAAAAATACTGGGCCTGCTCACATACACTGATGTGAAGCAGGAATAAGTCTGTCAGGACAATGATAATTATTAACAGGCTGATACACACAGGTTTTGAGTGAATAAACTGGACTGTTAAGTGCACAGAGTCCCTCAGCATTAGAAACATCGGATAATGGAACTGGCAAGGGCTGAGGGTGTGTGAGCTAGAGATGGGCAGGAAGAGGATAGGGTTTGAACTTTACAAAATTATACTGTTCCTATTAAACTTTTGATGAGAAGTGGTAATTTTGGTCTGGCAAGTTCCTAAATTGAGTGTTATATACTCAAAACCACAAATGGTTTTATCTATGTCCCAATTTACCCAAATCCTTAGTTTCAAGGGAATTTGAGAAGTATGACTTTGTCTCTTGGTTTTATTATGTAATCTGTAGCACTCTAACCCATAATATGTACATGCAATAGTTCTGACAGAGTGACCTTTTAAATTAAAGACATCTCTGGTTCCATCTATCTATAATCCAGAATTTCATCACAGTACTCCCACTGAAGTTCAGGTTCCCGCAGTGGATTCCCACTGAAGTTCATATCAGTCAGTTTTTAGGCCCAAAATCTTCCCGACCAATCAGATGTACAAAAGCACCAGATCTTGCAGAATTTCAGGGCTCAGGATTTCAATATTACTCCATGGAAAACTCCCCTTTGTTCTTGCTTCCACAGAAACTTAGCTTTCCCTTAGCATCACTGGGTTGAGGTGTTGTAGCAGATGAGAGAAGAGTGGCATGGATTAGGTCAGTATTCCAATAATACTGTCCCTGACTCTGCTGCTGTCCATGTGCCCTGCTTTCACGTAATAAACTATCTGAGCAAGAAGACTACTAGATCCTGTAGACATCTTACATTTCATCTGCTCTTCAACCAGTTACCCCTCTGTTGAGTTTAATATCTTGACTAATGTTCATCTTTCAGAAAAGCAGCCAATTTCAAACCCACTTAGACTGGTTTTGTTCAGTCTCCAGCTGAGGGCCCTCATCACCTCTCCGTCAAAAAGCAGACAGTATTTTCTCCCTTTGAGGGTGCTAACACACTGACATTGGGGTATCTCACAATGTCTATTTTGGTAGATGCTTTGGCTTCCAGCCTCTTACCAGCACCTTTTCCCTGTCACTCTTTGCTCCAGCCTCTGCAGTCTCACCTTTTCAAATGTAGACATGCCAAGATGGTACACACTATGCAATCAGCAGTAGCTAATTAGCTAACACAGAGAAGTGAAACTGCCCCAGCTGAAACCAGGACAACTAGTCATATAGGGAAAAATCACACTATGCCACACTAGAGTTCATTTTCAGCTACTTCATCGGTCTGGCCCAGAAATCTTTGCCAGGGTAGCAGCTTACCAGAATATAGTCTTCCTGCAGGTACCACCTACCCGCTTTATTCCCCTGCTCTCGACCATACCAAAACACTTTTTCTGACTGAATCTACTAGTGGATTCAAGCCACTTTATGTGACTGCAATCTGCAATAACTAAGAATTCCACATCTTTGTGTCATTTATAAAATTTAGCAGGATTTCAGAGTCCTGACTAATGTCCATTGTGTTATGGAAAGATAAGAGATTTTAATGCAACAAGATGGACATTGTAATCATTTAGTGGACTGATATCCTGCATAAAAACATAGGCCATGAAATCTCACCCAATCATTCCTGCATCAGACCACAAATTTCTTCTTAGAAATATAAACCCAGTTTAAAGTTTTCATTGATGGAGCATCTGCCATATCCTTTGTTGAGTTTTTCTAATGTTTTCTTAGGATCATGCTGTTCGGCTCATATTTTGTTAGACTCATGCTAAAAATATGTGTCTGACCACTATATTGAATTTGTCTGTCTTCATCTCTGAGCTGTTTGACATTATAATTCTATGTTCGTTGTACACCCTTACATTTTGTTTTAGAAATACGATGTAATTCTTTCTCAGTGATGATCATATTAAGGACCATAACTGCACACAAAATAAAGAGAGGATATAGTGCACAGTAATATGTCTATTGTTGATAGAAACACTTCTCAAGGAAAAACTATTTTCATATATGTACTTAGCATTATATAAAATTGTAAGGCTAGGCAAAAGCCATTTTTTGTCTCACATTTAGACCAAAGCTCTGTAGTTCAATTTGCAGAACACAGGATGTTTGTTTATAAGAGTAAGGTAAAAATTATTTCCTTTTTTCTTTTTTTAAGCTGCAAATAATGGTACTTGCTTTTTATGGTATTTTTAAATGAAAAAAGTCTGAGATTTGGAGATATAAGCGCATATTTCTTAATTTAGTGCTTCAGTGTCAAGCCAAGGGAGCTGTCAGTGTATTGTGGAAATATTCCTGCACAACAGAAGTAAATGGAAGTTTTGACTTTGATTTACATACAGGCAGGATCAGACTCTTTGTGTAAAATTAAGACAGTGGTTGCTATCCCAGATCAAAAAGAAAAGAAAGATCTGAAATGAGAGGCTGGAAACCTAACCATTCTGGCACTTTGACATTAATACATCAACTAGAGAGAAATGTTATACCAGTTTATTGAAAAAACCTATCAACTAAAGCCCTGATGCAAGATGTATTAATTTAAATTCATTACTTAAACACATGCTTAGTTTGAAACACAGGCCAAAAGCTCTGTAGGCTCTGACAGGATTTAACCAGATACTTAAGGGTCACTTAAAACCCAGTTTGGAATAAAGTTCTGACCCTGAACAAAAATTTTAAAAAAGAGTCTTTGCTCCAAAAATAGTTTAAGAGTTGCCTCGCCTTGACCATGACAATCAGAAAGATAAGGGGAGATTTCAAATTATTACTCTTAAAGATAGAAATGTTTGGTTAAACCACAAGCTACAATAAATATGGACTGAAACACGTGACGGACGTCATAAAAAGAGAGCTTTGAAAATATTTCACAGACATGCCCCCCACCAGACTCAAAGCAATCTTCTTCTCTGGCTGTACTTATCTTGTGAGTCTCCCCACATATACAAACACACCCGCCTCCAAGTGAGATTCTTGGAAAGCCAGTGTATGGAATATTTCTAGGCTTTGGTTTCTTGCTGTATTACAGACAGAAGAGGAGCTATTTACAGAAGGAAGCTTTACCCCAAGGAAGAGGGAGCTGCAGAGCTGAATGTGTGTGCAACGCGAGGAAGCGGTGGGAGGCTGTGGACAGCCAGCCAAGGGGCCAGGCTGGAGGGTGCATGGGCACAGCCCAGGGGATTTTTGGATTCAAGCCTGAGGAGGTGGAGGTAACGGAGGCAACTGTCCTGAGAGGCAGCAGCAAGGAGCAGAGCCTTGGAGACATGGTTTATAGCAGTAAGGGAAGGCGCTGGCTCCGATTTTAACAGCTAGCTGTCCCAATCCTCTCAACACTGTATGTCCTCTGTCAAAACAGATGTATTTGCTTTATTATGTCTCAGGACATGCCTCCATTCTGAGGCTTGATACCCACTTACATGGATGCATTTACTTTTGCATCACTCCAGCCATGAAACAAGGCATTAAAAAGGGGATTAAATCACATAATTCAAAGATTATTGACTCCACCTGAAGATCCCTTTTACACTGCCAATCTGTGTTAAAGACTTTCCCTATAAACACCGCTCAGGCTCATGTTTTGAGGAAATAGGGTTGACTTGCTAGAAATTATAGAAATAGTATAGTCAAACAATTTTAAATCACTTAATTATAGCAGTATGCCATTATTATACCATCTATGTAGCCTGTCTCCTTTCCTATTCTTAAAGAAGGTATTAGATACATATCCTTCATCTCTTATGAACTTCCCATTTAAGAACAAAGATGATAATAGAATCATAAAATGGTTTGGGTTGGAAGGGACCTTAAAGATCACCTAGTTCCAACCCCCCTGCCATGAGCAGGGACACCTTCCACTAGACCAGATTGCTCAAAGCCCCATCCAACCTGGCCTTGAACACTGCCAGGGATGGGGCATCCACAATATTGAACCTCTTATTAGAATCAAATTTATAATTCAATGCTCCTGCATTTCCTCTGGAGCATTTCAGATGGCTTCATAGTAGGGGAATGCTTTCATCTTGGGATTGGATGAGACCATAATTTCAGGGAAACAAAGAAAAAAAGTTGGCATTGGAAATTCATGAATCATCTCTATGATCTTTACAGCTGTGCTTTGCACTGGGGTAATAAATCAGGAGTAAATAATAATCATTGAAATGAAATATGTACATGTTGGGTAACATTTTCTTACTCTCACCCATTAAAATAGTATTTTTGATTTTGTCTAGCAAATTGTATTGATACCAAATATTTCTATGGTGCAGCTTTCAATTATCAGGTCATGTATTTAATTTTAAAATAACACAGAGATTTGTCTGACTTTCCTCTTTAGAAACATAATGCATTTCCCCCCATTGCCTTGCATTTCTAAATATTTGGCTTCCACAGTTATGATTAAACTGATACTGTATGTACTGCATAAATTGCTCTGAAGATTTTCATCATTCCATTGTTTCAGGCCTTCCCCAGTGTAATCACGTGCAATCCACTCTCTAGCTAAGCCAGCTTCACTGTGTTTCTACTATATGCTGGTCTCACATAGGTTCTTACACTGCCTTGCACCTATAGTGCATCTGCTCACTTCCTAATGATATGCTAGTCAAAGCAAATACCCTTGTGTGTGGTTTGTCCTCTTTGTCTTCCCAGGAAGAAATTGTCTGGCGGAAGAAGTCTCTCTCAGTCATAATGCTCTGCTTGCCTTTTTGTTTGACTGTTTGGGTTTTCATTTTCTAAGGTGCATGTTATTTTGGATGGGATTCATGTCACCTAAATTCAGGCTTACGTCATAGGTGTCTACACCAGAGATAGTAAGGCAAGGTTCCTTTAGTGGGCTGTGAAAAAAGCATGCACTTTAGGGACATAAATAATCCTATCTCTTTTAAGTACCTGTATATGAATTTTACCTTAAGATTTCATTGACCATTCTCCCCATTGACTAGAAGTGTGACCAGTTCAGTAGCAGGCACTTACAGATGTCTATACTAGCAAAGAGTTGACCCTTTGGTGTATATGGAGAAGACAAGGCTAGAAAACATACCCAATGCAGGAACAAGGATGTGATTTGCCATAGTCCCTAATAACGAAGATGATCCTTTTGACAGCATCCAGCAGGTTCCTGAGAGACATGTTTTTCTCTCCTGCCTAGAAAACATTTTGTGTTATGAATGTATTTCTCATTGTGCCACAGGGATGAAGTTTTTGATTTCAGTCTTTACCCTACACCAGCTCATTTTTGGATGAGCTGAACTAAGCCCACCGAGCCTCTTGAAGGCACAGCCACAGCCCTCAGCCTAACGTGCTGTTCCCTAGAAATCATATGTACAGGGCAGGAAAGGGGCCTGTGTGCTCCCAGAGACTCATGTTGGGGAAGAAACATGCTCCTGTGTTTCAGGCTTTCCTGTGGGCTGATGGATTTGTAAGAACGAGGATCAGTGAACATCTATTTGTAGCTCACATTCCTCACTTGTTAGTTTAAGTTTTGATTTTGTGTAATTAGTAGTTTGTATTATTAGTAATCTCAGTTTGACCTACAGGGAATTAGTGCATCACTGGTTATTTTGCTGTCTCTGGTGTGTGTTTTTTCTACTTCTACTGCAGTTTGAGTTGACAGAAATATTCTGCAAAGATGGCAAGTCCAAAATCTTGTCTCTCCTGCTGCTGCTGGACTGCATGAGGGGGGATTGCCACTGTATCAGCTTGTTGCCAGCATCAGGAAACTCCTCCAACATGCATGAGATGCTCTGAATGTCCATTCTATTTAAGTAGAAAAAACAGGGGGAGGAGGGATGAGAGGAAGAATGATAACAAAATTTGACAGTATTTAATGGGCCATGGTAGCTGCTCTTAACTGTGGATATAAGAACTTTCTTTTCTGTCTGCTGTAGCAGGAGTCAAACAGGGGTAAATACTGCATTTTATGTAACTGACATTCAGCAATCTCCAGGAAATATTTGTTTGTTTCTAAATAAAGTAACACATTAGATGACACATGCATTTTTGGAAAATACTTCTGACATGAAAAGTACAGAGTAGCAATTTAACAGGCTTGAATTAATGCTTTCAGAGCCAGTACAATTTTCTGACCTCTTGTGCTGGACAAAAGGGAAAAGAAGATGGATTTGTTGCTATTCAGTAACCAACAGTCACTACCCAGAGTACCATGTCTGAAGGCTAATCAATCAGCAGCCAAGGTAAGCTGCACCCAAAACCAATGACAACCAGTTACCTTTATGGCCATTCAAAAAATATGACTAATAGCCCCAAATTTCTCCTTGCCCTGTGGAGGGTTGTACTCTTTGTCGTCTTTAGCTTGTGCTGGCAACACTGCAAACTAGCGTGTGACCCAGCCTGGCCTCAGCTGGAAATTTCATGAGAACCAGCTTGTTGCCTCTTGAGGATATCACTGTATGGTCAGAAAAATAGAAGGTATGGTCTTTCCCATGGTGTTTTGGCACTATTGCTTGTAGTCTCAGCTGCAAGTCACAAGTGGACAAGCCAATGGAAATGGAAATTAAAAAACAAAAACAAAAAACACGCACACAGTTATAGAAGCTTTCTCAAACCTCAAGAAAGGATTTGATTAAAGTGCAGCCATTGTTTTGGTATCTTTTTTATCTTGTATATTCCCTAGTCTCTGTTTGTTATATCTTTGCATGCAATGGACCCACGGCTGTGGCTGGAAAGTCCTTTTGCTGAAGTTTCTCGCCAAACCAAACTGCTCTGCTGAGGCTGACAGGCTTTATGGAAAAGTGACCATGTTGACTTGGGGGCAGGGGGACATTTCTAAGATTGAAGGAAAAGAGAAAGAGGGAGAGAGTAGACAGAAACTTGATCTTTTTGATCCAAAAATGTTTTTTTCCATTCAAATACATTCTGACAAAATGCTCAGAAGGTTTTGTTTTCATTCCAGTATAGGAAAAAAATCAATTCTGCAACCTTCAAAGTTATCATGAAGTGGAACCGCTGTTCTCTAGCCAGCTCTAAATGCATCATTAATGGGCTTGGTTTTGATCTCACTGCACAGGTGCTAAGTTGGCAAGACTCCACTGTCATTAGTGAGTTACCCCAGGCTAACACCTGGCTGAAATGAGATTAAGGCCCACTGCCCTTAGACTTTCTCCAATGCGCTGCATGTGTTAGAGCACACAGTGCCTCTCCCTTCTTTGCAAAGCAGAAACCAAATATATACTGTATGTCACCTCCTGACCTGTACCTAAAGTTTAGGTGTATAAGTAACCTGTCCCCTGCAAGAAAGTGCCAAATTTCCTATATAGTCAGTGGAAAGAAGTAGGTGTTTGTGAATGCTTCCAGAGGGTAAATGTGTCTGCCTCTGACTGGAAATTTTGCAGGCTTTCGGACTCTTTCCATTGACCCGTGAGAGAACTCAGGCAGTAGACTTCAGGACAACTGGTTTGCTGGGTGCCTAAAATTTAGTCAGAATCAGTCTTTGCTTTCAGTAGGTTGGACTACATCTACTATGAATCTGAGGGGAGTAGTACCTTTGCATAGTATGTCCGTTATTAACACTATCATTAAAATTATCACTGAAGTAAACAGCATAAAAGCAATGTAAAAGGATACAATTCCAAAGCCTGCTTAACTGCAGAAGTTTGTTTAAGCATTGGATCTGTTTCAAAGCTTCTGTAACTCATGATAATATGCCAATGTCCATACCTCTGCCTAGGGTGGATTTATGTCATTAGCAAGAAGACATGAAGTTTAGCTTACCACTAAAAAGTCTCTTTAGCCTGCAAAGGGGTATCCTTGATCCTGGTTGATGAACAAGTTTTTATTTTTCAAATACAAAAAGAAAATGTCTAAAGGCAGGGAAGCAGCAATTCCATGTTCTCTGTGTTTTGCTTGAGCCAAGGAAGCTCCAGTCTCAGCAGGGCCAGTAGACCAAATAATCAACAGCCACCTCCTAAAGTACATTGTTTGTTTCTTGACAATCATAAATCTTTCAGGATTATTTCCACAATAAAAAAAAAAAAAAAAAAGACTGCTAGAAAAGGGGTGTTTTTAAATTGAAAAATATGAAAAATCCTTTTATTTCATGTTTGCCTGTAAGCCAAGTCCACCTGGTGCACAGTAGCTGCATGTTTCTGTCTTCCAGGAGGCTGGACTGATGAGTACTGACCACAAGTGCATCATCTGGTTGGCCTGACAGGTGATGCTTGTAAAAGATACCCCGCATCAATCAATAATGGTGATTCCTCCATCACTGTCTTTGATCACCATTCATCATAAAAATTTTCCTGTTTCCAATATCATACAACTTCATCCAACCTCTTCCAGCAGAACCACCTTAATCCGTAAGTAAAGAAGATAGGTGTAACCAGCATAGTCTTTTGCCAGTTTTCTTTTTTTTCCTCATCATCTTGGTTTTGGTCAGTATTGTATATAACCCAACTTTAAAAGAAAGGTAATTTTATGAAGTTTAATGTAATCCATCGTTAGCCTGTGTTACAAAAGCACCAACTGTGCGGTAAATACAGCATGTTGAAACATACTGAACTATGAACACAAGCAGTAATATTACCGAAGTACTTGCTCCTTAATACCATCTTCCTTAAGTCAGAGTCCTACTGGAAAATCAAGCTATTATAAACTTTTGTAAAGCATACCCAGAAGGGGGATAAATTAAATTTCCATCAGCAGTCTTCATTTCTGTGGTTTGTGAGTTCTGCATGTTTGACTTTGCAACCTTCACAGATTTATTTGGTGTATATGTATAATTTATTTTTTTACTCTACAATAACCTGTCCAGCTGTACAACCTTTCCCATTCTTAAACACATTCAGGGGTCCTCAGCAGCCTGAGACTACAGCTGCACTACCCCTTTGACCCCTGATGCTGAGCTAACACCAGCAGGATCAAGAAGCTGTTCTCTTTGGCAGGTTGTAGGTTTACTTGCCAGGGCAGATGGTTAGGTCGTGCTCCCTGAATCTTCTACACAGAGACTAGTTGAAGTGTGCCATGGTTCCCAACCATCCCTTCTGCCCCTTACAGGTTGTCTCTGCTCCCTAGTCTGCCATAGTCCCTTTGCTTCCCCCCACATACCCCCCATAGCCTGCCACTTCTCTTCCTGGGGAGGCTTCACTACACAATCACAGCAGCACTAGCAAAGTGGATTCCTGGGCCAGGATTTTTGCCTCCCATCCTCTGCTTTTGATATTCTGGTTGCTACTGAAAACAGGAGCATGTAAATATGTTAGGTCACACACCCGCTAAGGGTGTGTAAAAAGTAATTTTGCTACTCGATATTATGCTGGGAAGGCATTTCAAGTGTGGTCCTACCAGGTTCTGTAATGTTTAGTCTATCTGATATTTTTGTTAATGATTTGGATAATGGAAAAGAGAGAAAATGTGTAGAATTTGCAGACATTGTCAAGCTGGAGGGAGCTGAAAGCTTTTAAGAGGTTAGGATAAGAATTCAAAATGACCTTGATAAATTGGAGGCATTGTCTAAAATTAACCAAATGAAATTCAGTGAAGGCAAATGCAATGCCCTATACTTAGGAAGGAGAAGTAAAATGCTAGCAAAACTAGGAGTAAAGGAGCAAGCAACAACACCAGGAGGAAGGTCACAGTGCAGGACAAATTGAATATGCATTTATAACGTAATACTGATACAAAAAAAAAGCTAATTACATTCTGGGTCATATTGGAAGGAATGTTGTATGTGAAGCAGGAGGGGTAATTATTCTGCATTATTGCTATTGTGTCCAGTTTGGGGCACTGCACAGTAAAAAAAAGATGTAGATATACTGGAAAACAGCCAGAGGGGGAGTAACAAAAATGATAAGAGGTTTAGAAAACTGGAACTATGAGGAAAGGTTGAAGGAATGGGGTTTGTTTAGTCTAGAAAAGAGAAGACTGAGCAGGGACATGATAACAGTCTTCCAATACATAAAAGGTTATTCTGAACAGGACAGTGATCAGTTGTTCTTTATGTCCACTCACTGTAGTACAAGAAGCATTTAGCTTACTTTACAGCAAGGAAGAGTTTAGCTAGATATTAGGAAAGCCTCTTTCACTCTAACGAGAGTTAAGTACTAAGACAGGCTACTTTAGGAGGCTGCAGAATAGCAGCAGAGGTTTTTAACTGAAGGTTAGGCAAACATCTGTGACCTTGTGATTTGCAGGGGCTCCAAACTGAGCCAAATTTGAACAAATTTTCTCAGGGATAGTATAAGGCACACCCCTGGCAGCAGTGCGTGTTTCCTGACAAAGCCCTGGTCTCTAGTGCAAAGCAGGCACATGCTAGCAATTGTCAGTGAAACCAATTCAACTGTTTACATGCAAACTGTTTTCAAATAAGCTTTTTCCCTTAGACCTGTTCTGGGAAGCAGCTGAACACTACAGATGAAACTTTACTCAGAAAAAGATTCTATCCCAGGCAAACACCTGAGTAATTTCAGTCTAAATAGTTAATCTGGCAAATTATATGCAACCAAAAACAGGATCTTAAAATACAGAAGGTTAGGAAACCTTAATTATAGGTGGTGTTACCAAGCTCCACACATAATTTTTATTACAGTATCAACCCAAAGATCTGGCCAGGGTCACCATCCTGAGAACTCAGTGAAGGACTGAGATGAAGGAGATTAAAAGAAGTACATGTGCTAATAACAGTCAATAAACTCACAACAATTCTTTGTCTTTAGAAGCTTGGTACACTATTCTGTCTCTTGATATGGCTGGTCCTCAGTCTTCTTCTGGAAATGGGCTTAGTTCATAAGCTTAGTTCAAAAATCTTATTTTTATTATTATATTTCTTATGTGCTTTTCTTTGCCTCTTGATCCTGCTGGATCAAGCTGAAGTTTTGAATATTTTCTTTATAAATTTAGGAGCTAGAAATACCCTGTGAAATGAAAAAAAAAAAAAAAAAGAAAGAAAAAGGGGAAAAGAAAGAAAGCTGAGACCTTCACCCAAGAACCTGCCCTGAGGAGTTAGGACTTCAAGCAAAATACTGTGAGACTCATAATAATAGCGTGAGAGTTGGCAGTCCTACTTAAGGGTATAATTTCTATTTCTTCTAAACCCCCATTTTACTACCAAAGTGGTCACACTGTAAAGAAGACTAGACTCCTAATATTAGGAGTAATCCAACACTTCTCCAGTGCAAAGTAAAATTCTCAGTAGTTTAACCATTTTTCAAACGCAAAACCTGTGTCACAGTGTCTCTGACACATGTAGGGTCACAGCTGGAACTCCATTCCCAAGCTAAAGGATGGTTGCAGTCATTGAAAGATTACATAGGATCTTTCTTAAGATATTGGGGGGCTGTAATTAGTGGAAACATATCTCTGTACACTAGAGAAAGGAAGAAGGTGTAATTGTTTTACATGCTAAATTAAAAAGGGTGAAATAAGACAGGGGAGTAATAGAAAGATGTTGATTAAAGAGTAGAAAGAGTCTGAACACATGGAGTATGCTTCATTTTGTACGTTTGAACTCTGGCCATGAAAAGCCAGTTAGTGTTAGAGGCTTGTTAGAGCTTGTACGACAGCAAGACAGTAAACAGGAGTAAGTGGATTTCTCTATGGAGGGACTAGCCCTGCTGCAGCAGGTGCACACCTGAGCAGGTAACTGCAGGCACAGGCTCCCATCTGCACCCATCCAGCGCGGAGCTGGGCACGGCAGCAAGGTCTCTGCAAGGGACTAAAGTCTGTCGCTGACTTCTGCAGGCTTTTGATCGGACCCTAGCAAGGCTGTTTGCTTAAGTTAGGCTTCTCTGCAAGAGAAGTGTTTTCAGACAAAATCTGGCCTTTCCTTTTTACGTCTATTTTGCCCGATAAAAAGGAACACAGTGCCAGGCAGCATACAATGTATTTCTCTGTAAGAGACTTCTGTTCACACATCATGCCAAAATTTTGATCTACGCATTGCAGTGGTGGTTTCTCTGCCAGGCCACTCCCTTCCCCTCATGATATTCTTTTGTTATCAAGTCATCTCCTGAATGAATGTGTGAAATGAACTGAAATTTGTTTTCTTGTCATGTTTGCAAAGTATCCGTTGAAAACTTAGAGCATTTGTTTTCACTTAAAATTATTCTCATTGTGCTTAGAGCTTCAGTCCATCATCAGGACTCACACCCACTTGTTTCTCTGTAGTTATAGAGTAGGATGAGTTCAAGGAAACCCAGCCTCCATCTGAAAGATACTTCTACAGCCAACAGTCTTGAACCGGAAGGTAACTGCCTTGCCAGCACGACCACAACCCACTCCAGGGAAATCAGTGGGCATGAAATCAAGTCATTTTGGAGTTTGATTCACCCTGGCCTCCAAGTTTTTTGATGCAATCTGCTCCTAGAACTCAAGTATCTAACAAGGCAATGCAGAAGGATCAGGCAAGTATTTGATATTTTGATCTCAGTCTGAGTGAGAAAGTTCAGTCAGATCTCCAGCTACAAGCGAAGGAGTTTACTTCATCTTTGCCTCTCCTACAGAACCAGGTTTTGGGGTGGGATGAGGCCCCTTAATTCCCAGTCATCCTTGAAGGAGCTAAAGCTCCTGGTGTTTCTGTGGAAGCATTTCACAGAGGAACTTCTGGCATGAGATGGACATATAGGTGCTTTATAGTTGGGTATTTAGAAAATTTTTCATTTGTCTGGTTTTATCTTGCTATGTTCAGTGGCAAGAATTTCAGAAATCCAAGCCCCTTTACCCACATCAGGATGGAAAATGCCATAGGACAGGACTGGTACAGAGGATGATTCCAAAAGCCAGAAGGAGCTACATACTTCTTAAGTAAATGTCTAAATACCTAATTCCAGATCTGTAACTAAATCTTTGCTAGGATAGAAGAGTTTAAAATTAAAATGAGCTTTAAACAAACATTTTAGAGAACATGCTGTTGAAATGTTTCATCTTTTCTGGACATTTTCAAGTTTCCTAGGCCAAGTATTACTTTTCCTAAAAGGTAAGTTTTCTCAGTGCTTTCTTAACCCCTGAAGGGTTTATTTTAAGTATTCTGTATCTAAGTAGACTGTCCCAAATGGGTAGAATAATAAAATATCTTCTAGTTTGAACATGCTCTCCAGGATTGCAAGCAATCAAATTGCTGTTAAATTTTCAATATAATGGCTATCTTTGCTTGGTGAGCAACATTTCATCTTTTATGCATAACCAGAGACCTGGAAGTTTGCAGGATTTCATACAACTCCTTTGGAATGCTCTCTCAACTCAGTGGTGTGCCTCATATCCATGCTGATGCTGTGGGATTTGATCCATTTGCACAGGAACTGTGTCTCATTCCTGATGGTATGCAGCTGTATTTTACTTTCAAGGCCATATGTCTTTAGTTCTATATTAATGTTGTCTGAGATCTATCAGCTATTTGCATCATAACAAATTACTTTTTGATAGGAGATGAAATTTATTTGGAAGCACCTGTTCCTGTTATTGCAACACATCATGTTTTCATATTAGCAACAATACTTGCCTCATAGCCCACCCTTGCACTTGCATGTCAGTTGTGCAAGACTTTTAGCTTAGGACATCTTGTATTGAGGTTTCTGTTCTGTACGTAACTCAGTGTCGCTCCCTAAGCATTTTGTAGCCATGAATCCTTTCTGATGTTAAATAGCATCATGGCGTACTGGCAAGTCTATAATGTAGAGGCAAACTATTCCCAGACTACCCCCACAAGATGAGTAAAATCTGTTGATGTCCACTGAGATTTTTCAGTGCTTGCAGATCATGTCCATCTTCTCTCTCAATGGGCCACTTTATTCATTATATGTTGTGTCTTAGGAAATGACCTTCAGTAATGCAGAAGAAAACAACTGTGAAATCATGGACACCTTTTGGGTTAAAGGAAGCTTTCTGGATTTGATCAAGAACTACTGAAAAAGTAGAGTGCCTTTTTCACCCTCCTCTCTGAACAAAATTTCCTTCCCCTTCTCCCAGTTCAACCATAGACACAAATCTCAATGACAAGCATCACCTTCCAGATCTCATGGCAAATGTCTATATATAGTAAGAGAGTAGATTTATATTTGGGGGGGGGGGGGAGGTAAGGACAAGCAAATGCCAGAAATTTGTATATGTTCGTCATTCAGTATCTTCAGAGGTATCAAATGTTTAATCTCCAGAAGCAAAAAAAACAGAGCTTTGTCACAAGTTCATGGATTCTTACAAATTGGTGTAGATTAACTGAACCGGGCTAAAGTCACCTGTAGACCATGGAGGTCCTGTGCTAGCTTCTGCCTCCTCTGCCTGCGTGCCCCAGGCAGAGTGGGTATGTGCCGTAAGAGTCAACAGGGAACACTGCTGCTAACTTGTGATGAGGTCCTTTTTTGGCCTATTTAAAACACAGAAAAAAATTTGGAACGTGAAGAAGCCTACAAAGCATCAAGTGGGGGAGTATGCCCACTGAGCAGACCCTATGGGAACAACAACATGGTTGCCTTCTGATGAGTCCTTCAGAAGCCCTCAGATGCAGCAGATCAGAGGACGGAGCTAGTGACAGGAGGCACATGGGGAAGGAAGAGGAGATGTGTAGTACCTACCTTAGAAAGAGAGCAAGTAGTTTCAGAGCCCATGCTGGCTGAGCTCACACATCCAGGCCATGTGTGTTTCCTTACATTTAAAATAATGGGCTTTCCATGACTTGGAGCAGTCCTGGATCTCTAATACTCAGAGAGGATTGCAGTACCTTCATTTAGCCAAGCATGTAACTGCTGTGCAAGCCTTGGACCTGCAGCATAAGGACATCTTCCTTTTCAGAGCAAAGAGCTGCAATAGGGTACTCACAGAATATGAGAACTGAACAAGTTTAGCTAGTTAGCTGGTTACAAAATTAGCAGTGGAAGTGAAAAGAAGCGTCTTTCTCTTTCACAAGTGCTTGCCTCAGAAGCTCTTTCACTTGTTGTTATACTGCCATCTTAGATAAAATCTCCAAGGCTGAGTTCTCACTGACTGCCATCCAGGAACACTACCTGCAACACAGGATCTGGCCTCACCCTAGCTCTCTCTGAAATTAATAAGAGACTTGATTTCAGTTACTTTGCATACCCTCCCTCTAGTTTCCTCCTAGTGTGGGACTAGGACTTAAAATTACTTTACTAACTACTAATGGGAAATAGCAACAATTGCCACAAAAAAAGACCCAATGCTGTACGAGTTCCAGTGACATACCTGGGTGAGGTGGTTCCCACCTCATCCCTACAGCAAGCACAAGACATGTAGAAAGGATGGGGTAATGTGGTAGGCTTTTAAAATTTCCCTCCTCTCAGTACAACATACAGTGAAAGCATTATATGGGCTTACATGCCATAGCTCTGACTATTCCTTCCTCTGGGAGGCTTCTGGGACATTTCTCTAACTAGGGGGGGGGGGGGGGGAAACCAAACACAAAACCAACCAACTAAACAAACAAAAAAAACAGCCAGAAAAGCTTCCTGTTACCATACTACCATATTTCCCAGTGGCAGTACTCAGTTGCTGAGAAGGTATCAAGTCTTCTTTCTGCCTCCTCAAGGACTGGCTTTCCCTGCTCTCTCCTTGTATTCTGCATTAATGAACATGCCCTTCTGTTCCTCTCCCTCGTTGCAACCTTTCAACTCATCCGTCTGTCACTTGGCAGTAGCTTCAGGAGGGCTCTTCCCAGGGACATTTCATGTTTATTCAAGTGTTGCTGTGCTGTGAGACTAAAGAAGCAGATCTGTTGCTTCCAGCTAGATCTGTTTATTTCCCAACACCACAGCACCAGATATTCTCATACCAAAGGTAGGAAGGCAGATACCAAGTTGAAAACTAGTCAGGGGACTATTTTAATTTTTCATATTCCCTTTAGCTGCACATGGCCTTTCTATTCAGGTAGCACACGGTGAATTCAAACAGGGTTTGCAGAACCCGTGTGGAAACAGCTTCTCTTTTTCTCCATGCTGTTGTTATCTATTTGCTTTTACCACAAGACTCTGCTGAGCTTAATGTATAGCAAGAAAGTACAAATGTAGGGAGTGAGGCCAGCCCTTAACCCTGTAATGGAGCCTTCAGGGACCTGCTAGACCCACTGACCCCATTTTGTTATGAGCTGGGCTTGGTCCTCACCAATACACTTAATTGAGGTCCAGATGGAGTAGGAGGAGCTGTATGTGCATAGTGTGGGTACCATGGGGTTATCTTGGGATAGAAAAGCTCTTTCTCCCATGTTAAATGTAGGTGGTGGTTACTGCTGCGTGATCCGAGGTAGAACACAGGCTTTTTGTTCCTCAGCCTGCCTTGTCTTATTTTCCTTCTGCTTGAAATGAAGCCTGGGTAAGGAGCCTTCTTTGAAGTGAGGTGGCACTTGTTAGCCTGGCCAGACAGGAGACAAAATGAGACTGTAGATAGCTTAAGACATTGCTTCAGAGTTCTTACTTTTTCAGGAGGCTCTGCAAGGGAGCACACCCAACCCACCACTGGCTAAGCGATACCATGGCAGGGGTGCTATGGGGCATGCAAAGGCTGCTTTTGGCTAAACAGAGTAAACACTCTTGGACTACTTTTTGTATTCCACAGGGTAAAAGCCTGTGCAGAAACACCTACCAAAGAGTAGTTTATGTGCTGTGACATGCTGAAACAGCAGTTCCTGCTCTCTCTGAGCCCACAAAAAAGCTGCATGTGGAATTGCTCATGGTGGCAAATATAGGAAATTAAGATAATGCTTGGCATTCACAACAAGTTACAAGAATAGCGAAGGCTTATAGCTCTCTACATGCATACAGTCCTAGGTGAGCATGTATGGTATGGATACAACAGGATAACAGCAGAACTACCAGCAAAAATGGTAAAAACTACAATCAAAAAATTACTTCTATTAAAATCAAGCTTTAAAAAGGTGCATATGCTAAAAGGATGCCAGAAACCATTTCATTAGCATTGCAAGAAAACCCACAAGTTAAACAGGTGAAATTCAAAGCTTGCAATAGTGAGCTATTCTGCATCGTGGGAATATATGAATTAAAGATTTATGTAAATATATTAGAAAAGACACACCAAAAGGAAAGCTGCCAGAAGAGGCAATAGCCCTTGCTCCCTTCAGTGCACGCTTAACAAGGTTACAGGCTGGTTGCAAAGAGGACTGTGATCAACAGAGAACAAAAGGCTGAAGCAGTCCTTGGAACAGAGACCTTCATCCAGCAGCAAGGACCAGCAACCTGCTAGGGATGTCCTGCCAGCAACCCAGTGGCAATGGGATGCACAACTACTTTGAGAAACTGCAAGAGTTAAAGAATCTCTGGGTCTGAAGTACCAACACAGTAGTCCCAAAGACTACCCCAGAATAGATCTAGGTCTAAACCAGTAAAGACTGAGGATCAGCATTTAAAGTTTGAGACACAGAAATGCGAATGCCCACAGTCTCTTGTTGAATGCTGGATTCATATCAAGGAATCAAAAGATTGGATTGGTAGATAGAAGGTCAGCTGGCTGTGAATGGCTTATCATCAGCTCTAGCTAACAAAAGAGGTTAGATAAACATTGTCTTTTCCTGTGTCTCACAAACATGAAAACTAACTTTCAGCATACAAATTTACAAAAAAAAACTGAAAGATCTACTGATTGCAGACAAGGTCCCTCAAGTTTGTGAGCCAAAGCTGAAGGCAGATTGTATAACTCCTTGTGTGATTAAGAAAAACCTGTCTGCAAACAAAACATGGATTGTGGTTGCCAGTACAACCACTGAGACCATGGTAAATTATCAGACAATTAGTATAGGGCAACCCACAAGGCACACTTCCTACCCCATTATCAGCTAAAGGAGGAGCTCTGAATATTAGATGTGATTTTGTGTACAGGCCCCAGGATAGCAAATTCTCCAGTGTAACAGGAAAGGCTATTAAACCCACCCCTCACCCTTACACACAAAATCAGCTGGAATCATTCAAATATTAGAAAATAACTGAGGATGCTCACAGTGACATAGGAAAACTGGCATGTTGCAAATGTCAAAAGTCAAGTTAAAGAAAAGAAACAAGCTTAATGGTTTGTTGAAATACCATCAAAACAGATAAAAATGTTAATAATGTGATTAGCTAATAGCTGGTTTCGAAGCTAGGCACCAGGTAAAGTTAATGCTCAAAGCCAGCAATGAATCTGGATGAACCCAAATGGCTATGGTTTTTTCTGTGACTTTCATTTTGCATACAAGAACAGGCAATGTATTATCTCAGAACCTGAAGGTCTGCAACTCGCTCGAATAATTCTTCTCCCAGTTAGATGCAGTAAAAATGTTGTTTGTTCCCATTGCTTTATTTCCCAGAATAGCTATGATATTGCACATCATATTGCACTCTTTACATTCTTATCTCTCCTGCTACCTGGAATCTACTCCAGGCTACTGAGGACTGCTCAGAATTTAATGTGAAAGCTGTTTTTTTCTTCTATATTGGCAGAAAGACAAAGTTCAAATGTAGCTACACTACCTAAGAGTAGTTACACTGATTCACAGCACAGGTCAATCCGACCTATTGTCCAGTTCTAGCAACTGATGCATAAGGAAGAGTACAAGAACAAGGGAAGTGTGGAGTAAGACTTCATACTCTTTAGACCTCAGCGACTTGCAGCTGTTTTTTTCTTGGCTGGAAACATATCTATGTATTTAATAGCTCTTGGTAGATCTTTTTCTCCCATGAATATGCTCAGTTGTGTTTGAACCCATGTAAACCTTTAACAGCCATGGTATTTTTTAGCAAGGAGATCCACAGCTTAACTGTGTTTCTTAATGGAACCATCTCCTTTTGTTTGCTTTGAAACTGCCCCTACTAGTTTCATTTAATGATTCCTTGTCCTTATACTGTAAAAGAAAGCAAACACTTGCTACCTACCTATAGTATCTGTTTTGCTCTGTCATATGCCCCATCCCCTGGTTCATATTTTCAACATCCATCAACAGCTTAGTATCCTCATTACTAAAAGATCTATATGCAATTGAAGCAGAAAAACTTATTCCAGTTAGTGCAGAAAAGCCCAGTAAGTGAATACTTAGTATCAGGACTAAATCTGCTTCTACCCAATTCCACATAATTGAAGGAGAAACAGTACCTCTTGCCATCTCCTGAGGGCTCAGTTCCCATCGAACTCAGTACCTTTCAAGACCAAGCTTTGAAGTGAGAAGTGTCTTCCAGATCAGGTTCCACCAGGCTCAACATCTACTAGGTACGGTTCAGTCTGACCACAGGCACCAGATCTCATCAAACAGTAAGAGTCAGGGGTTTCTGGTGTGCAGGGAAAAATGTTTTCCCATATTTTTTGCTATATTGGTAGTCAGGCACCAAGGCACAATAAAGATATATCTATGAGTGGTTTAGTAGATACCTTCATGTGTTGTCTGATTTATAATGAAAATAAGTAAATGAAAAGAAAAAATCTTAAAGGAAAAATACTTCTGTTATCTGAAAATAATATTACACAAGTTTCTCTTTCTGGAAATTATCCATTCATTTTCTTCATAAACATTTACTAAGGAGAAAAGTATTTTATGAACATATGGCACTTGTCTCTGTTTTGGATGTAAAAACGTCTGGTATTTTGCTGATTTCATTTCATTGTGAGTCACTGTGTAGCTTTGTATAAACACCAGGGTATTTTCATCAATTAGAAATAACTGAGATTTTCAGCATAACATTCCCATATTTACTTGTGCTTGCATAGTTCTGCTAATATCCTAGACAATACACATATAGACATATATACTGCACACAGAGGATCCCTGTTCCTAAAAAATTCCAGTCAAAGAAATAATGCCTGGGGAGCCATGATTCTGCCCTAAAACCCCACTGTATCCATTAGCAAAAACACTACAGATTTTCCCTATAAGTGGGTGTTCCTCATCAGTTACGATACTGTGGTCAGGTAAAAGAAATAGTCTTTGAAAATCTCATTCTAATGGAAAAAAAAAAACCCTATTATCAAGTGAGTGAGCTGTTTCTCTAAGATAATCAGAGCATATACAGAATCTCATCTGATTGTTTCAGAGAACTCTCTCGTTATAATATGTTCCTGAATGTTGTTGGTAACTGGATACCCAGAGTGAGCAAATTAAATGCCCTATCAATACTCCAAGAACTCAATCGATCCTGTCCCAGTTCTGGAGCGCTGCAGGAGAAAGAGGACATTGGATGTCCTGCCTGCCTCAGGAAGCTTGTAAAAACCTCACTTTAGTCATGATCCAAATCACCGGCACAACGCAGAAACAAGACAGCAGTCCAGGTCCCGGTGGTGGCATCTCCAGAAGTGGCAAAGATGTGATCTCGTACGGCAGGACAAGCATCAGAAACAGGTTAGAAGCAGAAAGAGCTTATGCTTTTACTGAGGGCACTTTCGTGGGAGATAGACCATGTGGGTTCGAATCCCTTTGGGAAAAAAAGAGTGTCTGTAGCCCGAGGCTCCTCGATAACTGCTCCAGCCCTTGAGCCAGCAGCTAAAATAGAGGTAAGAGCTGTGTGAAGCCGGCCTGTCCCATGGCTGAAATCACACTTTCTAGTCAATTTACTTCTCAAGGCAAAAGGGGAGCAGCTTCTCCGACCTCCTCATAGTGAAAACAGGCGCAACCTTCGCCGTTTGTTCTCCCACGAGGTGACACTAGATGGCAGCAACTGAAGTGGCAGCAGGAGAAGGCACTGTGGCAACCGGCCGGCCAGCAGTGGTTGGGGCCACCAGTGGTTGGGGCCAGCAGTGGTTGAGGCCACCTGGCCATCACGGCTGGGCTCTCTGCCTTGCCGCGCCGGAGGGTGCCACGGCGCTCAGCACCTTGTGCGGTGGGGTACAGACGTGGAAATGAAGTGACCTGTGCCCTGGCTTTCCTGCTTTAGTATTATTTCATGCTTTTCTCCACGCTGATTTGCCCATTTCTGGTCGGTCCGTTTTGCGCCTGAGGCCTCTTTGCCAATGACAACTTTTCCCAAACTACTGTGATAGAAGGTATCAACCAGTTTATTGTTCTGATTGCTTCTTTGGAGTTGAATGGGTTAGGTTTTGCACAGCATTGTAGAAATACTCACAATAATGACCTTGTTAGTAACAAGTCCAGAATCAACAAGCACGGTAATAGGTTGATGATGTCATAACTGCTGTTCAGACAATTTATTGCATAGTTTCCTATTTCTGAAGGAAGCTGATGGAGGAAGAATCTGAGACTCTCCAAAACTTGAAGAGCGCCAATATAGGATAAGTTCCTCTTGTTCTAATAAGACAAGACATCACTGCCAGCAAAATCACAGGCTATTCAAAGTTTAACAAAGATGTATCAAAAGACAATGAGCAGCAACAGCATTAGTATTGCCTTTGGAGTATTCACGTGCTTCATGTCCTCTGCATGCCAGTTTTGTTCAATATCTCTGCCACAGTTAAAGGTGTCTCGCTGCTCCATTATACCCATCTTTCCCTAGGTGGTTTATTGCCAACTTCTGAAAGCGTGTTTGGGGCTTAAATCTGGAATTCAGACTCTCAGCCTGGGAAAAGAGCATCCTTTACACAGTAATTCAGATTCCAACTTTGAGCAAGTGAAGTGAAATCCAGTGCTTAGTCACTGAAGGGAACTGCAGCCATTTTACTCAAGACCTCAAAACTCAATTGCCAGCTGCAACTTCTGCTGCTGTGGTATGGGGTAGTCACCTAGAGATAAGTGCCTTACAAGACAGCCAAACTGTTTACATCTTTGGTTGAGCAGTTCTGGCAGTGGCCATGCTATCTGTCTGCCAAGCCACAGGGAAGTAGAAGGGAGGGGTGGAAACATGAATTGTCACTGTGCATAAGCATACAAAAGGTGGAAACAGAGACAGGTGACCTGGGAGGATTACAGACACACTGACTATGCAGGAACAGGGTTTTGGAAGGCAAAGACCACCAGAATTTGAATCTGAAGAGGGACATAAAGGGTGACAGGAAAGGCTTCTACAGGTATATGAGCAGCTAAAGGAAGACTAGGGGAAATGTGGGCCTGCTGCTGAAGGGGGCAGGAGACCTGGAAATAAAGGACATGGAGGTTCTCAATGACTTCTTCACCTTGATCTTTACTGGTAAGAGCAGCCTTCAGCAATCCCAAACCCTGAGACAAGAGGGAAAGTCAGGAGCAAGGAAGACTTGCCCTCAGTAGAGAAGGATCAGGTTAGGGAACATTTAGGCAAACTGGATAAAACAAGCCCATGAGACTTCATAGGACACACCCCCAGGTGCTGAGGGAGCTGGCCAATGTCATTGCAAGGCCAATCCCAATTATCTTTGAAAGGTCCTGACAATCAGCAGAAGTTCCTGACAAATGGAAGAGAGCGAATGTCACTCCTATCTTCAAGAAGGGCAGGAAGGAGGATCTGTGAAACTACAGGCCAGTCAGCCTCACCTCAATCCCTGGGAAGGTGAAGGATCAAATTCTTCTGGAAGCCGTTTGCAAACATGAAGGACAAGAAGGTGATTGGAAGTAGTCAGCATGGATTTACAAAGGGGAAAACGTGCCTGACCAACCTGATAGCCTTGTGTGATGAAATTACTAGTTTGGTGGGTGAGGGGAAAGCAGTGGATGTTGTTTATCTTGATTTTAGCAAAGGTTTCAACACTGTATCACATAACATCCTCATTGACAAACTGAAGTACTGGCTAGGTAGGTCAATAGTGAGATGGAGGGAAAACTGGCTGAATTGCCATGCTCAAAGTTTTGCAACCAGTGGCATGCAGTTCAGATGAAGGCTAGTCATTAGTGGAGTACCTCAGGGGTTGGTACTGAGGCTGATACTGTTTAGCATCTTCATTAATGACCTGGATAATGGGAAAGAATGCACCTGTCCTGGTTTTGACTAGGATAGAGTTAATTTTCTTTCCAGTAGCCAGTATAGTGTTATGTCTTGGATTCAGTATGAGAAGAATGTTGATAACACACTGATGTTTTCAGTTGTTGCTAAGTAGTGTTTAGACTAAGTCAAGGATTTTTCAGCTTCTCATGCCCAGCCAGCAAGAAGGCTGGAGGGACACAAGAAGTTGGGAGGGGACACAGCCAGGGCAGCTGACCCAAACTGGCCAAAGGAATATTCCATACCATGTGACATCATGCCCAGTATATAAACTGGGGGGAGTTGCTCTGGGCGGGGGGATTGCTGCTCGGGAACTAGCTGGGCATCGGTCAGAAAGTGGTAAGCAATTGCATTGTGCATCACTTGTTTTGTATATTCCAATCCTGTTATGATTATTGTCATTTTATTATTGCTATTATTATCATTATTAGTTTCTTCTTTTCTGTTCTATTAAACTGTTCTTATCTCAACCCAGGAGTTTTGCCTTTTTCCTTCCGATTCTCTCCCCTGTCCCACTGGGTGAGGGGGGACTGAGTGAGCAGCTGCATGGTGCTTAGTTGCTGGCTGGGGTTAAACCATGACAGCACCCTCAGTAAGTCTGCAGACAGTACAAAACTGGGTGAAGTAGCTGATCATAGAATCATAGAATCATAGAATGGTTTGGGTTGGAAAGGACCTTAAAGATCATCTAGTTCCAACCTGCCCTGCCATGGCACTTCCAGGGATGGGGCATCCACAACTTCTCTGGGCAACCTGTTCCAGTGCCTCACCACCCTCACAGTAAAGAATTGCTTCCCAATATCTAATCTAAATCTACCCTCTTTCAGTTTAAAACCGTTAACCCTCATCCTGCCACTACACTCCCTAACAAAGAGTGCCCCCACATCTTTCCCATAGGCCCCCTTTAAGTACTGCAAGGCCGCTATAAGGTCTCCCCAGAGCCTTCTCTTCCCCAGGCTAAACCTCCAGCCCGTCCTCATAGGGGAGGTGCTCCAGCCCCCTGATCATCTTCGTGGCCCTCCTCTGGACATCTTCAAGCAGGTCCATGTCTGCTTATGTTTGGGCTCCCAGAGCTGAACACAGTACTCCAGGTGGGGTCTCATGAGAGCAGAGTAGATGGGAAGAATCACGTCCCTCGACCTGCTGGCCATGCTTCTTTTGATGCAGCCCAGAATATGAATGGCTTTCTGGGCTGTGAGCGCACACTGCTGGTTCATATTCAGTTTTTCATCCACAAATACCCCCAAGTCCTTCTCTGTAGGGCTGCTCTCAATCCACTCATTGCCCATCCTGTATTTGTGCTTGGGATTGCCCCGACCCATGTGCAGGACCTTGCAGTCGGCCTTGTCAAACTTCATGAGGTTTGCACGGGCCCACCTCTCAAGCCTGTCAAGGACCCTCTGGATGGCATCCCTTCCCTCCAGCATGTTGACCACACCACACAGCTTGGTGTCATCGGCAAACTTGCTGAGGGTGCACTCTGTCCCACTGACCATGTCACCAACAAAGATGTTAAACAGTGCCAGTCCCAATACCGACCCCTGAGGAACACCACTCGTCTCTGGTCTCCACTTGGACATCAAGCCATTGACCACAATTCTTTGAGCATGACCATCCAGCCAGTTCCTTATCCACCAAGTGTTCAATTGATCAAATCCATGTCTCTCCAATTTAGAGACAAGGATGTCATGGGAGACAGTGTCAAATGCTTTGCACAAGTCCAGATAGATGGCTTCCTTTGCTCTTCCTTTATCCACCAACACTGTAACCCCGTTGTAGAAGGCCACCAAATTTGTCAGGCATGATTTGCCCTTAGTGAAGCCATGTTGGCTGTCACCAATCACCTCCTTATTTTCCATGTGCCTTAGCAGAGTGTCCAGGAGGATCCACTCTGTGATCTTGCCAGGCACAGAGGTGAGACTGACTGGCCTGTAGGTCCCAGGGTCTTCCTTTTTTCCATTTTTAAAAATGGGGGCTATGTTTCCTCTTTTCCAGTCAGTGGGAACTTCCCTGGACTGCCACAGCTTCTCAAAAATGATGGGTAGTGGCTTAGCCACTTTATTCGCCAGTTCCCTCAGGACCCGTGGATGCATCTCATCAGGTCCCATGGACTTGTGCACCTTCAGGTTTCTTAGATGGTCTCAAACCTGATCTTCTCCTACAGTGGACAGTTCTTCATTCTCCCAGTCCCTGCCTTTGCCTTCTGCAACTTGGGGAGGTGTGGCTGGAGCACTTGCGGTGAAGACTGAGGCAAAGAGGTCATTGAGTACCTCAGCCTTCTCCATGTCGCAGGTAACTAGGTCTCCCTTTTCCCTAATCTTCCTTTTATCACCAGCCTACCTATAGAAGCTTTTCTTGTTGCCCTTGACATCCCTGGCCAGATTTAATTCTATGAGGGCTTTAGCTTTCCTAACCTGATCCCTGGCTGCTCAGACAATTTCTCTGTATTCCTCCCAGGCTACCTGTCCTTGCTTCCACCCTCTGTAGGCTTCCTTTTTGTGTTTGAGTTTGTCCAGGAGCTCCTTGTTCATCCACGCAGGCCTCCTGGTGTTTTTGCCTGACTTCCTCTTTGTTGGGATGCATCGCTCCTGAGCTTGGAGGAGGTGATCCTTGAATATTAACCAGCTTTCTTGGGCCCCTCTTCCCTCCAGGGCTGTATCCCATGGTACTCTCCCAAGCAGATCCCTGCAGGGGCCAAAGTCTGCTCTCCTAAATCCAGGGTAGCGAATTTGCTGTGTGCCCTCCTCACTGCCCTAAGGGTCTTGAACTCCACCCTTTCATGGTCACTGCAGCTAAGGCTGCCCTTGAGCTTCACTTTCCCCACCAGCCCCTCCTTGTTGGTGAGAACAAGGTCCAGCATAGCACCTCTCCTTATTGGCTTCTCTGTCATTTGGAGAAGGAAGTTATCATCAACACATTCCAGGAACCTCCTGCATTGCTTATGCCCTGCTGTGTTGTCCCTCCAACAGATACTGGGGTGGTTGAAGTCCCCCATGAGGACCAGGGCTTGTGAATGTGAGGCTGCTCCTATCTGTCTATATTGGGCCTCATGGGCTCGGTCTTCATGGTCAGGTGGCCTGTAGCAGACCCCCACTATAATGTCACCTGTCCCTGCCCTCCCTTAATCCTGACCCACAGGCTCTTGGTCAGCTCCTCATCCATCCCCTGGCAGAGCTCCATGCTCTCCAGCTGGTCATTCACATAAAGGGTGACACCCCCTCCTCCTCTCCCCTGCCTGTCCTTCCTAAAGAGCCTGTGTCCTTCCATTCCAACACTCCAGTCATAGGAGTCATCCCACCACATCTCCACAATGCCAATAAGATCATAGCCCAGCAGGCCTGTGCATGTCTCCAACTCCTCTTGTTTATTGCCCACACTACGCGCGTTTGCATAGAGGCATTTAAGTTGGGCCCCTGATGAAGCTGCCTTACTGGCTGGAGTGGCTGGAATTCCTTTGTGCTGCTCTTCAGGTGCTCTCCTGCTGACCCGTGATCCCTCTCCAGGCTCTGGGCATCTGTTGCTGGCACTGGCATCAAACTGGTAGGAGTGGGATGGACTGAGGTTCCCGTCCCTCAGCAACTTTGGTTTAACGCCCTCTTCACCAGTTTGGCTGATACACCAGATGAGCGTGCTGCCATTCAAAGGGACCTTGGCAGGGTGGAGAAATGGACCAACAGGAGTTTCATGGAGTTCAACAAAGAGAAATGCCAAGTCCTGTCCCTGGGGAGGAATAACCCCAGGCCCCAGAACAAGCTGAGGTCTGACCAGCTGGAAAGCTGCTTTGCAGAAAAAGACGTGGGGGTCCTGGTGGACACCAAGTTGAACATGAGCTGGCAATGTGTCCTTGAAGCCAGCGGCATCTTGCACTGCATTAGGAAAATGTTGCCAGCAGACTGAGGGAGGTGGCCCTTCCCCTCTTCTCAGCACAGATGAGACACATGTGGAGTGCTGGATCCAGGCCTGGGCTCCCAGTACAAAAGAGTCCCTTCCATACTGGAGTGACTCCAGCAAAGGACCACAAAGATGGTTAAGGCACTGGAGTATCTGTCATACAAGGAGAGGATGGGAGAACTGGGACTGTTTAGCCTAGAAAAGAGAAGACTCAGGGGAGCTTATCAATGTGTATAAATGCCTGATAGGGAGGGGAGGTAAAGAAGATGGAGCCAGACTCTTCTCGGTGGTATCCAGTGAAAGGACAGGGGTAATGGACACAAACTGAAATACAGGAAATTTCACCTAAACTTGAGGAAAAGGGGGTTTTTTGTAAGACTGGTCAAACATTTGCCCAGAGTGGTTTCCCAGAAAGGTTACGGAGTCTTCATCATTGGAGATACTCAAAACCTGACTGGACACAGTCCCAGGCAGCCTGCTGTAGGTGACCCTGCTCTGAGCAGAGGAGTTGGACTAGGTGATCCCCAGAGCTCCCGTCCAACCTCAGCCATTCTGTGATTGTGTGAATCTGTGATTCTGATGTCCCTCATTGCCTTCTGCACTACAGAGGCCACCCAAATTCTGTGAGACAAGCGCTGTAGGGCTAAACCAGTGCCTGCCATGATGCATAAAGTAAGCACACACAATTATTTGCACCTTATTGTGCATGCCTGGTTTGTTCACGTTGTGATCATTGCACCAAATAGACAAGACCCAACAAGAAGTCTGTGCCGAGAACTCATTTTTTTAATGGTAGCAGGAAATGAAAAATCATCTTCACAGCCCAGGGACAAAGCATCTTTTCTGGCGGCTCCCTCGGGAGCTGGCTTTGGCTCACTGTCTTGTTTCCTCAGCAGTACAAGGCACTGTAGGATCAAGAAAATAACAGGAAAAGATTAGCAGGCACCTTCTGGAGTCCTGTCTGTAAGATATCTGGTGCTCTGTTGGAGCTGTACATATATGATTTCTTAAAGGAGTAACTGTGGTTCTGAGGAAACAATTACTCAAAACTTGCTAAAAATAATAGAAAATTGAGATTGGTCTAAATTTGGAGCTCTCTGCCAGTAAAACACCTTTCAGCATGAATAAACATTTGCTAAACTGGCAGAACCTATTGGCAAAACTAATTATCACCTGCACTGTGATATTAATGGCAGATAGCATCTTGGTGATGATACTGTGCTACTTGAGACTGACAGGGCCCAGTTATGCCAACTGACACACTTTCATCAGAAATACTGCAATATTTGGTGTTTTCCTTCAAAGTTACCACAGCTCCTAAAATACTATGAATGCTGTGATGCACAAAAACCTTACTGAAAGTATCCAAACCTTGTAACTACTGGCAGAATCTTGAAAAGACTGTGAAAGCTCAAAAGTGTAAATGACAACAATAGTCTGGATTATTGACGATTTCAGAGACCCTGATTCATATCATTTGAACACAAGGGACCAGCAGTGTTCCTTGCAGTTCCTCCTCTCAGGCATACAAGAGAAATCATCCATCTTTGCCATTGTGGGGCTCAATCATCTGTGCAAGGCCACTGTCTTCTTTTTTTTTGACAGTCAGGTAAGGGGTGTTCTTTACCTGAAGAGAGGTGAAATTTTATAGTCTCCATGAAGTGAGGAGGCCAAGGTGTCAAGAAACCGTTTCTTACCACAGCTGCAAGTAATTTCTTCCTTAAATCAGAGCCTACAGTCACACACTGTCTAGCTTTATAAACTTATTGTCATTTTTGCTAATAAATACCCCGTAAGATTTAGTAGCAGCTTCAATGGCTCTGTGTGTTACAACTAGAAAGCTTTTCCACTTTCTGTCAACTCTCAACTTTATACTCATGATACCTTGTTCAACTTCTTAAGGTTTTAATAAATATTAAGCTGTGCTAGCTGTGCTAAAAATATTTTTATTTGTCAGCTGGCATTTTTTTAAAAAGTTTTGGATAGAGATTTCAAACAGCATGTGCTCATGCCATTTTTCCTTTTTACTAAAAAGTATCCTATTGAATGGTTTGGAGAATACTTTTGTCTGCTGATGCACTATGAACAACAGGAGACCTTGCCGACCCCACGAGAGATTAATGGGTCGGAATCTGTGTCTTTCTGTGGAATGGAAGACGTCAACACTAAAAGCTCCCTTACCCCACAGATAGCTGGTTCCAGTCCTGTTATTTTTTCCAGTCTTCAGAAAAATCCTTGGCAAGAACTGTCATTTTTCCAGTCATCAAATTTCCAAGAATCTTCTCTTCACATCTCTTTCTTTTGATGAACTCTCTCATCATAGTAAATGCAGACCTCTTGCAGGAATGTGGGTCAGACGTGTGTGTAAGCCAAATGGCTTATGCCTGGAACAACAGCAAATGAACAATGAAATCCAGCAACGAGATGAAAAAAAAAATTTACAAAGATATTTTTTTCTCCTTAAATGTTTCTCACTTTTTAATTGATTTGACTCAACTGTGCAATTAGATCTGGCCCACTGGATAGCCATCTGATCATGTGGGGACACCATGTCCTGTGCCACCTTATAAACTTTTGAAATTTGTTTGTCAAAACGGGCAGCACTGCAGAAGTTTTTTCACACTTTAACCTAAGATAAAACAGGCAGAACTTTTTTTTCCTTTTTTTCTCAGTCCAGATATATTAAAAAAAACTTGCTTCTTCTAATTGACCACTTGACTTCCGATAAATGAGTGAGCATGTTGTTGCTTTCTACTGACTGGCCTATATACACTAAAATGGACCTATTACTAAGTTCTTTCAATAGTATTGGTCCTGTTAAAATGGCAGCTTTGATTTTTTGGCTGTCCTTCTTCAGGTGTGAGGCTCTGATTTATAAAATTAGACCCATGTTCTTAGTGTAAAGTCTTGATTCAGCAAAAAGCCTTAGTAAGCGTTTAATTTTAAATCAACTGCACTGCACAAACTCTTAAACTTGAACATGCTTTTAACTGCTTTAATAGTTAGAGACCTCATTTGAGGTGTACAGTTTTAAGCAACTGTAATCTGATTTTCAGATATACTCATGAATTTTGTCCTATATTATTCTTCTCAATTTTTTCCACTCCTCCAATGCTGTCCTGCCTCTGGTAAGTTAAGAAATGGAAGGCTATCTTTCTTCTACATATAGTTATATCTGGCCAAACATCCGAAAATCAGAAATCCCAGGTTTTAGTGAATGCGGATGACTCTAAGGAATAGTTAACGGATCCCTAAGTTCTAGCCCTCATATTTACATCTTAGTCCAGACTACCAAAAATTAAGCATTCCTATATATGAAGAACATTAGTCAGGCAAACATAACTTCAAAAAAATGGAGGAGGAGGGGTACTACAGAATAGTCAGCATCACCTTAGTCCCTATAAAGATTACAGAGAAATCCTCATAGGAGCCATTTTCAGGAAGGAGAAGAAGGTGACTGGCAACAACCAGCATAGATTTACCAAGGACAAACTGTGCCTGGCTGACCTAATTGCCCTCTACAATAGGATGACTGATTTTGTGGACAAAAGGAGAGCAGCACATTCCATTTGCTTCAACTTTAGCAGAGCTTTTGACATGGTCTTCCATAGCACCCCTAGAGACAAACTGGGGAAACATGGACCATGGGAAAATTCCAAGATGGGTGAAAGACTTGCTAGACTGGTGGGCTCAGAGAGCAACAGCCAACACTTTGAAGCAATGATGGGTTAAGAGCAATGTTCCTCAGAGATTGATACCAGGGCTGATATTGTCTATCATCTTCAACAACTTGGGCAATGGCATGGACTGCACCCTCAGCAGGCTGACATCAATTTGGACAGGGAAGAGTTGATACACTGGAGACCGGGGCTGCTCTTAGAGGGGGCTCAGCAGGCTGAAGGAGCGGGCCAACAAGAACTTCACAAAATGTGACGGACAAATGCAAAGCGTTGTACCTGGGAAGAATAAACGTGATGCATGAGAACAAACTGAGAACAGCAGCTCTGCAAGAAAGGACCGGGCTGGTCTTGGACAAGTTAAATATGAGCAAGCAGTGCACCCTTCAAAGACTAACCATACGTTGGCTACATTAGGAAGACGGTAGCAAGAAGACTGAGGGAAGAGGTTACCCACTCTATATGGCATTTGTGTGGCTCCACCTAGAGTACTGAGCCCAGCTGGGGACTCCCCAGTATAAGAGAGTTTTTGGCAAGCTGGGAATATCTCCAGCAGAGGTCAGGGGGCTGGAGCAGCTGATATTTGAGGAGACACTGAAGGAGGTGAGTTTTTTCAGCCTGGAGAAGACTAAGGAGGGGTCTAACTGCTGTCTTGAACTACCTAGAGGCAGGTTTTAGAGAAGACAAACTCACAATCCCCAGAGGAACAGAGGAAGGAACAAGAAGCAGCAGTAAGAGGCTGCAACAAGGGAAAATCTGACCAGATCTGGTGAGGGTGCTGCAACACCGGAACAGGGGCTCAGAGGGGTGGTGGCATCTCTGTCCCTTGAGGTATTCAAAATGCATCTGAACTCTGAGCAATCAGACTCAGGTTCTATAAGTTAGAATCACAGAACCATAGAATATCTCAAGTTGGAAGGGACCCATAAGGATCATCAAGTCCAACTTGCTGCTTCTCACAGGACTACCTAAAACTAAACCATATGACTAAGAGCGTTGTCCAGACACTCCTTGAACTCTGACAGGCTTGGTGCTGTGACCACCTCCCTGGGGAAACTGTTCCAGGGACTGACCACCCTCTCAGTGAAGAACTTTTTCCTAATGTCCAATTTGAACTTCCCTTGATGCAGCTCTATTCCATTTCCTCGTGTCCTCATTAGCCCTGATTTGAGCAAGATTTTTGCCTGGATGACCTCCAAGGTCCCTTCAACTGCAGTTATCCTGTGTCCATGGCTCTAAGAATACTTTAGGTCCCATTTCCCATAGTGCACTATGGAGCAGCAGTTGTCATAGCCAGGACCCTAAGACTATAAAGATACAGGACCTAACATGCTTCCTATCTATAGAAATGTCTCTCTAGTCATATTTGAAAACACTTCTCCTTCTTTACTGCTCTTGGAAAACAGGCAAAATCCAGTTTAACAGCCTAACTGGGAAGGACTGGAAGAAGAATTCCTCGGGGCAGAAGGAAGGAGCCTGGGATGCCACAAAGCCAGTAAAATGACCTTTTCCTCTTTCCTGGTCTCCCATGGAGTGGGTTGTAAGTGCAGTGGATCGTGGCAGGGCACAGGCTGCCCCTGGACCCAGGGCCCAGGGCACCAGCCGGGCCACTAGCAGCCCCCTTCTGCAAAGTCACCCTGTGTCACACCACCCACAGCCGCGAGCAGGCGATTTAGGTCAAGCCGGCCCCTTTCCACCATCACCATGCTCGCTTCCAACGCAATAAATAGAAAGGCTATTTTGTCAAGGCCAGCTGTTTTTATTCAGGAGCTTCTCGGAGGAAGCCTGAGTGCGTAAACAGGAAAGCAGGGGCTGTTTTTACTTCACCCATCTATAGCCAGTACACGCGGGCTGACATCAGGCGAGGGCCAGCTGCACCAAGCGCACCCAACAATTTGCTCCCGAGGCAGCAGTACCAGTGCTGGAGCAGGCATGGATGGAGGAAAACGCAGGCAAACACGCTGCCCCTCCGGAGCCACTGCTGCCCCGACACCCCTGTGCCCACCCTGGCTGCCCCTCCAGGTCCTCATCCATGCTGGGGGCAGCGGGGAGGTGAAGGGGTGCCTGGAGGAGCACCCTCACTCCTGAAATTCATCAATAAGATACTTTTTTTCGTGCAAGAACGCCAGCCTCTTGGTGCAGCTTGCTAACTATGGGGGGGGGCCTCGCAGCAGTCCCCCAGCACCCCCATGCTCGCGTGATGTGAAGCGCTGCAACCGGGGAGTGCCAGGCACCTATTTTTAGTCCTCATGGACTGGAATTGCAGGCTGCACTGCGGATCTCCCTGCAGAAACACTGGTGGGAAGGAAAAGCAGCACCACACTGTAATTTTGTCTCTAGTGATGGGGTTTTCTTTCTAAATCCTGAGTATCAGTTTCATTCACTGCTCCAGGCTACAAGAAATACTCTTCACCTACAGCCATAACATCTTCTCTCCTGCTTATGTGTCACCATATAATAAAATGTGCAGTAGTTTTACAGTCACTGTAGAGTTATTACATGACATGTGTACAAAGCACACTGGCTTATATGACCACCCAAGTGATTAATAAAACTGGTTGCCTGCTAGAAGTGATCTTTAACTAAAGGTTAAACAAAATTGGTCTGGAAACCTTGAGAATAATTCAGAATGGTTGCTTAAATCACAGAGACGCAAAGTCTGCAGGAAGTGGATCTTCATGCAGCTTTCATCATTAATATTTTTCTCTCCATGGTCTCAACACCTTTAAATAGAACATCCTACCAAATAATATTTATGTTAATTTGTTTATTTGCTACCATAGAAAAAAAACAACTGCAACAACAGTGCTAAGGGAACAAGCATGAATAGTAGTGAAGAGGTGCCTTGGTTATGAGTAATTTCTGTCTCTATTTTAAACATAGTGAATAAATTCTGCTCGGTTACACCAGGCTAAATTGGAGAAAGGTGAATTCTGTGAGAATTAAGGACAAAATTTAGCCCACAAGTTCAAATTACCTCTTCAGAAAATAATGAAATCAAGTTACTAATTTTATTAATCACTCTCAGCTTATTTTATACTTTGCTTGTAGTCAGTTACATGCATAAACTGAACATAAAATTCATTTCCTCATTTGTTTTCCTACTTGTTAATAACTTGAAAACCACAATAGCAGTGATCTTAATTTATATCAGAGAGTATAACAACCATTAGGTCTGCAACGGAAAATGACAGGAGGTGTGGAAACAGCAAGCACTGCTCTGTCAGGACAGTACCACCTTATGCTTGATTTTAGTGTACAAATCAGGTTGTAGCGTGGAGTACAGCGAAAACCCTCAGATAAACAGATTTACCCACAGCTTTCTGGATCTTCAGTTCACTATAAACAGAACCGCACTGAGACTTTTGGGGAGACATTAGTTTTTCTGCATTTATCCTATCAGTAAGGGGGCTTACTCATTTTGTATCCTGTCTTTAACACAGAAAGGATGAAAAATAGGGAAATGGTAAGTTTCAGGCTAGATCTTCTCTGCTGTTGACCAGCTGAGTTCATGTCATACTGGCTCCCAGTCAATGCCCAGCTGCCTTTTCTAAACTCCCCTTCTGCTTTAACTCCATACAGTCCATCTGCCAGGCAAGAGTTGTATACGATTCCCAGAGAGTCACTGGATAGACTTCAGCATTTACTAACTTTATTTAAACTCATCAGGGACCACTATAAAGAGCTGTACAGAACTAACATGAGTCTTGGGTATTTGATCCAGGGTTTAATGTTACAACTTCCAGCAAACACATGGTTTTGTGGGGTTTCTTTTACAGTAAAAAGGCAGAAAGTTCTGGGTTTGGCAATGCAAATTGAATAGGTGACAATAGACATTGGCTGTTCCAGCTGAGTTTGAATTTGCTGAATTTATATCATGGAAGTAAGTAGCCTTAGGCAACTCCTCCTAGGAGTTCAAGTGGTATAAATCAAGTATAAACTATACAAAATCAATGGAGTTACTTTGATGCAAATGAGAGTAGAGCCAGACTCAGCATCTCTTACAAGCAATGCAGCAGTGTTCTCCAACATCCTACCAGTATGTAAAGGAGATGGCTCTGTCCGTTCATATTGACATCCAATGAGTCTCTGCTAGGTGCTTTTCAGGGCAACTGCTATGTCACGGCTCTCTCAGTCAGGACAGAGTGATTTAACCGATTTTCTATTTAGCTGTGTGCATGTGTTAGAGTGCAGGTAAAGGTAAACAAGCTCATGCCTGGCTGTATTGCAGCATCCTTCCCAGCCTCCTTCTGCATCAGCCTTTCAGAAGTGCAGTTATTGAGACTTTTCTCATCCCAGCACAGGGAGACATACTGCAGTGGCAAATTCTTATTTTCCTGTCTTCCAGGATAACACTATACAGCAAGATTTCAAGCGTCTTTGCCTTTGTCTCCTGCTGACCTCCAAAAGCCTAAGACAAGGCATCTCATGCCTTGTTTCTCTGAGCATGGGATGGAGGCAGAAACTGCCATTTTGCTGTGAAAAGTCAATATTTCAATTTAAAAAGAAAAACAGTAAGGCAGATCAATAGATCTTGCCTAGGGCACATTTATGAAAGCAATCAGTTTGTTCAGGAGAAAAAGTTGGGACGTTAGGCAGTGAAACCACAGACTAATCAGGGGGACACCAGGACAGAGCCTTTTGCTGCCTCAGCCTGTAAACTTTGAGATTTCATAAAATCCTGCCCCCTCCAGCAAAATCAGCTCATATGCAGGTAAATAAGAGCACAGCAGCACACAGTAGGAGAGAGAATCAGCTCCTACATATTCACGCAGGCTGAAATTTGGAGCAGTTCAGTTGTTGGTTCGTGCACTAGGGAATGAATGTCGTGTGGCTTTTCTGGGTCTGGGAATAAGAGATTTGCCAGTGTGAAAACAAAGGAAGATGTGGTAAAAAGCTAGGAGCTACCCAGAGAGTCCTGAGGTACCTTTTTTCAGAAAACAATCAATTCTGGGATGCAAGGGAAGAATTAAAAAACTCCCTGGAGCTCCACTGCAGTGTTCAGTACTGTTCCTCATGGTACCCAGTACAAATAAAATGTGAACTAAATAGGCCCATGTAAAGCATATTGAAGCTCACTTTTTCCTTTCCTTTTAGGTTTCTCTTTCAAGTCTTTTTTCTTTGATTTCTGAATGAAATTTCTGCCTTGCCTTTGTGGCCAACCATGCCAGCCATCTAAAAGTCTCTTGAGAAAGAGATTCTTTTCAAGAGTTGGTAATCATGTGCGAAGAATTTTGGTCATAAATACTTCAGGGATGTTGTCAAGAATAAGATGCAACAAAAATAGGCAAGTTAAAAAAAAAAAGCAGGAGCAGTCTAACAGAGCCAACTGTGCTTCCTTCTGTCACACAGTCCTTCATGTATCCTTCAGCACAGGCCAGTTCAGAGGTTCCCAACAATTTCATCTGCAGGAATAAGCTGCTGGTCATATCCTCAAGCAACACAAATCTTCCTATGCTAATGGACACAATGCTAAAATTGACATTTTAAAGATACATGTAACCCATCTTTCATGAAGTATCATCAGTACCACAAGTAAGTGCCAAAGATATTTAAGAGACAGTCCCTAGCTAGCAAACACCACTGACTTAAGCCTATACTTACAGTTTCTGAAACTATTATATGCTTTCTCTATTTGCAATGAAAAGGCATCTCCATCTGCACTGAAAAGGAGACCGTAACTTGGAAGATCACAGCAATAGTGTGCCCATCTGAATGATAACAAAACCAAACACTCAGCCTGCCTTTGCTAGTAGTCCGGTATTCTGTGCCACACCTGTCAATACGAACGCTGAAGACATCCTTAAACCATCATTTCTCCTCTACCAAATAGGCTGCGGGATTCATTGTTGCTGGGTAGCATCCTACAGCCACTGCAGCAACAAGTGTGGCCCTGCCTGGGGAAAACACATCATCATGGTCAAGCAGAAGGACCTTTGCGGGAATTCAATAAGCCTCTCTGCAGTCCAGTGAAGTTACAGCCAAAGGCCAAAAACACAGAGGTGTTACATCTTGTTTAACACTTGTCACCTGCGAAAGAGTGCTTTTTAATGGCAGAGGATCCTTGGGAAAGAGAAGCGAGTCTCTAAGCCCCTCTAAGGAAGTATTCAGCATTCCTTGTGACAGTGCAGGATGTCCTTTTCTAAACAAATATTATTTCCTTTCTGAAAGCCATCAGATTTCTGCTTTGTATTAGTTTACAGAGACTCCCGAAGTATCCCTAAGCAATTTTGGAGTGGTGGGTTTATACGAAGTTCTCTCTGTAGCTGTGGTTTTGTCTGTCACTAACAGCTGAGGCAGAGAGATTTTTCCCTCAGTTGTTTCATTCCACCTGAAGTTCTAGCTAAATAATGTACCTAAATAAAGCAGTCCTGTACCCTTTTTTTCCCTTTATCTGTTGTTATGAAGGAACAGAAGTTCATTACTGCTGCCAAAGCTCCAGTCATTACATCATGACTGAAGTCAGATGGGAGAGAGACAACATGTTTGCTATTAGGCAACACCTGTGCACAAAAGTGGGGTTTGTACCAGGCTTTGGCTGTGGCAAAGCAGGTAGTCACTATCGTGAGAACTGATGGCTGGAGGGCAGAGTTCCTTTCCAACAACTAGGAGTACCAGGTGAACTGAGATTCCCTTAAGCATCTAAAGAAACAGCCATATTTAATGATCGGAATATCCTTGCAAGCAGTCTGGGAGGCCAAGTGAGAGTCAAAATCCAGGAGACACATTTACAATATCCAGTGCATTTCCAGCAAATCTGGTTCATACATCATAACCTGAAGGCAGAGCAAAGCACTCAGTAACTACTGCACTGCTCAAAGTAACAAATGATTTTTCTCAAGGTTTGGAGAAGTAAATAGATGTTCTTATTACATGTTCATATGAATCATTTGAAATGATTTATTGGTTTGTTTTGTCATTAAAATTACAATGTCTGAGTATCAGACACTCAGCTTCTGTCATATGTGTTAAATTTTATCAGTCACATGCACTTTAATTTGGCTCTATTAATGGCTCCAGCTTCTTGAGTTTGAAGAGACCACAGGGAGTAATGCAAGGATCTATTTTGAGTCTATAGCTATTTTCTATTTTGGCAAAGAAATAACTGACAGTAAATAAATATCATGCTATCGTTTAGATACATGTAGATGATTCTTGATGACCTTACGGAGTCCAACAAAATAAGAAGAAAAAAAAATCAGCAGCCAACACAAGGAAAGTGCAAAGATGAGCGTAATACCATTAAGCTGCTAGTAAATGGAAGTGTGGCTGTATTATGCTAACTTGAACGAACTATTTGATCACTTCTTCCTGTGTTACCTTTTCATACTTGAGTCCAAAATTAGCTGTTACTGCTGGACTCGCTCCAGATCTAGGGCCTGCTTCTTGAAATAAAAGTATTTATGATATTTTATTCACAATACAGAATTTAGGCCATTTCTAGATTTTTTTTCACATACTTCATCTACCAACATCTTAAGTACATAAGGATGCATTTAGAAATCTGGGTCTTTCTGCACCACAGTACACCTCTCCCATTGTCCCATCCTTTCAGTCTAGAGATGCACCATGGCCCCATCTCCACCCTGATAGGAAGGAGCAGCCATCTGATAACTCCTTTGCTGCTCGTTCTCTGTGCTGCCTCATCAGACCTTAAAAGCAGCCACAGTAGTTAAGGCCTCCAGCAGTGCCCAGGAATAAATACCTAGGGAAAAATCCAAGAAACAAGGGTAGAGTGCAATCCCCACAAATTATTCTCTTGAACTTGGAAGCCACCACTACCTTGGAGACATCATCCCATCAGGAGGTGGCATTCGATTCTTGGTGTTATAAGAAATGCAGACAACTGTGCATATTGACCTTCTCTCACCCTTTATGATTTTATACAGTCCCTTCTTTCCTCCCAAGCAACAGGCCCAGTAATTAGCACTCTTTAAAATACAGAAGGCAGTTCCCATCTTTCAAGCAAGCCCAGCATATGCCATCCTTTCCTTCTCCCTCTCCCCACACCACAACACTGCTGGGCCAACAGAGCCACGGCCTTTTCGGGACCACCCTGTAAAATGTATCAGCAGAGTGATCTGTGGTAAAAATGTCCTGCCATCCAAACCCCTATATGGCGAGACTCCAAACTAGCAACTGGGAGGTTAAATCCTGGTTTACATGAACTAAAGTAGACATCAGTGTGTGTGTACCATTCCAGCTGAAGATTTCACAGCCTTTAAGGCTATGGTTATCCTTTTATCTGATTAGACCAGTCTGCAGACATCACGTGATAATAGATGCATGAGTTAAAGTGCTGCTTTAGTCTTTGAAAACCTTGTGATGTGGGAGTTTATTTCCCTTCAGTCCTACTCTACTCATTTCCACAGAGGTCTTGAACCCCTACTTCACCAGTAACCCTCAAAACATGGGAGAGTACAAAGCTGTGAATAAAGACCTTTTTCATCACGTACAGGTAACTAAACCAAACTTCATGCTTCATCTCTTCAAAGTTTGCCTTATCTGCTGGCAAAGTAAAAATAATTACTAAAGTCTTACCTCTTTCCAGGCCACTTTAATGACCCATTAATAGAGAAATAACTGGTTTAAAGATATGCTTTTGTAAGGATGGATGTAAGAAGGAGCACATTAGATGGGGGGTGGGGGGTGAATTTATTCTGCTGCAGTTTCTATTTCACCCATTTCCCAGCTTGTCCTTATCACCACCAAGATTACATAAGTCTTTCCCCTACTAGGAATAGGGCTTGCTTTAGCTGGTAGTGCTCCAGTTAATGTTATCATTATCTCTAGAATTGCTAGAATTCCTTAGAAATCCTATGTGAGATGATACTAGCTTATTTAGCCAATACTTTTAGAATATTTGTTTGTTTTCAGTCAGACAAAAATATTCCGGCCATTATGCTATCTAGTGCATTACCACCTCTGCTCCAGAAGTCATCAGGACTGGCAAGGTCTACCGACAGGACAAACTACCTCCTCCTGGGCTGTGCTGGTGACCTACCCAGCACAGCCATCACTGCTGTCATGGATGGTGCCCACACCATTCCCTCCCCATGGCAGAGCCAGCCGTAGAGATACCTCAGCAAGGTCAGCTCTCAGTTCCATGAGATTGTCCAATGATAAACACAGAAGCCGCTTACACATTTGTTCTTGTGCTTAGTTCTCCCCCATATTTTCTTTGCTCTATTTCTCTACTTAGAGGTATTTTACTGTATCCATTGCTATGTCACACCATAGAGAAAATCAATGTTTATCAGTAGTCCTAAGAGCTGAAGCTCTTGAATACAAATCAAGAGTTAAACCTGCAGTAGGTACAAATTGATATATCTCCATTGATTCCTTTGGATATATGCCACTACTCTGGTTTTCATCAGGACATCTAGCAGGCAAACTTTCAGATGTGTTTTTTTTTAATACTAAGACATAGCAAAATAGTCCAGCTATAGATAGCTTCCATGGAACTGTCTTCATTTTGAAATACAGATTGTCAGCTTACTTTTAAAAAAATAACATAACAGCCTTTAAGTTCACTCACAGGTTACTTTTTTTTTTTTTTGCTACTGAGGTTTTGGGTCATTGGGTTGTTTTTTATTTGTGGGATTTTTTTAGAAATCTCATCATCCATATATATCCACACCTTTCAAAAATCACTCTATTGTTCTGAAGGAACTTGCTTTCAAAATAAAGAGCTCATCCACATGTCCCATCCTGGTGCTGCAGTTGCTGGAGTGGAAATCAGAGCTGGAGCCAGTACACTTTAAATCTTTTTTCACTTAACAGACCACTTAGTTTACACAAATTGCATACTTGCTAGTTTCACCTGTCCAAATTGCAAAAACAAGCATCTACAAAAGAGCCAAAGTAAAATCCAAGCACACATTCAGAAGACGAATGGCACCAAAATGTAGCTGTTTGTGAATGGAGAGCATTTATACTTGCGTTCAGTGCAGAGTTATCAATGTGACAGCTTCCTTTTGTTACTGTTATGTACTGGCTTCGATTACAAACCACCCCAGAGCTGAGGACAAAGAAAAACTTCCACATTTCCCAAATTATTTCTGGAACACATGAAGGTCTAAAGGGCAGATTCTGCTCCACACCCACCAGCCTGACACCAGTGGAGTGGCTGTATTGCAGGAAAGCAGGCTGGCCTGTGCAGGATTCACCAAGAGATTTTGAAGGAAACTTTTTGATAGCCAGGTTACACCAGTTTACCTAAGATGCTACAGGGAAAGAAGAAAAAAAAACAAATTCTGCTTATACTGGGTAAAATCTCCCAGTTCAGTAGTTACAGGCTTGAGTGCTACAGGAGATCTTTTTAATATCAAGCGTGTTTTTCTCTACTGGCTATACCTCCTCTATCTCTTTGCTCCCATGAAGCTGCATCTCCTCCCTAGTCCCAAAGGACCATGTGTTCTTCCTCTTTAGCCTCCACCACCTTGTTGCATCTATTCCTCTCCTGCTGTAACCGTGGCTACCAAAGCAGCTCCACAGCAGGCATGCGATCAGCACCCAGGGGAACATCACAGCTCTGGAACCCCTTCTGATACCACACATGCAGTTTCCTCAGTCCCACTGCATTTTAATATTTTTTTTTCCAATCTTTCCCCTCCCACCTTTCCCCAGGCTCTCTCCCTTCATATTTATTGCAAAACATCAGACTTTTCTACAATAAAGCAGGAAGAAAACTGAGTCCGTCACTAAATGCAAGCACTGGCTTTATTCCTTCTGCCACTGGACCCCATGTGCGCCTTGCATTTCACACTCTCATGTAATGGAGGGTTCAGGTGTTCCTGATGTTGCTGCCAGGCACTAAAAGCAGAGTGATACAAATGTGAGCTAAAAAGGATCCTTCGATCCCTAACTGCAATCACGGATAAAGCTGGGAATTCTCCAGCACACGCCGAGCAGCTGCTGCTATGAACAGGCTCCAGGGATGTACTTCGGTGCATTCCTGGCCTGACTCAGTGCCTCACGCTAACTCAGTTTTCAACCACAGTCATTCTTGTACTGGCTCATTATTATAGCACTGTAAAAATAAAATGTTTGGATGGTACTGAAACTTCCTCCTAGCTGCTGCTCTCATTTGCATAGCAGGCTACTATTCTGTACGATGAGGTGGCAGTTGTTTCCATCCTATCCCTTCTCTGATTTTCCAGTCAGATTATGTTTCCATCTAATGCCCTTCGTACACCTCTAGTACAATTAACAGGGTGGTTACTTGATCTCTGAATAGCAAAAGTCATACTCAGCTCAGCAGGAGTTGAGTAAAAGAAGCATAAGGTCTTCTGGACTTGATCTTGTTAAATGACCTGCTAACTGAAAGAACATTGAATCTTAATATTAACAGTGTTCCTACATATTTTTCTTGCATTTTTATGTTTCTAGAAAAAATCATATTATTCTATTGTAGCAGTTAGGAAAATACATGTTTTCACACAATTAACAACTTTGTAGGTATTTATGCACCTAAAGGGAATGAATTTGGTACATATTTTAATTTGGGTATTAACAGGCTTTTCAACATTTAATGGAGTGAGTTTTATCTGCTCTTGACACAGATATTTTTATGGAGTGTCACACATTTTTGTTTTCTTTCAGTTTCTGAATAAAATGGGTGGGAAAAGACACAACTACTAGCAAGACATTACAGTCCTCACAACTATAAAACTCTCTGGCTTGTGAAAATGCTCAGCAAATGTGGATTCCTCATTCTGGAACTTGCTCAGCAGCACACTTCCAAAATATGTTCATTCTTGTTAAAGCCACTGATTCTAGTCACTCCAGTGAAGGCCTTCTGTTTAAAATATTAAGGAAAATTTATTCCTTCATCTTTATTTGATGTTTGCATTACAGTTTTGGGCCTCAATGGCACCTTTGAAGCAACTGACACTTTCCCAAATCACCTTTAAGCAAAGATCAACAAAACGGCTTCTTCAAACAGAAACTAAAATATAGAGTTAGATGAGAACCTGTGTGGGAACCATGAATGTCTTCCGCAATACACAATCTTTTAGGAACAGTCCTCGGTGTTTTCCAGGCTGCATATAAGACTGAGAGCCTCTAGCCTAGGAAAAGATTTGATATATTAATTATTGTTGGCTATGTCTAAACTGGGGGATGCAGGAACACTTCCAAGCTGAGTTTGACCTTGTGATTGCAATTTGACTTATATCAAGGTGAATCTAAGGTATGCACAAGCCGCCCTGCCTGGATGTTCAATTCCCATACAAAGGACACCTGGGTGAGTATGTTGGAAGATACTCCCACCACCCTGCTCTGACCAGACCTGGACAACTGAGACCCAGGCCTTGGGTCAGCCTATCCGTTCTTGACAAGGATTTCAGGCAATGTCCTCAATACCATCATGATATTAATCCTCCAAAGATGCTGCAGTACAGTAAAATTCTGATTTTGCCATCCTTATTGGTCCAGAACAAAAGACATTTTGCATTTTATCCATATTGTCTTGGGCAGTCCATATCTATAAATAAAGCAATGAAGATGCTTACAAAAAACAATATTGAAAAAATTGGGAGCAAGTTGGTTTTCACAGTGACCAAAACCAGATTGTAAAGGAATTAATTGTATTTAAAAAGAGAAATATTGGTGAGAGTTCAAGTGAGATATGGTCTCAGTTTTTGGCCTGGACAGCTTTTGTTTTCAAATAATTGTGTTTGCTTCCCAGACCAGGTGAAGAATAGGAATGTGGAGAAGAGTGATCAAATTTCATCAGAAAAAGTACTGAGGAATAAAAGCAGCCATTACATTAATCCTCATCTTCAGACAAATTCTACTTCATGTCAGCAGTTGGTAAAGGGAGTGGGCAAAAGGTGACAACTGGGTAATCTGCCCTTTCCATGTCCTTAAGCCTCTTGAAAAATCCATTATCCTTGTCTCCGCAAAAGCTAGACTTTTAACCCTTCAGCTGATGTAGAGGAGTTACACTCTTTTTCATAAAAGGAGAAAACCATGCTTTCCCCATCTGGAAGCTGCCTTGGCACCCTGTTAGCATCCTGACGGCCATTTGTGTCAACGATTGCCCTCGCCCTCACTTTTGACTTGCAGGTAAAAACTCTGAGTCTCTGGCCCGGAATCAATTCTCTTTTATCTTGGTGGGAAAATTTGTGTCAGACATCTCAGAAGTTAGGCACCTCAACCAAGCAGGTGGCCCAGCTATATGTGATGGGGTTCATCCCACCCCAACCTAAATGTCTAACCTGGCTTAACTCCAGAGAGGCCTCCCTCTTTGTACTGACTACAGAGCAGGCTAGACCACTAGCTTAAACCAGACCTGCAGCTTTTAGACAGCTATTCCTAGATGAAATGAATCCCGCCTCCCTGAATTGTGTGGTCTTTAGACAGCCTCCAGCTGCTTTAGCTCCGTTTTGTCTCAAGTATCCTGATCGCTGTATATTGGGAGCAGGTTGTACCTATATTTTTTAAGCGGATGCCATGGCACTACAGACCAGTGTGGCAGCAGTAGCATCTGCCTATTGAACCATGCTTGAAGTGGTCCTGAGGCAATTTACAAATCCCTGTTCCCTTTTTAGGCTATTTTTATAAAAAAATTTACATCAGAGTAACTCTAAAACTTTCATTAATATTACCTGACGTGTTCAGGTTACTCCTGACCTTTAGTAAAAGGAGCATAAAGCAAACAAATTTTTGAAAGACAAGTTCAGCAGAGCCTGTTTTCATGCAAGTCATATCTATAAAATCTCTACTAAAAAGAGAGCACTCACTGACTTGAAAGCCATCTGATTCTTAAACAATATCCCAATCCAAACAAACTGATCTTTAAATTGGACCTTGTAATTCCTTTTGCAAAATCAGCCCTAACATTGAGGTACATCTGTTGAGCATGGAGTCAGATTATTTTTTCTGTGTATTCAGTAAGTTTGCAGATGAACTCTGTAAGTTCTGATGCAATTTAAAAGCTGTGCACTGAATATGCTCTTTTCAGCCCCTGCCAAACTCCAGCTCACTGCAAGATTAACATATACATAGCATTCAAGCCGTAGGATATCTCTGAAAGGACAGTTCAGCATAATCCTTAGACCACAGTAGTGCCATAACACACCTTCTAGTCACATCTAAGCCACATCAACCTTGCCCCAATTAAGCACAAGTGAATGAAGACTGGAGAGGGAGTGGGCTAGTGACCTAGCTGTCTAGACCCTACCCAGAGACAACAGAGGGAGACAAGCACTGCCCCGGGGTAACACATCTTGGATGGGACAGGATGGGATGGGAAGATCACCTTCACCTTCTGGAAATGCCTCATCACTGTTCCCTGTGCACGGATTGAAGACAACCATTTCAGCATAGACCTCTGACTTTTAGATGGCTAAAGTCTGTCAAGATGAAACCTATCCATCCCTGGACAGGAGAAGCTCACATTCCTGTTTTTTCAGCCAGCTTGTTTGTCTTTGCCCTGAAATGAACTCCCGTTAATCTCCAAGTAAGTCGTGGCTGAGAAGTAGTTTGTGAATCTGCTTTTTATCTTTACCACCTTTCAGCTCTCATTTACCAGCTTCCAGCTTAGCCCGGGTCCCCAGCCATGCCCATGTGTGTAGGCATGCTACCAGGCGTGCCAGCACTCTTGTCAAGATACAGAGCTCAGCCACGGAGCTGTGTAGACACAGCCTTCAGCATCTCATTAAACAAAGGGCAAGAGAAACTTGATATTCATGGAATGGCCTTCCTTACTTATAAGAATATCTCAAGTGGTGCTTATTTTCTTGGGGTTTTCTTCCTGGGAGACTACTCGCTCTGTTTTTATTCACTCATGAGAAAGGGAAGAGAAATAAATGTCATAGTGATAGGACATGAAGAAGTGTATGTAATTTGGTGAAGACTGTCTGAGTGCTGAACTCAAGTACTACTGGAGCCATAACATTTACTAAGCTTTATATTCAGGGCAATACCCCAAGCTCTATTTTCTCTGTATTATGTTTGTCCTGACTATTAATAGCCTATATGACACCCGTATGACCAAATACATCTGGCCACTGTGGAGGACCCCATGGAAGTGGCTTGGTTGTGCTGTGTGTGGGCTGAGTTTATGAGCAGGTTTTGAGGAAGCTGTTCGGGGGTTTCACCACCCTCCGGGGAAGCATCTCGCACAGCAGCTTTTGGGGGAGGAGAGGAGAAGAGAGGAGAGGAGAGGAGAGGAGAGGAGAGGAGACGGACCCTCTGTGTGGTGGCAATACCTCTGGCTGCTGCCGACCCGGGGCCAGAGTGGGTCTGGGACCTTTGCGGTCCAGCCCTGGTGCCTAAAATGCCTGGTCCTGGGGGGCCAGAGGAAGCAGTCTCTACCCCTGAGTGAGAATTTCATTATTTGTTTGTAATTTTGCTTCATTGTGTTTTGAAGCAGTGAAAGAGTAAGACAAGATGGTAAATAAAATCTGGAGTTGTTTATTCAGTTTTTAGTTCTTTTCAGTTTGTCTCCTAAAAACTAAGGGCAAGTTAGTCTGTTAAGACTAAGGGCTTGGATCATTAGGCTTTTACAATTTTTTTTCTCTTAGCAGCAGAGTAGATGCCAAAGTGTTAATAATATTCCTTGCTAAGGTTTGAAAATACCTATTTTTTCTGCAATTAAATTACCTATAAAATTGGTAATTGAATTAAAAAACAGTCTGTGCTTTGCCTTCCCCCAAGAGACCTTAGCTAAGTACTACTTCAGATAGTGGCAAAACATACAAGTAACTTGCTAAAGGGACTATCCCAGCACTGAATTTACTGCAGAACAAACAAATGTGACATAAGCAAATAGGTGAACTCTTGAAAAGGGGCTGGGCAGGGCAAAGACTTGAGGTTTTTTTCATTGGTTTCTCTGGTTCAAAAGGCTTAATTTCTCAGCAAAAAACTAGCAGTGCATGGTCAGGCAGTAGCAACTAGGCATGTTAACTAAACAAGCAATTTTAAACCGTTCAATCAAGCTAGCCAAGGGGAGTGGATGAAAAAGGTATATTTAAAAGCCATTTCGTGCACTTGAAGTGTCTTTTTTCATTCCTCTGGTCTCCAGATTCCAGGACACGTCTTTGCATGTCACCTAAATCTAGATGAAATCTTAAAGACTCAGATTCTCTGCTGGGGGCTTAGGTGGAACTTGAGTGGTCATAAACCTTGAATGGGCTGCTACACCAGAGGAATTTCATTCAGAGAGTTCCTTTGCCATTTTACTAAGTAAATTTTATTTACATTTTGTAACTGTATCTTCTTCCTCCTGCACTACCGAAACCTCTAAGCAACTTTTCAGCACTGAATCTTCTGTATAATGTTCTTTTTAAAGCTTCCTGAAATTAACTCTTCACACTGTATATATTAGAGAACTAATATTGTACTAAAACTCTCTTTTGACTGCATGTTTTTCTAAGGGGTAGAAGAGTTCATTCTTCCTATGCCTTTCAATGGTATGTATCTCAAATCATCTATCATATGCAGATCAGCAAGGTCATCGTCAGAATGAAGAAATAAGAGTTTTAAATTGCAGTCCTACCACCTGAGAAATACCCTGGCTTTAAGACTTAGAGGGGTGTTTGCATTCCTGTCGTGTAACCTTGCGCATCCATTTAAGGTTAAGGCTCTGTCTGAAATATGGCATTCTGCAGGATTAGCTATACAGATCACAGCATGGCTGATGTATGGATGAAGTGGCATTTTCATTGCACTTTTTATGTTAGAGGATCACTCTGATGCTGGAATTTTGCCATCTGAAATGTATTTTGTTGACAGTTCAGATGAGCAATGCTCATGTCCTCTAAGAATCAAGTTAAATTGTCTGTAGGTAACGGCACAAGTATATGCCACGTTAATATTCTATGCAGATAGGCTTGGTTGGACTGGCTGCATTTCCCCAGTATGATCAGACTGTACTCACTAGCCATATAAATGTCAAGAAGAAATAAACTAATTTTGCAATGTGATCAAAAGGCAACCATTTCTGTGGCATGGTAATGTTCTATGAATTATAGCTCGCGTATGACTTACTTGAAAATTGCTACCTTCAGAGGTGTTTTATATGGGAAATATATGAAGATATCATTTATAGGTATTTCAGGTGAAATTTTTGAAAAATATGAATCCGTGCACATGAATAGAACAAAATCAAAACAGGGGCTTCTGGAAATCCCCAAGAAATGGGGTTGCCTCTCTGTATTAATTTTTCTGTGTATTCTGGAGCAGGTTTCTAAAGGCTGCCACAACCAGCAGGCTCAGCAGTAGCCATAGTTAAGCCCACTCAGGTAGAGAATTATGCCATATTCAAATAGGTTCAAATACATTCCGTCCAGCTCTGTTCTTGTCATCTGGTGTCCTGAGAGACATTAATACTGGTCCTTTTTGAGGTTTCCTCTTCATTCTTCAGTCCCATACTTTTAATGTCCTTGTAACTGTCTGCCTTTTCCAGACACAAGACAAAGCATCTCTTGAATTTGGCAGAAGACAATAGAAACCTGTAGTTGCTCTTACTGCAGAATGTTTTCTGTAGGTCTAGCAAGGAGCAGGCAGTATAAAACTATATCAGCAAATCTGTTCTGTTTCAAACTGAGTCTGTCTTTTCTTTCTCTTCATGATATTCAGATGTATTTAAACACCTTATGGTTAATCAAAAGGTTTTTCTCCGTGATTCATACAATAAAAACTTTTTTTCCAAAATGCAACAAAGGGTATATAATAAACATATATGCTGCTTGTATATTTAAGCAGTATGTCCTTAATCCAGCCATCACACAAGACCCAATACAAAAGTAGATGCCACTAAAAATCAACACCTGCTAAACATTACTTCATTACATTAACTGAGAGACAATTTTTACCAGCCCAAGGGCTCAAATATGCTATGTAGTGTAATAACTGATGGTAAATATTTATAAAAACAATCCTAAGCACAGGACATATCTGTAATATTTCCTCCTTACCCTTTTTCTTTCCTTTATCTCTGCTCTCCCACTGTCCCAAACACCTCCATTCACTCTTCATGCATTTCAGGATCCTGTTCTAAAAAGTGCTTCCTTTGCACTTTTTGAGGGGGGTTGAATTTCACCCACTTCATATTGCATGCTTTGACACTTGGGTGCTACAACAGATGATGGAAAGTAGGCAAGGCATATTCACAGATCCTGAAACAAAAGAAAGCAGTAAAAGACATTAGAATTGTAAAACATGGCAAGAAAAACACATTATTCCCCACGGGGAAGGAACTATTATTTTTATCTTTGCGTGGAAGAAGGTGATGCTGCAGTCACCTAACACATTGGTAAGATTAAAGGCTGCTGATATTACTCTCTGGCAGCATTCCGAAGGTGAAAAAGGCACACAACAGTCATATGAGGAATACAGAAAGGTGGCCATAAAAACATCTGCATAGTTGCCACCCTAGCTTGGAAGCCTACTGGCAAAATACAGAAGTTTTTTTACACTAGGTAATTCTTGAGCTATATTCTGCTCAGCTATACCTTTGCAAATCCTGTCACTGAGATAGCTGCTAATCCTTTGCACTCCTGTAAGCCAAACTGGAACCCACAAATGTGTATTCACAGGTTTACCTAAATAAGAACTAGTAAACTCACCCAAAAATAACATAGAAGCCAAAAGCCATTGTTCAAACTTTTGGGGCATAACCAGCCACAAGAAATATTCTCAAGATTTTGTTCTGATTTTTATGTTAAGCCACACAGAAATAAAGAAATTATAAAGATATATTAGGTAAAAGTGATCATATTGCAAAAGGAGAATAAACCAAAACATGTTTGTAAAATATTGTTTTTATTGTGCTACTTTTTTAATATCTAAAAATAAAGCCTTGTTTATTCAGTTTTGATGATAGCATTGACTCATCTACCACGCAGCAAACCAAAGATTTCTCTATTGTGTTTGTTTTGCAGAAGTAACTTGCAAAACAAGAAGTCCTTTTAGTGGCAATAACATTTTATAATCGCAGAAGGGCTGTCATTTTTTGGATTGGGAACATAAAATAGCACTTTATGTTTACCATGTTCATGCTCATAAATGTAAGTACCCTGGAGTGGAAGACTTGAAAGGCTTTACATATAAGCTGCCTCATATGGCATTGCATGTGTTCCCTCATTTGATATAAATAGCTTCTGCTTTCCCCTGGGTTGTTCTTTCCTCTACTTGGCTTCACCCCTTCTGAGGTCAGATGTATTGTGCTGATCTCTGCATGATGAGGGAGGTCAGCCATGGCCATTTGGAGATGCAGAAGCTGGCTCTGTGCATGAATCACGCTGTAAAGAAGAAGACAGTCTGTCCCTCAGCTTTTATTCAAAATTCTCACTGACTTCAGTGAAGCTTCTTGTTAACAGCAGACACTTTAGAAAAATGCAAGTGGACTAATCCTGTGGCTTCTGTTGAGACTGTATGTCCTTAAGACAGTGAGAGAGATATGTCCCTGAGGTGCCTGATGATATGCTTTAGCTGTATAGCCCTGCAATTCCAAACATTTCAGAGTAATAATAGGGTTTTTTTAATTTCTCCTGATTTCCTGGGAGAACAACTGCAGAAGCAGATGAACTGAGCTAATAGCAAGAAGATGATTAGACTCCTTCAACCTCTCCCAGGCCAAGCCTTTCTCAAACCAAAATGGCCGGCCAGCCATAAATAAGAGTTGCATGTCTGTAACTGTATAGCATTAGTCCCACGATGTGGGATGACACATGGGAAAGGCCAAGTACACTGAAATCAGAGGAAAGGTTTGGAGATGTGGTTAACCTGAGACCAGGAGAGCTGGATTCGGTTCCTGGCTTTGCCACAGGCTTTTTCTGTGACATCAGATAAATCACCCAATTTCCCTGTGCTCCAGTTCCTAGACATTATCATCAGGATAAGGCATGGGGAGGTTCACAAGGACAGGGGGTGAGCAGAACACCGGCTGCGGTCTCCCATTAGCATATTGTCACCCTGCAGCCCACACACCCGGCAAGTAATACTGCGCTTGAGTCAAGCTCTGCTTCTTTTTCTCCTGCCCTCTGCTTGCCTTGCTCACCCAGCAGCAGGTCCATGTGGGCAGCGGTCAGCCCCTCCCACATGCAGTGCCAAGGCAAGGTCTCGCAGGCACCCTCGTACCGTAAGCAGCCGAGAGGACCTGCACGGGGGCACATCTGAAGGCTACACCATGACACGCCTGCCCTGCTCCTGTAGGAACGCGCAAGGGCCATGTGTGAGTTTAGCGACATAACAAACCACTGAGCAAATGCATACGCTCAGGGTGGCTATAGCAGTGTCCGCTACACAGAGTAGCGCAGTGAAATAGGTTATCTAGGTTTGGCTGATGTCACTACACGAGGACCATTGCATCAGTGTCGTTAGTTGTTACCACCAGGCAGGCACCTCTCTTCTCCCAGCTCAATGTTCCAGCTCAGAAAATAGGTGTGGGGGTGTGAAATGGGCAGTTGAATCCTACGGTGACAGCAGCTACCCCTAGCTTGCAGGTTTGAAGAGGCATTGGCCAAAACACCTTCCTTCGGAAAACTGCAGCCCTGAGTGCTTAGAAGAGGAGAATGCATGCACACCCTCAGCACAGGGGAGGGGGCTTGCCTTGCAGCCTACGCAGCACCTGCGAATACATGGGAGTGAAATTCAATTGTTGAACACCACAATTGTCTCACTTACTCAGTTGGAAAACCAGCCTTCAGACTAACCCTCCTTAGAGACTAGTTACAAGGAAAGTTTCACCTTGTAATGTTGTCATTTTGGTTATGCACATGAAGACAAAAAAAGGAACAGCTTGATTTGAAGTGTCCAGCACCTGCAGCTCCTATTGACTTCAGGGGGATTTCTGACTGCTTGAGACTTCTGAAAATGAGATTGATCATTTCACAGCAGAAAAGAATTCTTTTTTTCTTCCTTGTAACCAGCATTTGTGTATAAATCGTATACAAACTAGGAAAAAAAAGCTCTAAGGCTGAAATCATGCAGAGAATTTTCAGCCAAAAACTGTAGTTACCAGCATATAAAGACACGGGTATTTGTAGGAGTCCCCACTTATGCTGCAATGTGATGTTCCACTGCAGTACAAAAATAGAAATGATACCAGTATGATTATTACTATAAGAAGCTATTGTAGCTGTAATAAGTGATTATAACAGTTAGCAGATTGTTAAAGACTCATTTTAACTTCACCTCCTCTCTAGTTCCTCCGGGATTTTTTGTTTTGTTATTCTTTCAAGTAAGTACAAACTGTTTTTTGCCTTTTACAGGCCCTAATGTTCAACTCCATTTTTATATCTCTCAAAAACAGCAACTTCTGATTTAAATGGCTCTGAGCAGGCATTCATAATTGAATTCCACTACAATTTTTGAATAAAACCACAGATAGGCTGTTTGTTTTTTCAAGCTAAAATTAGTTATAGCCATCAATACAAATGGTCTGCATACATGCAGGTTTGTGTGGTGGGCTGCCCACAGCACCCGCATGGTGCCAGATACAAACTTAAACTAGTAATTTGGAAGGATTTCAACATCCACCTTCCCGATTTCCCTGTCTAGGGGCTTTCTGAGTAATTGCCTGGCTCTTGCTGGAGGCCACCAGTGCATTAGCTAGTATCAACATTGAGCTTTGGAAAAGTGTGGCTACCTGTATTTAGTGCCTGTATTCCATGAGTTGTGAAAGGGTGACAGGGCTCATGGTAGGGAATAAGAAGTGGCTGCCACACACCTTGCCCTCAGTGAGGCTTTGCAACTGCCCCAGCAGATGATCTCAAGGAAAATGGGAAAACACTAGAGGAAGCTGTCATAAGATGTATGCAAGTTTTATTGGAAATGCTACCTTCAGAAAGCAGTTTTCAATACTGCTCTATCAAAATGGAATGACATCCTAAAGCAAGGTCTGCTACTGTTCCATGTTTTTGTGAGAGAGGTGGGCAACTCAGTATAATGTGTGTTTGAGTTTGCAGATGACATCAAACTGACAGAGGCTGCGCGCCTGTTAAAGGATAAGCGTGCAAAAGTATCTTGAAAAATATAAGGAAAAAGCAGTCTTAAAAGAATAGAATGCAGTTTGAGAAGGTACAAAGTTATAGAGTTCGGGAGCAATAGAAAATCCCTCGAGTATGAGTCTGATGGGCAATGGCAGTTTAGACAAAAATTCCTCTGAAGAATATCTGTAGCCTACAGTAGGTCATAAGGTGAACGCTAGTGAACAGTATCCTGCTGATGTAAAAAAATAAATACACTGAAACACATTGTTGAATTATATGTAAAACCTTAATTAATTTTCCTGCAGTCCTCAGAAAAAACTAAACGGGAATGTTCTGTATAGTTGTCAGCCATAAAGTTCAAGGAAAACACGAAGCAGTGGAAAGACCTCAAAGGAAAGCAACGAGAATCCCCAGAGGCACACAGTCTCTGAGGGACAGTTGAAGGAAATTGGGCTGTTTAGGGAGGAGAAATCTGGAGGGAGATCTAATAACGATCTTCAAAACCAAAAAGGTAATTGCAAAGAAGAAGCAAATAGATTGATTTCCTTGTCCAACATGGAAAAATAAGAAAGAAAAGCCAACAAAAGTCAGATAAAAGACTGGGAAGATCTTTCTAGTGAGAAAGTTGCTTAAGTCAAGGAACAGACTGTCCTGGACACAGGTGTGGGATCTCCACCACTGAAATGGCTGGGAGGAGACTGGACAGACATTTTCTAGGAATAACGCAGATCCTGCCCTTGGGTGAGGAACAGTGCTCTCCCTTGTGTTCTCCATGGTTTCTGTCGATGCCCGAGGCATTCTCAGCCAGCTGACAGTGCACAGGGAAGAGTTAGAAACTCAGCTTCCAATGACTTTTAGTTGTATGTTGCCCTCGAAAACTTGACAGCAACTCCTAAAACTACACCCTACTGCAAGTCTATGAATTGCTTGATATTCCACTCCCTCTAGTGTGGACTTCTTCATTCACTGTGACTTCTCAATGCAGTTGTGGTACAAATGTCCCTGAAAAATATATTTGGGGTTGACTTTGATAAAATAAGCCCATATGTTTGGATAGATCCATGGAGCAAGCCTTGGGCTAGTATCTTCCTTCATGATTAGGTAACTTGAGCAATATGACTTTGTTATATCTAGTTTTAAACATGATAATTGAAAGCACAGCTCCTTGGATGGATGGATGCGTGGTTGCCCTAACAGACTATTCATAACTTCTTATAAAAAATTTAGGTGGAAAAAAGTTCTGGGAACTCAAATGCCTTCAGACTGAAGGCATCACACGAAAGAGAGCAAAAGCTGGAAAATGAACTGCACAAGGAGATAACTTAGACCCACTTCACCACTTCTGCTGTGAGAGAAACTAAGCATAGACTGGCATGAAAATCCTCCTACATCAAGGACACCAGGGCCAGGGTGCAGCCAGGGGGAGAAAGGAGAGTAAAGAGAGCCAACATTGCCAGTGGGAAGACAAGAGCACATGAAAATTGAAATTAGGCCAGTGCCATTTATTATTGACATGTTTTCTTTTAAAAAATACCACCTTCTTATTTGGAAAGAGCCTGAGAGTGAACAGTAGTGCTTATGGCCCTGGGGCTGGGAGGATGAGAAGGTGAGGAAGGGAACAGAGCTGGGGAGGTGGGACAAAGTCCTCAACAGGGATGTCAGTGAGAGGGAGTCACAACTGTGGCTGGGGGAGGCACACACACTTCCCGAGGGGTCATGGCAGTGTCCAGCCTCCATCACTGTCACTAAGCAGTGAGAGTGCAAAATAAAATTAATTCATCAACCTAATTTTCTTTTAGCAGCTGATACACTGCTCACTAGGAGAGCGTGCTGAGTACTTATGTACTTACATAAGCATATATAAAGACTGGTATCTAAATTCTTACAAAGAGGTAATTTTGTTTCCGGGCAGATAACTATTAAACTGAGAAACTATAAGCAAGTTTTCATGAAAATGTCCTCATACAAGTGGAGCAATGCTTGCAAGATACACACCGCATCTATTAGCAGATGGTGGTCCTGCTGGGGAGGGGCTCCATTCTCTGATCAGTCAGTAAAAATGTCCATTTCTTATCCTAAACTGATATAAAGATGGGACCATGTGAGCACAAACATCAAAAAATCCTGTGCTGCCATGTGTGTTATTTGTTTTGAATTTCTTGTGAGAATATAGCTAAATTCCCATAGAGGTATAAGCTCTTACCCATTTGGACTTGTGCAGTAAGGAAGGACATGCTGACATGATGTGCACCTTCTGCCCAGGGCAGGGGAATACACCTTTTCCTACTTCAGTTCATTGGCAGCTCCCAGCACAGCCAGCCATTTCCTATCAGCTCTGACTCGGTTTGGGAAGGAGTTTTGGGAAAGTTTTCCTACAGACCCCTCAGAAGGCATTAACCAGTATAACCCGCAGCAGGTACATCTCACAGGTCCCACTTGGCGTTCGATCCACAGAGGCACAGTCCTGGAACAGCAGGTACAGTCATGGGGCAAATGGGAGCGGTAGGTATCTAACACCCCCATGAGCTGTGTCCCACTAGGGAAGAACAAACCCCCTGAGGCCCCCAAGCTGCCCCCCCACCTCAATCCCCTTAGCAAATATACTTCTGGTAGCGCCTGCCCGCTTCAACCCTGCATCTTTGCCATTCAGCTCCCTCGTGACAACCCGGAGAGCCACGGTGCAGGCAGGCGGCTGCAGGAGTGCCAGGTGGGACCCCTTTGCTTGGGGCACCTCAGTCACCCCCCAAGCGCTGCTTGAGGGCCACCTTGGTGGACTGGACACCAAGGGCATGAGCTCTTTCAGTCCCCAGCTACGGCTTGTCAGCTCCAAGGCAACAGCTCATGGTTTTAGCTCTGGCGTTCTCCTTGTACATCAGAAGAGACAAAACCCTGTATTATAGGTGTTATTCCCCTCTGGCTCATTAAAGAAGACCCCACACAGATTCACTTTATGCTCAAAAGCTTTTAGAAAACACAGAAACCTCTAAAATTCCATTAAAAAATTACCTTCTTCGGTACTTCATGTTAGCATACGTGAATTTTCTTGGTAGTTCCATTAATGAGGTTACTATCATGTTATTTTGTTAATTGTCTCCAAAAGACTTGCTCAGGTAATGCAAAAAATTAATTAGTCAAAATCATTATGAAGATCATAACATGTTTTCTTACCTGTTTCTGTCCATCTATAATATTAACTATCCACAACTATTCAAGTTTCTCCTGGCTGTTTTCATGATACTTGGATGAACACCACGCTGTATAAGATGCACGAGCTGTTCAGCTACAGGACATGTTTTGAGGGCACGCTACTTGTTATGCTGCAGTTTGAAGTGTTCCCATGATCCTGTCTGGCTGCAGAAGAGAATCAGTTGATATCGTTAATCGATACTCAGCTGTCCAATGTTGGGTATATTAGCGCTGGGTAACAAATAATGTCCAAATAGCCTATTAACAGAAGCCATTAATAACTAATTGGAGATCAGAATCAGTTCGTAAATCATTCATAGGTACAAATAAGGCCTATATTTGAAGTTGCTAGCATTTACAACAGATAATGTAAGTTCCATTCTCAGCTACTTTCCACAGACTCTGGATTCCCACTGATTCCTAGCTCAGTGTCTTTTGTTTTCCATTTTTTATAAGAACCACAGGAAAAGGGTGTTTATGTGAAATAAGGCACCAAATGCTTAAAATCTAAATGGTTCTCTGTCCTGTAGTGAACATTAAGTGGTGGCTAATTTTCAAAGGCTGTAAACAAAATATTCCATATTGCATTAATTGCTCTGCAAAATGCCATTTATGCAAAAAAAGGATGATGCTGCTGTTAGATCAGTTTTTTACAGAGTCCTCCAGTTGTTCTCTCTCCCCTTTCAAATGCAAAGCATGTAATTCCTGAAAGTCAGCTAAGACACCAAGAGACATGACCCTTTGGTAAACTCCCAAAGTGCTATATGGGGGAAGTACTTATACCTGAACATACAAACCTGGCAAATCTGTGAGTAAACTGTGAACTCTGGCTCGGGGAAGCTTCATACTGTATTAATGTAATGTGATGTGATAGTACAGAAATTTAATGAGCTTCTACTGGAAACAGAGGAACGTCCATTTAATCCTGGGTTGAGTAGGTTGCCTGTCCTGCCATGTATCTAACCCAGCAGCCACAGTCTGAAGAGAGGCAGTAGCAAATACATCAGAGGCAGGTACAGTTAGTCTTATTATAAGTAGTTAGAAGCAAAACACCAAAGAGAAAGTTTCTTCCCAGCCCAAACCATATTTGTATAACTTTAAAGACTTTAAAACACCTGAAATCCAGAGACCATAGTAATGGGGAAATACATTCCTTATATGATAGTTTTTAAGCATTTAATGTTATGCAAAGATGCCAACATTCTAGAATTATTTTTACAAATATTTAGAGGTGATTACTACTTACTAGAGTCTGCAGGATTTTTCCACAAGGGGATCTTTGGCTGAGCAAATTAACTCCAAAGTCCATAGTTTGTAACAAACGATTAAACAAGCCAGTGCAATGGCACTGTGAGATTGGTGTTGGCATTAGGATCATCACTGGTAAATCCAGCTTTAACATGGTGGAAACGTCTTAAAGAAAGCAGATTGACTTGATGATTTTGCAAATATTTGCATAAAAATGAACATCGCTACTGAGAAAATTGTTTAGCTAATTTATTACAACTTGTAAAATCCTTTAGGTATTAAAATGTAAATATTTACCTAGCCAGAAGTGCTTTTCCTAAGTCTCTCTTCAGACAAAAACAACTTATACAGCTATTGTTTGTTATATAAAAATAGAAAGCACATTGGAACATTCAGCAAACTGCTCTCAGTTACCCCTGTGCAGCTCAGTAGGTTTAGCATAAAACCTTCAGACAGGAGCTGGCAGGAGATATTTCATTGCATTTGTGTGACATTCTTTAACTGGTTTTCATACATTCCAATTTCATGTAAATATATCCATGTAGAGCTAATGCTGCGGTACAGGTAAATGCTTTAGACTCTGCAAAGATTAAAGGGATACCGTTAACCTCACTCTTGCCTTTAGCTGGAATATTTCCTGAATTTTTTGAAGCTTTTATGTATTTTTTTTATAATTTAAGAGCAAAAATCATTAAAACGGCTCTTTTTCTGGCAATTCCTTGTCATTTGAATGCTAGAAGCCACAAACATATTATAGGAACCGAGTAGCCTTGACATTGTGATACTAAGAGTCTTAAAATAAAGGAGAAAGGAATAAAATAACCCCTTGAACCTCATTTCAATTCAAAAGAGAAAAAAAAAATCCCAGGCTTGTTAACATAAATAGTATGTGCAAATATGCATAAGACAACAGCCCCTTGGTAACATTTTTCCCACAGGAGGGAATTCCAGCAAAATTGTAGGCTATGTGCAGATACTTTATTTTCTAAACAAAAATTGCATTATGCCAAAAGACATATACATTTCAACTACTATTAGAGTGTAATTAAATTATGTTAGTTATCTTTGTTTGTAATACAAGGAACAAGATTTCTGTTGAAAGCACAAGGCGCTCCTAAGTTAATATCCTTTCATCTCACTAAGTGTCACACTGTAGGTGGTCTGCAGTGCTTTCTTTATACAGAACTTTTCACAGGATTTGCTTGATTCAATGCTACTTTTTAGCTTTTGGGTCAAGTGAAAAAAATAGCAGGAAAGCCACAAGAGGACAAATTCGCCTTTCACTTACACCATGTAAGTCCTGTTGAATGGGGAAAGCAGGACAAAGACTGAATACTGTGCCTTTGACATCAGGAGAAATACAAATATTTCATGAACAGGGCAACAAATGTCTTTGAAATTTGCAACAAAGTAACAATTTCAGTAAAACTGCAGAGCCCATTATTTCCTATTCATTGAAAACATATGTTGATGCTGTTGCACATCAGAAACAATCAGAAGTCATTTTATTTCTTGTTTCAAAGACTAAAACAGTAGCTTACTTTTTAATACATAACCAATTGTTACAAAACATCTGGTGAGCTGTACCTTTCATAGTTTATAGACAAATTCTTTCTTTAAAGGCAAATTGGAAAATTTTATGCTTTCTTTTCCCTATAAATGTAGTATTTCCTCAGCCCCTGTAGAACTCCTTTGCCTTGCTTACTCACTATTTCCATGCCGCTGGTGGATGTGGATATTCTGTATATGTCTTTAAAAAGAAAAAGCAGATTTTCTGGGACAAACTCTTCATCTCCCCCTCTTCACTTCCCACCTCCCTGCTTTCATTGCACCTCTCTGTGCCACATTTTTCTCCCTCAGTTCATCGCCCAGGATGCCAGGCAGAAGCCTCGCTGGCTTGCGCTGTACAGCTACTAGCACAAAGTCTTCCGTGCATAAAGAAGAAAACTAATGCCAAACAATTCCAGTGTGAAATGTGAAATCGCTTTTCTTTAAGGAAGGGCCACTAAATTTTATGTACTCCAAGGTCATAAATGCTAAGACATGTTACCCAGGTCTCTCTTATGGTATTAAATCTTAGAAAGCTGTCTGCAATGTTGCATTTGCCTCCTAAATCTCATCCTAGAGCCAAGGATTCTCATATCAGATGACCCTACCGCAATTTCAAAACTTACCTGCCAACTCACTGACATGCAGAATTTGAGTTTCCTGGAGGTTTACATAACGCACTGAGGCCAGATGTGCTGAAGTAGCAGCCTCCCAACACGCAGAGCAACCTTTTCGATTGCTAATGATGCCACTAAACTAGATTATCAAGGAATAATCCAAGACGCCCAGCCATGTCTTTACAATTGCCAAGGCCAGAAGGGCCAGGAGGTATGAAATGTCAGGTCTCTCCTGACAAGAGGAGCTGCCATTGCAGGGTACTGCAGTGCTGCAGGGACACCTCGTCAGAAAGCAGCACACAGGGAGCAAGGGAGAGAGGACACCCTGTACAGCATCAATCTGACCAGTAACCCGGAAAAGAGTAGAGGAAAGCAGATCCACAAAGTGAAAAGTATGGGCTCGGTAACCATCCAGTAGCAGAAAGAAAAAAATCCTGAAGAGAGAAAGATGTTAAAAATTATTCCGAAACAGGAAAGTGCAAATGGCACCAAATCCATGTTTAGTTGTAACATGAGCAACAACCAGAGGATGTGGTTTTAGCAAAGACAGACGTTACGTAGAAGGATGAGGCAATGGTTATCTAAATACAGCAAAAGAACTTATGTTTCCCGAAGGCCCAACATACACCAAGTTGCGCCATAACCCAAAACTTTAGCAGTCAGCTCAGATATGAAAGAGCTCTACTATTGACAATTTTCTCTTGGTACCATCTGAAACAGGTACACGTCAAGTAATATTAATTACACATGGGGGAAAGTAGCAATGTAATCTAGAATCCATGGGCATATCACAGCTCATAACAATATAGGTAAATTTGTGGTTTGCAGGAAAATGTGTTTGATAGATTTGAATGTGAAAACAAGGAACATGAAAAATAACAGGAAGTTATGTTATAGGTACCTTAAAATAAGAGGAAGACCTTGGAAGTGGTGGTTCAGCAGAGAAGGAAAGCATTCAACAGATGATGCCAAGAAAGGCCAAGTATTTCGTGCCTTTTTGCTTTCTGTTGGTACTAAAATGGCAGATGACACAACTACAACAATTGACAAAGGTAAAAAAAAAATTGCTAAAATAAGGAATGAAAAGTACCTAGATAACTTGTAAATCAAAGGGCCCTGTGAAAGTCACCAAAAGATGTCTGGAAAACTGGTTCATACAATTTCTGAGACTTTATCAGTTGTCTTTGGAAAGCTGTAGAGGACTGGTGACATTCCAGGTGACTGGAAAAGGACAAAAACAGTGCTTATTTTTCAAACAGATGCAAAAGGGCAGCTTGGAAATAATAGGCCAGTTCAGCTGTAAGTCCCCTTACAGTAATGGAACAAATAATTTCCTAAAAATACACCAAAGAAAAACAGTTTTAAAAAAAAAAGAGGGAGAGAGAGAGAAAATGCTAGCAGCAGACAAGTATTTGTAAACTTCCAACCTTACAAAATTAATCTAATTTCCTGCAATAGGCAAACCTGGTTTTGAGACGAGGGAAGGAGTGTGGGGAAAGAAGACAAATAGTAAATGTCATACAGCTTAATATGTTTAACATATAGCTTGACATTAGTAAAGCTTTTGACACTACCTAATATGACATTCTCATAAGTAAGCTCAAAGTGCTCTGCTCAAAGTGCTCTACTCTAAGTGTTACAGTTCACAACCAAATGTACAAACAGACACAAAACAATTTTCAGTGGTTCACTGCCAAAAAAAAAAAGGGGTATTGAATATGGTCTAGGACTGTCAAATATCTTCCTGAATGACTTGGATGATGGAGTAAACATACATTGCTATATATACATATATACACAAGAGAGATGCAGATACATGATATATTAATATGTATAATGTGTATCTGAATTAAACTGCAGGTAACAACAGTTACAAAGAACTGGAAGCTCAATTAGGGATGGGACTAAAGTCCAGAATGATTTTTTCAAAAACTTGATACAGATTGCAAAAGATTAGGATGTGATTAAATAAGGACAATTACAAATTTTTATAGGTAGGTAGAAATAACCAATTACATAAGTACAAATAGAGAATGAAAGGAAAGCATGGTTACAGGAAAGCAAAAGTGGACCATGAGTCACCCTGCTGAATTTCTGCCAAAACCCAAACCTCACTCCGGATGTACTGGCAGAAGGGATCACTCCAAGGCATCTGAAGTCGTTCTCCCACCCTTCTTGGAACTGGAAAGGCATCAGGCAGTCTGAGTTTGTGTCCAGTTTGGGGCACCACTTTTCAAGGAAAACATGAGCTTTTGGGTAGATTATGATCGAAGATCTGTCCACAAAAATGGAAGAATTGGTGCTATTTTTTCTGAGGGAAGACACAAGACACCATAAATTTTGGCAGAGGAAATTCTGAAAAAAAATCTAATGTTGCAGATCATTAATAACTACAGTAGATTACTTTGGAAGGATGCACTATCCTATCACTGAAATTACTCAACTTGTTGGACAAGTATCTGCAAGAAAAATTTAAGTGAATTGGTGCTGACTTTAAGCAAGGGAATGGACTATCTGACTTGTTGACATCCGTTCCAACCCTACTGCCTGGGATTTTGTACCAGGGTTTGACATGGAATTGATATCATCTGCCTCATCTGTGAGTGAGTGTCTGATCTGCTAATTGGCCCATTTCTTGTTTTGCTAAAACCTTGGCAATTTTTTCTCTGGTATGTCCATATACCATGTAGACAACCTTATAGACTCCCTTTTTCATGGAAGAGTTACATCTTCACTGACTTCTTCAACCCTTTCCAAAAGAAGTCTGAAAAACAAACTACATAATCCAAAGCATCCCCTGCAGGGCCCATGAACATCTATCTGGTTCTCAGCCTTCACGGAGGAAGGCAGCCAGTGGTCTGGTGTGCTGTGAGAGTGGCTGATGGCTCCATGGTCTGTGCTCACCGTTACCCCATTTCACTCTCACATTCTCCTTGCCTGCGTTTGTCCACCAGCTCCATTCCTGTCCAACATGCAATGAGTTCTCTGGGATTAAGCTGCCTTTTCTTCTTTTTGTTCACACAGTTGCTAGCAGGATGACTCCTGAGAGAAATTCCCAGGTGCTACAATTAATTCATCATTGTTGATCGTAGTAGTATTAATATTTTCTGTTTACAGTTACTCACGTGTAGTAATTACATACATTCTTACTTTCAGTTTGTACAAAATATAAATTTTGAGAGCGAGAGGCGATATTTAATCTTTTCTAAATAACCTATTTTCAAGATTATTTCAGATTTTCAGATATGAAATATTGTGTTCCTTCTACATGAAGTACGACATTGATTTGGGGAAGGCTGAGGTAAGGGAGGGGACAAGGCTTAGGTCATTTGTTGTCATTCTTAAGCCTTCAGTGAACTCTTCTAGGTAAATCTTACTCTACTTGTTATTCTTATAGCAGACAGATATTAATTTTTATCTTGCATCCACCTGCTTATCTACCACATTACAGAGGGGTCCTGCCCACATATAATCTACTGGTTAAATGCCAGTTTAATTCTTCTATGCTGTAGGCCACAAGAAATGTGTTCAAAGGACAGCCCCTCATATAGACACCACAGTATAAACATTTTAATGAAAGAGAATTTTTTGTAGGAGGAAAAAAAGTTCCTTTGCTTTGAAAATAATGAATAAGCTCTCAATGAAATGAACCCTTTATGTATATCTTTATGTTTCTGATCTGGCAGCTTTGAAGAGCTGATATCATCAGTTTTAGAACCTGGAGTCTGGCCACTATTCTCTGAAACATGCTTTACAACAGAAAAGACCGTTTGAAAGCAAGTAAAACAATACAGAGCAAAAAATTCAGGTACTTTTCAAAACTTGCAAATTTTTATTACTATGCAACATTTTTCCTAACGTATGAACCATTCTGTGTCTCTCACTTACCCATACCACTGCACTGCTACTTTGCTGCTGCATTTAGGATGCTAGAGCTACCAATGGCAGAGTTTAACTGCAATTTTACTTTTCCGTTGGAAACTGTTTGTGTAAGTCCCACTTCATGATGCTGTGCAGTTGTTCTTGCCAGTTTACACTGCATCATCCCAAGCAAGTAGATATTTCTTCAGTTCCTCTAGTTTGTAAGCACACTGGTGTAAGTCTGACTGCACTGAAACCAAAAGCAAACTCGCATGTGGGCTTCAGCAGAGATGGGAAACTTGCACTAGTAGTGCTCATCCTTTACACAGCACTTGTCACAAAAGTCACCTCACTTCATAAATTTAGCTCTTTTCTACAGACAGAGGAACTGAGGCAGAGGCCATAAGGCTCAGCAAACCTCAAAGGTTGACCACTGAATTCAGCGGGAGCAAAGACGGTGCTTTTGAATCCTTTCCTCCCTTGACCCATGCAGTTTACTCACCCAAAGCCGCAGCGAGAATCAGAGCTGGAGTCAGGATTAAAGTACGTGGTGTTTCTGCACACAGACTGTAAGCCATGACTGACTACCTGCACCCGGAGGGCAGCGTTTCAGATTTTGAGCCGCAGCACTCTCCAGCCCACCACTGATGCTGATGGTCCCTGCTGGTCCCTGGCTGGGCTGAGGAGAACCAGCCTGACCCCCCCGCAGACTCCCAGTGCTCCTCCTCCTGTGGGGGCTCACCCTCCTAGACCACAGGGCTCCCAGGCACCCGTCACTCCAAAACTGCCCCTGATGAAACTGGGGTCTCTAAACGTAAGAGTAGGTTTAAACCATCCAAAAATGCACCACAAACCAAGCTGCCACAAAGGTTTAAACCATCCAAGTGTTAATAGGCTTTTTTCTTATAATGAAAAATTCAGAACCAATTTCATTCTCCTTTTATAATCATTTCACAGGCTTCCAAAAGAGCAGAATCTGTATCAAAATGTCCTCTGGATGCTCTTGCAACAGGAGCTCATTTTGAGGGTCCCAAGTCCTGAAGGGCACAGCTCCTTTTCTGCACATACTGGTCAGATACATGTCAGAAGACAGATAGAAGCTTTCAAAAACAGTCTTTAAATCTTCTGTGGAGCCAACAGGAGACAAAAATTGGATCGGCTGTCTGAAAAAAAAGTCACAAGAGGCTGAAGAAAGACTTCTGGGGTAATCCAAGGAGACACCACGGACTCCAGCAACCCACATTCTCCAGTGAATCTCAAAGGCCCTGGGACATGGACTGTCCACCTCTGCTGACAAACTGCTTAGTCACAGCAGAATTTAAGAGTACTGAAAGGCTCCTCTACTTTCCACAGTTAGCCTTATTCTGTGGGTGCTTGTGCAAGTGGAGGGTCTGGCAGTGTGGAGCACAGCTCTTCTGAACTCGCACGCTGATTATCCCACTCTCAGCAAAACCCTTCCTCCCACTTAAGCCAAGGGGGAGGGAGCAGCAGGCAGAGAAGGTGGCTCCGTAAATTCAGTAGATCAGAGTCCCCATGAATATTCTCTGGATTTATAGTTACAAGTAGCATCTAGCATTGGGACCACAGGGATTATTCTCTGGGGTCTGCAGTCCCCAAATTTCAGAAAGTTGTTGTGTTCATGTAAATGCTTAGCATAACGGACACTGGATTATTCCACTTGCAATCAATTTTAATAACAACCCTCTAATCCTGGGAGCAGATAAAGAGATCACACACGGCAGGTTTCAGTATATAGCACTGTTCTCTTGTACCTGAGGTTGTTTTGTGTAACCAAGCTCAGCTCTGAGGCATCAGGACTCTGCTCTTGCCCACTAGTTTGTTATGAACCTGGAGATGACCCAGGGATCCCCATATTCCTTCTGCTCTGCATCCCACAGCAGTTCTGAAATGTGCAAAACCATCGCGTACTCTGGAACAAAGGCAATGGGCCAGACGTGGCTGGATTCATCTCCTATCATGGTGCTGGTCTCTCCACCTCAGTCATTCCCACCTCCCACAGTCATAGGAGAAGCACAGGCAGTGCCAGAAAGCTATTCCTCTCATACATAAGACATCTAAAACTGGCCAGCTATGTTTCTCTCTCACCCAGAAGGAGAATCAAGGCTCAGATGTAGACATCAACCTTTGGCCATATGAACCCCACACACTCTCTCTGAGCCCTAAGGCCCTGAAAGCCCCCTATTTCCCTCCCTCCTTTGCCCCCCCTTCACTCAACAGCGCCTGCAGCCTACAGAAGCATCAGGCCTACGAACACTGCAGCATGAAAAACACAAATGAACGTGTAACCCCCACAGCCTGCAACTACTTGGTGATATTTTCTTCCACGTCCCATGGATATAACTCATAGCAGGACCACTTCGTGCTCTGTTCAGCTCCTGCACACAGTCCCGTGTTGCTCTTTGCAGGAGGATTATGACCTTTGCTTGTAGCTCATTTGCTACGTGCATCTCTATGTAGGGTGGCTGACAGGCTCCACGCAAGGAATAAAATGGCCTGTAGTGCATCAAAGTCTGCTGGACAGCCTCCAGTGTTTTGCTTTAACCAAAGTTCATTGTTACTAGTTCATTTATCTGAAGATCCCTTCTACATGATCACATAAACCCAAATTATTCTCTCAGTTGCCATAGTGGAAATTATGACAGTAATGGATATGCAGTGAACAAGACAATCAGGGCTGTGGTCCCTGCTAGAATAACAGTCTTGTTGGCCATCCTCAGACTCCCTGCATCTCTGCTCCCTGCAAACAGGCAAGGCAGAGCCACCCAAAAGGCAGCTCCAAAAAGCAGGCACAAGATGGGTGCAGTCCTCCTCTGAAACATGGACTAAGCAAACATGATCAGTCACTCCAGCAGAGAAGACATATCAAAAAAACTGGAAGGATCTGCACAAAAACCCATGACAAGCTGAGCTGCCTCAAAACATTTTCTGTGATTTTCCAGAAAGAGAAATAAAAAAAGTCCATTATGATTCTGGTCAGTTATTGGGTTTTTTCTTCCATTGTTCCACTGGCCTCACTCAAACACTTTCTTCTCCCAGATCTCAACTAAAACTGCTCAGCCATGCTTTTCCTTTAATAATACTTACTTCTTTTTTTTTTTCAGTGCAAAAGTCTGCTCTTTTTACACTTGCTTTACAAGGCAAATTTGGCATACAGTTCTGTTGCGTATCCTGATGTTGGCTTATTGAAGGCAGGTGCACACTTTAATATATATGGGCACAGAGACCCCCTTCCAGACTATAAAAGAATACTGGGCATGTCCTCATGTGCAATATCTCTAATTTTTTTTATTCATAAACCTAAAAATATGAGCTGTTCTTTTGCCTATACACATTAAAAGTGTGTGTGAACAGGCAGGCACCGTATTTCTACATTACATAGAAGCAGTGTTAAAATGGCTCCATTAGTGTTTTTTCTAGCATATTGTCTTTATGTGACAGTAATGGGAAAAGGAAACATTACTGTAATGTTGCACTTCCATTGCTAACAAGAGAGAACCATGCAAGAAAATATAACAAGGCAAAGTAGCTTCAGCTAGCCCAACTGCCATCATTTTATTTAGTCTGGAAAGAGGTGATATAGCATGCTGTCAAACAAAAATCCTTCACTTACTAGTCAGCATTCTTATTACATTAATAATATACAATGGACAGTAACAGAGAACAATTATTCTGTCTGTAATGAAATAAACATGGTCCACATGATGCCTTCCTCCAAGATCTTTATTGTGGTGTCTTTTTTATTTTGATAGATCTATGTGTAAAATGAGTCTACCTGTGGATGTTAGAAGAACATTTTTTTACTTTCTAAAAGTCAAAGAAAATAACAGAGACTAAATGGTTTATATAATTTCATTCCTATTTTCTTGTGTTCACTCAAACCTCTCTGAAGGCCAAATCTATGCAGGCTGCAACCCCATTTAGCCCACACTGTGGCTGTGCCCTGTGCCAGGCCATCTCCTGGTCACCTAGACCAGGGACCTGCTTGAACAAGTTGCTCTTTGTCTCCAAGGCATTTGCTTATGTTTCTGTCCATGAAAAAATGGGATACAAGGAAAATAGAAAGAGGCAGTGGGGCTGTGACCACGTAGGGCTTCCATCAGCATGGGAATGGGGTAGAGCTGGAAATCCGAAGTGCCCCAAGCTCAGTTATGTCTGAAGATATTCAGCAACATGTTTCTCACTGATTGCGGGGGCATCTAAGTATCTTAGTGAGCCTATAAGGGCAACTGCACCAGTAACTGCAACAGGTCTCTGGGCACCACAGTTCAGTTGTCCAACCTGCTAAATTGTTAGCATGGTCTCTGATATGGATTCAGCCTGTGCCACCTAGCTGTTCCCAAAAATGCCCGAAGTTTGGGAGTGAATGTGAGTGGGGGACCATTCCCAGATGGGAGCAAGAAAGCAGCTCCCCAGGTGTGGAGCAGAAGAGAACAGAACCACATCTGCACCCGCCCTTCAGTGCCAGGTATACTCAGGCCCAGAGGGTGGCTCTGAGCACAGTCACAGCCTGAGAAATTCAGGAGAATATGTTCAGGAGTAGATTTGGTACTCAATATTTGGGGTTTTGTTTGTTTTTTTTACTGGGGATTTGTTTGAGAGCTAGGAGCTGTGACTGACCAATAAGCCCCTACAGTGGAAGAAGGTGCAGAGGAGATGGGCAAGGACAATGTGCCCACGAAGCTCAGAGAATAATGCAAAGCAGTTGACTATCTCAACACAATGGGGACCATAGTGGATCTTTGTTTTAGATAAACAGCTATCAACAGTTGAGTGGATCAGCCAGTGGTGTAAATGTCTCCCTGAGTTATCCAGTATGGGGGGAGTGAGCCCAATACAGAGTATAAAAACTAAACTAACAGAAGAATCTCGAAGAGAACAATGGGCTTCAACTGGCTTCAACACACTCATTCCTTCCCAGCAACTGGGGATGCCCAAAGTTGTGACAGTGAGTCATAGAATCACAGAATCATAGAATATCTCAAGTTGGAAGGGACACATAAGGACCATCAAGTCCAACTCCCTGCCCCTCACAGGACTACCTAAAACTAAACCATATGACTAAGAGCATCGTCCAGAGGCTCCTTGAACTCTGACAGGCTTGGTGTCATGACCGCTTCCCTGGGGAGCCTGTTCCAGGGACTGACCACCCTCTCAGTGAAGAACCTTTTCCTAATGTCCAGTCTGAACTTCCCCTCATGCAGATAGTACAGTGAGCATATTACAGAGACTAGTAATGGGAATCTCATTGGTATTGTGACTGAACTGTGTATTGCAATTGCTATAATTTGCTAAGTATGACTTTGATTAGTAGTGTTTTCAGTATATTTTATATCACTCTGCTAAATCAGAAATCCCATGTAACATCAAATATCTTCAAATAACTAATTTAATATTAAACACTATGCCCTTCACGTGTGGAATATCTAAAAGAAGCTGGTCAGAGAGTATTGGACTCTGCCAGGAGGACCATACCTTTTGCTTCCACATAGCAAAGACTGCAGCACCATGGAGTACCCCCTCTGAATTTGGGCTTAGTTTTATCAGCTGCCAAGATGCTTGCACTCCTTAATCCTTAAGTCATACTAAATAGGGAACTGGACTTCTAAGTCTCCTATGCATAAATACAAGTTATACCTATCATCTTTGAGTCAATCATCTCTTAATTCCAATCAGTTTGCCTGTGGTGACATCAATGCCATGTTGTGTTCTGGTTAAGATGGTAATTACTTTGTACCACTTTAGGAGATTTTTTTTTTCCCTTTCTCAAAACCAAATCTACAGGACCGTACATTTCTCTTAACTCATGGGTTGTAAGGGCATCCCATTATAAAGTCCCATACTTCATGGAAAGCACAGGGCTGTACACAGCAGACCTGCCGTGGATCTCTGCCAAGGAGCAGAAGGCCCCTGCTCTGGCCTGAAATTTGCACTCAAGCACAGACGTACACCCATGCAGCACGGACAGGAGATGAACTTGGGCTCCAGCCAGAGCTCAGACCCAGGCCGACTCCTTAGCTGAACGCACCTATGATTACCATACCATTACGTTAGATCAAAACCAATAAACTTCAGCATAATCATTTCATCCAGTTCTCAAAAGATTTGGAGGTCATCTGGGGACTGAAAACAGGCAGAACAACCTACCCTTCTAGAAAACAAATGGAAAAAAGTGCTGCTGTACTACCGTAAAACTTGAGGAGTGCGGCCATGACGCACCAGCTTGCTTCCCTACCACATTGCTTCTGTGCTTACACCTCCTTGCATGCTGTACAACTCATGTGAACGATATTAGACTCTTCTGATAAATCCTTGATGATATCAACTGTCAAAGAATGGGCTTCTTAAAAGAGCTATGTAGTTCAATATTTGTTCTTCCACTGCATGCTGCAGCATTCCTGCTTATGCAGCTAATACATGCAGTGAACCCCACAAAATTTTACCCCCTGCTTCATTATATAGCCTCACAGCAGTCTGATGGGAATGTCCTACTCAAAAAGCTCTGTTATACCCCTATCTAATTTTTTTGCCTTTTTTTCCTGCATCCATTTTTTTCCCTGCTAACTGAATAGGCATGTGTAAACAATTCGTTAGCTGCTCCAGTGCTGAAAAGTTGTATCACTCTTCCAGATCTCCAAGTGTAACAAAAGGAATAGCAGAGACACAGAAATTAAAAATGCTTGTTTTTAACTATCTATCTGAGGCTGACAGAATCAAGATTGGAAAACCTGTTATTCTGTACATGCATAATTCATGAGCCAGAAAAAGTTGCATCCTTGATCTCTCACCACTGATGCAAAATGCAGAAAATATTCTGTAGGCAAGGCTTCCTTGTTGGTATCTGTACTCCTTAGCAATGTTAGAAACTTGTCCTTTGAAATCCCATGAATTCTCCAGTTTAAACTTTGTGCTATGTGGGAAAATGCATTAATGCACAATTCTGCTCCAAGAAATTACTCTAAAATCAGCACCTTTTCACTCTGCTTATCTTCCCCATGCATGTATTCAGAGACACCTCTTCTTCCATTCGTGATAATGGGAGGTTTTTTCTATGTTTTATTCCTTTTATCACTGCAGAGGTCATACTGGTAAGATAGCTATACATCATTAACAGCATTACAAAGCCAGGCACTAGCTCCCACACGGAGTAGAGACATAGAAGTATAAACTGGAGACAATGGGGTGACATAACCCGAGTATCTGAAAGGAGAGTTTTGCCTGAGCAACATTGTCCTGGGGCTGAGGAGGTTCAAGACAATAGGACTAGTTTAGCTTTCACTCCCCTTGTTGAGTTTAGAGATCTGATTGTCAGAGAGAGCAGAAAGAGCTTGTCTCTTCACAAACGGGGAAGTTTTTTAATTAGAAATATCTGAGTTACAATAATATAAAATTCCATGAAATCCCTTTAATCATTTTTCTGATCAAAGCTGAGCACTCAAAAGTTAGACCTGAGACTGTCCTTGTCACCAAAACACTCTCTCTGCTTCCAGAGATGATCCCATTTCTGAGCTGAGCAGAAATGAGAAGCAACAATTTCATGGGCAGCTGACCCAGAGCAACATCTCATTTCCACTAAAAAGAGGGCATTTTGCTCTTTTTCTCTGTTCACACTCCTCTCCCTTCCCTTGTTTCACTCGAATGATTTTCCACTGGGGTGGTTGGTTAAATCAGTTCACAGAAGGGCCTGATGAGCCAGCACAAAGTAAACAGCAAGACGATGACCAGGAGCAGTAGAGGAGGCTGGAGGAAGGAGGGACCTTACCCTTTCAGGAACAATAAGCTGTTAAAACATTCACTAGCTCTCAGGGAACCACAGCCCAATTAGATGTGAAGAACTGGGCAGCGTCTACCTTTTTCCACTGACTCTAGGCAGATCCTAGAGCACGGGCTTAGCTCAGACATTCAGCTTTTAGACAGCTACACTTAGGTGAGACCAATCCCCACCAGAAGGATTGAACTGCCAAGGCAGGGTGGACTTGCTTCGTTTTTATCACATTTCAGTCAGGGACACGTCTCTGGGTCCTTTTCAGTCTGCACTCAGGTGCACTGCAGTGATGAAGAAAAGACTAAATGTAAGTAAGCATTTACAGAGGACCCTGGGATTTTAGCCTAATTCTGGAGTACCCTGAGTGCAGTGCAGGCATCCCCAGTAGGACACTCAGAGGCCTGACTGAGCTTGCATCTATTTTCAATTATTTCTCTTTTCATTGATATTTTTACAGGAAAATTAAGTCCATACATTCAACAAGTTGAACAAGATAAGAGAAACAAGTCCACTGCTTCAAAAGAAGAGAAGGCTAGTGCCAGGAATGAAGGCATGCTGACTGGCATAGTGTGTGGTAGGGCCAGATATTCAACAATTTATGCACTGAAAGCATGTCAGATAATTTGCGAGAGATGAAAATTTGCCCTTTTGACTACTCCCTTCAAAACCACTGGTCTGTTTTTACTCATCTTATTCAAGTGAGTTTACTATGAAAGTACTGGTGGAAAGTAAGGAAATGAAATACAACATCTTCTGTAAGTATACACTTGCATTACAGACTTGGATTTTCTCAAGATGGAAGAAGAAAGAAGAAACTGCACATCAAACCTGCACCTGTTGAGGCTGTCTCAGCATAACTGCCTCTAACTTGCTGAGCATCTTGGGAACTTGGACTCATAAAAAGATGTTCAAGGCATTTTTGTGCCAATATAATGATAGATCCACAAAAAGACCAGTGTGTCATACATGAAATGGAAAATACCAAGAGTTCAAATACGAAAGCAATGGAGTTCAAGTGAGCAGAACCAGAAAAAAAAAAAAATAGGTCCAGGAAATGCAACAAGCACATCTTGGAGAAACCAGTCTTTTTTTGATCTGTGATCCAAGTGCAGTTAGACTGCCATTTTAAGGAGGTAGCCAGATACTATGTGCTAAAGTGGATTGTCCTGGAAAGCCTTGTGTGGTATTTTCTGTGACTCCCATACAAAAAGTATTTGCAGAACACTGATTGAAAATCTTCTACGCTGTGGAAGATAGTCCCAGAGTTCCACGGTTCAGGCTGTATGCACAAAAATACTTGTGATTACCTGAATCAAAGGGGGCCATTCTTTATTGAAATTATTTCATTTGATGCTAATAAACCATTGATACTTTTATTGTTAAACACTGCAAATATCTTTTCCTTTTAAGCACAATCTTTTAAGGGAACTGTTCACAACATGCCTTGGTAAGAAACATTTTTCTTGGGTTTTCTCCAACCATTCTTGCTAATGTGCTAAGTTCTTCCATCCATTACCTTAGGAATAGGCAACGCGCTTTAATCTAGAAGGTGGTTTCCTGTCCCTTGATGATCTGGTTCTTTAGCAAATCTTTCTGTGTTAAGCTTTGTTTTTATTACTAACTGACTACATTAGGGCTTAAAAATTTTGTACAGCCAAAGTAGGTGTGGTACTATTTATAAATCAAGGGCAAGTTATGCAGTTTTCATAAGGTGGTTTATACTGCATATTTGAAATCTGGAGGTGTTTCAGGAATGTATCATAAAACCACCTTCCATAAACTGTCTCTCAGGAAACAGTAATGATAACAGAGGCAGACAGATCTCACTTTAAACAAGTTACCTTGTACCCTTGATTTACTAAATTTCTGGAATTTTTTTTAGCCAGATTGAAAATCTTTCCAAGCTTTTGAAGTCTTATCAGCTGAGTTTTCAGAAGATTCACTTTACTGCTAAGATTTCCAAACACTCAATAATGTGAGGCTATATAGCCATATAAATCTTGCCTCATAAGTTTTACAGATTTATGAAAATCCTAATTGTATACCATGTACTGGATAAAAGTAAAAATAATTCCATGTATAAAATAATAAAAGTACACATATTAATTAAGCTGCCAGACCCCAAAAAGGTGAATTTATAACTGCCAGAAAAAGATTTGACACCTGTGCAATTTAGTGAACATGAACTATAACTGTTCTGGATTTTACCTCATTTCTTATTTTCACAGAAAAATGTGTGTAAAGCTTCATGGCTGACAATGTGGGTGTCAGAAGCCTGAAAAGGGTGAAACAAATTGGAAAAGTAGAATGAAAATATATAAAAACCTGTAAAATTACTATGTTCCCTGACTGCAGGCAAGAGCTATATTTAGATCTGGTAACCATAATGGGACATTGGTCAGAAGATGAAGGACAAATTTCAATACATGTTCATTACTTTAAAGAAATTACACCTTGGAGTAAGCCTGTTATATTGAAAAAGTACAGTAGTAAAAAAAAAAAAAAAAAAGCTTTTGTGCAGAAGGTAGTTTACCTAGTCTATATTCTTCTGCGTTCATTTTCCTTCTGTTGAATATATCTGTGTAAATAAGAAATGCCTTTCACAGCTGAGATTCTCCATTTGCTCCATCCTTCAGTGAAGTCAGTTCACAGCATCCTAACTGGTTCTTCTGTGAAGAAGCCCTTGGAGAGTTTTATTTTATTTAGCTATCCTGAAATATTTTTCTTGCTTGTTCATTCTCCAAGGTCTAATAAAACCTATCTAGCATCTGACATTTATCTCACTTGGTTTTTTTGTGGAAGGCCTTGAAGGCCCAGAGGAATGGCTAGGAGACCACAGATAAAACACAGATACCGATTTTTCACAAAGGAGCATTTCTTCCAACTGCTTCCTAAGTATTTGAGTTTAATGTGTGTTAATTGAAATGCAGCATACAAATAAAGCACAAACTAAATTATTTTGTTCCTCTACACAATTCTAATTCCTTCTTTTTTACACTGATGTCATAATCATACTGACTACGCCAATATCTATTGAAAACCATCAGGATTTGTAACATTAAATACAAACAAACACCCATAAACCAGAAAATAAGCAGTAATAAAAATAAACTTTTCCAGATTCTTTTACAACAGACAGGAACTACTTTTTTGAGGAACACTTTGTGTAATGGTTTAGAGAAATTATATTATGGACTTTAGATTATAATATATATCAATACAGCTTGAAATTAATATGTTATGAAAGACACATTGTCATAGCTGCTTAAAAACACTAATAATGAGATAGAAATATTTTTTTAAAAAAAGCTTCACTGGGACTGAATCTGATCCAACAAGTTCAGTTTTGGTCATGATGCACTTGACGTGGAGACAGAACAAATAGTAAAGTGTCCAAAAGGAGGTGGTTTATCCCCCCCCCTCCTCTCCCCGCTCTCTGTCTCCCATGGGCCAGCTCTGAGGGTTGCTTTAGTGAATTGGACTGGAGGGGTCTGACAGGAGGCAGAGCCAGCTCAAGGTAAAAGTCAGGAGTGGGTGGCGAAGAGCAAGGGGGTAGCAAGGAGCCGAACTCTTGCCTTTGGGTAGGATGGCCATCCAAAGATGGTTCCAAAGTGAAATCACAATGACTTCTGGATGCATAACTTAATGAAATTAAAATGCACTTAGGTCTCAATGTGCCTTACAAAGAATTTGGTAACCTTACACTTCCTTACAGGTGGGAAAAATAAGACATAAAGAGGTTGTTAGGGTAGAGCAGGGACCAGAACTCAACGTGACCTGAAAGCCAGTCCTGTCCTCTGGCTGCCAGGCCAGAGTTATGATCATGATTAGGACTAAAGAGCCTAACACAGCCAGAAAAGTTAAACCTGCTGCTTCTGGCAGACCCCAAAGAGGCTAGGGAAAGGACTGGAAGTGGTGGGACCTGGCCCTGCTGTTGTGACACTGAAGTTGAATATGACTCCTGGTTACAGGCAAGCTTACACGTGACTGCCAGGTTCCAGCCTGGTACAGTCCTCTCCTGCCTCTTACTTTTCATCAATGAGGCATCAAAAGAAACTACACAAGAACTAAAGTGATGAACAAGAACCGGGTACTCAAAACCTGGAAATCCTTTCCCAAAGTTCAGCAAAAAAAAGTTCTAATATCTTCTCCAGCTTTCATGTGATGGTTTGGGCTCCCTCTGGAGAGCTCAGGAGGTGGAGGAGGAAAAAGCGCAGCAGTGCGTCTTGTCAAATGAGCAGTGCCAACCTACCGCGCAGCTGAGAGGGCTGTGACTGCAGTCTAGCCCCTGACCCTGGGGCTGTGTGGAGGACAGGTACAGGTACACTGCAGCCTGTCTTCGATGCTGCTTGCTCGGCAGAGGCCACCCAACCTCTGGGTACAGTGAAGGACTCGCCCCGACTCAGCTGGGCATGTCCCAAGGAGCTGGGGCTCCCATCAAAAGGCTTTGGAGTGTTTTCTGTCTTGGTGTCCCTGTGAAACTATACCGTCAGGGCTGGTTGCTTCCAAGGGGGTGAGGAGCTGGGGGTTAAGGGGTGACCCTGGGACTGGCTGTGCCCTCACTTGTGGGGTGCAGCCCCACAGGGGTGAACGCAGTGGACAGAGCTGTGGGCTGGCAACAGGGTCCGTCAACAGCCCCCAGCCACGACCAGTGATGTCCTGACAGTCCAGTCAGGAGCAGAAGGAGATGGGGTGAGAGACAGGCTGGAGGCAAGTCTTCAACATCCCATCCGGGAGACAAGTGGCCTACGTGGTAGGTCTGAGGTCTGTGCTGGGGGCAGTGCCAGGGACAGGGCTGGAGACCGGCACTCCTGTGGTGTTGCTGGAGCAATGTTGGTGATGTTGATGGATGGAGCAATGATGATTGTTGATGGCCCCAGGGGGATGAAATGGGGTCCTGGGCCCTGGGCAGGGTTGCGGGGAGGGACACACGGGGTGCTATGAATGACATCTCTGTGTAGCAGACCATGGCTTGTCACCCGCAGACAGGGCATTCCCAGTCACAGGAGTCATTTCAGGTGGGCAGCGGATGGAAGACATAGCCGTGCACAGGGCGCTTCGCTGCAGAGGTCGTTCACGGCTGGCCCTACGTGAGCTTTTGGGACTGGGCTGAGCTGCTGGTGGCTGCAGGTCCTGCAACTGCTTTCTTTTGGCTGAAAACACAGAAGCAAAGAAAGGAGGCTTCGTAGACAGGTAAGTATTTTCCGAAAGTTTTCAGACCTAAGGTACTATAGGCCAGGTTGGTAAATGAGAAAGATGAGCAAAAGAGCACATGATCTTGAAGACTGTGGCAAGGAAGTGACTGGGGTAAAAAAGAAAAAACCTCTTTAAAAAAAACAAACAAACCTTTAGTTGTACAGGAAAAGCAAAGACGTAACAGGAAGAAAGAGAAGATGGGTGTGCAAGCATGAAAGAAAATGTACCTTGTCTCAGTTGAAGACACACCAGGCCCAGGAACGCCAGCAGAAAGAATTCTTTGAGAGAGAAGACAAAGGAAAGAAAGGTGACACAAAACCTGAGATGTAACACAACATGGGCAAGAAGCAGAAGCATGTGACTGAGGACTGCTCGCAAGGAAAAACCATTATGCTTCTTAAGAGAATGAATCCAAAGAGCAGTGGTGTGCCAGCTGCCATGCAGGGACCAGGGTATGACATAAGGCAGCTCTGTTATTGTTGTAAAGAAAAAGAATGCCAGAAGCATGTTAAGAAGCTGAAGTTAGAAGAACTTCAGCCTTTAGGTGCAGATTGAAGAACAAATGTTCCCATCACCTGGAGGACTCAGATTTTCTCAAGTGAACAGTGGAGGGATTTCTTCACCAAAGAGTCACTTTGCCAGCCACAGCTGATCATGTTTTAGGCCTACAGAAGAGCCTCTCATAGAAATTAGCTTGGAAAGTAGCAATCATGAGGCAATTCTGGTTTTCACACAATGGGAGTTTGAAAGCAGGTCAACAATTCAAGTGTGGCAGTTTAGGAGGGAAGAATGATGCATCCCACAACTCATCAGCCTGTAAAGTTTTAATAAATGGGCCAGCTATTTTCAGGCTGTGTCTAAGGATGCCCTTAGGAAAAGCTGACATGTGGATAGACAGCGGCACAGGCAGAGGGCTGGCAGACTGCCTTGAGGTAGGTCCCAAGCCACAAACTGAGAACTGTGAGCAGGCAAGGGTTAGGGAGAGGGGATCAGCCCAACGAAGGAGCAAAGGGTTATAAGACCCTAAAGGACTAGCAAACTATACCATCCACCAGGCTTCATGTTTTGGTAGGACTGGAGGAGGGATGGGACCTCAGTGACAGAGAGGACAAAAGGCAGGAAAGTTAAATGCCAGCGCCAGGGTGCCCACCCCCATGAGGGGGTGCTTCACCTGCTGATGGAGACTGTGAGGCATCAGGAGGATTTTGAGGAGCCAGGTTTGGGATAGTAACTATACCAAAGAGGAGAGGGGGTGCATGGTCATCACAGAGATTTGGATTATCCGTAAATCAAAGAGCAAAGGGGAGGACTTTCTAGAAATTGCATCCCAGCAAGTTATAAAAAAACAGCCTGTAGAAAAAATTAATAATCACAGTAGAAGGATACTAGGAGCAAGAAGAGTGAAAAGCAGGTGCAGAAAGCCAAAAGCTCTCACAATAACAAGGGGATTGTCGAAGTGCAAGTTCAGTTTGACCTTGCAATGGGAATGAAAGCAAATTGCCAAAAAAAATGTATTTCTGCAGTAGAGAGAAGGAAGTAGTTGGCTTTGCATCGAGAGGACAGTCAAGACAATCTGTATATTGCCCAGAACTGTGAGAGTATCTTGCCTTCTTTTCAGTGCAGCTGGCAGTGCAGATCTGCTCCATGATCAAACGGGGAGATGCATGTGGTCATCAAAGTGGTGGCCTCCACAAGGGACACAGATCCAAGCACTGAAAACACCCCTTGTTATTCAGTTAGGTGCAGGTGGGTGGAGAACCTGACAATCTGTCTTCTGCTAACATTTTCACTAAGCTGAGAAAACTGGAACATAAAAATGCAAATATAGCGTGTGATCCTGGTAAATCCATCATACCAAAAAGTCCAAGAAAGTAGAAAGCATAGTCCTTAATGTGGAGGGAAAAGGAATGATCTAGACTTTTAGAACCTCATAGTTTGAACTCAACACCATGCACAACTTGAAAATAAAATGTATTAAGGGAATAATTAAAGACATGGAGATAAATAGAAGATGGGATAAAAGGTTACCATACCAGATTCAAAAGAACTCTTCTTCTGAGAGATTAAATTTAAAAAATTAATTTATGTGGGAGATATAATCTTTCTTTGTAAAATTATTCTGGAATAAGTGGGGATTAATACAAGAATCGTAAGGTGCACAAGGAACCAACTAAAGGCAACCAGCAAGTGGGGAAGTACCTTGCCACAAAAATGTTGGCTTGCTAATGAAATTTTCTGATAACAGAAATTTGGAAAGCGTTCTTATTAGGGAGGAGAATCTGAATAAACAGGAAGGACTAGATGACCTTAAGGAGTGATGCAACTGAAATGGGATAACATTTAATGGTATCAAATGGTATGCTCTGTACCTAAGGATTTATAAAACCTATTTAGGCAATAAATTAGGAGCACATGAGTTTGAAAGGTGAGGAGAACACCCTGAATGTGCTAACTATCCACAGGATCTGTTGCCAATGTAACGCAACTAAGACAAAGGTAGTGCAAACCTAAAATGTACCAACAGCCATTTCTAATACAGTTAGGAAAGTATTGGTGGTATTGTTAAAACCGTAGGAGATCATGTTTGGACTATTGCATATTGTCAGAAGAAAAGATTTCTCTACCCTAGATTAGGCATCTAAAAGTTAAGTGTTTTAGTATGAACAAGTCATCCAAGAGTCCTTTATATATGGTGAAGGGAAATCCAGAAAGCCATTAATCTCAGCCTATAATAGTGTCTAATACAAGTCTATTGCAATGGCTTCTGGAGGTTTCTCTCTTCTCTTTCTCATCTTTGAGTGTAAGGGTGGTCAAGGCTGAACACCTCAGATGTGTGAAAATGGTGAGGTGAATCCAGATCAGGAACAGAAGCTAATGAGCACTATCTGAGCCCTGAGATGAATTTCACCAGGAATAAAAAGATAGAAATTGACTTGATAAAGTCTGAAAATAAAAAGGTGTACCATCACAGCTATGAGGGTTCACAGCCATGATGCAAAAAGATCTAACAGGTTTTAAGATGAAGACCAGTGCCGAAGAAGCCTAGCAGAGAAAGAAACAAGATTGAATTACTCCCTTCAGTCCCATGGTGCTACATTTAAACCTTGCTAGTTATCCACTCATTGTTTAATCAAATTTATGCTTTACTGGCTACTTAGAGATAGTCTTTCAATAGTATAGACAACTTTATGACTTCGCTGTACTTGCAGTATATTTATAGCGTACTCCTTCCTAAAGTAAAACACTATGTAAACAAAATTGTCCTAGACTAGCCTGTTTGTATTTGTCAGTGACGGGCAAACCACAGTGTTTGTCAGTTTGCTAAAGTCATCTTTGTTTTACCACTACCTTTCTTTCTCTCACCTCTAGTCACAAATTGGCTAAGATTCTGGCTGAAGTTAAGTGTCAGTACTAAAATGTTGTGAAAAATACTGCTAAACACACTCTAAACAGACATATCGTCCATGTCAATAAATGTAATTTTTTTTCCAAGTAAGCAATATAAATCTTTGAAAACACCCTGCAGAGTAAATGACGGAACTTCAAATAAAACTGTCCTGCTTGGTATAAGGCTGTTCCATTATTATGAATTGTGTATCAGCACATATGTTTCTCAAATACTCTATGTTTCTGCACATGTGTTTCTCAAATAGTGTGTGTTTCTGCATTACTTTGCAATCCTGTGACCTAGTCTAGCATTAAATCATAAGAAGTTCAGCAGCTGAGCTTTATCGTTGCCTGTAAAGCACACATACCATTACTGTTTCATAAATAGAAATAAGGCATTTAAACCTCCATACTATATATCCATACAGCTATTTACATTTTGCCTCTTTCTTAAATATGACATCTCATGTGACATTAAGAATCATCAGATTCGTGTATCCTTTCAACATCTCATGATTTTCAGAAAAAGGGGGCACTAGAAGATTTCCTTGTGATCACATCCTTCCCAAGCTCTAACCACAGAACTGTCCTTCTTTGGCCAAAGGACTGGGATTGAGTCTTCTACCTCCTGTACTTCTTTCTTGCTAATGCAAGCTGAGATATAAAACCAAGGATAAAGCCTTCTTTCTAGCTATACAGCAGAGCCCTTACGAAGACCACAGAAAAAAATTCCCAGAAAAAATTCCCAGAAAACAGATAATGTATTTGCTGTGGTAGCTTCAATATTCTGCCTGAGGGTGCCCATGCTCCCTCATGCCTCCCTGTCATGGCTGACCCATAAAAATCCTGCCAACCAGTTACAACTGGTGGATAGTGGAGCTATTGCTTGACCTCAGCAGTAACAAACTGCAAGGTATTTATTCTGTTTTTTTAAGAAAATCAAGCATATGTGATTGCAATGTCAGGCTCTCCTGATAACTCCTGAAGCCACTGGCCAACTTCAGCCAAATCTGGAAGAGCTTCGGAAACAAATTAAGTTCCTGCAAGTCTGCGGGGGAGTGGTGGTGAGACAGAGAAGGGAGAGTCCCAAGGCTGTCCCTCTGGAAGGGGAAGGGCAAAAGGGCAGTGCAGGGGAGCCGCAGCATTTGGTAGCGTTTGCTAGGGAGCAGCAACCTCCAGACAGGTATTCTGACAGGCAAAATCCAGCACCATCTTTCACTCTTAGAAGCCAAATTCAGATCTGATCTGCAAAGATGCACAACAACCAGTCAGCCAATGGAAAGATCTGCTTAGCTAAAATCCCCTACAGAAAGCTGCAGCCCAGGCAAAGCAGGCACTGGCACCTCCAGTGTGGCCAGTTTCTCCTCCCTGGCAGCAGTGGGGGAAGAGCAGATAGTGACCTCCCTGTCTTAGCATTGCTCTTTGGTATGGCCACCCAACTGGATCACAGCAGGATAAATAACCAGATAATATGATGACTCCTTTCCTCTTTTGTTTGCCTTACAAGAAACAAAATTCACGCCCTACTGAGGTGTCCCCTCAAGAAGTAACTCTCACTACACTACGAAGATCATAGTTTCTTCCAAAACTGATTTCAAATGCTACAACATACACCAGTGATACCATGTTGATAATGGCAATCATGATCCACTTCTGTGGAGGTCTCTAACAAAAAATAAATAAAATCATCATAAGTAAGCAAGGTCTAAATTCCAGTACAAATTTGAACCATAAACGCAGAAGGTGAAGCTTTCTGTACTTCTGTTTTTAAGGAACAGTCACTCTTCTTTCCTCTTTTGTGAAAGACCATGAGGTGACTGAATCGGAAAAGTTCAGTGTCTGTTTTCAGAAAATGGGGTACAAGATTTTTGCATGTTCAAGGCAACCCTGCTTTACAGTATGACCAGTGAATGAGCAGATTCCAAGGAATGTTTGAAAGAAGGATCCTTAATTCCATCTCCAGTTTAATATGACCAGCTCTTGGATGCTTATGGGTGTGTTTAAATTAAGCAGAGTTCTCCAGACCTGCAGAATAGGGAACGCTTCTGTCAGCTGGATTCCCATATGATCAAACTCTCCAGGGAAGGAGGGAAAACTTTTTATTATTTCATGCAAATATTTCTTTCTGTGCAAATTAAACATATATCATTTAGCAGACTGAAATTTCTTTGAATGCTTCCAGTTTAGGGACAGGATTAGAGTGGACTCCTGAAATTTATTACAAATACCAAAGGCCGAAGGGGGATGAGCTATACCTCAGAGGTGGAAGGAAAGAATCTCCCAAGAACAAGCCACAATTAACATGTCATCTAGGCAAATTAATATCCCTACTCCCAGACAGAGAATTTTTTTGAAAGGGAGGGAGAAGGGGTGCTATTTTGATTTATAGGGATATTTCAGAATTCAGGGCTTAATTGTACTTTAGCCATGCAAGCTTGTTTAAGATATCGCATCTTTCAAATATTTCAGACCTTCCTTCCTTGAAAGCTCACATCTTCAAAACAACATCTAGTAATGCTTCATAAAATATGTAAGAACAAACTGAGATAGAAGTCCAGACTGCAAACACTGAGATTAAGATCATTAAGACGAAGAAAAACATAAAGCGTGTTCCGCTCCCAAACAAACCATTTGTCCTTTTAACTTCCTGATTCACCTATCAAAGATAACTGGGAAAAAAAAAAAAAAAAAATAAAATGAAACAACATTTTATACCTCCACACTGGATGCCGCCCTCAGGGCAAAGGCCTGGCACCTTCCCACAGGTGCCACTTTCCTGGACCCGGTGTCAGACACTCCAAGCCAACAAGGAAACCCTTGGGGAGAGGCAGCCCAGGGCAGGGACGGGGCTGGCACTGGCACGCCGGCTCTGCACCGCCTCGTACCCCAGCACCAATCCTTCTCCCTGCCCTTTGCACGCCCCAGGCGTGACGGGCAGGGGTGTTTTTCTGAGCAGGTCATATCGTTAGCGTTGGGGGCAGAGATTTTTTTTCCTGTCACATGTTTGCACAGCACCTAGCAGATGGGGTCTGTATTTCAGTAGGGCTACTGGAATAAAAACTTGAAATTAGCAAGTAACAATAGAGCTGCAGATAACTCGTTCGGCACATTTACCCTCCAAGTCCGGCAATGTTGAAAGTTCACTGTGTTGCCAGGGAGTTCCTTGAATGTCACAGCTCCTTGCTCTGATAAATTAGTGTCTAATCCTAAAGGTGGCTCATTGGTTTTCAGTATTAGGCCCTTAATCTCCTTCCCTAGCTCAGGAATCTTCTCACCCTGCACCCGCAGAGATCATCAGTCATTCCTTGCACAGAGTTACTAAACAACATCCAATATTTTCGTAAAGATGTCAAAGTGTCTGTCTAAACATCTTCTGGTTTTGGCCTGAAACTGATACGGGTTGAAAGTCTCCAGCTCTTCCCTAAATCCTGACAGTTAGCTAACAACAAATAAAAAACAGCCCAGTGATTTACTGTGTCGATCCCACATTGTTGTGCTCTGTGTTTCTTTAAGAAAGGTGTGAGTATATGTGTAAGAGTCTTGAAATACAGTGGTTGCCATGGCAATTATCTGTGTTTAGAGAGTGGAGGGGAGTAAAGTTCCATGTAAGTGGCCAGAGTAGAGTGCAAGTTAAACATGCCTCTTTGCAGGTCTAAATTATGTACTTTTCTCCCCCTCCCCGGTAAAAATATTTGTGAAAATATGCGTAGATTGTCTGATGAGCTCCAAACTATTCTTGCAACAACGCCAGCTGGGTTTTTTTCCCCTCAATATTCCCACTCGCCTGTAAATCCTGGGAGAATAAAACATAAGCCCATGGGGCAGGGGAAAGAGGAGTTTTTCTGAACAGACTTTGCAGAATTGCCCGACCGCGCTTCCATCCAGGAGCTTGCTTATCTGGTTCATTTCTCCTTAATGGGATTGAGTGCATTACTCTTACAAAACTAACAGATCAAAAATACAGGTATAGCTAAATGGCTGTAAATTTAATTGGAAGACAATGTTATGTAAGTATAAATCACCAGGACAAATATCCCTTAGCATTTATATTGTGCTTTACATTTTCTAACTACTCTGCAGATTTGTTGTTTTCGAACAAATGTGCATTGTGCCTGGAGCTGGAAAGTCTATACTCCATAAATCTTTGTCCTCGCATTCTCTCTTATTTTCATTTATCAACCTCAATTTTTCCCCCTTTTCTCACCTTCACGATAAGGGTATGATTCCCAGCCTCCACATGCATGCATGCAGTTTATGTATTTATTTGCCAGGTGTTCAGCTGGCTGTAAGGCCCCACGCGGGGCTCTTTTGCTTTCACATAGCAGTATTCTACTGCTGAAGGACAATGATCAGGAACAGAAATTGTGCAGTCTGATGGCTGCCTGCTCTGATTTCACAGGGACAGTGTTCACCTCGGACTCCACAAAATGAACAGTGATTTTCAAAATAACCACAGGTGAGACTCCATTCTGCCACCTCTTGCACACCACTTGTCCAAAAAATGGTCTGGGGTGGATACTGGCAAGGTAACAAAACTAGAGCACACATTTTGCAGTAAGCCTGTGTAAGGAGCAATGGTAACACTAGGAACAAGTCATTCTTTAATGCTTCTTCAGAATTCACATACAACACTTACGTGCTCCACTTGAGTATCTAGCAAATTCAGCAAAGGAATTGATACCATGACAGTTTGACATAGCTGCTCTTGAAAATGTGTTGCTAGGGGCTTCTTTAAATATTAATGGATAAATTGCAAGATGGAAGTACATGATCAGGTCGTTTTGAAAAAGTGGATCCTGAGGCTGTGCTGGCTCCCAAGCAGCTGTTAGTAAAGGAGCCGTGGATTTCAGCAGCTCTGAACTAAGGAAAGGGAGCTGTATTTACTCCTAGATCCAGCTGTGCCACATGGGATGACATTGAACTAATTTCATCCCTCGGTTTCCCTCCTTTACCAGTGTTTTAAAAGTTACAATAATCTTCCTCTGCAAAAGAATGGTGAGTTTGGGTTGGGGTTTTTTTGTGAGCTCAGGAGTAAGCTTTACCAGAGAATCAGAAATTATTTAGTTCTTGCCTCACTGTGTTTACTCTTCAGTTTTACACATGAGGCAATTGGTGACACTGATAAACAATTCAGTTGATGAAGCAAGGAAAACCAAAGATTACCAAAATACAATCACAGTTAATTAAGGTGTGTGACCAGCATGATGGCCCCACGGCAGGGTGATGTGCTTGGTAAATATACTCCCTTTTGGTAGGCAGTGTGGGAAGGGTGGCATTTTAGGAGGGACCTAGGCAAGAAGAGGGTGGTGAACAGCTGGAGAATAGATGTGGGAAAGGTCTTTCATGATTACAGGTGTAGTACCATCAGCAGAGGAAGTACACCATATGGGTAAATTGTGTCCTTTGACACTGCAATAGGGACTGTATTTCCAGACCCTGAAGAATGGCAGATCACAATCATCACACCATCTACTCACTTGCAAAGAAAGCACTGCACCAGTATGAACTTCCCTCTGAGCTAAACTTATCCAGTAATGCAACCACCCAATTGAAAGGCTCTCCCAAAACCACTACCTCAGAAAAATCACATTTTAAACTAGGCAATGCACTCTCTTCCCTACCATCTGATTTCCTGCTCAGCTATTGCTCTTCAGATTATTCTCTTGACATACCTAGCTGATTCACTGAGCATGGGAGCATGATGTAGACTCACTGGATAGTCGGATGAGGCTGGGTGTCATTGCTTAGAGTATCTTAGAGCATGTTAGATGCTTCTCAGGGTCGATAAAGACCCTGCCCTGTAGATCCTGCTGCCTAATTGTTCCATAATTATGGTAACCTTTATGAAAGCTTAGCAATAAATAGCACTTTCCATGAGGCTAGTTCTGTTTCAGAAAATAATTGCCTGCATATGCACAGTATGACTGCTTTCTCCATAAGCTGAAGTCTCATCGTCTCCTCCACTTTGCTCCCGTAGCAGCGCGCAGCAAGCAGCCGTATGCTAGTCTGTGGTTTAACCCACTTTCTGAGGACACAGGCTAAATCTGTATTGTTCTGCTCATGTATATGCACGGGGTCTGAAAATATTCAAAAGAAAAAGTGCAGGAGCCTAAAAGGGGTAGAAGAAGAGAGTGCGGCAGAGAATAAAACGGGAAAACTGTCCTGGTAACCAGGCAGTCCCCACATTGCCTGGGGGTACCTCAGACCTACCGGTTCTGTTTTAAAGAGGCAGGTTAGAAATGCAGAAGGTGTCTTGGAGAGGGAAAAAGTCCATCTCATCTCAAAAGTATTCTGCACACTAGTGCGATTCAGTGAAAATGTGTATAGCTAACTGTCCTCTTAGACTCAGGAAAGAAGGTTTATGAAACTCCAGATGACCGTGTTAGCGCAGGGCCGTGTGTGGTCTGGCCCCCTCCACCATGTGCCTCCTGGGAATTCCATCCTGCCACGCTTGCCAGGACTGTAGGTCAATTTTAGCTTTAGTTTACCCTCGCACCTTTGCAGCACACCCAAGCCAGGGGTTAACCCTCCCGTGGGTGCCGTGTTGGCAGGCTGACCCTGCTAGATGGACCCAGCGGTTTCCTTGCTCGTGGGGGAGCCTTAGAAGCATTAGTTGTGGGCAGTTCAGCCCTTCCTACCCCTCCAGACACGAAGCTATGCACAGGCCGACATACTGCTCATGTGCTGCTCTTTCCTAGACCTCAGCATTGGCTTAGCTTTATGGAAAGTATTAGCTATTACAAAATAACCCGCAGATGAGACCATGACATAAAGAATCTCTCATCATTTCATTAACTATCAGTTTCTTAAAGTCCTGAGCATTTTGGCCCAATCTTGCAAAATACCTACAGTGTGTTCTGCAAAACATTTGCAGCCTTGCAGGGTAAGTTCTGGGTTTTTTCCAAGACTCCTTGCATGCTTGCAAAGTGCTTTGCTGGATTGGGCCCCAGACACTCAGGTACTCTTTAGCTCATTCACGTGCTATAATGAGGTAGTTTGTATTAGATTTTCAATTTCGTTCTAAGGCTTAGTCCTGTTTCAGTAAACTTTCTTCATGAAATAGGTAATATAAAGCTAGAAGCATTACGACACCATGACTGTGAAACACCGAGTACCTGCATTTCAGTCTACTTTAGAAAAGAAATAGTGTCTGTCATTTGTAAATTTTACAATAAATTAAGTACAGTGAGGAAGACATTAAAGAGAAACGCCTTAAAAACAAATGGGGAAACTCGGTCTTTTTCATTCTGTGAAGAGAGTGTGACAGCATATGGTACATAGTGGGTGGTTGTTCTAAACATAACATGTATGTGTTCGACCTAAAATGTTTTATTGGTTCCTACTTATGAAAGCAGCAGCTAAAAATGACTGATGACTGTTCTTTCTATATCAGCAGCATGTAAAGGCCCAAGGAAAAAAAAAATTCGTCTTTATATTCATAAACATTTTTAAACAGCCATAAAACTCTGTTTAACATGTTTTCTCCAAGATACCCCAAGTTTAATGTTTTCTCTTTGTGAAACAGTAACACTACAGTATTATTAATTATTGCCATTATTTCTAGATCATGCTAAAATATGTCCAGAAAAAGGGGGGAATAATCTTCCCTTCCCCCAGAGTTACTGTAGCTCTCATGGGGACAATATCCTTTGAGAGTATAGGTATCTAGCACTACACACCCAGGTTAGCTTAACACAAGGGAAAATGCAAGTCACGACTACAAGTCTCCTAGATCTATAGGAGAAAACAATTATACCCCCATCATCACTGTGACCGAGTACCTTATAATTGCAAAAGTTGCGCAGAGATCAAAATTTCACCATTGTTCCCTCCTTTCTCCCCTCTGAGAGTTATTATCACGGAAGGAACTGAGGCTGAAACTGGGCAATCTTACACTGTGCTCCAAATAAGGCCAGTTTGTTACTAACCTGTCCTCCTGTGGCAGCGATTCCTGCGTCTGAGGCCAGCTGCCAAGCATGCTCCCTCTTCCTCCCACACAAGTTTCATCCTTGTGGTCAGCTGTTTCTTGGAAGCTGAGGAGCATAATTGATATTGCAACTATCAAGCTGTGTGCAGAATGAGCTTACACAACTCCGTGAACATGCTTTTCTTGCCCTCTCCACCCACCTTTCTCTAAAGCTATGCGTTTGTTGGTAAAAACAGGATTCAGGTGTCAGTTTTATGGGTGGAGCTCAGGTGCTTCTGCAGACGTGTGTCCTAATCCCACTCCAGGGATCAGACTGGTGACCCTCCTCTTTGAGCGGGCTCAACCCCACGGCACGAGGGGCCCGATCCTTGCGCCCTGCACCATCAGCAACACCGGCGTTACCGGCCAGGAGGGACCTCGCAGTCCAAAGGGAGCCTCAGCAGGTAGCCTGCTTGCTGGGAAAGCAGAGAAGAGGTTGCACGTGTGCCTTCTGAACCTGTCTCGCCGCTGAATTTTGCCTCCCATGGAGCTGTCCTGGTGTCTATGGAGTCCCTTTGGTTACCCGGGGTTCGGAAAGCCAAGCCTGCCCTGGCAGGCGTGGGATAATTCCCTAAAGTGCTGGCTGTGAAAGAGATGAAGCACATTTTGTGACTTTGTCCCAAAGGGACACAGCAAATTTAGGAGGCACATGGGCTTTGGAAAAAATTCAGAACTGTTTGGGTTTTGTGGCTCGTTTTGTGGGGTGTTTTTTCAGTTGGGTGGGCGGGCTGGGTTTTTTGCTGTTTTTCACCAATATGCAAGCCTTTCCAAGGAAAGGACTGCAGAGCTGCTCAGCAGACAGCGCCTCTTCCCTTGGTGGGACTGGCCCCTGACAGCTGTGCAAAAGGATTCAGGGGAAAAAATTCTGCTTTGTGTTTGCGCAGTCTTACCCCTGAGAAAGGAGAAAACTCACCCAACCTGCTGTAGTAATGACTTTTATCAGAATTAGAGCATGAGAAAATAATTCTTGTCTATCCTACTGTGATTTGTCCAAGTTTGGAAAAGGAGACACTGCTGAGATATTATGTCCTTTAATCGTTACTGTCATAAGAACCTAAATTCTTCTTATTCATAAAAAAATATATCCAGCCCCACATGTGGAATTTTTATTAAAACATTTTTTTTAATACTAAATGTTGGTCTGACAGAACTTTCAGATAGCCTGAGTGTTATGAAATCTGTGCATCCTAATTTCATTATTTATGATGTATATAACCTCAAATGCTTGTGAATGCTGCTTAAAATGCCTGAGATATTCTTGCCCCAAAAAATGCTGATCTATGTAATACACAAATCTCTGAGTGAAGATACACAGATTATTGTGTGAGAAAAGCAAACAAAAAACAGTCACAACAAAGACAAGCGTGGGAATTTGGTTGCAATAACGTTATGTGATCCCTGGTCATGCACACATCATCTTATGTACTTTCCCCAAATGAATCAGGTAAGTTTAGATTTATATAGCACCTTTCAACTGTTTTACTGATGCTAAATGTGTTTACACAGGGGATGTCTACAGAGCTACACTACACAGCATTGCAGTACACTGGGGAGATAAATCCTGAGTATACAGGACCAGCACTATCCCTGCCTCTTGCGGCACTGGGAAATGAAGTCCCTTACGATGTAGAAGGAAGCGTCAGGTCACAGAACACCTCAAAAGACTGAGGAGACAAGAAAGGCTGTCAAAGAGCATTCATCTTCTTAGAAACTAATCCCCTAGCTATGTAATATTCAGTGATAGTAAGAAGAATCTTTTGCTTATAAAATTCACTATGGCCCTTGGTAGTGCGATTATGAAAACAGACAGAATTCAGACTCACTTTATTATAACTCTGAGTGGTTAATGACAAAATTTTCAGTAGTGTTTCAGAGATGTTGTTTGAGAGTATCTGTCTTTCTGGCAAAGAGTTTGCTCCAGTGCTTTTCTTTAGTGGGATTAAAGGAGGTCTATATTAAAAGTTTTATATTTTGATGGATATTAAAACTGAAGTCATACTTTATTAAATCACTGTAATATAGTAAATGTAATGAAACATGTTTTAAATTAAATTGTTTGGAAGGAAAATCTGTGTAACCATTGTCAAACAAAATTCTCTTCAAAAGCAAAATTGCAGTTTTAATATACAACTCTTTCTGAGTCTTATATGAATTGTCCAGTTTTTCTGTATTAAAAGACTGAAGAAAGCATAGAAAGTGTTCATGTGGAAAGTATTCTTTTTCTTCATTTTTAAAGCATTTTTGTCTAACCAGTTCAAATACTAATTTAAACTGCGTAAAACTGAGAGAAAATCACTGAACATCTGCAAACAGGGAAGAACTTGATAGGTGACATTTATTGGATGTCCTCAAAACACACAATTATATTTTTCAATGGAAAAGGTTACAAAGCAGCTTAGATTGCTCAGCTGAGTGAATGCAGGCAGCTTCTCTTGAACCAGTCACAGTGGATGAGGCCTGACATAGACGTTTGTTTTCTTTTAATAGGTTTCTCCAGGATCTAACCATGATTTATTTCAAGTGGGAGGACTGACAGCAGTTAAAATGAGAGAAAAATCATTTCACAGTTTTATTGGACTCCATCAATAACATTGATAGAAATAAATTAGTGCAACAGGCATTTAAAAGCTAGTGAAAACAAATCATGCACCAAATCACAGATTTAATGGTTACTTAATGATACACTGCACAAAGAAAATGTGTTGTATTTCTTCTGCCTGGTTTCCACAGTGCCACCTGGTATAGTGCCACACTGGAGATGCTACGCGGATGGGGATGAGCACAAAACCCTTGAGATGGGTGGAGAAGAGGCTCACGGAGGTGTTTGAGGGTTGTGCAGGTCAAGGAAGCTGCAGACCCAAGGGAGAAGAGGAGCGGAGCTTTGCGGCTTTTGGCACGCGTCTCTGTGCAGCAGTGCCGAGGATGGCTTCAGCACAGAAAGGAAGAGCACGTTAATGAAATTCACTGCTGACACGATGCTGGGAGGCATCTCACATGCATAGGAAAGACATTCTCCTTAAAGGGGTAGGGACCGCTCAGAAGGTCTTGTCTCCACTATGAGAAAGGTGGGCAGCAGCATTTATAATGGGCAGTGTGGCTGGATCAGTGGCTCAGCACTTCCAGAATATGGCTAACTGCTGCCCCGGGGATGAGCTACCTCCTGCTTGTGCTTCTTTCTTCAGGATCCTCTGTGATAGACTCTGTCTATCACAACACCAGTTCTTCCTCTCATCTTCGCAGCCCGGTCAGTCGAAGAGCTCTCAGACATAACTGACGGGCACTTGGAAGAGTGTTTGTGTCAGTACTTCCCAAGCCCTCTCCTTTATCAGGTACTCAGAGTTAAGCACATGCTTAAATATGTTACTGGATCCAGGCCCATTCTCATGCACATAAACCAGACAGGGACAGCTCGAAGTGGTCAAGAAATGAGGGGACAGTGATCACCAGGAGAGCACATGAATTGCCATTAAACAGGGGATAAATTGCAAGAATTTAAAAAACACTGATGCCATAATCCAGCTGTTGAGTGACCAGGTTCCCAGTGTGCACACGCTTCCAAGAAAAATTAAAATATGGACATGAGGCAAGCAGTTGTCTAGTGGACTGCTGAGCACACGGGATTTGTATCTGAGTAGTTAGTATTATATTACACTCACAAAGTAGTATCCAAATATCAGCAGCTGTGTCTCGTATCCATTATTTCCCTTCTTTCCCAAATATAAACCTTCCTCACCTTTTTAATTAGAAAAGCTGTTTATTGACTATGACATGGAAATATTTTACATGTTGTTGTCCGAAAATGCCATCATTAAATAAGCAGGAAAATATGTTCAGTGGTAAATAGAGATGACCTTTAAAACAATGTCAAGCCCACGCACCCCATGATTTGTGCGTAGGTATGTGTTACTTTAAGTCGCTGTATATTACCAGCAACGTGACATAGAAGGCTGCTATGGAAAGCATCCTTGGTTAAAGAACTGTAGAGTAAATAAATAATTAAAAGCTAAAATGCATCGCCAGCTTACCTAGTAAACTACTAAATTCAAACCTGTTCATGGAAGGCCTGGCTTTATATTCACGGCAACAAGGAGAAAAATCAACTTGGGTTTTATCTTGAAAAATATTTTATAGCAGTTAACTGAGGTCAGGACATCTCTTGCTTTCTTGGCTGACTCATTCATCACTTGTACAGCAGCTTTCTCATGCATAACAGAGAAGCACGGGTGTCACGCAAGGAGACAAGTGGCACTGAGAAACCCAGGAAGAGAGGCTGAATTCGCCTGTGTAAAATAATGTCATTTTTCGGAAAACATCTACGGAAGAAAAATTAATTAGGCAAGAGTGCACCCTATCTTTCCCCCATGCCATTCCAGTGAAATGGAGAGGCTGTATGGGATTATTCCAGGAAATCAGCAAAGATTTTTGCATTTTATTATTGTTGCTGTTGCCATTTGTTGCAGTTTCAGTTTCTGTTCAGAGAGGAGGGTGAAGAGACAGAGAAGGAAGAGCAAGAAAAGCTGTCTTTAGGGCAAAACACTTACTTTGAGTAGTAAATTATTTCAAAACTATTGTGAACTTTTACCAAGAAGCCTCAGTAAGCTGCTTTAATGTACATGTAAATATAACTAAGAGACCCAGAGTTTCATGTCTCACATGCTGGTGGCAATCCTGGGTCTGTAAGAGTTTTCCAGGAGTCACCACAAGGATATCCAACCACAAAGTCCGTGCTGCTAGTCATCTCTGCCAACATGTGCTTCTATCATTATCAAGAATAGTCATGTAACTCTATGGGCATTTTATTTTGCTAGCTGCAATGGATGGTACTTGTATTTGTTTTACTTCCTTTAAAAAGCTGTGGCTGGGTGGAAGAAGCAAGGCGGCTTTTCGCCTTGGACATTATGTGGTAAGGGAGGTAAGGGAGGGGACCCTGTGCCTACCCAGGAGCACGAGCACATGGGGAAAGCAGGGGAAAGCACAGGATGAGGCAGCCGGGAGACCAGGAGAGCCACAGATGGGTATTCCACGTGTGCTGGCACTTTGCAAAGCCACTTTTGGGAGAGTGCTGCGAGCAGCATGGAGCAGGCATCCACCAGAGATAGGCTATGGATGGATGGATGGATGAGGCTCACTGTCATTACACAGACAGGCTGTGTGGTGTCACAGCATCTCCAAAAGTCACCAAGCTGGTGGTATGCAGCCAAGCCTGCAGGAGAAAGCCCATCTGCAGAAACTCAGTATGCAAAGGAAGACCAGTTCATAAATCTCTTATTTTCACTTTGTCTCACCCAACAGATTTTAAGCTTTATTTTTAAAAATTTACCTGCTATCATTCCTGTTCAAAACACCCTGGATTTTGAGTTTAAGAGCCCTTTCCATAGTTCTGGTGTGCTCTATCTTAGTGAAGGCTTCCAGAAAGTCTGACCCAAAAGCTCTGACTGAGGCAGGGTCCCACCACCTTTGCTCTCCACTGCAGACCCCTGGGCTCACCAGGGTGCCCGGGCTGTGCACTACTGCTCTGAAATCACTGTAGGGATGAAGCCGCAGGAGAGCAGGTCGGACGGAGCTCCAGCACCCTTGGGATCTAACCAGACCCTTGTGTAAGGAAGGGAGTGCCAGGGTGTGCAGGTCCTCGCGGACAGACTTCAAGCTCAGCGCAACCCTGACGCAACAGCTGAATGTTTTACAGGATACTTATACCATGGGAACCTCACACGGAGGGCAAGTGTTGACAGAAAGAGGCAGCAAGATGTAAATAAATAAATGTTCTTCTTTTGTAAACTTGAGAGGTCTGTGGAGAGGGGGGCAGCAGGACTCTCACAAGGGACAGACCAGAGGGCAGTGCAGGTATGTAAAGGCAGCCTCTCTCAGGTATTTACCCAGAGATTTGATGGAGAATTTTTCAACTGAGCAATTCTTTACTGGAAAGTAGTGTTTCAGCAAAATCACCAGTTTTCACAGAAACTTACGTGTTCCGATTAAAGTTTACTCAGAAAGGGGCTCTGAAACACTAGATGAAATATGGGGACAAAGAAAGGGAAAGAGCCCTTGCAACATGTTGGTATTCAAAGCATCGAGTTAGGAGGGGAAAAAGGTTTGGCTCAGTCTAGAGCAGAAGCTTGAGCATGAGTTTTCCTCCTCATGAGTGAGTCCAGTGACAACCACGAGATCCAGGAGAGCTCTTTTTCTGTGCTTTTCCCAAGAAAAACAGCAATATATCTTGAGGATATGTCAAACTGGAACTTCTTTTAAATCTCAGAGCTTCATGGGATAAGATCATTTCCCAGCAAAGATGTCTGATCTCTGGTAGTTTTCGTTCCACACTGCAGTGTGCGCGTCTCTTTGAGGAGGCACCCAAAAGCCACAAACAGCCCATTCCCATGCAAGAGCATTCTAGCTGGGGGGAGGCCATGCAGACCAGACCCTCCTGAGGTGGGTGTCCCCAGGTCCCCACCACTCTCCAGATGCGCCCATAGCGACAGCAAGTTTTCTGACAGCTCTGCTTGGGCAGTTTTGAATGGCTGCGGGTCTCGAGGGGCCAAGGAGGAAGAGTTTTAAGCTGTAGGCTGCATCTCTGCACAGGGGGCAGGGGAGCTGCTTGTACTGACCCTGAGACAATGCAAAATTGCTCAAACTTCCCAAACGAAGAAGTGAGTTTGGAGGGGTGGTTTCTTGGTTCCACAAATGACCTGCATTTTGAACTGCCCAGCTCCCTTGGTGGACATAATGAACTACGCTCAGATGCAGATGAGATGAGCAGAAATGAGCCATTGGTGTATGCTATGCCTCTCTCCTCCTGCCGAATGGCTGTTCCAGTGGGAAGCACCAGCTCAGGAAGGGGCAGAGAGGTAGGAGCAAAGTCCAGGAGCAAAGGCCAAACCCTCCAATGCACAGCTCCTGGGAAATCTAGCAACAATCCAGGAGTAAAGGTTGAACCTTGGACTCCTTCAACAGCACGAGCTGTGAACAATGACACAAGGACAACAGCCCATCCTCCTGTATCTGTGTGGCTGTTATTCCTTCACTTACCTGAAATGAGTTTTAAGCAGCCCTGTGGTCAGACCATCATGGTCTTCAGTTGATAAACAGAAAAGGTAGAGATCCTGCAAAAGAGCTAGGGATTTGAAACATTGAAAAACAACTGGACTTAAATTCTTCATCTGCTCCCCTCCCAGGCACTTTGTTTTTCATCATGTTTCTTGTCTCAGTCACCCCAGAGATCCTGGACAACCCAACCACGTCCTCCTACCACCTCTGTTGCCTTTGCTCAGGACTTTGTGCCTTGTGCCTCACACCCCACCACCCCCACCCACTTCCAAACACCCCAGTCTTGGTCGTCCTTTCCAAGCTCCGCTTCCCAGCAGAACAGCCCTCCCCAGCCACTGAATGTCATTGCTTTTCTTCTAGAAAAACAACCTCCTCTGCAAGTCCTTCCTATCTTAGTTTCTTCTCCTTTGCTGCTTCCACACCTGAATTTTTCACCTGTTTTGCCTCTGCCTGTGCTAAATTATACACTCTACTGCGAACAACGACACATTTTATTTGCTGTGTAAAACATCCACATACATGGATGGAGCTTTATAAATAATTAATACATGCCTTAATCTAAAGATTATGAAGAAGAAGGTGGTGATTGCTGCAGAAAGATTAATGTGAACGAAATAACTCAACCAGACTATAATTTTCTCTGGCGACCCATGAAAGAATTAACCCAAAGGAGGCCCCCTTAAGTACTTTTGCAGATAGCCCAATGAATTCCAGGTATGGCTTCGCTTTGCATTCTTCATTTTCCTCTTTCTTCCAAGATATGTCTGCCTACCTTAAATGCAAGCATACATGTATCCTTGCCTGTTCCTCTGTGGATAGTTTCTCCAAGGCATTTCATGCTGTGGCTCCTGCTAAATAGTGTAATTTTTTTCACGGTGCAGGCAGGGTAGCTGAAGAGCAGGAGGGGCATTTGCTTACATACCTTCTTGCAGAGATCTCAAATCATACAGTATATGGCTCTTGAAACAAGGACTCAGAGCTTTGAAGCCGGGTGCAGAAACGCTTGCTGGTCCTAGGCTGCTTATTTTCTAAATAGATCCTCAACCCTTGAGCTCAGCTCCTGCTGGGAGGTAGGACAGGCAGACCAGTACAGGCAAGGTCTGCCAGCAAGCCGCACGGACCTCTCCAAGATAATTTGGTCAGCCCAGCGTTTTGGCCAATTTAATGAATCTTGCAGAGGGACAGGACTCATTAACAAGCAGTAGCCTGGTGCCAGCCAAGCTACATTAATTCCCAGATCCCAAACTCAGTACTTCTGTACCTACTAGCTTATTTGGATTCAGCTCGGATCCCCCTGACCCTTAGAAGACTTGAGACACCTCAAGTGGGTGGGAGCTGTGTGTGTATCAGAGTGCAGAGGTGTTCTACCCCCCCAGCCAGAAAATCTCCAAGAACTCCCAGCACGACTGCTCAGCGACCACCAACGGCAGCAGAAGTCCCAGCCTTGTTTTTTTCCTGGGGTCAGCCCAACATTTCTTTTGTAAACCTTCCATTTTCTCTGTCCTTTCCTCCGAGAAGCTGTGAGAGCAGAGGCTGGATGGGCTGAGGGGACTGCAGTGGGGGGGACACACAGAAAGGAAGCACCTGAGGCTGGGGCAGATGAGGCCAAATCCAGCCAGTCCAAAGCAGCTGTGAGGGGAAAGGTCTCTTTTCACCCTTCTGTCTTTCTAGCAATGCCTTACAGGGAAAAAGTAATTTTATAATGGCTGGAGCTTTCCGATGCCAAAGACGAATGAAGGAAAGTTACTTAAAAGCCAAGAGCAGGCTTGCACCAGACATCGTGGTTGCAGCAGCCGAGTGGAGGATGGATACTTTCCACCTATGGAAAAGACTTCATAAGGAGCAGGACAGAAGTGGTTTGGGCCCTCAGGGCTGGGAGAAGAAGCTGAGCACATACAAGCCTGAGGTTTTATGCCTAGGATGGGATCTCGGTCCTGTTAAGGACTATAGGGTGGGAACCTGGGGAGAGCATCCACAGCTGGATTAGGTGTCTCAGTGAGACGCAGCTGGGTGTCATGTGATGATGATGACAAAATACAGAGGACGGGTGAAGCTGGCACAGAGAAGGGCCAAGTCTGAAAGGCTTTCAGGTACCCAGCAGGCCTTTGCACCTGTTTTCTTCTGGGTCCCTCCATGAGGACATTACTGTGGGTTCCTGCTTTCTTTCTGTCAGTGCCAGCTTATGCCTGGTGGAATAGTCAAATGTGAAACTAGATATAATCAGGGACTGCAAAGAATAATGCAAAGCACTGGGGGCTGCTTCCATCTTTGCTAAAATTCATGTATCTGTTTCTTTCCAGGTGAGACCTTCCGCAAACTCTACACCACGTGCAGACACACGGCATCCGCACACCCTCCTGGGCAGAAGGGAGGAGCAGAGCTTGCTCTAGGGAGCAGGGATGGACACCTGCTAACCTACTGGGGACATCGTCACCGTGAATCTGTCCTTCTCCTGCCCTTTGTGAGGATGGGGAGGAAACCCAGAGACCTCACAGTGTGGCTCCAGCAAGCCCTCATTTACCCAGCTGTCTGGTAACTCACCCTCTCCCTTCTAGCCCCTTCAAGTCTTTCATTGCTCAAATGTCACAGCTTGCTTTTTTCTCTCATGGGATTTTGACCTTCCTTCCAGCTCTTGCTAGAACTTTCCTCTGGTGTCACGAAACCACCTCTGGTATTTTGAATACAATAAATCACCTCAGCCTGCTGACTGAACTTTTTGCAGAAGACATTCAACTTCCACTGATTTCAGTGGAAGCTGAGGTTATTCAGTGCTTTGCAACATCAAACCTTAAAAGCAGGCTTAACGGTAGTCCCTGAAGATCAGCTTTCTCCTTTGCTTTACATCAAGTGATGATTATCATTTGTTCTCTTTTTCTATAAATTTGCAAATCTTCACCAAAGATACTGATTTTCTTGCTGGTGTAATCTACTGCATTCCATTTATTAACCTATTAAAAAAAGATGGGTACAGTAATTTCTTATATGGATCAGGTGTCTCAGATAATTCCCAGATACTGCTTTTCTATTTTGCAGATTTCTGTGCTCACCTGCAAGCTCTGCCTTGATCCTTTTTCTGCTTGGCTCCCGCACGTAAAAAGGGAGACTCAGTTGCTCAAACACACATTCCTCAGTAACAGTTTACATTAATGTCTCTCTGCTTATCCTGTAATTGCAGTGTACGTACTCTGGCTCTTTGCATTCGTGTTTGTGGAAGTAGATGTATCTCATGTGTACCTGTTTTATCTATCATAACAGCAAGAAAACAGAGACACTTTGAAGTACACATTTGGAAAGCGCACAACCGAACTGTTTGCAAACATGCTGGTTAATCACTTCATCCACGGGTGAAAAAGGCTGCCTTAGTCTTGAGAAATATGTTGGGTGTACAGGGCATTCTGTGTTACTGCTTTTCAACTTCCAGAAGACAGATTAAGCTGTGAAGATTGTTTGTACGTATAATTTTTGGCCTTTAGGTTTACAGTCAGTGCCAGTGTTTGGGATACAAAAGAGTCCCCAGCAATAACAGTTTCTGATCACACATGAGTTCTCATGACTACGCAATAACTGAACCATGCTGCAGTTTCAATTAACGTGATGGTCTCTGTCTCCAATTAAAATACATTGTCTAAATAGTGGTGCATTAAGTTAACTAAATTGAATAAATAGATAATGGCATTAAATAACTGCTAGAGTGAAAAAAATGCCTTTTAAATGAAATGAGAGGATCGATGCTCCCTATGTGCTTGGCTATACTGTGCATTGCAGCATGCCTATAGAACAGTTTAGGATAGAAAGGTTCGATCCTGCCATGTGCTACGTGTTCTGGACACTCTCCAGAAAAGCCCTTAAGCGGAGTCTTGATTTCAACCAAATTAATAGGCCCCCCCCCAAAAATACAGCTACTTATGCACTCTTAAGGATGAAGGCCGTGGTTCCCACAATATTGCAGTATCCAGCCCTTGGCAAGGAGAAATTCAATATGCAGCAGTGAGCACCGCAGGCTAACGTCGTAGGGAGCCGGGGAGCGCGCAGGAGGGAGGGACCTGCTCCCAGAAACAGTCTGTGCGCAGGCTCCTGTAGAAGTCAGCAATTCGGGATCAGATCAAAAGGGATTTAAGCTATAGCTGAAAAACAGATGGGGAGTTGGTGAGGTGGAAAGAGAGAGAGAGAGCAATTAATCCAGACAGCTGGCACGGCAGCGAGGCGGACCTGACCACCAGCGGTGGAAGGGAGCGAGGGGAGAGCCGGGGGACGACCAGAGCAGGGATGGGCTCGCACCAGGGTGCAGGCAAGAGGGGCTTCAGAGCGTGATTCTTAGAGTAGAAAAAGAAATCGCTAAAGCTCACCTAATTCTGAAAACCTTGTTGCGCTGGCAGTGGGAACCTCAGATATCAGTCATCCCCCTAACTACATGGGGGTCCCTGCTTGGGCAAGCGGGGAGGGACGCAGCAGCCTCCGCAGCAGCCTGGCGTTTGGGGGGGTCTGGAAGAGTGCCCGGGGAGGAGCAGGAGTTACAAAAGCATGAAGCGTCCAGCGGTCAAACAAGTGATCAGCAGAGCGTACGTCAAAGCCGGGGAGCTGGACCTGCAGAAAGGCAGCTTGACTTGTAGAAAACCAGAAGTCCCTGAAAGCATCCTCCCGTCACCTGTGTGCTGGGGCTCACACAAGTGCCGCTGACACTGCAGCGGGGACATACAAGCAGAACATGTGTTAAGTCCGTGCTGACGTGGGGATACGAAACACCGTGAGCAAAATTGTATGCAAGAACCTGTCCGCCCGCAGGGAGCTGCCTGGTGTGCCAGGAAGCCTGTGGGCTTTCCTGGCCCTCTTGGGATAAGCCTTACCTCCTGACACCCGGAGCAGTTTTTGTACAGTAGAGTTTCAGCCACCACTTTCATAAAGCAGGCAGTCTGGGGTTATGGAGAAAAGCTTGAAAACTCCAAATCAAGAGCTTCAGAATCCCAGTCAAAAAAATGACACTATTTACTTGTATTCGGTGACATGATGGGGCTTGTGGTGGTTTGGGAGCGCTGGGGAGAGGCGACAGAGCAGCAGGCAGGAGGCTGAACCACAACCTCCTACCGCAAGCGTGTGGGCAGCGCGGCTGCGCTCCGGGGATGGTGCCTGGTCATCTGTGCACAACACGAGTCTGCAAAGCAGCTCCTGTCTTTGGCTGTCCTGGGCAACAGAGCAAGCTCTGATTAATCACATTTTAGCGGGTGGAAGGATGGTTTCCGCTATTCGGTAAATATTAACTTCAGTCAGCACGGACTTCGGTTGTATTTCTTTTTTTTTTTTAACAACTCCCTCACTTTTTAATCAGGAATGTACGTGCTGTACAATTCGGTTGTATTCAATATCAAAGGCCCTGCAGAGTGGAGAATGCTTTCTGAAGACTTATGAATCCCTTTTGAAGGGGACTCTGTGATGTGGTTGCCTGCAGTAGTGAAGACTGGATTCAGTGACCTTAGAGGTCCCCTCTGGCCCTATCTATTCCTTCCTCCCTCCATACAGCTTCGTTCTGGGGTATTTTATTTTTAAACACAAATTCTTGAGAAGTTTTTGTGCAACATTTAAAAGCTGCTGAAAAATCTATGAAACCACAGATTGTGATCTAATTTGTGAAGTGGACTTCAAAATATGCGCATTCCATCATCTGATCCACTAAACCAACTCAGCTAAGTCCAGTCCTTCAGCAGTAGCAGCAGAGCATTATGACACTGTAAGACCATTAAAAGGTATCTTCTTGCCTCATAAAATGACGTGCCAAAGCTAGGGAGAACTGGGAGACAACAGTACCGTGAGGATGCAGTTAAGCATGACTTCACCTCTCTAGTACTTATCACAGCAATGCTATAATGTATGTTAGCTCAAACCAAACTATCTCTTTGAGCTTCTGGTTTCACATGGCTGCTTTTGATAAAACTCTCTAGAATTCCAGGGTCCAAACACAGTTAATTCCATTCTAACTAAGGTTTTTACTGGCTGAAAATCACCATATAAATATAAATGTTTGGTTACATGTTATTTTAGCATTCTGCAGTAAAAATAATTTTTTGGAAATAAATTAAACAAAATAAACACCTTGAGTCTAAATTATTAATGCTTTGTGCCAGTACAACTGCTGAAAGCAGTACAATTAATCCAATTTTCAGCAGTTGTATGGTGTGAAGCAAAGCATGTATTCTAAGCTGTTAAATCCTTTTTAGTAGCATAAAAATTAAACTTAAGCAAATTTTCTTTTCTGCGACCTCGATGTAGAAATGTTTTTTTTAAATTAAAGCAGCTGAACTCAACATTGGAGGTTTTTTGATACATAACTTAATTCTAATAAATTATAATGGCAGTTACTTTTCATATGTAGCATGTGGAACTTGTTAATTAAAAGCTACTTCCTTGTGTTAGGTCTTGATCACGTTCCAGCATCTCATACTTAATGTGCTATTAAAATCACTCTTTGACAGCCCAGACCTGGGAGGTGCTGGATACCATCAACTCCCAGTGAACTTTCTCGGTTGCTTTGCACTTTGGAGGTTTTCCGTGGGTTAAAAGTCAGCCCGGACTGTTGTGATTGTCCCAGCTGGATGAACATCTACCCCTCGGCTCTACATACCCCCGAGGTCTCAAGTCCAGGGCTGTTCCCTCACCAAAATTAATTTTTGAGTAGTTAGGAACAGGCATAGAGTACACAGGTGTTAGCCACACTTACCAGATGGCTCACCGGTTTTGCTCAGGGACTCCTAAAAGAAGAACTGCAGATACTGAACTCGGACCTCAGACCTTTTGAAAATAATAGGATTATTTTATCAGCTATGGAGAAAAGTTTGGGGGAAAACAGACTACACAGAAGTGCAGTTCTCTTACCTTCCTCCACTGGTAGCCTGAGGACATTTATATCCTTTGGCTGCGGCAGTGGCTTATTGACATCACCTTGGTACCTTCTGCCCACACGTAGGTCCCCAATGACTGCTCTTCCTCTGCAGAGACAGGGACGCTCTGGTCAGAGTGCCCTGTCCTCAGCAATTCAGATTTAAATCCTGACTGCACAAACCAATGGAGGACACTCAGCATAAAGTCTAGCCAGGTTCCCAAGATGCCTCTGCTCCATCGCTGCCTTTCCATCACTCACTGCAGCTTCTGCTCTTTTTGCATCCCTTCCTTTCAGCTAGCCCAAGGCTCTGCCAGAGGCAGAAGTGAAGTCAGGCTCAGTTATTACCGTGGCCAGGTCAGTGTATGGCATTCCCAGACCGTGCCAGAGCAGCCCCAGCTCTAGCGCACTGGACTTCTAACTGGAGCCCCTGCATAAAGTTCACCACAGAATTTATCCTGATGGTTCCCCAGTCAAGAGCAGTATCTTTCTAGGGAGACCACAGACAGTCTTTTAAGGTTTCTAGTCTTGATTTAAATCCTTCAAGTGCTGCATTCTACTACATGACCTTCATGAGCCTTCCCAATGATTAATTGCCTGTGCCATTAAGATGCTCATCGTGTATGTGATGTTCTACGAGGTTTCATCTTTCCATTTCTCAATTCTGCAACCTTAATTATGTTTCTTTAGTGTATTTTTCTACATGGTTTCCTTGCCATTTCAAAAAGAAAAATCAAGTAGTTCTTTATCTCAAGCTGTTTCTTCCACTTCTCCTTTACCCTTGCGGATTTGCATTCTTGGTCCTCTCTGGTGACTCTCAGACATTCTCCTTTCCACCATCCCAACCAGTTTTCACCTTCCCTTTTTTCACTGTGAACCCAGAGCTCCGGGTGCTCAAGCACACTGCTCCCGCTCTCAGGTCCCATCTTGAACTTACAGCTACTACCAGTGGCACACTGAGCACTCCATGTACAGACATCTGAAATGCAACTTTCCAGCCCTGCCTCGTACAGCTACTCCAACTTGCATGTTCTAGTTAATCCTTGTGCTGGAGAAGTGTGGTTACAACTCTGCAACCTGTGCTTAGCGCCCTTGGAAGCACTGAAAGCTAGATTCAGTTTCTGCTCCTGTGCTGCTTAATATAAATCTATGAGATAACGAAACAGAAATTCAGGTCTTTATCTCAAATCTCTTCCTGCACAGGTAAATAGCTTCCTCTCTAAGGAAGGAAATGCTGCATGAAATCTTCTTTAATTAACTCAAATTTGGAGGTAATCTCAATTCATACCAAGGACTGAATTAAAGACTCTTTGCCCTTGCAATTTGAGGAAAGGGGGTCGATCAGCATCTACAATCTGCCGATGTGCCTTCCTCCCTCATTCCTGCCTTCCCTCGCTTCTGAGCAGTTCGGCTTTGCTTAGCCAGGTACTTGCAGAGGTGGAAGACGAGCAGTGCCTGGCACAGCCAGATATATTTCGTGGAAGCCCGGCTCTGCACACAGTGGTCCTTGGCAGCCAGCACCATCCCCGGGTCAGTGCCCGCTGGCCTCTGTGCAGCTCGGGAGGGACTCTGCTGAAATGAACTGTTTTGAGGCAAACCTGCGGGTGAGTACTAAAGGTCAGGATGCTGGCAGGGAAAATCTATAGCAAAACATAAAGGAGCTTTTCTGCGGAAGTGCTCTTGGCAAAATATACTTAGTTCTGAGGAAATGCCGGCGTAGGCAGCAAGGGGACTGAAAGCCATCCCATGGAGCAGGGAAGAGGCAGCAGCCATGCGCCTGCCTCCTGACCTGCCCTGCAACAGCAGCACCCGGCAGGGCCACCCCAGCAGAGGGGCACCCAGCTGCACGGCCCCCGTCAGCCCAAGGATAAAAACTATTAGGAGAGCTCGAAAGTGCCAGCGGGATCGTCGGGGATGTGCTAACAAGTGAGCTCCCAGCATGGAGCCTCCAGTGGCCTCCAGCCACTTAGCAAGGGGTATCAGATAGCAATGATATTTGCTTATGCTGAGCTGCGCTGGATTCAAACCCTCCTCCCAGTGCACAGGGGGGCTTCCTGCCACCCAAAATCTTTCTTTAAAAAAGGAAAGTAGTTACCAAGATGTATTACACGTGGCAGGTTAAGATTAATGCTATCGTTTTTACCAAACAAATAGCCATGCATTACTAAAGGTCAATAAACTGGCAAAGGAAAATGTACAGCTAGTCATAAAGAAGCTTTTCTGTGAAAGTGTTCTTGGATAAATAAACATGAGTTCTTGTAAACACTGTGTACTCTCCAGATGTAAATATTCAGAAGGTGTGCTCGAAAAGCCTGAGATCATTCCAGCTCAGCATTTTATTAATAGGAGATGGTGAATTTTTGGTCAGCTATTAAGTACAACTTAATGTGAAAAAGTGTTTGTTTGCCTAACAAGACTTACTGCTTACACCAAGCTGCCTCCAAGATTTTGATAAGAGTATTCAGAACAGTAAAAGATACTTTGGATGTTAGCAAACACCTTGTGCAATATAGTGAGATTAGATAGGCAGCAGGTTGCAGGAGGCAGGCTGGGATGGAGAACCGGGCAGGGGGTGGTTTACAGAGTTCAAACAAGGGTAGGACGGGTTTGGTTCTGTGATATTGTTTCGTATCATTAGAAAATTATAGGCTAATTTTCTGCTTTTCCCTTTCGAATTTGAGCTTACTCAAGCCTGGGAGTTGTTTCAACCCAGGATTTACACTTGCTGTGTGAAAGATGGAAAATTTGTTCACAGGACAGTGAGCCTGCTAGGCTTGGAGGGCAAGGTGAGGTGGTGTTCCATTCAGGAGCTTACCTGAGGGGACAGATTTGAAAACTCCAGGCTGCTCCGAGGGTGCAGAGGAGGTCTGAGGCATCACCAGAGCACACCAGCCCCTGCCATCAAAGCAGCTGCCTCTTGAGGGCTGGCACCCTCGCCACAGCCCCATGGGTAGTGTCAGGAGGGGACGCTGCCCCGTGGGCAGCCAGGCAGTCCAGCCTTATTAAACCCAGCAGTTGTTTTCCTAACTTGTCTTCAGAGTCTTAATTACTGTTGCTCTAAGCACATCCTCCTTCCACAAAAGCTGGACAGAAAGCACCTGCTGGGGTTAGGCGGTTCACCTCCCTCCCAGTTTGGGATTACTCCTCCTGTATGCTTTCTGGCTTTTTTTGCCCCAGAATAACTCCAAAACCTTTAAGCAGCAAGGCTTCTGCCCCCTCCTCCTCAAGCCTGGTGCCAGGGGCTGGGAGAGCGCACTGCCTTTTCTCCCCGTGCAGAAGCTGGGATTGCCCACCCTGTGAGCTCTCAGCTTAAAAATGGGAGCTTGGCTTGCATCTCAATGGAGATGATTGTGCAAAAAATAACTGTATGTGGTTGGACTCCAAACCAGCATAAGATACACATCATACGTAGTTCGTATGCAGTCTGGGGCTTAAACACAGGGTGGTTGTAAACAATGCAGAAATGCATTACAGAGCCTTGTCATGCGAATGACACTGACATCCGTGTATGGCCTTGCATTACGTCTCCTTCTCTGACAGGAGAAATTCAGCACACACATGCACTGGGCTCACCCCGGCACCTGGAGCCTGCTTTTCCCCTCCAAGCAGCACACAGGGGCTCCCAGCAAAGGCACTGCCAAAGGGCTGAGTCCCAAAAGGGGGGGGGGGGGTGTGAGCCCTGGGGGGAGTCCAGCTGTGCACAAAGCCCTTTAAGGGGCCTGGATCGGGTATCATATAGCAACATATCCTAAGGCAACTGCTAAAATGCCTCTGGCCCCCGTCATAGCTGCTTTCCAAGCCACGCATAAGCCTTTCAGTGACCAGAAATAAAGAGGTCGTTATTCTGCGCTGCAGAAAGCTCTGACAAAAGACCAACCCGGTGTGTAACCTGGCCCCGAGCACAGCCCAGAGCAAGGCTCCGAAGATGAGGGTCCCACTGGCGCTCTCGGTGCCCACCCTCTGTTTTGGCTCCTGCTGGCACGGAGCTGTGCCATGGCTCTGCTGCTCCTGCAGCAGCGGCTCCCAATTTGCTGCCTCCAGCCCCTTGCTCCCATCCAGGTCCTGCCTGGGGACCCCAAAACACCCTCACATCACTCATCCCTGTACCCCTGCCAGGGCAAACGGCAGTGGCCTCCCCAGCACCGGGTGCTGCGCAGCTGCAGGCGCTGCACCCCGTAACCTTCGACACCCAGACGGGTGCTGCTCCTGCTGCATTTCAGGTGAGGGGTGCTTCCCCACTTCTCTCTTCCTTTGCTGAAAAACGGGGGAAGAGCAAACTAGCGCCGTCTCAGGCGCAGCGTGAACAGTTTTGCAATGTTGTCTCAGAGCCCAGGAATTTCCCCCAAACACACTCCCACGCAGAAGGAGTCCGGGAGCGGGTAGGGAAAGCGTGCCTGTGGGAGAGGAGGCTGAGCCGGCCGCCTTGCACGGCAGCCTGAGATGCCCAGCATGGATGCCGGAGGAGACACAAGAACTCACCCCACGCCACACGCGTCCGGCAGGGAGGCCGGGGGTCCCTGCGCAGAGCCCTGAAGTCCTCGGCCGTCAGCCCTGTTTGGTCCTGCAGCAGAGCTGGGTGGCTCTGGGATACCCAAAGCTGCTGCAAAGGGCACGTACTTGCCAGGAAAGGTCTAAAAACATCTACCACTCCTGCAGCATAGGCCGGGTCTCCTTTGCAGTGGTGGTTGACCTTGGAGGACGGAAGTAGGAGGAAAACTTGATAGACACGAGCTCAGCTTGCTTTTCTTCTTGCCATGTACCAGAATGACTTTTTATGTTTTTAAATCCATTTTTATACCAGCCAGAATGGAGATTATTTCCTTACTGCTTCTCTGCTGTAAGAAAAACTCATCTCCTTCCTTCTTTTTACTCAGAGGCCAAAAATATTCACCAAAATCTAAGAAGAAACTCGCTGTACTGTTTGATAGAAACATCTCTCTTTACCTTATGAAGGGTCATGCTACCAGGGGTCCCTCTCCAAGGTAGGCTGAATGTGTGATAACGTCCCATTTGTTCCCTTCTTTGTTCTCAAGATGAGAGGACTTCAGCCTCAAGGCAGGCTCAGTATAGGAAACTGCTGAAAAATGGAAAACTCTAGCTAGATCTGGAGATTTAACAGAATTGCACAAGTCCTCTTTCGCTCACAAGTTCACGTTTGAATTGAGATGAATTCTTCCTCTCTCTTTTCCAAGATTAAAGCTGAATTTAGGGAAAGCCTATAAAATGGAAGAAGCAGAAGCAGAGGAAGCGCAGTCCCCACAAAGAGCAGCAGAAGCTGGAGACAAAAAACCTGATCATTTCTGAAAGCCAGATAGCCTTCACGCACTGGTTATATATTCAGGCCCTTTTTAGATAGCTGCCTCCGTCCAGCTCACAGTTGTTCACTACCTGCCTGAACATCATCCTCCCCCTCGATCTGGGGGACTTTCCATTTCTTCCTCCCCACCACGGTTACGTGACCTTTCATCGCCAGGACGAACTGCCTTCCTCCATCTCACTGCAGACAGAAACCACCGGGGATACCATCCATTAGCCCAGTCTCTCCTCCCCTCCTGCTCCTCAGAATGCTGGCAGAGGCTGCTGTCTCCATCCTTTTCTCCAAAGCAGGGCTGTTCTCCAGAACAGGGGTCAGTCTCACTTCAGGCATGCCCTGGAGGTACCTGCCTGAAGCAGACTGAATTGCACCTCAGTTTGAAGCCTGACATAGCCTAAAGCAGACAGCATGAGCCACCTCCCTCCTATTTTTTCCCCTGGATCATATATTGGTAAACTCCAGACATCCCTTATTATACTACTTTACTTTAAATCATAGCATTCAAGATTTTTTAGTTTATTGACTGCTGCCACAAATCCTTTATATACTGTGGCATAAGAGACAGGTTTTTGGCTCATTCCTCACTTCTTTATGTTTAGACCAGAGAAACAAAGGAAGGGGAGGGTGGAGTAATCTTTACACTGCCTATTTAAAGGCAGCGATGGCTGCGTGCAAACCAAAGCACGCAGCAATGGGAATTACATGGCTGGAGAAAACAGTTGGATGGGTGTTTTCTATGATCATTTTTTTCCTAATGTGTAGCAAAGGAAAAGAGGCGCAGAATTCGCACATCATGCAAACTACAAAAATCGTTGAGAATGTACTAATGAGAATTAAATGCTGGTAGATGGTCTCAGGTGTCATCTGAGAAACTGAAGTGGTGAGTACCAGAAATAGGTTGCCAGCTGTCTCTGGTCATATTCTTTGTACAAGAATGCTAACAGTTCCCCCTCCAATACGCCCAGGGACAAACTCTGCCATCGTGTAAATCCATGCAAGCCTCCAGCTTCTCCAGGACTGCACAGCTGTAAAAGGAATCTCACAGTTTTATTAAAGGCTGAGAAAAAACACTTGGCACTGCTGCCTGCTGTCAGCTACCACCTTTCTGGGAAGCACTAGCAGTCCCAGCCCGGCTTGCAGCATCTCACCCCCCCCCCCAGCAGGCTCAGCACATTCAGCACATCAGGATGGTAGTATTTTAACTTGCCACAGTATGGGCAAAAATGCTCCACACAGGGCAAAAATGAGATGGGTGCCAGGCACGCTGAGTGTAAGTCAGCCAGGTTACTCGCAGTTGGTTATTCCCCGTGCTTGCTCTCTCCCTGGGTGGCTCAGCCTTCTCCATGCTGCACTGCAGCTCTGCTGTGCTTTGCTGCTGCGTGGGGAAACCCATCCAGGGCTGGCAGAGCTCAGACCCCACTGCTGCCTTCTCCGCAATGCGAGGCACAGCAGATGGAGCTGTCTCAAGGTGTGCATCCTCAGGACCTAGACCCACACGCATATGAGAAAGTTATTGCCAAAAGCCCCATCGTTCTCCGTGATGATGGTGCCAGCTCGACTCTCACTGTGACAGACCACATATTTAATTTTGGAAATGAATATGCTCTGATTGAAGGCTGAACTCATTATCTTATGAACACTATTTCTTGATACAGATTTACAAATGTTTCCACAGTAATTGTATCCCTGGTTTGAAAATTGCCTAACCGGAATATCCTCTGCCACTAGCTTGGTCCCAGTCCTCCTCTATGTACAAAAGATACAGGGATAATTTTCAATTTTACTTTATGGTTAACAGTTAATGGAAAAAATCCCCCTTCGTCTCCTGTAGTTTCACCAATTATTTCTGCTTCACACCCCATTTCTAAAGAATTTGCCATCTATGAATATCCCCTTTCCCTCCGCCGTTCCTTAGTACCCAGACTTTTTGCAGCTTGAGTAAGTAGCCAAACTTCAGTGTCCTACATGTTGTTTCTACTGGGAAGAGAATGACGCAAACAAGGATTTCTTTTATTTTCTGCTGTAATCTTGTTTATTTAAAGACTGTGCTAAAGTCCTGCTGTCCCGAACTCAGCAGGGCTCAAACCTCCAGAGATGGTTTCTTTGCTGACAGACCCAGTGATTGCCCCATCCCCCAAGGCACCCCAAAGCGTGTCTTGCCTGGTCCCTCAAAGGCATCCCCACTCACCTGCAGCCCTTGGCCCCTTCCCCACCGCTCCCCTCCAGTTTCCATCCCTTGTCCCATACAGGCAGCTGCCACCACCCAGGTTTGCCCAACATCCCCTTCCTGGGCTGGCCAGTCCCACCAGGGACGTTAAGCCTCTTCGGCAGCTCCCACTGCTTTAGCAATCTGTAAGCAAAAGCCACTTCGTTCTCATGTTAAGCTTGACTTGTACCTTGTTACACCCACCAGAAGCAATGAGGCTTCTCCTGGGTTATCAATTAAAAAAAATATTATCTGTATTGTATTGTTCACCTCCGTTTTCCTGGTGGCTCATGGCTGTGTTTACTGGAGCTCTAGTGAAGTTCTCAATACTTCAGAATTTATGGCAAAGGGGACAGAGTTACCATGGCCGGGTACAGCCTGACACGCTGGATGCTGTGTCAGCTCCCCTGGAGTCAGTCTGACATTTTTAGAGGCAATGAAGGAAGCTTGTCCTGGGCAAGCTGTGCACAACAAGCAGGAACCTTTTCTTCAATAAAAACCTCTAACAAATGGGAATTGGAGGAAATGTTGCCGAGATGTTCTTTTGAAGGTGGAAGTTGCTGCCTCCTAAAATTAAATTACACAAAACTGGACAAAGAAAGATAGTAAAACACATGCCAGATGAACTGCCACTCAGCTAATACATTACTTTCTAAATATAAAAAGAACCTACTGCTTACACTGAGAGTTCAGCACATGAGCAAGAAGAGAATGATGTATAACACCAGACTGAGCTGAGGCTGCAGAAGCACATACTCGTCTTAGTTTGCCTTCTGTAGTTATTTATGAAAGACTCCTAGGGAGATAGGGGACAACATGTCCAAAGAAGAGGAGCAGCAGCACAGAGGTTGCTCAGCTGAGCCCCTTTTAGCCACAGAGGTTGTCCAAACCCACAGCTGACACTGGTGGCAGAGGGACTTGGGACTTCTACCCCATTCCCCCCCAAGACGATTTCTTGCCTTGTTTGTTTATGCAGCTGCTTAGAAAAAAAATGCCTATAAGCCACTGCAGTACCTTCTGACATGCTTGGCCATGAAGACAAGCCTGGGCTCTCCCCAAAGTTATCCTGAAACCCATTTGTGGAGAAAAGCAGGAAATAAAATGCCTAGATGTTCATACCCTTCATTATCCCACTTGGCTCGTTCAGCACTGCAGATAACCTTCTTCAGTCTTAACCAATGTCAAGTATAGGACACTCTGCAGATTGACAGGTTTCTCATTTTATTCCTATTCCCTAGTCTCATGCAGCCAGAGAGTAAGACAGTGAGAAGAAGAAAGGAGCAGATAATTTTCCTACTCCTAGTTCTGTAACCTTAATTTCTCATCTGGCCAGCCCCTCCAGAATGCCATTCCTACACTGGGCTTCTCTTTCCTTTTCAAATTATATTAAAATCAAATCACTTGTGTATGAAGTTATTTTTAGACCTAGTTGAAAAAATAAAAATCCATCTGTAACACTTCTTTGTAGTTGAATTTTTTTTTAAAAAAAGCTTTCTGGGAGATCATAATTCATAATACTGATGCTCACATAAAATCCTATTGATTACCTAAAAATTTATGGAATTACATGCACCTTTGTTTGAAATTTAAAGCAAAACTTCAGATCTTGGGAAACCTTGAAGATCACTGATCAGCTGTAAGTATGTTGATGCAAAATTAAATCCTTTTCCTTTAGGGGAGAAAATGGATTCACTTCGTCTGGCAGTTCATGAACTACTAGATTTTACCCTCATGCTGCTCCAGCATCATCATACTTTCTCCTCCAAGCTTCAGCTCTCAATACATTTTCAAGGCTGCACCCTGAAACTCTGAGAACTAGAAGCGTCATGGTCAGTCATCAGCTCCAGTAGTTGTTGTGGCAGCTAAAGTTGGGTTAAACTGAGAATGGGAGCTGAGAGCATTAAGGGAGCTGGGAGTAGTCCTGCTTTAAAGTGTATGCTCTTAACAAAGGAAGGTAATACATTAAAATAGATTTTACATGGGGCTGAATTTTAGCATTATAAAATAATAGTTCACAAAACCTAAATTAGGAAGGTTATTATTTGTCCTTTTTTGTGCCCCTATGCCAGCCAAGCACAAAACCACAGGTTACTGTGAACCTGAAGGAAGCTGAACATGAAAGCTCTTGCCATGCCTGCGCTTCAGTGGCTGTTTACACAGACAGGTTCTGCCTGCAACTGGGTCTCAGTGAAGCCACTTAGGTTTGGAGAGAGAGGAAACATAGCAGCTTTCTGAATATTCATCTCTTGAAATTCCAGGAAATTGTGGATACTTGACACAATGTAACATGGCAAAAATGTTGAGAAATTATTTTGATTAATTAGATATCTCCTGCATTTTGAGGCTCAGCATTGCATAACTTGTCTGGGCTAGAAATATTTTGGTACATTGGGACAGATAACTTTCAGGATCAGTTTTGACAGAGCAGAAATGAAAAATCTGCAGCACTGACTTTCTAGAACCTTTTCTAGTGAACAAACCTGAAAAAAACGAGTTTGGTTTCACAGGTCCTTTCAGCAGCTGGATCCCCAGCCAGCCGGAGTGCTTTGTATTAATTTCAAACGCCTGCATCATGATTCGAACATGTTCCTATGCCAAGTGGTTTCCACTAAGTTAACAAACAGAAGTATTCAGCCCCGTGCTGGAAATCCATTCACATTCCAGAGGACTTGAGTAGATGGGCACTGGGTTGTCATTCACATACTCTGTCTAGCAAAACAACGTTCCCAGCTTACTTACACAGAGCAAAAGTGTTCTAGGAATTTGCAAGTGTGGTGTTCTTAGAAATAGCAACCTGCGGCCACTTCTCCTGAAAGCATAAGCATTACTGGTGGGCTGGGGAGAGATACTGTAGGGGAGACATCTGCATTGGAAAGGTCAAACAGTAAGGGGTGAATAGCTTCAGGAAAGTCATAGTGCTACTCTTCCCCCAGGGGCTATCTCACAGGGCCGTTAGCACTGGACGCAGGATGGTTCATATCAAGATGAGGCAGGGGGAACTCTCACCCCACATGTCCATCTTTCTGTCCGTCTAGCTGGAGGCTGTAGGTGAAGAGGGGTAAAACTTGATGATCCCATAGAGGAAATACCATACCTATTCTAACAATAAGTAGAAAGATACTGTCAAATGGAAAATATTTGAAGATAAATCAAACTCCGTAGGGAGCTGGAAGGAATGAACTGTTCATAGCACTGAGCCCTTCATGTAACTCAGACTCCAGACGTGCAGGTGTCAGCTCCCTGCATTTCCTTTTTTTGCAGCTGAAATGGCATCAAAGTAGGACACATCAGATACACTGCTGCCACGTTCAGATGGTTCCCACTTTAACGTAACTGTTCGGCCTGTGAGGGGGAAATGCCACCTCTTGTTTCCTCCAGTTTTAAAATAATGTTGCATCAGACAGTAACTCACAGATTTGCTCCTTCTGGTCTGCCATAATAAGAATGACAAAAGAATTCAACATTTTGCGACTCAGTCCCTTAGACCTCCTTGTGGGTTGCAGGAACTCCCAAAATCCCCCTGTGAATTTCTCCACCTTGTTTTGTCCCCTGTGGAAGAAAAAGGTATGTAAAATGAGAGTAGCATGCATGGCCTTCCATGAGCTCAGACTCCAGTCTTACTGAAAATGTCTAACTTAAATATTGTCCAAGGTTACATATCCAAAATATATTTTCCACAGAGGAAATTTTCCACACTCCTCTTGAACTGTCTAGCTGAGCTGAAGTTTTCTCACTGAAGATTTTGGTTACTATTGTTCTTCCACTGCTAGCAAATGAGGACTTCTATGCCTCTGAGATGGAGTCTTTTCATTTCAGAGGGTTTAAAATGTTAAAAAAATCCAGTAAGAAATAATCCTAGTTGTTGCACAGTGTCCTAAGAAGATTTTTTTTTTTTTTTTTTCCACATCTGTGGTATATGTTTTCAGATATAGTCTGTCAAGTTCAAAAAAAATATGCACAAGTTTGAAGTAAGAGTGACCTTTGTGTATATTTATAATGAAATTATTTGGTAGAGTATAACTTGTATAGCTTCCGTCTTTTTAGGTACAAAAAAGAGAAACTCAGACCTTGCTGAAGCCAACAGCAAAACTCTGATTGGCACAAACAGCAACAGGCACTCACCCGTAATCTATATCATAAAACCATAATTGGCCGTCTCCATTAGGACTAAAGTAAGAGGAATGTTGTAGGTCGGGACGAAGGTGTATTTGCAGCCTGCATAGTTTCTGCGCACATTAATAGTCCTTCATGAGTATTATGTTCACATTTTTCAGAATGTATTTGTGGTATTTTATTTGCTAAAGCCTGGTCGGGTGGTCACTGCTGTCTGAGACAGAAAACTATGGCAGTCCCTGGCCTAATCAACAAAACTAAACAGTGGCTGAGCTCGCTCAGGTTGCTCAATAAGCCATACCCAGTCGGGAGCAGTGCTGCCCATTGAGTATCTTTCTCTATCTGTCTTAGTTAGGACACCAGGAATCAGAGAGGAGAAAAATCTCTTTGGGAAGGATGAGAAATGCTGAAAACACACGGTATCTACAGCAGCAGAACTGTACACTTCGCTTAATTTGCCTCTTTTTCTGTCCCAGCAGGAGAGGAAGCTGAGTTTACAGAACGGCAACTACCTAACAGCAGGGAACTTGCTTAGCCGAATCCTGACTCACGCTGCTGGTCTTCCTCGGGGTCAGGAGCTCCGCTTTTGCTTACTCACTGCAGCAGCAGTCAAAGAAAATCAAACCTGGCACATTAGACGAGACTCAGTGTTACAGCTGGTAGCCGTCATAACGTTCGACTTTCAGGGCCAAATCACCAGCCTCAGCAGGTATTTTTTGGTGGCAAAAAGAAGGGCAAACAAAGGGTGCCCTAAGCAGGAGCTGAGCTGAAGCCCATTTCCAAGCCTCCGGGACCCTTCCCGGTGCCCCAGCTGCATCCCCCCAGCTCTGCCCCTGCGCTTCTCCAGCCCTTGAGCACTGCTGGGACGGGGGGTGGTGGGTGTTAAAGACCACTTTGCATGCTGGCCTGGAGCCTCAGGCTTCCCTGCGTACCGAGGAGCCCGTTGCCCACAGGCAGGCTCTGAGAGAAGGAGCGTTGCCCACCTTAGTGGGCCGCAGCATCGCCCACCTCAATGCCGTGTGCCCAGGCTTACAGGTACTGCCTCCCCACCAGCTGCAATGGGGAGCGAGCAAGCTTGTGTAGCACTAAAGCAACAAATGTCACATGAAGGGAAATTATATTTTGCTCTATTTCTCTGTACTTTGCTTTTCAGCTACCTTTTCATGCAGTTCAGTCAGGTCAGTCCAAAAGCTGGCAGTTCAAAAACTCCAGTAAAACCAAGGCATGTGAAACAAGATGGGAAAAATTCCACAGTAAGTATGGACCCCTTTTCAACTGCTTCTCCTCAAATATGTGTTGTCATGAACACAAATTAAAACCAACTCTGCTAGCTGCAGATTAATTAACATTCCAAATGAATGGTTTTGTTTTCAGAGAAAGGATTTTGCTACTGAAGGTCACTTTGCTCTGAAGGAGCCAGGAAGAATGCACTCCGCTGCACCATGCTCTGCAGCGAGTGCAGAGGTTTAGTCCTGTCAACCAAGCACTTCTAGCAGATCTCCATCTCTTAATATGCTTAAATAACTGGACATGATGCTCTAATCTAATACTTTAAAGCAGGGACAAGGAAGAGGATGAGGGTTCAATAATTGCATCTCGTGGTATGAAAAGGACTTGGCTCATTGGAGCCCCTTTATTTTTAATAAAGGAGATGGGGCATGTCTGCAGTGCATAAAATATGGGAAATGATGTGCCCAGTTTTGCACCACGCACATACAGTTCAAGAGGGTTAGCAAGAAGACAGAGAAGGTCTAAACTGAAGAGTTACCAAGATAGTTACAAGAAATGACCTGCAAGGGCCGATGAGCATCCTACAGCTACCTGAAGGGCAGGGACGATGAGACCTGAGCCAAGATGGGAATAGAAAATAAATCAGGGAGAAGCCAAGGGGCTTCCAGGACTGTGTAAATAAAATAGCTACTTAGTGAGCTGAAGCGGAAGGGTCCAAACGGCAGAGCTGCTGCTGTTCAGACCCTTCTGCTTCAGCTCACTAAGTAGCTATTCATTTTACTGGTTGCTGTTTAAGTCAACTTTCCAATGACTTAGAGGCTTTAGGAGAAAGTGAGCTGGTTTTTATGGATCTTACAAGAGTTTAGGTGCTGAATGCTCAGCCCCAAAAAGATTAGGAAAAACTTTAAAGCCAAAACTTTGAAAGGCCAATAACTCTTTCCAGTGCTTCTTTATTTCAATATTGCAGTTTGGGGTGAATTCTTTAGATTTATTTTGTTTAAATTCAGAAATTGAATATTCTGCTATGTTTTCATTGAGCATATAATATTTTTTCATGCTTTCATTAAGCATATAGTCAAATACGAGCTGTGTGGTTGCAATTTTAAACAGCTGCCTCCCAAAATTAATTACAATATGCATTCAGGGATTGGCTCATCAACTACAGTTCCAGTCCCCTAGCAGTGATTCTGTTTGTGCAAGTTATTTCCAAAACTCCTATATAACTTATTAGTCACAAAGTGGGAACTACCTGTGTGTTTTCACAATTTTTGAGATGTACCATCCATGTCTTCCCAGAACCAATGACTACTGCAATCCTTCCTCCTCAAAGTAAAATGGAGCAGGCAATTGCATGTGGTTCCCTGTGATTTTCAAAGCAATTCAGGGCCAAGTTCTGCTCAAAATCTCATAGTCTGATATATTTAAGATTGGTATCAAAACTAATGTTCCCCTATTAAAGATCAGGGGCCCTTCGGCTCTGTTGCTACACAAAGAGACATAGTCTATTTAGGCAGGGTGACAATCCGCTATTTTCAAGTGTAGTCATGTGGGGCAGTTTGGTGGCTGTGCTGTGACTTTGCTTCCCAAGAACGGCTGCAGGTGAACTGCTAAAATACTGCCAATATATTCTAAAATACAATATACCGATCTGTGTAGAAGACACTGAGCCAATCTCAGTTTTTGAGTCTGATTTATCCTGCTGTTACCTCAGCATAGTGAGTTTGTATTATTTCCACCAATTTCAATGTCATACTCTTGGCCCAGGCTTTATTTGGATGTTGAGGAAAGGGAAGAAGATCTCATGCATCTTAACAGGAGCCGTTCTGTTTGGATGAGCAGCATCTCTGCCTGCATCATGGAGAACACACACTTTTTAGCCAGGACAGGAACAGCAGAATGATGCTTCATGGTCACAGCATGAGCAGCAACATAAGGTTCGATAGATGAAGCATCACCTGCTCTTACAGGAGGTGAACAGAGAGGTAGAGAGTACTACAAGATTGCTGTAAATTGTAGCTCCTGATGAGGAAACAATACCAGAAAAATGCAAGTTTTCAGCTAAGGTCTAACGGTAGTTTCTTTGTTTGCTTGAGGCAGGAGGATCAATTTTTAAAAGGTGAATTCATTGTCTGGATCTTCTATAAAATGTAACAGGTGACAAGCTCCATGCTTCTAATATTTCCCAGCATCATAACAAACACCTCTGAGAAGGAACAGGTGGAAAGCAGAAGGATTTTGCTTCCAGTTCAATAGCTGGTTACAACCTGAAGTGATAAGACACTGGTATACTTGATGGTCAGTGTTTGGAGAGATTACAAAAGGACTCTTTCTGCCCTTTGGGGAGGCACAAGCAAGTCAAAGTGCTAGCTTTTTTTCCTTAACCTCACATCTCCTGCCTTGTTCCTAGAAGAACCATGCTGCGATGGATTCCTGTTAGTCTTTAAAAGCCCTAATTTTAGCATTAGCCTTATGGACATGATTAAGGCCCTGTCCACCCTAATTAGCCGCAGACACAAATTATCGGTTTCAGGGTGGGAAGGAGAAGAGGCAGAGACAGTTCATGGACAGCTGCTGTTTGGCTGGGTTTTACTAGGAAGGGTAAAACACAAAAAAAAAAAAAGGAAAAAAACTCATTGATGCAGGGACATGCCTGATAGCTTGAAAAAAGAACACTGGGACATAAATTTTCCCATGTATCTTAATCAAATCTTAACTCCAAGAGAAACCCTTGTTTTTAATGGATGTTAATTCTGAAATCTAGAGAGCTTTTGCTGAGAGAGAGCTCAGGGACTGATGCCAGCATTGAAACAGCTTTGGTCCTGCCCACCAGCGCCACTGCTGGAGTGCCTGGAGGCTGGGAGAGCTGGTCCGTGGTTCCTCTGAAGCAGAGGGCCACCGCATCCCTCCTGCACCAGCCCTTACCCCCAGCACACCGGGAAGGGTGAGTCAAGGGCAGGGAGACTGCCCCAAGGGGCACTGGGCAAGCAAGAGGCAAGCAGCAGGTCCCTGGGACAGCAGTGGTGGAAGAAGCCTCAGGTTACCAAGGTGTCCTGCTTCCGATATTTGATTTAAGGTTCAGCCAACTAGAACTAACCGTATCTTATTTTCATGTTATTTTCACCCTATGTAATGTTCACAATGTCGTTTTCATCCCGTGTATTTATTTCTACAGCAAGCTATAGCTCCAATAATACATTCTAACTGGCTGTTGGAGACCAAGCAGTGAATGAGCATGACCCCAGCAAGAGGAACACCTCTGCAAAAACCATTGATTTATGTCTGTTACAATCAGCACTATGGAAGAAAAGAAAACTTCAAGGCTATCCTACCCTCTCACACTATTAAGCCTGATTCCTTAGTTGTATCAGTTATACTGATCATACAGATTTTCGTTTCCTCCAAGCCAGGGCTTAGCTCCAAACTCATTTATGCAAAGATAAATTAAGAACAAATTGCCTGCACCTTCAGTAGCTGCCTGTGGCCACCTGGGGATTTTGCAAAGAAGGAACACAGACGTCTCCTGACACCAGGCATGGCCCCTGCTCTGCAGACACCCTTGCTGTCACCACCACAGCCCAGCAGACCTGGGCAGACCAGGCTCTGCAGCACCCGCTCATGTCAACTGTGAGGCTGCTACAGATCTCAGGGCCCCCTAACCCCAGCAAGGCAGCGCTGCTCGCAAACCAGTCCCTCTTCTGTGGTCTGAACCTTTTTAGTGCCGCTTGAATTATGGAACTAAACCTTGAGATGATTACTTATCAAACATGTGCAATGCATGATCTTCTAAAGTTGCTGAGAAGTTGCTGCTTCAACTACAGCTCATGATAGCTGGAAAGTGAAGAGGAGCGGGTGTGCTTGGGGAGAAGGGGCAGCACACAGGCAAAGCAGGGAGAAGAAACAGAAACATCTGTATTTCTGCGTTACGTACGTCTCTGTCCCTGCTTCCAGCCTGTGCTAATTTTCCACTGGCAAACCCAGGACCTTCCTTGTGCCCCTTCTTAGGTGAACCCTGTTTTCTCCGCTTCTCTCTTTGCCGCCCCTCTCTCCTCTCGGCATGGACGTGGTTTCCCCTCTCTCAGAGACTTTCCCCGCGGCGTGGACAAGCGCCTCAGCCCGTCTGAGCCAGCACTTTGCCCCGGTGGAAGTTCAACCCTGCAGCTGGGCGACAGGCGGCTGAGGGGAAGGTTTAATGGGCATCTGCAGCAGGTGGGTAGTAAGCACTTTTACTGTGCATTAGAGGCTCCCCATGTAACAGCTGAATATGGTCTCCAAGACGACATTTCTGTGAACAAATCACATTTTCCATCAAGAAAGAAACGGACGTTCAGCTGCACATTGCTTCATAAGCTGTGGAGCAGTTACCGGACTATTATCACAACTGAAACTATGACTACAAGTAACATGGCTTTGAATTCAAAATTTCAGCTCAAGAGTTTCTTGGCTGATTTTTAATTGGTTATTTAAGTAATGCAGGAGAGGAACTGGAAATAAACTGGTTTGCATGTACTCTCAAGCCTGTTGTTCATCTAGATTGTTTTGGGGTTTTTTTAACATGTCACAGCCACCAAGTTTATATAGCAAAGAGAGACAACTGAGACAAGAACTTTTCCTGTTTTCCATGACACTGCTGCAGGACAGTGGGGATACTCCTGGGATGGAGTATCCTACCTTAATTTAACCAAGAAGGCCTGTTTGTCTTACAGAGAAGGAAGGCTACGAGATGCTTCTAGCCGTCCCTGGGAGAAGATGCAGTGTACCTGGGTGTGTATGTACTAACACAAAGGCAGTCCAGGAGGAAAATACCAGTCTGCTCAGAACAGCCTTCTGGCATACACCAGCAGCGCAGTTCTCAGATAGATAATAAGGCCATAAAAATAGAAACATTAATTAAGTGCATGGAATATGGGCCGAGGTGGGAAAGATAAGAGGTGCAAATTCTACTGAAGCCAAGTATGAATTCCTTCATGTGGTCCTGGAACGAGGAAGTTGCTCTCTTCCTGAGCAAACTCCTTGTGCAGTACAATAAACCGAGAGACAGCATCTTCCTTTCTGTACCAAGCAGCAGCCTGGCAGGCACACTGTTATGGAGGTTGGAACAAGTAGGAGACATTCGGCTTGGAAAAGAGCAGGCTGATCTCAAGAAGCAGAAATTGTCAGTGGCCACAGCAGTGTGTAAGAACGTCCTCTTAGCAGAGCTTTCCAGGAGTTCATTGTACATGAATTTCATAGACATTGAAAAAAGCTTTTGCTAGGATGGCAGATGACATCACTTGGAAAATAATGGGACATTACAGAACCCCAGAAAGATGGTTAAGAGTATGGAAATATCTTAAGAGCGATCTTAGCTTGAGCAAGTTCGCATTAGCTCTCCTTCAAACCCACTTGAGATAAGGGGTAACAACATGTAGTTTTCTTTTTCTTCACCATTTCTTCCAATTTTTTTTTTACTGGATAAAGACTGGCTTGATTAGAAATGAGAGTACATTGGACCCAGTCACAACAATTACACAATACAGGTTTCATTGGCAGTATCTACCTCAACACCCAATTACACAAAATTATATTAGGAAGATTAAGGTGATAGGAAGAAGCAGCTAAAAAAAACTGGTTGGAAGAGGATTTTTCTTTATTAAAAGGAAAAGAGCTAATACAGGAGAGCAGGTGATAAAGCAGGCCATTTGGGAGTGATTTCCATGCACACTGAGGAGGCCAAAAGAACTGCTTTCCTCTGAAGGACAGCAAGGTGGACTGGTGCCAGTGAGGAGAATATCCTTACTGGAACTGGGGATGTGTACGTGACTTTCATTCTTCAGAGAACACTTCAGGTCTTACAGCCAAAGTGATTGACAACCGAACTTTGCATCTTTAACACACATGTCAAATCATTATGATTAAATGAGTTGCAAACATGAAGTAATACAACATGGCTGATGAAGAGATTTCAAATTAATAAGGTGATGCCTATGATGGACTTTAGATATTAACTGATCTTAACAGATAATAAACAAGGGCTTACAGAGAACACTCTGTGGAAGGAGAAATGGAAATGGATATGCCACATCTGAATAAACGGACATTATATATGGAACAACCTTCTAATGATCCTATTAGGAACATGGGGGAGATAAAGGCTGAAACCATCCTGAAGAGGAAGATACGAGCACCGATTCCATCTGGAGTCAAACCAAACAATGTCTTAAGGATGAAAATGCACATAGGATTGTTACCAGCAAGTCTTCTGCTTCCCTGGAATGAAGATAAGATGGGATGCACAGTCTTACCATGCAGGTTCTTTGTCAAACTAACGACAGTCACTGAATAAAAAAGACTGATTGTAGCAGGAAGAAAAGAAAAAATAAGGGCCCTAGCTGAGAAGTTACTGCCTTGCCTGCCAAAACATGAAAGGTCCAGAAAGAGAAAATTGGCTTAACCAAAGGAGACAGAGGTACATAATTTGGCTGTAACTAAGTCAATGTGTGTAGGACACTTATAACAAGCACAAAGGTTTCTAAAAAGTAATAGAAATAAGATTACATAAGAAATATAAAAGAAAAGTATGCATTCAAGAGCACAGCTGTGAGGGAATATTTCAAGACTCTGTTTCAATGTTTACATCTACTCTCGCAACAAGAGTAGAAATAATAATTTTAACTAAAGCTGCAATTTGCAGGGGGAGGCGGGTCGTTGTCAATAAAATCTCTGAGTTACAACATTACAGAAATGCTCTTTTCACCTAGACTTACTGCCTCCAACAGTAAGATATACATAAATCCAGGCCCTCTGGACATGGAAAAAAAAATAATCTACAGGGCATATTTTGCATATCACCATAATTTGATGGTCTGTGATTTCTCAAGAAAACTGAAATGTGAGAAACATGTTGACAGTTCAGTCTAATTCCAGAATTCTTTTGACTGTGTTGTAGTTGCTACTTGTGAGTACTGCGCATAAAAATAACTTCCCTCCACATAAAGAAAAAGGGATTTTTCTTTTATTTTTTTTTCTGTGAGGTGAAACCCCTCTGCAGCACTAAGCAATATGGACCTAAAATTTACTTTATACGCTGCTCGCCATGACAGGATATTTGTGAGCGTGTGTTCAGGAGACAGATGAGGGTTTAATAAAGCTGGCATGACCTGAGGATCATTTGAAAAGACGTCTCCTATGATAACAATAACATACGATGTATTAAGGCACAAATAATGCTGTAGCCCTCCGTGTGATAGCTACAATAAGGCAAGGTCATGCTATGGACTATACCAGCTACTCTGAGCACAACAGCAGCATCTTTGTAACGCATGTGATCCTCTGCCCTAATCCAGGATCACATGGCAACTTTCCTGCCCCAGGGTTCAGACCAAGAATAACTCTGAAAAATTATACAAAGACAGCTGGACTTCAGAAACAATGAATGAAAAATAAAAGAGTCTTTTCCAATATCATCAGGTAGAAGAAAATGCACACAAGCTACTAAAGATATATAACCACTGGGGAAAAAGGCAACAAGACTGGGTTTTATAAACTCCTTTGCAGGTGGAACTTGATTATTATTCTCCTTTTAAACTTCCTAACATCAAGAAACATTTTCTGCTTTCAAACTTCACGCAGCTAAGCTGACAAGACACCTTGCACAATAGCATTTCTTTGTTTATAATCACCGTCTTTCTTATCCTTGATGGAAAAATTGTATAAATCCTAAATTTAAGATGCTAATTAGCCATGCCCTGTTCACTTCACAGCGCCAAACTGTTCAGCAACAGACTCTAGGGCAGGCTGTTTCAGCTTCCTGACAAGAAGAAATGAGGTTATACTACTGGTACTTATTTAGGGGCCAGATGGCAAAACCACCTTGTAGTGTTATGGTAAGGTGAAAGATAACACCAGCGCAGGACAGAACTGACCTGTGAGCAACCCATGGAGAGCTCTAACAGTTTAAGAACAGAAGTAAAAGTCTGGAAAACAGAAGTCTTCTAGTTTCTATTCTCAGATCAGTAAATGATATGCCGTGTGGAAAAAAACATTGAGGATGATGTTGTTGGTTACTTCTTCCCCCAGATTCCCTACCTACAAATACGGCTGCCTACACATACACAGCTACATGAGCAGGGGGTGAGTTTCCAAGGTTTCATCAAAATTTCAAAGACTCGAGAACCTCACATTTCTGCAAAACAAACTGCAGTTGTAAGGAGCCTGGCCATATCCCTATCTTGATGTTTGCTAACGTACCTCACAGGGACCTTGTGAGAATTCACTAGCTGGGACAGGAGTTCACACAAAAAGGTGCACAGCATGGCTCACAGCCCATCTATTTCTACTCCTATAATCATGGGTATCAGAGCTGGACCTTACATTCGCTCCTTTACTTGATACAAGAGTACGCAGAGCAGAGCATAAGCTAAGAAGATGACGCAAAGGACTCTGAAAGACATGCTGCAGATGCATCTTCTCTTACCTCCTGCCATATTCTGTCTCCAAAGAAACTTAGAGACTGCCTTGGAAGCAGTCTTTTCAACTCCCTCCTATTTGTATGTTTATTAAGCACACATTTATCTTTTTCCAGGGGGACAATAGCAATGCTTGACTTTTTACACCAGAGAGTCCCATCTCCAGCCTCCACATCACAGCCAGTCATTTATGAAAGGCATCTTTTTTTCCTCCCAGTTGGCAGGCAGTTTAAGTTCTGCACTGATTGGTGGTAATTTAAGACAATTTTCCTCTGATTTTTCTCCTTCCACTCTCTGCACTGCCCAGCTCTGCTAGGTTTCATCCGCCCCACTTAAGTTTGGGAGCACTGCCTGACACATTAGCAGATGCAGCTCAAAACCAGCCCATGCAATAACATTGCTCTGAATCTCCATCACCTTTGTGCCCACGGTGCTTGCCCAGACAGATCTGCTTCAGGTGAAATGCTGATGCAATTCTTACCGAAAAGATATCCCCCTGCTTTTTTCCAATTTAGCAAAAGACATAGAAAATATTGATGGTTTTGGTCTTCCTGGAATTTTCTCACACCCTTTCTAGGAATAAGAAAGGACATCTTTTTGCAAGCCTGTTATTACACATATAAGAAAATGCTCTGAAGGGACATCAAGCAAATAATACCAATTTTCAAAATTCTATAGCAATGTATTTATACAAATTACAGAATTCTGTATGTATTTACACACCATTACAGAATATTAAGTAAATAACACCAATTGTTCCTTTGTTTCTCCCTCAGATTTTTCTTCAAGTGAGTTTTAGTGCTTAAGAAAGGTGCCAGATGGACAGCATTAGAAAACGAAGACTTTTGTTTGTCCAGAGCACAGGAGGAGTGGCACTGCAAGCCTCCCCGCCTTGCCATGTCAGCTCTCTCCAGCCCTGTTTTAGCAGGATCACGTAAGGAGCGGGAGGGCATCCGCACCCCTTCACGCCTTGGCAAAGGAGCTAAGCAGCACCCAGGTGACCACGGTTTTGCCCATCCCCCGCCAGAAAGCAAATAGAAATAACTCATTTTACACAAGTGACTGAACAGAATCTGTTGTTCACTACCCGAAACAGGCCGAATTTGACCCAGTGAACCTGCAGGGAGTGGCAAACTGCCAACTCCTGGACCATCCAGTCTCGCAATAATGCCTATGTTGAATTACATGTTTCTATATTTACATAAAGTCAGTATTTACACACCATTACGGGTTATTCGAGTAAATCGGTTACAGTTTATTTATATGGACTGCCATAAACTCATAACATTTTTCTTGGGTTTAATCCTTTCTTTAGAAAAATACAAAAAAATAAATTAAATAAAACATGTTAACTAGTAGTAATGACTTGCCTATTACTAAAAATCCAAGTGAATTTAACATTAAGACTCAAACCATGGCCTAGTATTGTGGCCTCAACTCATAGTATTTTTAACCTTTGCGATTAATTTCCCGGTGTATGTCAGGTTTACTGACAAAGCAGAGAGCTGTAACCTCCCCTCCTTGCGGTAGGATTGGCCTGTTTAACACTGAGCAATGAACCCTAGTCCTCCCCAGAAGCTTGCTTTCTTCTCCTACGGTCCGGCATGGCTTTGCACCGCCCGGACAAATGATTCAGCACCCGGTTGACCTGCAAACTGCCTGCAGGTCTCAGCAGCTCTGAAGAGTTAAAAACAAATTCGTGGGCCGCAGTCGAAGGCTGTAAATTCCCAGGCAATAACAGTCCCTAGACAAGTATGTCTAACTGTATCCTACAAATCAACTAACATAATTTACGTATCTTTATCATTCATAAACAATTATAATAAAATGCCACATTTTATTTAAGATTGCTGATATCGCTGGTTGATACATGGCCCCTCCTACCTGCTCGAGTACAGAAAGGTCACGTTCATTCAGGACACCAAGCCAGAGGTTATTCCAGAACAGAATTACGTCTCAAATAATATATATCACATGGACAAGAGTGCCTTAGAGCAAAAATTACTTAATTACGAATAGGCTACAAACTTATGTATAGCTCCTCCAAAGTACGTCTGTGCTCAGCCTCCATGCCTCTGCGGACAGCCGGGGGTGTCAGGACCAGCCACGCTCCTGACAGATCCCATGGCAAAGGTTACACTCAACATAACGGCACCGGATTCAAATCCTAAGGGATACAACAACTACAAAATGCATTTGTCATATGGACCTTACATGATTTTTCTCTCTTTTTTTTTTCCTTTAGGGTACTGGGGAAAAAAATGCCTCTTCCTAAGGGTTAATTCCCAAATGGTAACTGCTAATCAACGTGTTTGCGTGCTTAACATAAAATGCTACAATGCCTTAAATATTACATACTGTCAGCTCACTTACGGTTCATGAATATTTGAACATACTTTAGGAAAAAAAAAAAAGTCTAATACTGTCCCCCTCATTGTCATTATTGATAGAGATTTATTAGTTTCATTTTGCAAGTTTTACTTTAGGAAGGGCGCTAATATCATGTATCATGACAGTTCACACTGAAAGCAATTTTCCATAAAAGATGTTACAATGACCCCTATGGAACTTGTATAATTTCATAGTAGATAGTCAAGTGCACAAGTAAACATGTTTACAAGAGTGATCCTGTTAACCTGGTTCTTGCCCTCTGAAACCGTTATGTGCTATTTGTGGAATCTTAAAATTAATACAATTGTTGATATTACTTATGTTGTTTCTGGCATTCTGCTTTAGGAAAAAAAAAGCATATTTATCATTTAGCTTTGGTATAATCTGCAATAGGTTTTAACAAGTAGAATATATTCCAACCCCTATATTTTCCACAGCCGTGAAGTTTACAAGGATGTAAGAAGTCACTTTATCAGAGAGGAAATATTACAGACACATAAAAAAAGTTGAAGACCCAGTTTTCTCTTTAATCCTCTGGGGGTAAGCTATGAAACAAGCAGTCAGAAGAGTGAGGACTCAGTGTCATGAGTGGTGTGCATACTTGTACAATAATATGGGCACAAAAGAGATTGTCACCTTTAGTACATGAGGGTCACTGGAATTTATTATTATTATTACCTTTTTATTGTTTTTTTTGTTTTTATCCATGCACCTTTATATTTACTTGCATGAATTTACCACAGGTTCATAGTGGCCTTTGCCATTTTAATGCTTACAGAGCCTAAAGCTTCCAAAATGCCTATCTGGCCTGTACATATTTCATTAAAAATAAACTCTATATAATAAATAAATATATAAAATAAATAAAATGTTGCCTTTGGAATTTCTATAAATAAATTTAACTTTTTATTTTTATTTTTTTACTAAGAGGTCTTTGCTTTAAACTCAGTGGGGTAAGACCCAGAGAGCAATTAACTGAAAAGTCTCTTGTTTAAGTAAGACTGCACCCTCCATGCCTTTGTAAATGCAGCGTACACTTGAGCAGGCCACCAGCCAAAAATCCTGATGAATCAAAGTATGGCAGCTATGCTGATATATGATGAAGTACAACTGATCAAAAATTTAAAAGCGTGTCTATTCCCCAGCATGCATCAGGCCTTCCTCCTCCTCCTTCCCTTGGCTCCTCTCTCGCACGCTCTCACTCCCATTCATCCTCTCCCTTTCTCTCTCTCTCTCGCACTCACTCTCTCGCGCTCCCTCTCGTACTAAATCAAGCGAGTGGGCATAGGCTCTCCTCCAGGAGGACAAACCTTTAAGTGCAGAACAAAATCAGCATGTTCCATCCAAGCCTCCATCATACATTATGCATGCGACAAAGTTTGGCAACAGTGGAGCTGATGTGATGACACAGCTAATCAATAAGAACCCACCGCATGAAACCTTTATAGTGGTTACTTTTTAAGGGCTCAAGTGAAGGAATTGTCTTTGTCAACTTTGGCTTAAAATATCCTTATATAGTTCCGGCACTTTCTCAGGGTCCACTGGTCTAGGTAAAAAATGTGTAAATTTTTGATGCCGTTTAGTCCTAGTCCCTTCTCTTGGAGTCCCATCTTTATTTAACGCAACGTAGTATCGTCTTCCAGTGTCCACGTGTTTATATAGATTTGATGAATATGTGTTATACCAGTTTTCTTCAAACTGCTCTCTGAATACACACTCCTGGGTTAATTTTTCCTACAGAAAGAAAAAGAAAAAGCAGTAAGGAGATAGATAGCCACAAAAATAAGCTATTTTTAAAAGAATTACTATTTTCACAGCTTGAAATCAGTACCTCCTTGCTCAATTCGCAAAATGAACCATTTCAACATTCCCGGTTTCAGCTGGGTAAAGCTGTATTGCTGGGTATTTCATTAAGCAGTCACAAGGGTGGATAACACTATGTGAAGCAAAAACGATTCTCCAAAAGCCACGTTGCCCAAATCAAAACAGCAACAACAAAACTGAAAATAGGTATTTTAATTTCTGATCATTCCCAAGCAGCTCATAAGACATTACTGGACTTGTATAATTAATTGCTTCAATCATGAGTGCAGGCATTCAAATAAACAGACATAAATAAAGAAAACTACAACTGGTTTGCAGGGCTGTAATACAATTTAGGGCCTTAAAATCTCTTTGTCTTTTCATTGTATGGAGATCTTGATGCACTTCATTAATTTTAAAAGATACAATTTACTACCCTTCTTTTGGTTTATTATTTGTATCACGGAACCACAACCCAAGAAAGCATCAAACAGGAGCACAAACCTCACATGCTGAGATGCAGTTAGGTGAGGAAACTCCTCCAGGCTTGCTTTACTAGGGTTGTCCTCCTGTCCTACTGATGGGACCCACTGAAGACATCAACCATTCATGAGATTCCCCCTGCCACAGACTCCCACTCCTTCCAGTTCACCCACTTACTTAGTCTGTGTGTACCCCTCCAAACCCTTTTGGTCTAAATAGATTTGCTTAAAAAGCAGCCACCTGAAAACATGATTCATTTTAGGAAGGACTCACACAAGTGACTGAGCTGGAAGACTGGAAAAAAGGTGGTGAGCTCTAGCATGGGAGAGCTGATGGAAAGCTGGGAAAAAATGAGCCTGGAAATAGTCTTTTCAGCTGGCACAAAAAGCACTATAATGATAATTTAACACATTTTTTGTAACAAGAGTTCTCACTTGAATAGCACTCACATTGACCAAACCCAGCTTCCAGCTGAGGATCCATTTCTAATTCTTACAAAGCTCCACACAACACAGACTTCTGTGCACACATTTTATAGACATTAGATCTTAAAACAGTCCTTTTAGAAAGATGCACAGAGAAAGGAAAACGAAGACCCAGGCCCAGGTGCAGCAGAGCACTTACAGCACCTAAGCCGTAAATGTGTGCCTGAACACAACTCAGGAGCTGCAGCTCACGCTCCAGTGCCCCCAAGAAGCCACCATCCATGGCTTAATCCAGAACTTCCCAACACCCACCATCGCCAAAGCTTGCAGCTCGCCCTGGGACCTTTGGGGCCACCTCTGCTGCTCAGGACCCAGCTCACAACCTTCTCCCAAAGCGATCTGCTTCAGATGTTTCGCTGCTGCGTTACATGGGGGTTGGGGACCAGGGTCTCAGTCAGGTCCAAGGAGCCCTACGCACCCTACAAGAGTCACCCAGGAACCATCCCACGTGGGGAGAGCGAGCCAGCACCCCTCTGCACCCCTGCCAACGGGGTGCTGGGCTGCAAAGCCAGGGTGCCCCTCAGCACCCAAAGGTTTGGGATTTGGAGGTTTTTTTCTGAATGCAACCTGTGGCAACTCCACTAGGCAAGAAAGGCAGCAAGTAAGCAGCTCCTGACTTCCCCTTTGATGGGTGTTGGGAACCTCATCACCCTCCAGGAAGGAGAAATCCCCAAGAGGACCAGGATTTGGGTGTTAAACACTTGAGTATTCACTGCGGCAGCAGTGTGTGGACCCGGGTGGCCGTGGCTTGCGCAGTTGCAGGAGGAGCCTATGACGGGGAAGAAGAAAGACAGCAGTCCCATTCCTCACACCCTCTCCTGCGGTTCGGCCGGAGACCTCCCTCCCCGCGGGTCCAGCTGAGCAGTGTGTGCAGAATCATGAGCACAGGCGCAGGCCAGCTGTGTATAACAATTTATTTTAGAGACGTTTCTGACTATAACCTTTTTAATGTGCAGAGTAGTTCAAACACAGCAACACTCCACACTGGTTATAGGGAAAAGAGGCACAAATCCGTCTACATTAAATCCGTATCTATGGGCCAGATCCTGCAACCTCCTATTGGTAATTGCCTCTACGTTCTTTGACAGCCAGAATATTACTGGACCTCAGCAGCAGCTGGAAGTTACACACATTGCAGTAGCCCCCTTGTACAGCCTCAGTGTACAAACTATTATAAAAACTATTCAGCTGCTATAAAGATTGTCTTTAAGTACAGCTTTCCTTAGTGTTTTATTTTGCATGAGGTTTAAAATCACTTCGTTTGCTTTAAGGCAGAAGCAGATGCTAAGGGGTATTATATACTGGGCCTATAGGTCCATGGGGAAAGAGAAACTAATTCAAATTGTTTTCCTGCTCACAGAAGGCAATAGGATCACATGACAAGCACTGCAGAAGCACTCCCTGCTAAAAATAGCAACATTTTAGGAAGATATTTCAGTCCTGTCTTGAATTCATTAATTATTCACTTCATCTGCATTTTTTTTAGCATCATCATAAATTTCTATCTTTGCAAGAACAGTACTTCCCCATGCCCTGAAGGAGAAATTTTAAAATAGCCTCTCTTTATCTGGCAGGTTTGATGGATCATGACAGTGCTATGGTACACTTAACTAGCAGACCTTGAATAAGGGGGTTTGCATTGTACTGTGCTCTGGATGAGTTCAATGGATTTCAAGCTTACAAATTCAATCTTTATTTTACAAGCTTACCCTGTTTTTACTTTTCATCCTCTTACAACACAGCTACATCTCTTTTGTCCTTCATCAAAATTCTGAGAAATTCATGTGTAGACAGCAGGCGAATACTGTAACATGAACTTAACAGAGCCGTTGTTAGGATGTAGGTTCAGCTATGTAGGGACACTAACAATCACACTTTCAGAGAAGTGAAATAATTTCTTTATAAATTCATCAAACTGTTTCCTTCTAGGACACCTAGAAATTCTGGTTGTAGTCAGAGACTACTGGAGTAAATTGGTGTCAGTGACTTTGGATCAGGCCCTGTAAATAATGTGGGGACCAAAATCCCAGCACATCCTTCTTCCCATGCCCTGGGAGATCCTTACGATAACGGCTCATCTAGTACCACGACAGACAGAAACCAGTATCTGCTAGGATAGTCATCTATGTACAATCATAGAATAATTAAGGTTGGAAAAGACCTTTAAGATCATTGAGTCCAACTGCGAACCTAACACTGCCAAGTCCACTACTAAACCATGTACTACCACAACACTACTTAACGCTAGCTTACACTCATGTTTTGAGCACACGTGCCTTTATTCAAGCCAGAAATGAGCATAATACAGGGGTGAGGCTGGTCCATCCTGCCAAAAAGCACCTTCTTGCCTTGCCAGCTTAGGATGGGAAAGTCTTGCTGAAAGCCAACTCTCCCAGTATGCAAAGGAGACGGTGTTTCCTGATCACAAGTGGCTTGCGTTTCCCCTTCTGCCTATTACTTTCAGAAAGTCCATCTACGCACAATCAAAAAGCAAGGTTTAGCCCTAGAATGCAGTGATTTTTGCATACTTTTATGCTAGCAACTGACTCCTCTATCATTTTTGTAGTGCCAATATTTCCTTGCACCATACTTAATGTCACCAGACATCTTTCTTGAAGGCTGACACCAAAACCAAACCTACCCAACTGGAACAGCTATGGAAAGTAACCTGCATTCCTGTGAAAGGGGAGGCTGCCTGCCTTGACCAAATCATTTAATTCAGGGGCCAAGTAAAAAGGTGACCTCAAAATTATATAAATCAGATGTTGCACCACATACCACACATTTTCTGTGAGGACTGTTCATAGAGTATTCCACTACAAAGTGATCGATTCTCATTTTACTACATTTCCACGCTTTACCTGGGTTTTTTTTACCCTGTTATTTAAGTTGGAACATTCAAAAAATTGAAATGTCCAAAGACACACATATCACAAGGACAGAAACCCAAGGCAGACTTAATTCAGAAGTCTGCTAATGCCTGGTCAGTGTTAGCAAGTCCAGAATCCTTTTTCCTTCCTACATTCTCCACCATCTAAGCAGGGAGAAAAATAATTATGTTATCCTATTTCCAGGTAGATCGATTAAAAGTGAGATTGTAAATTCATAAAGTACATCATTACAGCCACCACAACAAAAGATTTGCCAGCTTGTTTAAAAATAGATATCCCTGTGAAGCAGCTAATTGGAAATAAGTGGAAATAGGCAAAGCACATGTACACTGCCCAGAGAATGGTTTCATGACTCTAAAGAATGGTAAGACATTTGTGCTGCTTAATAGTTGAAAGCACAGTAGAGTCCTGTATAAAACACATCAATATTCTTTTTTTCTTTTAAATAACCTAGCAGAGCTAAAACTCCAATTTATTTTGTAACCTGACAAAAGGAAACCTCTTCAGACCATCATTCCTAAAATCACAACAAATACATTTCATGTCTAGCAAACTCTTCTGTTCTATGCCATGTATAGTTTTCCCTCTTGCAAACTGCTACACTGACTCAATAGACATACTTCTAATCCAGAATTCCAAACAACTATTCACAAGAAGTATATCTGGTGTAGTCAGCACTTCCTACATACCTGCTGCACATTATCACTGTGTTAATCCACCCTGTCGTAATAAAATCATGTCTGAATATATAGTCTCCTAAATAAGTTCATGCAAATCCTTCATTATGGCTATATGACGTTAATAAAAACTGGATAGGTATCGAAGAGAAACAACAACAACAAAAAAAACCCTATTGTCTTCCAAAGTGGTTTTCTTTGCTGCTCTGCCTACAAACAGACATATTTTACGTGCAGTTGGCCCTTCCTATGCTGTAATGCAAACAGCCTCTGGAACATAGGACATTCAGCTAATAATTAACACTCATGCAGAGTTGTCATAAATAAAGGTGCAGTTTAGCATTTGCTGTGGTGTTGTCTGATGTCCCATGCTAAGCCTGTTAGTCTCTGGCTGGGTGGGCAACCTCCAGCCACAATGAGAAGCCAAATACTGGTGTCCGAGAAGCACCACCCTCCTTTCCAAGTCAGCCAGCAGCGCGAGGCAAGCCCTGCACATTGAGTGTCTGACTTGGTGAATGTCACAGAGTTTTCTTTGAACAGTTTAGCCAGGCACCCACGCTGCCACTCACATGCATTTCATACTCCATGGCACTTTTTATAAGATCAGGGAAGTTAGGCAAGGTGTCCTGGCAGAACCACAGTTGGGCAATTGCATTCTCCATACCTGAGGTCACCTTGTACCTTCACAGAGATGGAGTATTCATCTTAGTTTCTCCTCCTAAACTTCTAGTTAACTTGTATAAAGTTTTTATTATACATAAAACCCCACTTAGCCAAAAAAAAAAAAAAAAAGTGTGACTGTTCTGTACTGCTGCCATGGAGTGGTTATAAGAGCGCTTAAAGATTAATATCTTTCATACAAAAATCTTGTAAAGTTCCCAAGACCTGGCAGGACCTGGTCCCCTTGGGAGCGTTATCATCAAAAACCGCAATAGCTACACAGATACAGACACTGTGGTGCTTCCACATCTCGATGAAGGGGGCAGAAAAGCAACACTTCCTGAACAAAGCAAGCAGACTCCAGCATCAACAATAAAACCCCAGGAGACTGTCAGTGCAGCAGGGATTTCATTGCTTCTCCCCTTTGCCCCATTGCCCTTTTTTCCGGCTCCCTTGCTCTCCACACCATCATGGACGTCCTCTGGAGGGACCAGACTGGGATCCAGCTATCCCAGGGTTGTTTACAGAGCTCTTCTGACATGAGCTGCAGGAGGATGAGATGCCAATTAAGCCTCCATCCATTTTTGCCACTGCCAAATCCACAGCTCTTGGTTTTACTGATATCCACTCCTTTGAGATTTCAAGTTTGCAGCATCTGTCGAGCTTTAAGCGTGCCCTCCCTGGGCACGAAATCGTTATAGGAAGAGCAACCCCGCTGCGCCCGCGCTCGCATCTGCCAGCACAGGCTGCCTACCAGCAGCCATGCTTATGTCCATAAAGGTTTGATTCAGATCTGCCCAGCCAAGTGCATTAGATGAAAACTCATTTTCACCTAACACCCGGGGTCTGCTCATGCTGCTGTTGGAAGTCACGACAAAGCTCCAGGGACAGGCCTGGGGCCACATAAGCTGTCACAGCACCATTTTTCTGGAAGCTGAAGAGCTTCCTTCACGCCACAACAGAGCAGGACCAGGACGAAGTCAACTCTTAAAAAAACAAACAAACAAACAAGCAGGTGTGTTCCCCTCCCGCCTGCGCCAGCAGGACCGGGCCCACACTGTGCCATTTACTAGTTACACTTCTGACCTCTATTTTATTTTTGGTTTCCCTGGCACAATCAAGAACTGCAGTCATCAATGTTATCTAAGCATCTAATTCATAACGCTTGGCTGAACCCTTCCAAGAATCAGAAAGCAAGGTGGTATGCAATCTGATACGGGGGCCGGAGCCAATTTTTAAAGAAGACAGGAGAAAAGTTCCCATCAGCTTCAATGGAACTTGGATCAGGCTTGCAATGATAAAAAGGCAACAAATATTTTAAGACACTAAAAGAACCATTTCAGGCACGCTCAGATTTACTGAAAGCTGTAACTTGACCTACCCCACTCCCTGCTGCACAAATTCTCTTCTATCAAAAGACAACGTGTGTGTCAAACCAGGGCTGTCATCCTACAGCTACTCACACACTCTCTAGCCTGAAATACCAGTTAAGCTTTTAACTGAATAGAGATTTTTAAATAAAACATGCTTTCCTTAAATACAAGTAAGATGGAGCATAGCATCAAAGTGTTTTGTCAGTAATTTTTACTTTGTTTTGTGGTTCTGTAAGCACAGAACACCAGGTTAAAGGAAAGAGAGCCCTCCTTCAGCAGAAAGTGCTGCCTTTTGCAAGAGCAGCTAAACTGACACGCATTGTAAACTCACACAGACGTTGTAAAGTGGGTGGTAAAAAGTACTTCATCTGCATGAGTCTCTACACTCAGTGAGTAACCCCCAAACTGGATTTATCCATCATCAGAGAAGCACCTTATCCCTCAGCTACAAGGCATCAACACAAAAACAGCAGAACGCTAGGGGCCTTCATAAAACACTTTGTCACAGGGACCAAATAATTATAATATGTATGTAGTGATAAAAATGTACGCTCTAAAAGTACTTCATGTTTTATTCTTTCAGCAAGATGATTTGGTCAAGGACTGATGAACAAAAGCCTGCCTCTACATTTTATTACTGATTTTATGTAAAGCTACCTGCTAGGTACTAGTTCAGAGGACAGGGATATCACCGACCATGTTGTCACTCTCGATGGGGGGGTCATCAAACAAAGAAAGCATCACAGGCTATCGCATTTTGGAAAGATCCTGTCCTACTCACTGAAATGCCAAACATCCACTGGAGTCTTGGAAACCAATAAATTTGCCAGAGAGATTTTAAAATCTACAGTGCTTTGGTGAGCAGTGCAGAAAAGGGTTGGCACTCTAAGATCTTTACCCAGCAGGACTCGATTGCGTATTCAGTTTAAGGTGTTTAAAAATGAGACCTTTTAGTTTCCCCCTTTTTTTGGACACAAAGGAAGGACAGCATTTCAAAGAGCTGCTGCTGAAGAAAAGATGTCACAATTGCCCTTTTAGACAGCAGTGCTCCTCCGTTGGCAAACATTTCTCATAAGCGGTCTCTCCAGAGATGACTCTGCACGCTTCCCCCGTTCCTTTTCCCAGAGGCAATCCCACCGTAAAGTCATGGATCTAGATACACAGTTTTTAGTATTTCACTTTCTGAGTAAGACAAAAAAGACTTCCATAAGATTTGTCAGAAAATCCACATATTCTTGGTGTTGCTATGCCCTGACTTAGGTTCTCAGTGATACAGCTGACCCAGCCTTTGGGAAACGCTGGAGGCAGTGGGGTGGCTGTGCTCCTCCGCAAGCCCCCTGCTCCTCACACACACAGGCACATCAGTAGACCTGTCTTTCAATGGGTCAAACTTTAGCCATGCAGTTAATTTCAGGTTTGATGAAAGAAGTTGTCAATCTGTCTGAAAAAAAATATATAATAACAACTTCAACAGAACTGGTGACTGAAGAGCTGAAAGACCAGGCAATTGGTCTACCAGGTACCAGCAGCACACAGACCTTGCAAAGAATTCAGATTTTTAAAGAGAGAAAAAAACAAAACAAAACAAAACAAAAAACCCCAATGATTTTGTTTAAATTTTACATTTGTATATTCTAAAATGTCTCAAAGGATTTTCCTGAAGTCTTCCCCAATAAGTTTTCTGTTCTGAGTATAGATGATACACTAGACGCTGTCCTAACAAAGGCATCAGCAAGCCAAAATCCCCCTTGCTATGCAAAAGCAATAAACATTTACATGTTAAAAGACTGTCTTTAGATTGCAGACTCTCAAGGGCAGGAACCCTGTCTAGATTTAGGGTTTTAAGATGATGAATACAGTAGAGCTCTTATCTTGATCAGGGTCTGCTGACCCAACCATAAAATTAATTGGTGGTTTTACAGGAGCAGGTCCGATCCTGATTCCATTGAAGTCAATGGCATTTCAACCGTAATCGAATCAAGTCAAATTCTCCTGAGTCACAGTTGCCTGCATAATTGTGTTAAACCTGAAGAGTAAAGTTTAGCAGATTAAAGATGGACAGCCTGGGCCAGACCTCAAAAGCATGCAGCATCCACACCAGAAGCCAAGTTTTTCCTCAGCAGCAGTCGTGGAACACAAATATAAAATCTGATCTTCAAATCAAAAGTAACAGCAGAGGTCTGCCTTTGTAAAAGGAATGAAAAAGAAACCAAAGGGCTTTATAGAAGGGGGAAGAATGGATTTGCACTGTAACAAGCTTTATTTCTTAAGCTTTTTGAATGTGACACAAATGAACTGCATTACTGCACATCACCAAATCAGCCGGAGCACATTCAAGCTGCAAAGCAAACCTCAACCTAGACAAAATACCTAACGAAGTCCCCGCAGGGCAGACTTTTTCTACTCTGTCTTTGAAAATGATGAATGGTAAAGTGGGAAAGACTGCCACATTCACGTCCCACTGGCTCCTGAGTCAGAAACAGAGCACATCAGATCTTTATCTGATGCAGCGAATAATCCCCAAGCATCTCGCACTATGTTGCTGCTGATGATGCTCTTTTAGCATGCCACTTCAACACAGTATTCTCAGATCAGCTGAAGATGCTGACCCTTTTCACACCTCTGTTATCGTTAACATGGCTAGCTCCAGAAATATTCAGGGCTGCAGCAACTGGGGAGCTACACAACTGCAAACAAGTGAACCTGAAGACATTCAAGCTGAACATGCCCCACACTTGCTCGCTGGGTAGGATTCGGGTTTGCGATGCAGTTATGCCACTTTAACAACTACCTGCTTTCGACAGCGCGGTACTCAACCCCTCTCCCATCCCACACTGCGGCTGATTCCCCCACTGAGCGCTAGTGCTTGCCAAACAGGCAACAAGCCAGTTCAGGGAGCTAAACCGGCAGAGAAGCAACCATAAAAAAAAAAAAAAAAAAGCAAGCTTTCTTGTGTGGCTTTAGATCCCTAAATTAGCCTCCTGAGAGGGTCAGATGAGTGCTGGTGCCAGAGCAAGGAAGGACGCAGAAGCACGCAGCAGAGGCAGGGGACCAGGACTGGCCTTTCTGCAAGGGGGTTTCTGCAAGGTGTTAGATCACCTTGGCTGCCTCCTCAAGCAGCACCTCCAATCTCCCATTTTTGTAAGAATACAAAATTCCAGACATCTTTAATTAGCGGAAAGCAAATCATTAAATTAAGGTTTGAGTAGGATCTTGCTTTACCAAAGCTTAGCTTTATATATACACACATATATATATATCATTTATGTGGGAGATATGCTAATACTTTCCTGTTCCAGGCATGTAGTGAGAATCCAAGTTCAGCACAGAATTGCAGACCAAGGTAAGGACATCACTGAGGGTTTTCTCTTGTATAAAATTATCCTCAGACCTAGTAAGCATCTGGAATGAAGTCCTCTGAGGAAAACCAAAGACCTGAGGAAAAGTCTAGTATCTATCCCATAGGACACCATTAGCAGGTGTCCCTCTTTGGTGACAGGTGTTATAATTTGTGGAATTCTGATTTAAAAAACAAACTGAAGCCTTTGTTTAAGAAGAACTATAACGGCTGCAGTTTCTTGCAGAGCTTTCTCCCATATTACCTGTGTCAAATGTATGGATTCATCTATCAATTCTTCCTACACCACTACCCACATCTCAAAAGACCTTTCTCTTTTACAGAGCCCTTCATACCTTGCTGAGTGAGTTGCAGTTTCTGCTCTCACCCCCAACGCTGGTACCTGTGAAGAACACCACTTAACAGTACCCAGCTGTCAGCAAGGCTGCCCGTCCAAATTCAGAGAGAGGCTGTCTGCAAAGGTGAAGTAGAGGAGGTTATAGACAAATCTTCCCAAGTAACTAAAGTTTCAGGGCTTTTCTCAGACCTACACCTTCCACAAAGAAAACGTCCACAATTACAAAGCTGTTCCCTACCATACAGTGCAGAGAGAAAGCATTTATGCTTCATCTCCCACCTCCCTGCAAAAATTCCTCGGGCCAGCTCAAAATCTCACTTCCTCATGACCTGAAACTTCCCCATTATCCAGCCTAACCTTTCTTGTGACCTGTTCAAACCAATTCATTCTTGTCCTCTATTTCAAGGACTTTTTTTCTCTCCTTGGTGTTAAACCTCAATTTATTTACAGAGACCAAGGGCATTTTCATTCTGCAGGCTAAATAAGCCAAGATCTTTAGACCCTATCATTTGATAGTCTTTTCATCCCTCTGATCATCCCACCAAGCTCTTTCTGCACCTATTTCGGTTTCAATTCATCTTTTTTAACACAAGTGACCAACTGCACTTTGCATTTACACTAGATCCTACCAGTGCCATATGCAGTGGCACCGACAGAGCTCTCCCTGAGCCCCATGTGTAAACATTTTGGGCACTTTAGGTCACCAAGTCCCTTCTGTGAGGCTGCCTTCTGTGCTGAAAATGCCTCCCAACTTTGCAACAATTTCAGTAACGCACTACTACTTTTTTATGACAAGATGTTTAATGTCCTTAATAAAAGGGAATAAAACCAGTCCAAGGACCAATCCATAAAAACTCCACTAATAGCTTCACTCCAGCCTAATACTTTTCAACACTCCCCATTGCTGTCTTCTCTTCAGTTTTTTCACCATCTATCATACAAGTCTTTTACTAACACCCATTTTACCCACTGTAGCAAATGCTCTTTTCTGCGGGTCATACCTAACACAGCCCTGCAAATTAGCACAACCGTGTTTCCCATTTCTAGAAAAAGAAATTCCTACCAAAAATAAAATACAAGGCTTGCTTGAAACTATTTATCCGGCTTCAGTAAACTCATCTTGCGCGTACTTCCAGGTCCTCCTCTACTCTTTCATTTAAAAGCGTGTTCCTACGCCCCAAGCACAACCCAAGTCAGACTGATAGCCCTCCGGCTTCCCAGGTCGTGGCCCTGGCCAAACACAAACCGCTTGGCCGAAGGTCCACAAACACTCGAGGCTGGCAAACATCTGCATTGCCTCGGAGAGAAGCAAACCCTCCCTTGCCATGCTTGCTCCCACCTTCACACCACAACTTGCAGTGACCTGGGAGGGAACCACTGCGGCTGAAGGCAGCCCTTCTGCTTGCCCAGATTGCTCTCCAGTTCTCCGCTTCAATCCACCGGGCAGCAACAGAATCACTTGTGCCAGCAAAAGGGAGGGGATGGATGGTCGGTGGGAAAATAGCCACTTCTTTCAGCAGCGGTGTCAGCTGCCCCCGCTCCCTTCGTTCGTCACACGACAGGGAATCCCCCAGCCCCCTGTTACCACCCCAAGGAGACTATCAGAAACACTGGCTAGCCCAGTTACCTGCCACAGTCAGGCTATATTGCATTTACATTCCCACCTGAATACACCATGATTGTAAAGACTGCTGTCCCCTTTTCACTCATATAGCTTAAAAAGTTTTTGCCTTATATTTTAGTATACATTTCAGGGCCCCAGTCAGCTCTTTTTGCAGCAGTTTCCATTTTATCCCGATGCTTCTACACCTCTAAGATACGTGCTTTTCTGCAACCTGCCCTTCTCCCATTCCTCGCAGACCCTTTGTCAAGCACCCACAGCCTATTAGCCTCCAAATCCTTCCCAGCAGTTTCATGCTTGCTGGGATACCGTTTCCACAGGATTTCTGCATCTCTGACAAAGTTTCAAGCCTCCTTCACATTCAGAGCCATAAGCACCTTTTTGAACTGGTCCCCTTCAGATCTCAAAGTTTGGCCTTTCAAATTAACTACAGGCCTGCTTCTTGCAACTCTTCTGCTTAAAGCGGATTTACTCAGGAAGACACGAGTTGCTGTTACTGCTAAAAGACACCATCGGGTTTTTGATCACAGGAGTGCCAGGTTTTCCTGAGCAATGCTGCTCACGTGGAAAGCCTGACCACTCCTCACAACTCAGGTGCCCCAGGAACTGCCCTCTGCCTCTCCACTATTTGGACCAGTTACCAAAAGGCACTTCATTATTTTACACACAAGCAGAAGGGTGTTAAACCTGCTGCCGTAGCCATTATCCCTCCTGGGATTTGACCACTCTCAGCCTAGAAATCTGCGCCTTCATTCAGGGAAATTCCATTTAATTTGCCCTCCAAAAATTGTTGTGCGCTGCAACTGTCCTGTTTCCAGGTTCACCTCAGCCACAGGTGCCTGCGTGTACACAGACAGGCAGATAATCCAGATTATTTAAAAAAAAAAAAAATCAATCAATCAGAGGCATATGGAATTGCTTTAGATTGGAGATGTTTAACACTAACAGGAAAGTGTGAGTGATACTGCAGTGTAATTTATTTATCTGTCCTATTCTTAGGTAACTGTAGCAACCATATAGTTGTCCCATATGCTGTTCCAAACATGCACCTTCAACCTGTTTTTTATTTCACGTTGTTTCCGTGCACCTTGACCTACCATTTGAAGGGCTGAACAATTCTCTTCCCTTATTTGCATGGGAACATAAAAGATATTTTTAGACTGCAGCAAAACCTATCCTTACCTACACCAAGCAATTTTCAGTAAACTATGAAAAATTGTCCCCTTTTTGTCAAAGATATTTCTGTTCACCCATCTTTGTAGCTGCATAGTCCTTCCAGGACTGTGGGGACCCAAACAAAAACACAAAATACTGCAGGTGCAGCCCTGCTGGGACAATAAAGAGGCATATCGTCACCTCCCTGCACACTTACTGGGAAAACATGTTTCTTCAAGGACAGCACTCTCTCTTCTCCTCCACCTTCTCCCCAGTAGTTTTAGGAGCAAAAGGCATGTTTAGTGTCCCAAAACCATTGGGACAAACAAGTTTTCAGTTAATTTTTTGAAGGACAGCAATTTATTACCCTGTTACAAACAGTCCTAAATCTCACTTTGCTGCACACATGCTGTAAGTCTGAAACCCAGAGGTGAGGAGCCTCCCTCCCTGGCTCCAGATCTGGGCTCTTCAGCTCTGTCCCAGCTGTTGTGGGCACATAAAGCCTCTCTCTCTCCCCTCTCCTCTCCTTCCAAGCACTCCTAGCCCTCTCCCCCTTCCCCAACAACTCCAACAGCTCCCCTCCTGCCTTCCCTCCTGCCCCCTGCACAGCTCCCCTTGTAGCTGCTCCAGATCTTCCAACTCCCAGTTTTCGTCCTGAGCTGCCTGTTGTCACCTGCCAAGGACACAAGGAGCAATGGAGACACCAGCATTTCATAGAATCAGAGAATGGTTTGAGTTGGAAGGGATCTTTAAAGGTCATCTAGTCCAACCCCCTGCAATAAGCAGGGACATCTTCAACTAGACCAGTTTGCTCAAAGCCCCGTCCAACCTGACCTTGAACACTTCCAGGGATGGGGCATCTACCACTTCTCTGGGCAACCTGTTCCAGTGTTTCACCACCCTCACCATAAAAAATTTTTTCCTTATATCTAGTCTGAGAAGAGGAGCAGGGCAGTTCTGTGTCCACGGGAGATTGGTGGAGCAAGGATGCCAGCAGCGGGATGTAGCACAGCTCTCTACTGCAGGAGAGCCTGGGACAACGAGGGCAGCTGAGGTGATGATGTCCCATGGTCCTGCTGTGCTCAAGGTAGCACAGGACTGTCTCAGAGGAAAGCTTGCAGTGCGAACCATGGGTACCCCGTGGTTTGGGTGCTCATCACTGCCTGCCACGTGGGTGCCAACTGTTGATATTCCCAAGGGCAGCAGCGCAGGGCGGTGTGAGGGTGGCGACGGCCCACGAAGGCCTGAAGGTCGTGGGACTGATCAGAAAGACCTCCCTCACTCCATGGCACGGCACCGAGGAGCACAGCTAAGACACATTTGCTAACACTCTTGCCAGAGGTGTTGGCAAGAGCCGTTTGGCACTCGGGAAGGAAAAAGGTCTTCGTGTCTCGTCTTAACACCCTTCGGGTCCTATCTGTAGTTTGGATTTTTCCTCCTCTCCAATGACAAGCACAGTAGCTGTTGTGAAACATGATGAGTCATAGCTGCAGGCTGCAAGGGGAAGGCAAGGTAAAGGGAGAGCAGGAACGGAGCGAGACGGGAGGGAAAGCTGCTGTCACTGACCAGCCTCCAAGTCGTCGCTACGCAGCTACCACTGGCTTCTCTGCAGTACCACATCCATATATCTTCAGCTTTCCCTGGCTGAGTCCGTGGGATGAGGGGGAACTTGAGAACAGCCACCCTATGTTATACGCTGCTGCCTGAGAGCACCATGAGAGTCACTGTGCTCTGAACCAGAAGACGCAGTAGAAACTGCTCCCGGTAACGGTGGCAAGTTGGGAAGAGTTTGTCAGGCAGCTAATCTAGGAGGAAAGCAACACTTCGAGAAGGCCAAGAGGAACATGTCTGGATCAAGATACACTGAAACTGCCTTTACTGTTGCCTTTCATGAAAATTGGCAGCAATCTCCCATGCTGGCTGCTCAGCTTCGCCATATGTCCCATCTTCAGTGGCACCACAAATATGCTGGGAAAAATCTTCCTGTGCCAAATGTTTCAAACACAAATATAGAAGGATAGAAGTCTTTTAGGTCTCTGATTTGATCCACACCTAACATATTTTTCATGGAGTAATTTGAATATAAATATGATAGTGTCATAGACACAAGGCGTCTATTCCGGCAGTGTCAAGTGCTACAGTACTGACTGCCTGCAGAAACACACCTGCTCACGTCCACAATGCTGATGTAGAGCAGGACCAGGTATTTCTTAGGTTGCTATTTAGTTGCGCGTAGGGAACAGTTTTCCCACCTTAGAAAACACATTCAGAGCCCTTAATGAAGAAACCAAGACAGAGGGACCCACATCCCAGCACAGGCAGTACAAGGACAACTTGCTGGTGATACAGAACAGTTCAACTCAAGTGACCACTCCACTTTATTCAGGTGAAAAACTTGAACCTCAGCCTGTCACGTATCAGTCTCGAAACTAATTTCAGTTAAACTGATCTTCTCTCTCGCAGAAAGATAATTCTGTGCTGGATTGTGCCTTGCTTCTGGTTCAAACTGCAACATTTATTCCCATCAGAGAACCTCATTTTCAATTAATTGCTTTTTTTTGACCAAAACCAAAAGCAAAACACTGTCACCTAAAAATGTCCAGCCAATTCTACACAAAAATCTGCTCTGAGGCCTGCTTATCTCAGTGTTTCTACGAGAGCTGACAGTTGCTGAAATATAGGCACTAGGATTGCTAGTGTTGACAAGGCTTTAAAGCATCATCACACTGAGTAGCCATTAGAGGTTATATTTCATTGGAAGTAATGTAATTCAATTACCATCACTCTTCAGTATGTCCCATCTCTGGAGGCTGACAATAAGCCATATCATCCATCAGATTTTAACCTGAACTTTGCATTCTGGCCCTATAGATTGCCAGATCTCCATTATGAATGGCTTCATATTTTTAGCGTCATTTCTTAGGGAAAAGAGGTTATCCAATTATATTGTACATCCATCTCCCTGCCTGTCTGTCCTTCCTTAGCTTTTCAACCAGTTTCAATCAGGAGGCAAAGGTCTTCAAGAAAATTAAGTTCCTATCAGTTTTGCAACTAATCAGAGGCACGGTAAAAAAGAGAAATCATTTGCATGTCCTACTTGGGAGTGGTGAGCTATGTAATCTCTGCAAACTGACAATCCGGTGAGCTTGGACAGCTAACGCTGTCTCTTTCTCCATGCAAGAAACACAAAAGGCTGGGGAACTTGTGTTACTGCAGGGACAGAAGGTCAGGGAGACGCATGTCTTGCGCTGAGAGACACAAACCCCTAGGAAAGCAGGCTCCTTTAGAACTGCTGCTCATGGAGCAACTATTTTATTAATGCAGCGAGCTTAGCAATTTACAAAGAATTTCTTGTGCATATTTCTTCAGCAAAGAATGTTTTGAGTAATTCACTCTGACAGTCAAACATATTGCAAACACAAAATACAAATTGCACAGAAAAGTGATGTAACATTTGCTTTCCCAAGTCTATGCATTTAAGCTCTATCAATAACCACATTTTCTTTTTCTGAATATCTGATCTGTAGAGTAACTGATTCACTATGTTTATCTGTTTAAACGATTACTCTTACTGATGATTACTAACATTACTGATTCATATTACTGTTGTTGTTCTGCCTTTTTGCTGCCTAACTGAACCATAAAAGTACTCATGACTTTGCCAGTTCTTTATCCCATTCATCAGCTGCACAAGGATTGTGACTTATGATGACTTACTCACCCCTCACGGGCAACTTGTTTACATCTGTCATTGCCCCCATTCCCTTTCTCTCTTCCTCTCTATCCTTCCAACCTTTTCCTCCTCTATATTGCCATTTATGCTAAATGCCTTTTCTTTGGCCTTTCCCACTCACTGCTTGTCACCATCTCTGCATCTCCCTCTCTCCCATGTCCACACATTCTCCATCCCAGACTTGCCCCTCATTCTACCACCTCTTTTTCTGCCTCCCACATACACTGTCATGATCCGTACCTTCTGCTTTCCTCCCCTGATCTGCTCTTTGCTCAGAAGACAGTCCCCTTCCCCTCTCTGCCTTCCCTCTCTCACACAAAATGTTGCTAGAAAGGTACCAGTGAACCTCGACACCCCTATAAAACCACTTTTTCTGGACCTTCCTGGTCTCGCTTCCTCACACTCCTCCACGGATCACGTTATACGAAAGCTGGAATTGCCTCTGACCCTTTCTGTTTTCACCTGCCCACTCCTCACCACCTTCTCGTGTTTCCTCCCGCTCTCACTGCTGTCCCACTCAGTTCCCTCCCCACCCTCCTCCCAGTTACCGTTACTCCCTTCTGACATGGGTATCTTCAGCTACATCCAAAGCCACTCTCTACCACTTTAACTCCTTTTGGAGTGTCTCTCTTGGCAACGTTTACACCATCAGTCGACCCTCGTCACCTTCTCCATGCTTCTAATGAAGCCCAGTGAATACACAACCTCCCTTCACTTTAAACAGTTGCTTACCCTTCAAACCCACCATCCTCTTCCTCAAACACAACTGCTTCTCCAGTCCTTGTCAACTTTGGAGGTCGATACTTTACTGCTAGAAGAGGCTGCCTTCTACTATTTGGGGAGTTACCCACTCGATTTCAGATTCCCCCTGCCCACGATCTACCCAGGGCGCGAACCGCAGCGTACGTCAGATGTCTCAAGTATTCCCAGGTGAGGCTCACATCACACACACGCACACACACACACGCTCCTCTGCTGCAAGACAGCCCGTGTTGCCGAGAACAGTCACTCATCGGCTGCAGGTAGGCTGGTTTGCCAGCCTAACTCCCACGTCTGAAATACCAAGTTTTACTCCTCCCTCACACACGTTACTCACTCCTGCTGCCATCCCGCAGGGAGCGCCAGCTGAACTTTCAGGACAAGACCACCAAGCCTCTTGCCCTCATTCCTATACTTTTTATAACTTTTACCCAGACCTATTTCTCATCTTCTCATCCACACGTGACACCCGTTACCTCCCCCTCCACTTTCTTTTGTCCATTCCTAGAAAGCTCTCTGCCTACGCACAAAAGGCAGCGACTTTGTCTCTTTTCAGATCTCCACTGAAAGGACACATTTACAAATCTTCCAGTACATCCTTCAGTCTTCAGTGACCAGCTCTGGCCATCAGTCTCTATTGTTTGTATCTAAATTGTCGTCCATCTGCATTATTACTCATTCCTGATTTTGTCACCTTTTCCCTCACCCATATTTGTTATACCACCCACAGGGTCTTGTTTCAAATTAGGCTGCAAGATATTTAGAGCAGAAACAGTGCTTGTACAGCACCTAGTGCAATGGTGGCTTCTAGGAGTTACCAAGTATTTTTCCCACAGAAAGTAAGGATCATGACTGCCCAAGGCTAGCGGGAACTTACCGAGCCGTACAGTTCCCCTTTCTCATTCATTCCAAGGTAGAGTCCACTGTCGACTCCTCGGATGCTGACCAAGCCCACTGCTATACTGATAAATTCCAGTATACCTATAAAATGCAGGAAAAAACAAATAATGTACATATTGTTTCCATTGAAAGATATTTTTTTCCAGAAGTGACTGATCCCTGAGTGACAAGCAGCTATTTTCAAAGGCTTTTTCCCATTTTCAGAGTTGTTTGGAGGAAGATGAGGAACAAATGAATATATCTTAAAGTACGATACTTGGAACAGTGAAGTCCTTTGAGTCTTTGCTAGAGTGATGCATTGCAGGCACCATTAATGTACCAAATTAAAAGACTACTCTCAATCTTTCTCATCATCTCTAAACACAGATCCAAAGCTCAGTCGTATTCTGATTTGCACAACAAATAATACATTCAAAGAAAAACAAACAAACAAACAAGTTTTTAGATTGCCAAAATTAGCAGTATTAACCTATGAAATTTGTCTTGCAAAATAAATTCTGAAAAAATACATTTGAATCAGATTTGTGAGATAAAAACAACTTACACATGGAACCAAAAGATCTACTTCCAGGCATCAATGAAGCAGGAATATGGGGAAAGATTTACTCACAGTATGATCTTCCAGAGGCTTGAGAAATGAAAATCCTTAGTATAGTCCAGAGTCTCACACATTTCTGTCTAGATAGTAACCATTCTCTCTGGTGTGTTATTTTTTACTCATCTCAAATTCAAAAATTAAAATATTCTAAACCTAAGTAATAGTGTATAAATGATTAGGTCTTCCCATGCACATAACAGCAAGCTCACACAGACATTTGTGCACTAGAGATAAGAACATTTTGCAGAGAGAAGCACTGCTTCCGCAAAGCTCCTAGGTTCAGCATCAATGTGCATGGTACAGCAAGTATGTGTATCAAATATCAGCTCATCTGGTTCTGAGGGTTTGGGGTTTTTTTGGCAGCCTTCCCTGCAAATTGCTTACCTCTTCAGTGAGGATGCTACCAGCCAAACCTTGCATAAACCTAGAAGTCTTGTGGAAAAAATGGAAATTGCTTCCTATTTGGAAGCACTCATGTAAGACTGTAATGATCTCACAGGAGTTATCCAGCAACATTCAGAAGCACAGTGCTGTGTTACGCTACTTTCTGAGCCACAAAATAAAGCACAGAGTAGCATTTTCAATATATTTTGTGAATTTTCACATCTAAGCACACCATGTAACTATTTTTAAAGCTTATTGGAAACTACATTTACATGAAATAATAAAACAGTACAGTACGTGTTGAGCCTCACGTGGACAATAAAAAAGCACTTTCATGCATTTTTGGAACAATTAATTTGGCATCTCCCACAAAATAGTTGTGCACTAATCAATAACAGGCATAAATCTAACATAGCACAAGTTGAAGCCAATAGGGAAAATTTATAGCCAAGCTAATGTAAAGATGAAATGTATTCCCTGTAAGGGACTATTGATCATTACCTTATATATTATTCAGTACTACAAACACCATAGTCTTATTGTTTTGATAATCCTGTTTTAAGGCCTGGGCATGTTAGATTATTCTCTACATATGCACAAATAAAAAATACTGGGAGGAAGTATTCAGTAATTATGGAATTTTTTTTTTAAGTAATAAAAAGTGGTAGCATGCTGTTTATCTGGTATACATAGTATCTCAGATACAACCGATCCATTGAAATCATTTAAACATTCCCATTATATCTGGACATGCAATACTTGCAGATTTCTTACTAAGGCTTTTTCTGTAAAGCTTTTACCAAACTATCATATTACCTGATACATATTACCAAGCAATTTTAACTGAGGTTAAATCTTATGTTAACTGTGTATTATACCATACTACAGCTAAGTTAGTAAATCTGGCATCTTTCACATCAGTATAAATGTAGACTTTAACTGCTGTCCTCATTTCAAATATTTGGGTGCATGCTGCTTAGTGTGTCAAAAGAACAAAATAGCACTGTCACGTCCTATTGCAAGTGCAGAAGATGAATTTAAGGTGCTTGGCAAAGAGCATCCACATGTTTGAGATCAGAATAGAGACTGATTTTGAAATATTTAAAAGCCTATTCACAGCAAGTTTTATGTGCCATGCTGTTAAGTCCTTCAAGAGATTATCTGGGGCCAAGCATGCAGTCTTATACAAGTCTTGCCACTTTAAGGATTGCATGATTTGGCCCAATGCTCCTGTGAGTATTTTCACTGTATAGTTTCTACAACATACAGGTAGTACTTAGGACCTGAACCAGATATTAAAATAGATATTCCTTTTCAAAATGAGACTGGGCCAAATGAAAATCAGCACAGCTCCAAACTTTAAAAGCTAGGGCCCTATTCATAGATAAAAATGGGGAAGAGAAGAAAAGGAGAGAGGAAATAACTGTCTCAGTGCGTAGGACGCTGAATATCTTCTTGTCAGACACCAAACATTTTCTTTAATGAAACCACTTCAAGGCAGAGACCCGCTCCTCCGCAGAGACGTGAGGAAGAAAGTTTCGGGGAAAGTTACGCCTTGCACGTCCACATCAGCCCTTCATGCACCTTCTTCCACGCCATCCAACTGACCACGCTGACCGGCGGCAGGACGCCAGCCTGACCGCCAAGGCCGGTCCTGCTCTCCTGCCAGGCTCGCAGGAGAGAGGAGATGGGTCACCCGCACAACGGGGAACGTTAACTTTCGTCTAGTTTAGCGAACAGAGCGGTGAAGAACAGACCGACAGAAGCCTTTGCCTTGGCTTTAAGCAGCGGACATCCCTGCAGCTACACCTCTTTCTGTTGCTGCCGTTCCGCCCCTCGCACGTTTTTGTCTTTGGCTATACGTAGCCTCTCTTTGCACCGCTGGATTGAAGCGGTTTCGCTTCCACTCGGCACCCCAACGCACCATCAAGGGATTCGGTGAAGAAGCGCCTCCGCCAGCCGCTGCTTTGTAGGCGGGAGGAGGGAAGCGCCGGTGGCGGGGGCCGTGCTGCTGCCGCGCCTTTCCCAACCCACCCTTCACCCGGGCGAGGAAGGCAGAGCCCTCGGTGGTCAGCCCGGCGACGGGCCCGAGGGCAGGGGCTTCCCCGGCGTCCCCCTCCCCGCCCCCGGCGCCGGGGCTGCGGCGCTGGGCTGGGCAGGGCGCTCCGCCGGGCTGCGGTGCCGCCTGTCGCAGCTGTCACCGCTCCCCCCCCCGGGATGCCAATTAAGAGACGGGAGCGCAGACAGCCACAGCCCCCCAGGAGGCAGCAGGGCCCTGCTTCGGTTTCAGGCTCTCCAGCGCACTTGCCCCCCCTGCCCCCTCCCAGCCACCCCGCATCCCCTCCCCTCTGCAGTAGCGGGGGAGGCTGCGGGGGCTGCTCGGCGCCCTTGCCTCTGCCTAAAACCTGGCCCCCAATTCCCACTCCCGGGGGCCACAGCCCTCCGCATGCATCACCCCCCCCCCCTCGGCCTCCCGGGTCACCCCGGAGACAGCACGGGGATGGGGGGGCGCAGCCCCGGCCCCCCGCATCCAGCAGCAGAAGGGGCGGGCGGCCGCAGGGACACCCCCCCCCCCGGGCCGGAGCCGCCCCCCGCGCCCTCCCCGGCGCCGCCCCCGCCCCGGCGGCCCGGGAGCCGGAGCAGGCAGAGGGCGAGTGGGAGAGGCGGGAGGGCGGGCGGCTGCGCGGCTCCCGCAGATGATGAACGCAGCGGTTCCTTGTAGCAGCAGGTCCCGGGGAGCGGAGGTCACCTGCTGACAAGCTTTTTTTTTTTTCCTTTTCCTGCATGCTCCTATTTTTTTAATGCTGTGCATGCAGTACTTGTGCTGACGCACAGAGGCACGCCTCTCCGCTGTTACAGAGTTCCTGAATTTACAATGACTCCACTGTCTAGCAAATGCCCTAGACTAAAGGAGACTGCATCAAAAAAAATTTCTTTTGTGCCCCAGGAGAGATACGGCTTTGATCACCTGAGATCTCATTACGGGGGGGGGGGGGGGGGGGGACACCGAGCCGGGCTCTCCCGGGGAGCTTTTCTTTTAGAGATGGACATCTTGCTGCAGGAATTGCGAAATGCCAAGGCTCCCAGAACCGGGCGAGTATAGACACACAATATGGCTCGGTTTATTGTATGCAATAGGCACACATCCAACATAGCATCACAAAAGAATTACTCTTATCTGATGTCTCTCCAGAGGTGTGTGCGTGTGCGTGTGTGTGTGTGTGTGCGCGGGGAGGGGGATTCCCACAGGGCAGAGCCCAGAGAGGAGTTTACGCGCAGCCCCCGGGGTTTTCTCTTTGTCCTCCTTATTCCTGGAGGAAAACTTCCTTCTGACTCGCGTCGTGTCCCCCGTGTCCCCCCCCGCAGGTTTACCGCACACGCTCCGAGGAGACCAAGTTATCCCGCTCTCCCCCGGGCAGCTCCCGAGTTGGGATGCGGACCTTCCCGGGCTCATCAGAAGACTTTACAACCACCCAAACCCAAATAGCATCTGCGATTCCGTGACCTCCCGGCAAACACAACAGCGATGTCACGGCACCGATACAAAAAGCCCCGAGATCCCCTCCCCGCCCCCAAATAAGCCGGGAGCCCCAACGCATCCCGTGGCTTTGCCGTGCCCGGTCTGCCCGACCCCGGACCGAGCCGGGGCATCACCGGGGCGCTCCGTGGGAGAGGAGTTATCGCAGGGGTGGGTGCGTCCTGGGGAGCAGAGGGCGATCAAACCCAGAAGGAAAAAAAAAAAAGAAATCTATTTAAAGCCAAGGCGCTGGAAGAGCTGCCCCTCGGAATTGTCAGCTTCCTACAACTGCGGCTGGAAAGCCATTTTTAAAAATAGACGCCGCGAATAATGTGGTCACCGCCGCCTTGCGAAGGGAACAGCTGGCGGCCCTCCTCCGGGGGCGGCGGGGCCCCGCGGGGTGCCGGCCCCCCGCAGCCCCGGCTGCCGGTGCGCGGAGCGGAGCGGCCGCCCTACACCTGCTGCCGGCCCCGCACCGCGCACCGCACCGCGCACCGCAGCGGGCAGGGGGAAACCTGCGGCTGCGGCTGCAGTTCAACAGCTACGGCGCCTGCCTGTGTCAAGGAAAATGCCTGGATGCACAATCCCCCCCCGCCCCGTTCCCCGCACTGCGCGGCCGCCTAAAACACTTTCCGCACTTTTTCCTCGCCAGCAAGCGTGGATGTTGCGCTCCCGGGGGAGCCGCGACGCTAAATGTCCCCCCCCCCTCCAGCCCCGGGGACCCCGGGCGGGCGGCGTGGGAGGGAGGCAGAGCCTGGAAGCAGCGTGAGAGTGTCAGGGAGCAGGCGGGGGATGGAGGATAAACCTGCGCCCATGCGAGTCTCAGCCCTCTCCACCACCCCCCCCCCCCCGCCCCTTCCCTCCTGCGCCCTTTGGAGATCATCTCCTACAACACCGGCATTATCTAAACAGCTTCGCAAAGCAATAAAATACAGTTAGATATCGCTCAACATCTGGCATTAAAATACGAAGAGAGAGAGAAAAAAAAATCACCACAGGACTTTGTTTTTACGACCGAATTTAAGTGCTGTCAGGTTGGTTCACTCGCAAGTTAACTCCTTCCAACAGCTGGGAGCGTGGCGAGCTAACCTGGCCTATTTTCCTCCCCCCTCCTTCAAAACCACAAAGAATCGGCTCATCCAGGCTGTTTTAGTTACTTTCCTACACGCGATCTGCCGGGGTCTGCCTTGAACAGCCTCCCTGGCAGCGGAGAAGCCCCGGGCCCACTCGACTCGCGTGTGCGTGTGTGCGTGCACGGGCTCCGAGGGGTGGCCGAAGCCCTGAGCCCTCCAGCCCCGGCTGCTGAGTCACAAAATCGCGTCCCCTGGAAATGAAATCCAGGCGACGCTCGCCCCGACTCGCTGCCACCTGGACACGCCACACAGCCGGGGAAAGGCAAGTTTGGGGGCAGGCTTCCCGGTGGGTTACGGAGGGGGGGGGCGCGGAGCCCACCTGCGCTCCCTTCTCCTTCCCGGGGCGCCGGGCACCGGCAGCGCCCCGCGGCTGCGGGCTGCGGGGGCCGGGTTCGGGCGTGCGGCGAGCCCCGGCGCGGAGCGGCGGGGGCTGCCGGCGAATCCTCGCCGAGGAGAGAAAATAGGCTGGGTTTGCGATTCAGGCAGTTACTAGGGCAGGTAATCGGCAGGGAAAACGAAAGAAAAGCCCTCGTTAATTTGCGTACAGGACGACGGCCACTCCCTTCGGGAAACTCGGTGAATTTTAAATGGTGGTGGTTAATGATTAAAAACCCCTTTAAACTCGCGAAATCACATCATTCGGCAGAAACGTCCCGAGCGAAAATTCCACCACCGCCACCACCGCCTCCCGGTTAACGCGTCCGCTCCGAAGCAGAACTTGGGGCTACGCGAACATCGCTACCGAGCGCCCGGCCACTTCGGCGAGGGCTCCTGCTCCGCTGCGGTGGTGCCGCTCGTCTCCATCTGCAGTCCCGGCCGCCTTCGTTTTCGCCCCCGGCGGCTCGGCCGTCAGCACAACACACCCCCCCCCGCCCGCCTCGCACCCCCCGCCGTCCCCCGGCCCGCGGTTCTGCCCCAGTATTTCATCACATGACCACTAAAGGGTTAAGGATAATACCTACCAAATCTGCTGTGGTCTTGCCTGGTTCCCTGGATAGTACCATTGGGGAAGATTTCTAAATGAAATCCAGTCCTGCAGTATAGCTGCCTCCGCCTGAGGATCCCCTTTAAATGGTCCAAGTCCGTGACCGCAGGCCCCCTGGGTAGCCCACCTGCCTCAGACTGACCCAGGTGGTCACTTAACAAAACCGGACTATCCACCGGCAAAACGGGCACATTCCCAAAGGGTACTGCATCCTGCACACCGAAATAGTTCCCAACTTCACCTAAGGGAGCCATCAGAAGATTCTGCTTTTAGAGAATAAGAATAAACAATAATGATGGTGCCAAACCCAGGAGATATAAGATTAGGTATATTCCACTCCTCTCCCCTCCCTAGCGCAGTTACAGAGAAAATGTTCTTTCTTCAATCCATTAAATGCATAAATAAAAGTAATATTCTGTTTTGACTGGTACAGGTTCAAGGTCAAACCAGTTAGTCTACGAAACCACCACTTTATACTCACACACTGACATATTTATAAACATATAGATGTGTATATCTATATAAATGCATATATCCCCAGCTCTTAGCAAGCAATACGGTCTTCAGCCCATCCAACTGTAATAAAGAAAAAAATCCGTAGTTTCTCCATTTGGTTTAAGATAAGAATGACCATAGCAACTTAAATACCTAGGCGTTATAGGGATTTTTTTTTAAGATGCACAGGCTACGTCAGGATTTATGGATTCTGACTCCAGAAAGGCATGCGCTGTTTTTACTCTATAACAGACTGCATACATCAGCATGAATCCTGCAAAGGGGGAGGGGGGAAATCTCACGTTGTTGGCTGAGATAAATCCAAAAAAAAAAAAAAAAGGAAAAAAGAAAAAGGAAAAAAAAAAACTTTTGACGTCCAAATCTATTATCCAGAATTCTCAGGAGGCTCAGCAGATGTCCACTGGTTTAGGATTATTGACGATCCACAAGCAAAGCAGCAACATACAAGTGCTTGTGCCTTTCTTGGCTGGCTCGAAACAGGTGTTGCTTCTGCAGGGCTCCCTGTGAAATGTTGTACTCCAGCACTGAGCTGCAGCTCTTGACTGTGGATCTCCATCCAGCACGCAGAGTGGCGCAGGAAGAGGCATTGGGCTGGGTTTAAGGTAGTCCTGATTGCTGCTGGAAGGATTCTCCGGGGTCCTAGCGCTCAGCCCTACCTGCTGCAATACAGAGCCGCTTCCAGCGCTTAGGCAACGGCGCGGAGCGGCTCTTACTGCTCTGCGGCAGCGCGGCGCACGCCGGCAAATAAATAAATAAATACATAAATAAGTGGGCGAAACTTTGGGGGAGGAAAAAAAAAAAAAAGCGGCGTGATGCTAAATATACCGAGCCCGCCCGCTGCGGGAAGCGGGCTCCTCGGGAGATGCCCGCAGAGCCCGAGTCCCCCTTGACATTGGCGGGGGGGAGCAGGGCGGGCAGCGACCCCGGCCTCAGCCCCGGCCCCCCCCCCCCCCCAGCCTCAGGTAACCGGGCTGCCACTGTCCCGAGCGGGCTTGAAACTCAGCTCCGGAAGGCAAACCGGCGGGGTCGCGGGAAGTTTGGGAGCTCCGTCTGTGTGTGTGTGTCGGGGGGGGGTGGTGTCTGTTATCGCCCACGCCGCATTTTTAATTTTTTTTTCCCCCCCTTCTCCACTCCGGCCCCCCGCCGCGGCGGTCCGCAGCCCTCCCGCTCTGCCCCTGCGCTGCCGGGGGCGGCTCCGGCCCCAGCCGGGTGCCGGAGGAGATTGGGGGGGGGGGGGGGGGCGGGCAGTTTTGGGGATGCCGCCACGGGAGCGGGCAGCGCCGGGACCCCCTCGCCGCCTCCGGGGGCGAATCGCGGCTCCCCGCGCCCGGGGTCGGCCCAAGTTTTTGAGAGCGCGGTGGAGGGAAGGGGGGAGGCGGGGGTGCCGATGCTGAGTACGTGTTCTTCCCCCCCCCCCAAAAAAAAAAAAAAAGTTATTTAAAACCGCCAGGAGAGACCCGGCGAGAGGGGAGCGGATTTCTGTTTCTTCTTCTGATGCCGAGGATTGGGGTTTTGCCGCGCTCCGATAGAGCTGCATTAATTAGCAAAGGGACAGAAGGGTCTCCTGCCTTTGCAGAAGGCTTGCTCGGGCAGAGCTCAAGGACCCGGCACGATGCAGAGGCTTGCACGGGGGAGAGGACAGCTCCGGCAGCCCCTCGAATTAAGCGCAAAACCTGAAGACAGGCTCTTTTGGGGGTGGTGGGAAGAGGGGCAGGGAGAAAGGGAAAAGAAACGTAATATCTTGGGGGCTGGGGGGGAGAGATTGCATGGTGTGAATGATAATGTGCATCGCTGAGGTGGTGGCGCCCAGGAAGGTCACTGGTGGAGGCTGGAAAGAGCTCCGGGGAAGGAGAATTTTGCAAGGTGGTTTATTAAAAATAATTGACTTTCTGCGTGTCCTCCTGCTCGGTGGGCATTCGTTTGAGGGGGCAGCTCTCCTTGCCTTCCCCACCACAAAAGGCAGCAGCCCAGCTCTGACTGGCGCAGGCTTTATGCATCCCCCCACTTGCCACTGTGACTTAACACTTGAGAGGAGGGAAAGAGACTTCCAGTTTCCACATCTAGTGGGGAAACTGCAGCAGGGAAAGGCTGTGTCCTGAATCCCCAGGGACCTTTAGGGAACTGACACACTCCATGCCAGTGGCGCACAAGCCACCTCCCTCTCATTTGACTCCATCGGTCTTTATTGCTATTTGAAGGATGGGATACGGAACCTTCAGAGCAGGGTCCCGTTGCACTAGTTCTGTACAAACCCACAGAAAGAAACAGTTGCTGCACGTCAGTCCATGCATTTTGATGTGCAAGAGCAGACGAGACCCCCAACAGCAAACCAGGAAAATCAGCACTCTCCGGTAAATAGTTCCATAGCATTTACCCTGTATATCGGGTTTAAGGACACTGCTCACACATGCACACTGGTTATATCAGCATGAACAACTGCAGAATGACTTGGGAAAAACTGCAGAACTCACCATGTCAAAAATCATTATTCTTTATCAACTGGATCATGGCAGTACCCAGAGGCCCCGCGCAGGGCTCACAGTCCCATTGTGTTGGATACTGTAGACACATGTAATAAGAGAGATGGTCTATGCCCAAAGAGCTTATGATCTTAACCCATGATGAAAGACAACAGGTGTATACTAAAGACCCATGGGGGAAGGATAAGGGAAAAGCAGCCTTGAGAATAAAAAGCAACAGGCCTGGCCAATGACAAGTGTTTGGTGTCAGAAGGAAGTTTTAAGGAGATTTGAAGGAGAACAATAAAGGAGCTTTATGGTTATTAATGGGAAGGTTTTTCCATGCGTAATGGCTAACTTGGAAGAGAACGTAAAATGGCTTGTTAGGAAATTGGACTGCTGAAAAGTGAAGGTTTGTGCCACTGGCAAAGCAGAGGGAATACTGCAGAGTGACTGAAGGGCCTGGTATCTGGTGTGCTCTCAGTCTAGAAACAACTGGGAAAGAGGCTCCCAGCTCCTTTACGGTGCTTTAAAATTTACATTTCTAGTCCCAGGGAAGAGTACTATATGGAATTTTAATTTTTTCTCTAGTCCAGGATTCAGTATTTTCTATCTTGTACTTCACATCAGCATACCTTATGAAAAATATCTGAAGGTAAAGAAGAAAGTATTGGTATAGTTGCTTTTTTTTTTTTAAAGAACTTAAATGAAAGCCCACAGATTATTGGCTATAGGAAGTTTAGTGTTATAAAAGTGTTATCTAAGTTGAGGCTTTGATGTCTGAATTACTCATAAGTATCAAAGCCACACATGAATTATGCAGGACATCCCCAAAATTATACCCATCTGTGAGTAGGTGGTGTTCCAACCCTGCTTCACATAAAATCTATGTGTGATGTGTAATGTCAAACTTACCCCTTACAGAAGTTTGGCTTTACTGATAGCTGGGGCTGTATTAAAAACCTACACTTTTATCCCCAAGACACTGAGGCAGGAACATCCCTACCCCTAGCTCCCCTCTACTCGAGATTCACACCCACTTCCCTTATACCCTCCTGGAATTAAAGACTGCATCTGCCACAGTGAGTCATCAAGAGCTTACTCATCAGCTTTATGCAGGATTTTAACTCCTGCAAGCAGAGCTGGTCAGAAGGATCCTGCATTTCTTGAGGAGTTCCTGGCACACACTCTCCTCGCACGTACCACACTATTGTGACACCTCTGGCAAGTTTTAGATATTCTGACTTCTTTTTTTTAATAAAACTGCTTCACCTGTACTCTGCCAACCAGTTCAGCTTTACATGAACTTTTCACGTATCAATTTTTAAGTGTTGTTTAAAAAAATAAATCAGCCTGCCATAAGAAAATGTGGGGTTTTTTTCATTCCCCCAGATTGCACGATTTCACCAAAAGTACAGGATCCTATTCTGGGCCTACAATCTATCTAACAACTCATTTATTTTCCAACTTTGCAGATGGAGAACTGGAAGACTTTTCTTATTAAAAAGACTTTCCCATGAAACACATGGCATTTGCCATTTTTACTAAAATGTCTTGAGTCAGCAAACTTTTAAAAGCTGCTTTTTTCATAAGTCGAGACTACTGTATTTGCAGATTTCTTTACAAATAAGGATTTTTAGGGTACTTTGAAGCATGATATACACCTGGATATGATAAGAGTATTCATTCACCTCACCTCACTTGAGGCTGCTACAATGGAGACGTCGAGATCTAAACTACTTGTTCTTTAACGCAGAGAAATAGGAGCAATTTTAGGGCACAAATCATCTGACCTATTCTAGGCGTCTACTTTAGGATGACATGACTCATGCTCTAAAGATGCTTAATTCTTCTGCGTGTATGAAGGGAGCCTATATTAGATGTAGACTTCTACATGACAGAGGTCTAGATAGGACTGGATGGATCCCACCTGCTGTGCTATACATGTGATTCAGCATTTCCCCAGAACGGCTGATGAGGGCACTAATCTATTAATATAGCTGCACAAATTAATCCTCCAAAGAAAACTCATGTCATCTCAGCAACTAAAAGTTACTGAAAGTCATGATTATGAAAGACTAGATTGCCTGGAAATAAATAAAATACTTGTGAAAACCTATTAGCCATGTGATTCAGGTTAACTGGATTAATATAAGAAGTGCCTACAAGTTTAGAAAATTTAAGCTAGAAGAATGTATTTGCTCTCTCACTTCAGAAACTGTAGAAAAACCAGTATTTATGACAAAAAAAATTACCTACAAGAATCCCAGAAGCCAACAGGAAAGGCCTCGTTTCCCAGTTCACCAAATTTTCAGACCAGCATAAAACATGCAGTTTAGATGGAAAACACCGAGAAAACACCAGCATCAGTGTCGCCATGCGATACGCAGCCACAGCAGGATATCGGACATGAATTTCTTATGGTGTTATGGTATTTTGCCGCTTCCAGGAATTAGTGAATCTACGTTAAATAAGCATTGGCAGAATATGATCTTTGTGACTGTCCTAGGGAGGGAGTTATCAGGCTATATGTTTTAAGATATCTTAATTTAAGTACAAAAGTAATAATGCCATTATCGGTCAGATACAGTTGAGTGCATTGACACAGGTGTTGATATAGTCTTTTGGAATGCATGTCCTCGTTGGTAATACTTGAAGGTAGATAGGGTGATGTAAGTGTGAAAGCTGCCGAAATACGTTTAAAATTTCTCCGATGTTTGTATTTGTACATGGCTTGTATCTGCTGGTTTTAGTAATGAATTGATTGTCCATCATGTTGCAAGTCCCTCCAGCTCAAGAGCCAAAGCGCCGTTGACTGGAAGGAGAAAAGGGGAAGAAACCAGAGCTGCCACGGGTGCAGGTGACCGCAGAGGCCCCCACATGGCAAGCGATTTGCGTGGCACGGCTCACACGACTGCTCCCTGGGAGAACGGGTCTGCCACTGCCCGCCCTTTGCCTTGCTCACCTTCCCTGCCCAAGCACACGCGGTGTCTAATCGAAGAGGTTTCTGCCTTCTTCACGCTCCCAAACTGTTGGAGCTCATTCGCGACTGCAGGCTCGGCGGGGTTTGCCGGCAGGCCGCAGGGCGTCCCCGAGGTTCTTCCTTTGCCCGATGTACTGTTTTTGCGGATAGTTCGCTGTCTGAAAGATGAGGTGGCATTCGTATGCCAACCAAGTCACATACCCAGACCATCAGCTGGACGCTACTTACCGGTGCTAGACCCGAGCTGCAGCCGGCGGCCGGCTCCTCGTCACCTCCCCGGGAGCAGGGAGAAGGTGCCTCTCGGCGCTGGCTCAGCCCGGCAGGAGCTCGGCCGTGTGCCCCCGCCGCGTGCCGGCGGCCGGCCGCCGTGCCTTCGCCCCGATGGAGACGGTGGTCCACGCCAGCTCCGTGACGGCTCCACGCCCGCTGCCTGCAACGGCCAAAGGCCTCGCCAGCTTTCTCGATGGAAGCGATTACCCCTCCACCTGCGGCGCCGTGGCCGTCCATCCCGGACATTTGCTCCCGCGCCACCCAGAAAGGCCTCAGGCCCGCTGAGCTCTCGCCGCCTGCAGGAGGCGCCTCCGCGGGCGCCCCTCGCCCGCCCGCCCGCAGCCCTCCCGCGGGGCCGCGGCGCCGGAACCCCCCGGCGGCAGGCGCGGGCAGGAGCGGGGCCGGCCGAGGCGAGCGCCCAGGGCCGCGGGGCAGGGGCAGCCGCCCCGCCGCGCTTGTGCAAGGCTCTCTTGCCCTCTAGCGGGCAAAGCCAGCGGGGCGGCCCCGCCGTGCCCCCCGCCGCCGCCGCCGCCGCCCCCCCGGGCCTGCGCTCCTCCCTACCAGGCCGGGGGCCGGGGCCCGCGGCCCGCCCGGGAGCCCCGGTCCCGTCCCGGGAACGGCCCAGCCACCCCCCCTGCGGCGAGCGGGCGGACGGGGGGGGGGGCGGGAGGCCGGGGGTCCGAGCCCAGCCCCGGGCGTGCTGGTCCCGTGGCTGATGGGCGGTTGCGCTGAGGGCGGTGGACGGCCTGGATGGGGAGCACGGCAAGGGGAGCGAGCGCCTGTCCAAGATGTTGCCTCCACCACCTCCACCACCACCACCACCACCACCACCTCCACCACCTCCACCACCACCACCACCACCACCTCCACCACCACCTCCACCACCTCCACCACCACCACCACCTCCACCACCACCACCACCACCACCACCTCCACCACCTCCACCACCACCACCACCACCACCTCCACCACCACCTCCACCACCTCCACCACCACCACCACCACCACCTCCACCACCTCCACCACCACCACCACCACCACCACCACCTCCACCACCACCACCTCCACCACCACCACCACCACCACCACCACCACCACCATCACTCAGCCAGCAGCGGGGAGAGGGGGCCCCAGCGCCACGGCCCTGGCAAGCAGCGCTAAGAGCTGAGGGCAAGTAAGAGCACGACGGGGCAGCCGGAGGCACCATCGTCTTCGACGGGTGTGATCCCCTCAGCTGGCCGTGGCGGCTGACCGGGTCCCCGTTGCTCGGACCGTAGCCAGCTGAGCAACGGATGGGCCCCGAGGGGAGCGCGGGGCTGTCCCCCCCCCAGGTGCTGGGCTGACATTGGGTGCCGGCTGCTGCTGAGGAAGGGGAGCAGTCGCTGAGGACAAGGGTGCCCCAGGCACGGCCCTGCCACGCAGGGACCTGGAGGCAGCTCTGCAGGGAGCCAGCCCACGGCTGAGTGGGGTGGAAGCGGAGCCGGAGGCTGCGCTTGGGGAAGGGAGGACGCCCGTGCTTGTGGGGTGTGTTGTGGTGTACCATAGGGAGACCAGTTCTTTAAGTAGTCTAGCCTGCGTTTACTAAAAATTCTCCTTTCTCGCTAATGAATTAGGAGATATTGCAGTTATCGCCATCTCCATCATCTTCTTCCTTCCCAGATCCAAATCAGTAAAAACTCTGTCCTTTCCTACATTATTTTAAATGTGCTGTCTCCATCTAACCAAAGATCTTACACCACCACTAGGAATTCTTGCTTTACAAATATGTTTTAGAAAATTTGCATTTCTTTTTAAACGTGTCAGTGGCTGACTTTCTTCCTGTAGTCTTCAGCTTGACTTTACCACCTTTCCCCATTTTGTAAATCAATTTTATACTTTCTCCCTCCCCATTTTTTAAACTATTGTCAGTATTATATGTTGCATTTTTGCTCTGGCTGCTGTTGTAACCACTGAACCACAACAGGCTTAAAAGTTGTCCTTTTTATGAAATACAGCCACGTAACAGAATGCAGAATTTGAGTTTGTTTTCTTCCTCTCTAAAGCTTTCCTCCTCTCACTCTCATTTATAATTGCCCATTCTTTGGGAAACCCCAATACCTCTGGGGTGACCGTCCCCTCTCGTTGTGGTTCCTTGAAGCAGGGTAGTGATGAAAAAGTCCTCTGTTTGCCAGTAGTGAATGTAGTCAGGTCATTTGGAATGTAGTCACTTGGAAACCTCCACTCTCTGCTACAGTTATTATAATCCTTTGTAATATTTTGCATGCCTGTGTCTGTTTCATTTGCTTAAACACTATCCAATTACTTCGTTGATAACTAAGATAGTTTGCATGGTTTTGCCTGTTGATTTCCTTAATCATTCTGCTGCTATTTTACCAATAACTCAATAGTATGTAACTGCACTCTGAAGGGACAGAAAATAATATAACCATTTTCTTCAAATAATTACCCTGGGTACGTACTAATGTTTTCCTTTTGACTGGCCAAGACAAAAGCATCTCTGACTAGAATCTCGGCTTGTTTCTCCTGAACTTCCTGCTTTTACAGCAAGACCGGAGACCCTTCCCTATTGTATGGGGCGGAAAGGGGCTGCTCTGGAGAAGTCAGTAGTTGTGGGGAGCTGAGGGACTGTAAGATTACTAAGCCATTCCCCATAGAGGACTGCCATCTTCTGTTTAAGCTATTTCTGTTTGCCCAGTCTGAAGAAGTTTATAAAGGAACTGGCCAAAAGTATGAGAATGAATGCTTTACATTTTGGAGAGAGTGGAAGGTCATGGAAAATGCACACCGTCTTTTGGGTTCGAGAGACAGTGTCTGACCTGTTTGATTCTCCAGTTAACGTAAGAACATAAGAAAATGGTTAGAGCAGACCGGAGTACAGCCATGCCACTACCTTCTCTATGACAGTGGCAGCGGGAAACACCATCTAGGGAGTACACATGTTCCTGGCCACTTTGTGCAGTCTGATCCCCTTGTTGTCTCCCAGCAACGACAATCACTGGATTAGGGATGCTAGAAGGTACTACCCTGCATTCTGCCTTTAATATCTGCTTATAGACCTGCTGTCCCTGAATTTGCCTAACCCTGCTTTGACCCTGCCTCCATAGTCTCCTATGACAACAAATGCTGGAAGTTCATTACTCTCATGTGAAAAAGAACTTTCTTCTATCAGTTTCAAACCAATCTCCTGTTAGTTTCATTGAATACCTCCCCATCCTTGTGCTGTAACTGTTGAATAACAGGTGAATAGTAGTAACTCATTCACCTGATACATTCCCTTCATATTTTACTTTTTGGTCTCAAACTGAAGACTCCCGGTCTATGTAGCCTCTCCTCAGGCACTCAGGAGGTCCAAGGGTCTTACCTTCCCTTGAGGAGACAATAAACGTCAACATTACTGGACACTTAGGCAATATCAAGCTAAACTAAGGGATGATAGAAAATGGGCTCAGTGAGCGGGTTTACACAATGTGTTATGCGCATCTCATGAGGCAGATTATGAAAATGATTTCAACCAGAAGAATCCCGGGGACATGCTTTTATTTGCTTAGCGTTAGGTCAGTTCTCCAGGAACTGGTCAAGGAACCTAAGTTTTGTGTACAGTATGTGTAATGTTTTGTGGAACCAACCAATGCTAAATTCCTTAACAATATCTGCAATGTGACCATCATCACAGATACAGCAAGCAGTGGACCTTTCATATAACAGATCTTGTAGTGTACCAGGGAAGTATCCAGGTGCTGACCATTATATAGTTCTGGTGAATATAGTTTTAACCATGGAGACTGTATCACAAGCTTAACTCAAGTGTCAATTGCTTGGCTAACTCTGCTAATGCTGTGTGCAACTAAAAATGTTTAAGTTTGACCCTCGTAGAAAATTCAATGGCGGTCAAGATATTAACATGGTGGAGTGCTGATCCTCAGACAACAGCAACATCACACACCATTAAATAACACTGGTTAGACTTTTTATGTTTTAGGGTATTCACCATCTTGAGGTATTCAGTGCTCTTTCATCAGTGGCCAGACTATAGTCCTAACACTGCCAACTGTTAATGAACCACTACACTGACAAGGTGAAGGGGGAGAGAAGGGACTGCACTGTACAAATTGCCATCAGTGTAATCTTTTCACATGCTGTTGTAAGCCATCAAAAGTATTTCATATATTATCCCATGTGCTGGTGAAGAATTAGAAATGCCTGTGACCTAGCAACTACTAAGGTGTTTCAGATAAGGAGTTTTTCTCCTCCAGATCTTTGCCATGCACAGCTGCAACCTATGTTTGACATTACACAGGGAGTTAACCAGCGGTAACAGTGGTCTCTTCTAGCTTTAAAATATGTGAAAAATTGGCGTTCAAGAAAAGGAAAAAGAAACCAACAACTGGTTCTGACCTACTACACAGCCCTCAATGTGACTCTCCCTCCCTCTCTCTGTCTTTCAAGGCACTGCTTTTATGAGGGTCACAACACACTTCTGAGTATCTTTATCCCTACAGAGGAGCTGAAGAGAAATGATTCTCTATTCCTCTGCCCCCACCCCTCAAAATTTATACTGGGTTTCCACATCCTACCCTTCATTTCTCAGAAAAACGGGACAAGGAGATGAAAAGCTCTTTACTGACAAGAGTTTGCTTCGCTGCCTTCATTGCTCCTCTTGATAAAAAACAGCTTTCCCACCCTGTTGTTTAGAGATTTCATCAAAGTCTGCAAACCTGAAATCCACAGTGGGGATTCCAGTCCTCTCCCAGCAGCTGTCATTCCAAGAGAGCTTAGCAATTCACTAAAGGGTCTGAAAAACACATCAGCACTGGGAATCCACAACTAGGATTTCACACCACAAATAGATGCCGTCTGAACTGCTTTGCTTTTTCTAGGCATTGCAGTGAAATCACTGACAGGCAACGGGGGAAGAAACTGTTCAGGAGGTTCCTGTGCTTCCTCCACTTAAACATTGCTCTAGGTTTGAGGAGGAGAATTACAATTACTGTCAGGGATTCTCAGGGACTGGCTTTATAGCACAACCAAGCACTGAGAACTCACTTCTGCAGATACGGACAAATTGGCTCTGACTACCTTGCCCTTACTGCAGTAGCACTGCAGCCAACAGAACTACGCATGCAAATCTTGAGACATCAGGCAGACCTCTAGTATTAGGTATCCTGCTTTTTTTAATGGGGGACAGGCTTGTGAAGAAACACATGGCAAAACTGAAGGAAAATTATCTTGCCAAGCCTTGTGTTATGCTATTTGTATAAATCTTAATATGAACAAGCAGAATCAATTTGTTTCAACTTTCTGGAATTCATACCTTGTATTCTTGTAATCATCTGATTGTTCCAGCTCTGTGTCTGGGAACCTGGTTCTGCTGCCCTGCTGAGCGCTGCTAAGGAGAGCTCCGATATACAGAGCTTGTAAGCTTGCTCCCTCTTTAGAGTACATGTTTTCTCGTTGTGTGGTTCCAGTGGGGTAATGGTGATGACACTGCAAGCCCCTAGTTCCTCAAAACCTGGAGCAGATTCTCAGCTTAGGTAGACTGTCACAGCACCACCCCATTGCTGGAGCTCTGACAATTGATAGGAACATAAGATAAGCACATTTGGGTCTTTTATTCCCTCAGATAAAAAACCCTCTTACAGTTCTTCACTGCAAACTCTCAGAACTTGTGGGCCATTCTTGGCCACAGCTTCCACAATTACAGAAAACTGTGGAAGTCACCATAGAAGGATAGATGAAAGCAAAGCCCGGGTACACCAAGCACAGGGAAATGAGTAAAAGATCTACTAACTGCTTAAACATTTACGGAGTCACTCAGTGAATTTCTGGAAAGACTGTTTGCAGTCCAGCTGCTCAAAATACTTGACTCTCAGTTGTAAAAGTGTGAGGACTGAGTCCTTAGTAAGTGTTCTTGAATAATCCTCTCTGTAGATTTGACTGTCACTAAGTTTTTCCCGCATGCAGATTTTGGTCCAGTAGTCTCCATATTTTATTTATAATTTGAGTCATATGATGCTTTCATAATTTTTTGTCTAGTCATTTTAAACATCTTTGTACAGTATTCAGACAAGAGTGAATCTTGTAGCTATTATTATATTTGCAATTTCCCTTGGGTGTAAGCAATGTCTATATAATGCAGAGTCTATCAAGTATTTAAAATTTATTGCATTTCAAAGCTGTTAAAAAGTTGAGGCATTAGAGTTTTCTATTAACAGTGAGAATGAAGCCTATTTCTTAGCATTTCTGAAAGGTAAAAATGAATCTGTAAGACACACAAATGCCACACTTGAAAAATAACAGCATACTGGTAATATGGTTGAAAAGAGTTGGTCACTTATAAGGATGTTTTACAAGTGGAGTCTCTCTTCAGCAGCAGAAAATCAAATAACTGCCATTACTGAAATGATTTGAAATTGTGCATTTTATAAGGCCAAGGGCAAATATTCAAAAAAGCAGAGCCTAAATTAAGACTGAAAGGCTAAGATTCTCAGAACTGCTCTTTGGTGTCTCTTTTTGGGCAATTACATTCAAAAACTCTGAAGATGCCTCCTATGAGTGCTCAGTAAGTGAACTTCAGAAAGTACATGCAGAAAATTAGGTCCATTAAGATCTCTTCATAGAATCATTTAGGTTGGAAAAGACCTTTAAGATCATCGAGTCCAACCATAAACCTAACACTGCCAAGTCCACCACGAAACCATGTCCCTAAGCACCACATCTACACATCTTTTAAGTACCTCTAGGGACGATGACTCAACCACGTCCCTGGGCAGCCTGTTCCAATGATTGACAACCCTTTTGGTGAAGAAATTTTTCCTAATATCCAATCTAAACCTCCCCTGGTGCAACTTGAGGCCATTTCCTCTCATCCTATCACTTGTTACTTGGGAGAAGAGACGGACACCCACCTCACTAAGGTTTCCTCTCAGCCTCCTTTTCTCTAGGCTAAACAACCCCAGTTCCCTCAGCCGCTCCTCATAAGACTTGTGCTCCAGACCCTTCACCAGCTTCGTTGCCCTTGCCTGGACACGCTCCAGCAACTCAATGTCTTTCTTGTAGTGAGGGGCCCAAAACTGAACACAGTATTCAAGGTGCAGCCTCCCCAGTGCCAAGGACAGGGGGCAATCACTTCCCTAGTCCTGCTGGCCACACTATTTCTGATACAAGCCAGGATGCCGTTGGCATTCCTGGCCATCTGGGCACACTGCTGGCTCATACTCAGCTGGCTGTGATCAACAACCCCAGGTCCTGTTCCCCCAGGGCAGCTTTCCCACCACTCTTCTCCAAGCCTGTAGCTTTGCAGAGGGTTGTTGTGACTCTTCAATGTCTTTAACTATTTACTTACCTAGGTCCTAAGTAAGGATAAGCAGGCACTGAAATGTGCCTGATTTTAAGCTCCTGATGTTTTAAATTCCTGGCCTCATTCTGCTGTAGTGAGATTACACTTTTCGTTAATCTGTGGCATTTTTTTCACATGTGAAAATTTAAAATACTTGCTTTACATCACTCCATACCTCCTTAGCCCTTCTGAAAATTATATCAACCAAGTCTAAATCACTAAAGGTTTCCTATTTCATAGGATATACAGAAATCACTAAAGGTTTCCTGTTTCATAGAATATACAGCTATGATCTTTACTTTAAAGTATTTGGGTAGTCACTGGGGTTAGTCCTGCCAGGTTATGGAGAACAGACATGAGCTGCCAAGAAGGCTGATAAGCATGGTACTTTTTTATTCATGGTACCTTTTTATTCACGTGATTCTTAAGCAAACTGAGAAGAAAAGCTGGTGCAGGCAACAAGATAGCAGCAAACCTGTATGCAATATATACCATGAGACAAAGAACATTAGCTTAATACTAAATTCTGCCTGGAACTGGCCTTCCAGCCTGACCTTACTAGCAATTCCTTTTAAGAGTAGTCGTTAGATAAACTACTTATGAGCAGAATGTGGTAAATGACATTTTTTTGCATCTTTTGAACAGCATTTAAGTACAGAGATCACAGTCTTTACTCCCTTCCCTATTAAACACAAAGCAGACTGCCTGCTGCCCCCTCACTTTAGATGGGCACCATGGGCATAAAGATAGCAGCTATTGCGTGTCCAGGGACTCTTCCTGACTGGGGCTGAATGTGGGTGCTTTGACCCTCAGGACTTCAGCCACCCTTGGCAGGCTGCAAATTAAAATCCTACTTCTGTCCACTGGGCAAATATTAGACAGCAACCTCAAACCTCCTGAGGTAAGCTTCACACAAGTGGCTCCAGTTGCAACTGCTCAATGGTCTAGAACTGCATGAGCTTAACCAGTCTTACTCCAAGGGGGAATATAAACAGATCAACTCAAGGTTAGTTACACCTAGATCATGACAAAATGAATTCACACTTAACTGGAGAGGAACTGTTCCTGACATTGCACTCCATGAATATATTCACAAATGCAGGCACCCCTACTAGTTCTAATGCTGGTATTTAGAACATATGTAACTGCTGAAAATTAATATCCATTAGGCTGTGCTAACAAAAAAAAGACTGTTCCAACTTCACTGAGGACCAGAGTGGGTATCTATTGACACAAAAGAAGGGAAAAGTTAAAATTTCTATCTCGTGAGAGATACATGTCCCAGTCCACAAAACAAACCATCAGTTTAGACTGACAGGCAAGGATTTCTCTCACATTGCAGAATGCTGTCTCATGCTCTTCTGAGGACATCTGTTCCCAGTCACTACAGCCTAGTTGGTTCCGATCAGTTCCAGCATTTCAATAGTACTAACTGCTGCTGCATGGCAATTACTGCTGAGTCTGCAGAAATTCATCCAATCTCTTTTTGCTGACAGCATAAGCTGTAAGATTGCAATGTCATGTGAGTGAGCTGTTTTCACATCATGTCTTCTGGGTTTTGTTTTTCCCCTCTGATTTCTTATAATTATTCTTACCCTTCTCTGCTTCTTTACCTTTTCAGGCAAGTGCAATCCAATTCAGTCATCTCTGATTTCTTCTCCTGTTCTGCTCTCAGTATGGAGCTATCTCATCAGTTCCACATTCCACCACAGCCTTGCCTTTCATCTTAACCATGCTTTGGTGTGGCTGTTTGATGACTGGAGCAAGAAATAGTCATTCATGTATGGAGTCCTCAAGCTCTTAATCACTGAGGATTTAGAGCAGAAATTCTAGTATTTTGCCCTTAATAATAATACCCAGTGACCTTGCACTGGTATTACGATATTTCATCTTGTTCCTACCCTTCTACTAAAAGTTCATTTAGTTCTTCTTGTGTAACAATCTGATCCTCTTCTTTTTTTCTTATCAAATTTGTCATCCTCAAACTATGAGATTCCTCAAAGAACTATGTGTGTAAAACAGAGACTAAAAGAATATGGCATTCTAGAATGAGACCCTGTATCTTCATACCAGCTATGGCTTCTGTGCCATAAGCTCTTTATCAAAGCTACCTTCAGCACCAAGGGCTCTGCACTGTAGCATACACATCTTCTGAAGTGCCAGAAGGAGTCAATATATCATCCTCCTTCCCTTCCTGATGTGAACTCAGCTGTGGAGGGTTTGAGCTACAGCAGAGCCAGGTGAACAGTTGACTTACTCTGTCCTGCCAATGATGTGCCACATCCATACAGAGACAATCCCCTTTGCGCAAAGAGCTCGTAGGAATGCTCAAACCTTAAGCTCTTTCTTCAATTAAGCTTTTCAAAATCAAGCAAAATTTCAGAGGCCTTTTGAATTTTCTTTTTTCTCTTCGTGTGACCATTATTCCCAGTGTTTGCTAGGTGGCAACATACATTCAAGAAAGGAATACTTTATGATATCCTGGTTCTCTGGAATACTGCTTTTTTTATTCTTGTTTAACCCCTTTGCCAGTTTTAGTACAGCCAACATTCTTTAACAGAAAATGCATCAAAGAGAACCACAAATTCAGATTTTAAATATCTGAAAGTCAGTAGAAGTCCTTGGGAAAAACAAAAGCTCTGCTTAAGCTTAAATTGTGTACACAAAAACTAGCAGCACCTTCGGGAATTAAAAACCTCCACAGTATAAATGCAACTAATGTGATCACAAAATAACAGGCCGCCTTAACATATACCTGTAAATAAAATACGATCTGTGTCACAGACTTGGTTAAGAGGGTTGGGGGATGGAGACTCAGAGGAGACTAATGTCAGCAACAGGAAAAGACTGCTTTTTGTTGGTGTTTTGTTTGTTAACAGGCCTTTTATTGAGCTCTTTCTGACATGAAAACCTTGATCCAGAAGCCTTCCAAGCACAAACCTCAGCCAGAATTCAGCAGAAATTCTGTGGATGCAAATCTCACAGGATTACATCTGGTATGCAGCGTACAGTGGCAAGTGCTCATATATACACACAAACAACAGCATCCACTTCTCTAGCAGTAATTTAGAGATTGGTAGGCAGAATTGCAGTGCTAGGTTACAAAGGCATACTGTAAGTCACAGAAAAATATAAAAAGAGGACACTCTTTCTCCTCAACTGAAGCTTTGGGCTGCGGTTCCAGCCTTCATTTCAGCTTGCATAAGATGTAAAAGATAACGAGAAAGACAAACAGAATTCCTCTTCCTCTTTCTCTCATCATCATAACACTCTTGATCACAACATTATTAGACATTTTTCAGGCTGCTAATTCGATGCCCACTGGCAGTTCTGCTCTCTCCTCTTCAAGTACATTTTAATGGTATCTCATCTGAAATTCATGTCTGGTAAATATAATAATTTTGATTGTAACTTAGATTCCCTAGTTATTAAATTAGCTTCTTTTCAGAAGGACTGCTGAATCTGAAGGAGAAAAAGCAGCGAATTATACCTGACAGCTTTAATGCTCTTATAACTATATTAATAAAAGATGTTGTGATTCATCATAGATAATATGTCTTGTGAAAAAAAATTTGGGTGAGGTGAGAAAATGATGCTAACAGCTTTGCAAAACTACTTACAATTTAAAATAATTTGGGTGGCGGGGAAAATGTGGCTGATTCTGAAGACTACAAAGTGTTCCAAATTACATTAAATTTTCTCTTGCAGAATCTCTGGTTTTGTGTAAAACAATAGGAGTAATTTCTACTTTCATAACTGCCAAGGTAATATCAAGTGTGGAGAAACCAGACAAGATACCTTTCATGAGTAAACATCTTACCATTTTTCTGATTTGCTAGAATGAAAGATGTGGCTGACAGTAAACCCTTACTTTCTATTCATAAACCTAACACATAATATTATTACCTATATGACAATAGGGTTGTGTATTGTACAATATCAGTATTATAACCCCAGGATTCATAGGAGAAGGCATGGCAGATGACTTTAATGACACACTAAAGGACTCAGGAGAAACCAGTGGAAATGTAAGGTACAAATAAAGGCATTCTTGTCCTTTGGCCCAGAACTCAATCACCTGAACCAAGCTGTATCACTTCTGTTTATAGATGTCCTGGAATTACTTACAGCACATCTAGGGGGAGCAACTTTTTATTTATGCCATTTAGATAGAAAGCTTGAGATAAAAAAAAAAAATCAACTGTATCTAGGAACAAAAAAAATAACATTATAATCTTCATACTTCAAGATTTAATATAAGAAATTAAACTAAGGGCTAGACTCTATCATCCAGAATTGTCCCATTCCATTTTCACAGGGGAATAAATCTTTAAAGATCCATTTTGTGTCAACTGCACATCTATGTACAGATTTCATAGAATCAAAGAAATTTAGGACTGGAGGGATCTCAAGAGATCACCTTCTCAAACTACAGCACTGGGGCAGAATGAAATATGTAAGAACGGTCCCAAAAGATAGTTACTTGATGTGTCCAGAAAAAAATATCCCATGAAGGGTATTCTGCAGCCCTTCTACATAGCTTGTTCCACTGCTTCCCTATATTTGTAACAAAAAAGATTTTTCTAACCTGGAAATTAAGCTGATTCTCCTTGCTTTTGCCTAAATTGATCACTATTCTTCCTAGAAAAGTCTTTTCCATGCTGGGAGATGTCAGCACTTCCCTCCTCTATTTTCCTCTGTTTAGACTAAACTAAATTGCAGGTTTTCCTCTTGTCTTACACTGTTGCCCTTCGCTGAACTCAATTCTATTTATTTATTTTTTTTAAAGTTTAATGTCCCAAACTGGAGATAGTAAACCAATTCAGGCCTCTGGAAAGCATCTCATCTAGGCATCCTTTCCTACAAAACATTGGACCAGACGATCTTTCAAGGTACCTTCCAACCTGAGCTGTTCTGTCATTTGTGTGGAGTATTCAATCCGTCTATCTCCCCGACAGTACATATCATTAAGTCACATCATCGCAGGTATGGATCTCATTTAGTTTATAAGTTTCTTCAGATCTAAGCAGTTGTCTTTGCAGTCTTGGTGTCCCATCTGTGGTTTTGGGGGGGTTTTGTCTGTCTTGCTTTTGTGCAATTGATTCCTCCTTCATCAGTGTAAAAACCTATATTTATTGCACTTTTTGATTTTAAGCCATGTCTGCAACTCGGGAGGATCATTTTACCATTCTGATTCCTTTTTCCAGTGTATTTCCAACTTCTTCCAGCCTGACATATATTTTGAAATTTATAAGCATATGGTCTAGTCACTCATCCCATCACATTGAAGAGAACTGTCCTCAGATTCCTAAAGCCTACATGAAATGCCATCTCGAATTGACTGTAAGCCACCAATAACCACTTCTTCAACGCAGTATTTTTTGATCAGTGGCCCTCATCCGTCCTTACTTTCTAGTGATTTCATCTAGGCCGTACTTCTTTAGTTACTTATAAAAAACAATAGGGAACAGAGTCAGAAGCCTTACTAAAATCTACGTAATTTTCCCTGCTTCATCTGTATCTACCAGGCAAGATAGTGAAGAAGAAAATCAGTTTTGTTTGACATGATATATTCTTGACAGAGGTGTGTCAGCAAGCTTTTATCAACTTAGCATGTTCTAGGCCTTTAGAAACTGCTTATTTAACAATTTTTCCCAGAATCCAGGGGTGGAAGTTAGTTAGGCTACCTGGCTACCTTGGGGTCACTTCTCTTTTAGAAAAAGCTATTATGTTTCCCTTTCTCAGTCCTCCACTGTCTCCTCTGTCCTCCATGAGTTTTCAAAGATATCTGAAATATCTGGAAATGATTCAGTACTTACTTGGGCTAGTTCCTGAATTACTTCAGAAGGTAGATGCAGGAAATGTGAATGTATCTATCTTACCCAAGTATCTTCTCTTTCTTAAAAAATATTTTGTTAAATATCCAGACAGCAGTAACCTTTCTTCTGAGTTTTGACGACTACCTGATGTTTGAGAAGTGTTAGAAACTTTGGCCTGTCTGCATGATATCCGTAATATTTATTACATGTGGGCATCCAAATTAGCCAGATATGTGGTGTGCTGGCTAATGAACCAGTTTACAGCTTTGAAAAAAAGTAAGTTACCAAAGGAAATGCAAACTAATTAAAATGTTTAACATAGAGGCAATTGCAACCTAGTAATTTTTTTTTAATGCTACTATGTAATGGTCTGGGGGTTTGCTCATTTGGGATCAAAACATGATTCAGATCATGACTAAGGATAGCACAGTTTTTGCAGAAAGGAGAGAATAACTTTATGGAATCTAAAGCCACTTCTGCAGGACATTCACTATTTGTTCTGGCTAAGCTGTTTCTAAGGCTAGGGAACAAAGATGATGAATAAGGTGGGTTAAGTTTTATGCTATCAAGTGTACGTAGAAGTACAAAAGATAAGTTCTGGATTGAAGTCCAGAACAGTTTTGCCAGTGACTTCAAGCAGATTAAAATCTTAGAGATTGTCTCAGAGTCACAGGAAATATAAGGGACTTTTAAATTGTGTCTTTTAAAAGATACAAAGGAACTAGAATAAGGTGCACTAAATAAGCCATAAAGTTAATGGTGGAGGTTCCTACCATGCTTTAGCCATTGCTGTCTTACATCTTCTTGTTACTTGTTTTTATTGGACCATAGTCTGTCCTGTCTCTTCAGAATGTAAATTACAACAAATTAGAATCAGTGGAGTTACAGCTAGGAAAATTTAAAAATTACATGCAAGGTGGATTTAAGACAGTGGATGAGTAGTAGCATAAGACAGACATAGGCATCCTTGGATTTAAAATCAAACGTGGACCCCAAAAGTTCAGTAATGCACAAATTTTATTTCTTTTTAAATTTGCAATAATCAACTGGAAACCTTTCAAATAATGCAATATTTGCAGAAAATATGTTACAAATAGCTTTTGCCTTCAGGGATTATTTCCAGCTCTGTCACTGTCTTGCTTTAAGATCTTAGACAAGTCATTTCAGCCTACTGCACTTCATGGTACCAAAAGAAGGCAATCAACCTCTAGTGACCCTCCACGGATGCTGTAATACCCAGTTCTTGATGAGGTACCCTAATCCTTCAGAGCAGTGGAGTCCCCTATTGCTCTCCCTGCAGGGACTCTGGTACCTCCCCAACTAGCAGTGGTAGCTGAGATTCTGGGGATCAGCAAGTAAACCTAGTTGCTCAATACACACAATATGACTTACAATAAAATAGAGATTATATAAAAAGAGATTAAGGAGCAGAGTAGTCTAAAAGGAGAACAGACACAGATTGCAGGGGTGTTAAGTCATTTAGATCCTACTTAGTTTGTAACAACAACTGCTAACCTACAATTTATTCAATATAATAATGCAATACTTATTCCTCAGACTTGCCTTCCACTTCTTCTATCCAAGTCTGGTAAGAGTAGTGGGCTCTTTTGGGTGCTGGGATGTTATCAGGTGTAACAGAGAGCTGTCATGGGTAGGTTTGGGGTAAGATGACACCGTGGACAGTCCCTGGTTTCCAGCAGGTTACCTATAGGCTCTGCTGGTCCTCAGTCCTCCACTGCTGCCACAGCTTCCTTGGAGCTTCTCAGGGCTTATGGAGTGGGAGGCTCCAGACTGACCTCAAGTCTTCTGAGTCAAAATGGCAGTCTCTCTTGCTGCTGTGGAGAACAGTAAACAGCTTGCTTTCATCAGTCACCTTCTCCCTGCTCACAGAGCCCCACCCAGTTAAGCTTAGGGGCAGCCTAGCATGGTAAGGCTGGCACTCCTAATTGCCTTCAACTACCACAGACAAGTAGGTAGATAGCCTCTGGAACACTGGGCCATCTACCTTTGTGAGCTCTCTCCGAGCTCTCTCTGCAGCAGATGATAGGAGTGATGTCTGAACTGACAGAGGATATGCATATTTTTCATGCAAGTCAAGACACAAAAGAGATGTAAATTCCAGTGTTCCCAAATACAGATGTCCATAAGCCTAGTAACAAGTTAGTACTTAGGTAAGGAGGGTATCACAACTTCTCCCATGCAACAGCAATAAGACATTCTTCCCTTAGCTGCACCTTGAAGTAACATCCGTGCTTCCACCTGTCATCAGGGTGGCACCCCATAATCGAACTGTGTCTATCTCCTTTGTTGCCAACTGACAGTGTATGTGCCCAGCAAGTTTGATATCCAAATCTGCAAGAGTTCCTTTTCAAGAATCTCTGCAGCAACCATAAGCAGTAAATAAAAGCAGCTTACGGTGTAGGTATTTACAGCTGAACTAAAATCATCTCAGTTCCCCTTACAGCCAAAAAGACTGAAACTGGTGTTCCTTTGGTTGAGATTCATGTGAGCCACTTTAAACACTTATCTTAGAATGAGACAAATCATGATGCAGAGATGCAATGCATACTTCTCCCCATTGATTGTAACAAGAGTATAAGGCAATTAATTCAGGTGCAGACACCTGTATGTAGACATTTACTTTTAGTCAGATAGATCTTAGCCATGTCTTACATACTCTTGCCATTCCACACAAACCTCTGTTACACATGGTTTAGCCTCACCAGTCCCTTTCCTCAGAAATTATGTTACAGCTGATTTGCTGTGGATCCTGAATAATACTGTAGGGGTACATCTTTTGTGCTACATAAGAGAGAGAGAGTGCCCAAGGACCAGAAGCAGCACCATACAGATGTCCTGGCTGTGCTCTGGACTGCTCCAACTAAATCTCTCCATTACAGAGCAGATACAGAGAGGCTATACCTAAGCTGCAGGAACATGAGACCCATAAACAGTGTGAATGCCACGTGAACTGGAAACTCCCTACATTTTGTGAACATAAGCCAGTCTGTGTATCTTCACTTTTTGCTCTTGGTATAGCTTATGCCTCCGTGGACGTGTGCAATTCAGATATACTGCAGAGTACCAACTCCCTCAAGTTCCCTCAAGACCCTTCCGTTTTCTAGAAGAGGGTCCTGTAAGGGACTGGAAATCTTCTCTGGGTGTACTCAGCCAACAGCTCCTGCCTGAATGGTGCCAAGTGGGGACCGCTCCCCAAAAAGCACCTTTGTGCACAGTTTCTTTAGGGATTTTTATTAGTGCCATTATTACTATGCCTTTGCAAGTGGCTCCAACAGTCCATTTTGATGTAGCTACAGACTAAGAACACCTCACTAGCAAATATACCAAGACTGCCCACAATATTTACACAAATAGCTATTTTTCAACTCTGTAAGAGCCAAATGCAGACATCTATGGAAACAGACTCTGCTGACCACAATGAACTTTGTATTAGGACTTTCAACTTTTATGAAAGGATCACAGAACCTTTTACAGTGAAGGTATGTTTCTATCACACACTCATGCTATTAGCTTAGATCTGACCCTATACTAATTTTAGTTACTAAACACACATATTTGGAAAATAATCATGCCTTCCCCTGCTTATACAAAAGGAGGTGCAATCAAAGATCATAAATAGCATTCTGAGCAAAAGAAGTAAACACTACTTAAAATAATGGAATACATTGCCCAAAACAGTAATTTAGAGTTTTATAATTCCTTTCTTTTTCAAAGAAATAATTATATGCACTTCACCATCTTCAGCAGCATTAAAGATGTTATAATTTAAGATAACTTTCATTAATAAATCACAGTAGTACTACAAAGTGTTATTAATAGTAGCTTTAGACATCGGTCTGGGAAAAGAAACAAGAAAGAAGGTATACGATGCTTCTTCTACTTCAACATTTCCAGAAAACATATATTTTAAAAATATTTTACAGGTTAAAATACTGATAATTCTGTAATTGTTTCTTTAGTAATACTGTGAAGTAATGTCTTTGCCATCTTTATTGTATTTTTTGAACTACATAACAATAATTATTTAAAATTATATCAGTCACATTGCATTTAAAAATATAGAGTCTGAGTCCCTAATAAATCCTTCTGGTTTTTCAAGTAACACAGATAAAATTAACTTTGCTAATCTTGACTTGTTTTATTGTACCCTTATGTACAATTTCCATCCCTCTCTCTTTTTAAGTACAGAATCTATACAGTGGAAAGTGTTAGGCAATCTTAACTATAGTTATTGCTGCCAACTCTTCCTATAAAACTTAGGCTGAAATACTGGTATAATTAAAATTGATGGCAATACTCACACTGATTTCAGAGAATGAAAGAAAAGAGAAGAAACGCTCCCTGAAATACAGTAAGGTCCCCACAATAAAATTTTATATTTACATGGGAAGCACTAGTAATAAGATTTCAGGAAATCCTACGATTACTATATTATAGGCAAAAAACATATAAATGATGTGTGTGTATATATATATGTATGTATATAAAGATACAGGTAAAAAGTCAAAATTATAGGATTTCACTTAGATATGGGCCTATCTTTTTAATCAGTGCTAGCAACACTACAGAAGAATGTTTGGAAGGGAAGAAAAATGAAGTATAACTTATGCAGCTGGAACCATGAGGAAAATATTAACCACTAAAGCTCATAATGTAATTCCATTACTTAAAAAGTTTTCAGGGGACCTCTATTATTGTTGCAAAAGTGCCATGGGATCTTATCATTAAAAGATAAAACAGCAGCTGAACCACAGTTCTCATCTAATACCAAGAAAGTCCCCAGTCTTCAAAGATTTATGCATACAGTTAATTTTATGCAGTAGGAGTAGTCTCGCTTCAGACCACAGAACTTTTCAAAATGCTTAATATTGGCCATAATATATGTAACTCATTACAGAATTGAGACCTACAGCCTAACTTGAAGAGCCATAACAAATATATTTTTCAAATTAAAAAAAATGCATGTTCCATCATGAGAGGATCAGTTTTGACCTGCATTTTTTTGTTCACATAAAAGCAGTACTTCAACAGTCTGCATACAATTTCTTTTATGAATCAAATATTTATCACAAAAAGGCCACTGCCAACTTAGAAACTGTTTTTTAAAATATTTCCAATTACATTACTAGTATCTTCAATTCTCAAATTAATTTTTTAAAAATAAGAATTTTGCTTTCAACTTTTTTCTCTGATTTTTCAACTTGACTTAAAAAAGTAATTCTTCTGAAGTTTGAGGGAACTTGTTACATATGCCAGCAAGGTGTTTTTCAGCTAACTACATAGGAACAGTGTGGGAAGACAGTTAGTGTGTTAGAAATGTGAATATAAATTAATGCTATGAGAAGTATTTGGGGACACATATCTTAGGCAAATTCTAGTTCTTTTCCTTTTAAATTGACTCTATCATGATAAGCTTTCAAGTAACTTTAGCAAGTTTAAAATACTTGGAAGATAAGCTACATTTATGGCCTAGCTCCTAAATGCAAAGATCGCTGTGAACTCTTATTTATGAGCTGAATTGTGTTATCTAGCCACAAAATGTTCACATTTATTTTCAGTCTTACTAGTGGATGAATGTTGCCTCTCTGGTAATTAGTTCCATGTCCATCATCTCCAAAGCCTATAAAATAACTGGACTTTCTGTAAACTAACAGCACATTGTCATCTTAAGGCTTCTTCATCAGAGGAAGGTATTTCAGCTTCCTTGAAACTGATCTCTCATCTGTTTGGTGGGTTTTTTTCTTGCGGAGGAGGGATGGGTAGCAATTACGGAAACATTCAAGGCCAGGTTGGATGGGGCGCTGAGCAACCTGATCTAGCTGAAGATGTTCCTGCTCACTGCAGGGGGGCTGGACTAGATGACCTTTAAAGGTCCCTTCCCACCCAAACTATTCTATGATTCTATGAATAATAGTCTCTCTAGCATACGAAGCAGCTTTGGAAATCCCTTTTGGAAGTCAACTCCCAACCTTCACCATAAACAACCTTGGTACAGGACCTTTGAGAATCTGGATAGATATCAAGGTATTGGCTGGCCAGCTTTAACAACTGTCCAGTTTTATCCAATCACCCAGTAGTTTTCAAAGTGCACTAGGATTATTTTATCAGTTTTAACAAAACTTGTCTTCCTTGTGCTTACATCCTTATCTACCTCAGAGTGTTTTCCTTGTAATCATAGGCAGATTGCTCTCATGTCTGTTGAAGTAAAATACAAGTAATACTCTTAAGAAGACCAACGTTAATTTTGAAGGGGCTAAAGAAGGTCTGGCTTTGTGAGACCTTCCATTTCAGTCTTCTGTCTGACTTTGGGCAGAATTTAATCTATGGTGCAGGTCTTCACCTACAAAACCAAGCTGTGCTATTTCCCATCTTTCAATTAGCTTGTCTGTTCAGCTCCTCCAGGAAAGTATCCGAAATATTGTTAGCACAGTGGCTAACCTACCAAAATCTTACTTTTGGTTGGAGCTTACTGTCAAATGTACATAGGGTAAATAAGTCAGACCACTCCCATGCTATTTCTCGTGAAATGGGGTCATGTATATAAAAGATGGCCTGCCAGCCTCTCCCTCAATTCACAAATGGCTGGTCGTTGCCTTCCCCAATCCAGTTATGCAGCATTTGAAGTCCCGAAAGACAGACGAGCATGATGGGTGGCCCTCAGACTGGATGACTGAATCCATCTCTCAACTCTTATTCTATCTAAAATAGTAAGAAGGGGTTTAGATTGAATGTAGCAGGAGTTAATTTAAGCTGTTACAAGAGTAAATGAATGCTGGCACTAAGCCTAATGCTCTTGAGGGGATTGGAGTTCTAGCAGAGAATCCCTGTTGGAACTTAGCCTAATGCTCTTAAAAAGACACTGAGATGTGGAAGTGGACCTTCAGGCATGTGGAGCTGTAGGTTTACTTGGTATTTTTAATTTTTGCTTTTGACTTTGTAACAAAACTTGGAAGAAATTAAGTTCCTGCCAAACATGATTTCCTAAGAATCACAGGAGTCACAAGGGTTTTGTTTCATGGTAGTGTGTTTTTGCCTTTTAATGTGACTTCACATTATGTTCATTATGCCTAACAAGAAATGACTGCATGGAAGTATAGTTATGTAACAATTCAATGGAACATTGACTCCTACAGGAAAATTACATTCCTAAACATTTAAGCAAAGATATTAGACCTTTCATTTGCTTTTGCAAATTTTCAGCAATGCAAACATCTCTAGTACAAAGTCTGAAGTCAACATGTAGAAAGCACTTGTTAAAAAAACAGATATGTCAGCTTGCTAAATGTAATGATTTCTGCTTACAAGAGCTAAGGAAGAGCAAACTGAGCAGGATGGGAAAGGGAGCCTCTGAACTAACATTTTAGTGCCACAGGGCATAGTAGTTGATGACATTTGTCACTCTGTAGCTCAATTTTTCTGATGAAACTCCTGTTATATTTACCAGACTGTCAGTGTCATTTCTACAGATGACAGCTATCTTTGCTTTCTGTCATAAACTACCCTGCAGTGATACTGCAGGAGGTGAAACAGGGCTATGTCTTAATAGCCAAGGGTTTTCTAGCTACTTAGGCATACATTCTAGCACCCACAAATATACCAGCCTGGTAATGGCAACAGAGGTGTGAGCCATGTTAGCGCAGCAGTAGCTTTGCACTCCCAGACACTGCACGCACAGGGTGAATTTACTGCAGGGAGAGAAAGGGTGGCTAAGGACACTTAACTTCCCCATCAGCATTGCGTGCTAGCAGTCATATGAGAATAGTTCTCCATTCACATTGCAGTTGTATCTGTTCCAGTCAGGAATGTCATCTGAGGAAAGACAAATGACCTACTTATTTCATTCTTACTCAAAAGAAAAACTGAAAATGCCTGGCAGGGTGCTGAACTAAACCTGCTTACCTGTGTTGTGGTCTTGTGTTCAACATCAAGGGATCTGGCCTTCAGAATTCAAATCTCTCAGCCATCCTTTACAATGTTTCTGGGATGTTGCCAGCATTCATGAAGTGCTTGTTATTGGCTGACACAGAAAGGGAAGTACTCCTAATGTGTTTGTGCAAATATTCTGTGTCAAACTATAAGACTGGGATGGAAAATATTTTGTCTCTCTAGAGGGAAATACAAACAGGGGACAGGAATTTGCTGCAAGTTTTACATCTCTACAGAAGAAGTAGGATTTTGCAGTGTGTGTTTGTGTATGACGATAGAGGGATTTTGCTGCTATGTTTTATGGTATCTGGGGATTAGAAAGGATTTTCCTGCATGAGTTACTTTCTAGGTCTCTGGGGATAGGAAAAAGATTTTGCAATGTACATTAGTCTGTGGAGATGGAAACCATTCACCCTGCATGTTGCACTCCTGGGTGATTTTGCAATAAGCAGTCATTTGTGTTTCCCAGAGAAGGTGTTTTTGAAGGGTTTCTATCCTGCTAAGGACTCAGGTGGCACATTCCTGAAGATGTCTCAAACACTTCACAGAATGACACTGAGTGAACACAACAAGCTAATGGAAGACTTCATAAATTCTGAGATGCCATTAGGTAGATGACTGAAATTACCATCTATGAAACTGAATTCATGACTCCAAATTCAGGTCAGGGAAGGAGAGTGAACTAAAATTACTTTAGTGGCACTGATGGGTCATCACTGTTTGTTAGTGGATAGAGGGCAAAAAGGCACTTCCATGTTTCACAACCTGTACCACAGCATTTGTAATGTTGACAACACAGTACTGGCTGTCATATCAGAAAGAACTGAAAGAAACAGTTTGCTAAAATGGACTGATTACGTCCTGAAGGCCTTTAACCAAAGACCAAAGTAATGGGAAATTGCATGCAGCAGTTCTCTCCCCAGTCTTTTCCCACATTCACATGGAACCACTAGAAATACTCTGAAAACATGGATACTGGCACTGCCAACCAACAAATGACATTTATCTTCCTCTCCACTTTACTTCATGTGGCCGCATCATTAATTCCCAGATGGCCCAATGTTTGAATGTGATCAACGAGCTAATGTTTGAGTGTGATCAACTAACTCAATCTAATCAAGGGCTAGAGACCTTTGTTAAAACTATGGTAGTGGACAAAAAAAAGGAGTCTGAAGCATTCACAGTGAGTAGTTGTCTTTGACACAAGTGATTACTGCTGGTCAAGTCAATTTGTAATGCTTTTCAGTTATCACCTCTGCCATGTCAGTTTCTGTAAACAGTATCTTCTGTCATCTGTATTTCATGAGAAACCCTACTCTGCCCTCGAAAAGGATGTTCTAAACTTATTCACGCTTTTGTTGTTTCTCATCTGGAACGTACACAGAGCAACACATCCATAGGCGACCTCTCCAACACTCAGAAAACCCTAACTGCACAGCACAGGCGCCAGGCCAGCCCTGCCACAGCGCAGGCTCACCCAGCCTGCCTCGCTCTGTGCGCTGGGCTTCCCGCCGGCCTTCAAACCCAACTCACGACCCACTGCTCTTCAGGTACTCAGCGGCGGCTTAAAGCTCTGTTAGAAGAGTCACGTCAGTGCGTAACGTGAAGCTGAGCTCTGCGAGAGACACACAGAGGTGGCGAGGGGCACCCTCGGGGCCGGAGGGCCGTTACAAGCCACTTTTCGCTCCCTGCGGCCCAGGCGAGGCCTTCGGGGCCCCCTTCCCTCACACAAACAAAACGCCTGACCCTGCCACCGCCTTTCCTCTCCACCAGCAACCCGCCGGGCCCTCTCCCCTTCCCGGGGGAGCGCCAGGGGCAGCTACAGCCCCCACAGACCCGGGCCGGCCGCGCAGGGCCTCTGCCCGCCGACCGGCCCCTCCATTTCAGCTTGTTTTCAGCGAAACGCTTGAAGCGGGGGCCCTGCCGCCTCCCCTCACCCCTGAGGCGACTACCCGGCCCGGGGTGAAGGGGCCGGCAGCCGGGCGCCTTTCCGAGGCGGGAAGGCGGCCCTGCGGCACCGGTCACTGCTGTGAGACCCTGCGCACCTCTGCCTGCGTTACCTCTCTGCCAGCTCCGTCCCCTCCGGTTTTGCGGGTAGCTTCCCTCCCGCTCGCGGAGCGGGGCCAGCACGATCCCGACGGGACGGAGCCGCCCCCGCCCCGCCGGGCGGGCAGCGAGCGGCCCCGCGGCCTCGGGCCCGGGCCCGGCGCTGCGCATGCGCACCGCGGCCTACCGCGGCCGGCGGCGGCGGCGGCGGAGGGGCCGGTTCGATGTCGGCGGCGCCACGGCGGCTTCCGGGAAGATGGCGGCGTGGAGAGCGGCGCTGGCGGTGGGCGCCCGCGCTCCGCTGAGAGGGCGGCTCGCCGGGCTGCGGCCCCCTCGCAGCCAGCGGCGCCCGCCCAGCTGGAGGGTCGCCGCCGCCGCTGCCGCCGCCGGCCTGGTCGGGGGAGGCTCCCTGGCGGCGTGGTACAGCGGGCGGCCGGGCGTGTTCCCGACGGTCCTGGCTCAGGTAAGGCGACGACGGCGGCGGCAGCAGCGGCAGCAGCGGCAGCAGCAGCATCCCCGTTCCGGCAGCCTCGCCTCCCGCCGGCGGGCAGCGGGGAGGGGGGGAGCCGGGGCCTGGCCCCGGGGGCGGGCGCGGGGCTGCGGGTCCCGGGGGCGGGCGCGGAGGAGCGGCCTGCGGGCGGGCCGGGGTCCGAGGGGGTCAGACCTCGGCCGCCTCGGCGCCGTCAGGCAGCTCCGGGCTGCGGGGAGCCCTCACCGCAGCAGCCGGGATCAGCAGCGTGTCACTTCAGCTAACCCTGCCTCTCGGCTCGCTGACGGGAACTTTGCCGTTTTCTTCAGTGGAAGAAGGCAGGGTTTGCCTTAGCACCGAGCGTTCCCCCCCCGCCCCCTTCGGTTGACAGCCCCGGTCACGCAACCTGACGGAGCTGTGCGGTTTGCAGAAGCACAGGGCCTGTACGGAGCTCCTCGTTTGGCCGGTAACTTTGAGAGCTTGTCTTCCTTCCACGATGCCTTGTCTACACGTCAGGGTGCTGTTAGACAGTCGTGCACCTTTCTTCCCCTTAAAAAAGAGTATTTCATGAAAATGGTGCTTTTATATCTCATACTTTGTCTGAAACGCATCACACATAAAGGGCTGATTTCCACTTAGTATGTTCAAAATGTGTGCTATGGATGTTAAAAGCTAGTTTGCCTTGGAGCATCAGTGTGCACTCAGAAGGTTATGTTCAAGGACAGGTAGTCATTATTTACGAAATAAACTTCACAAGTTCCAAAATACAGTTATACTACCCAACTTTATTCTTTTCATGGAGGTAGTGAACTCTTTCCCATTCTTCCTTCGGAGAAGAAGTTACTGTCAGTTAGAGTTGGTTAGGTATTTCAAGACTGGAAGACCTAAATGTTTTTTAGGCCGGAGAGTTTAGGTTGGATGGGGGGAAGAGGTCAGTATATGCTTGCGGTGCTGTTCCTTTACTTACATCTAGGAAAGCTTCGATGTCTTGTCTCTTAACGGATACCGAACAGGCTGAACAGCAGGCAAATAAAAAGCAACTTTTATTTTTGAGTCAAGAACAAAGAAAGATTTTTTTAAATTTTTTTTTTTTTATAGTACAGTCTTAATCATGGAGAATTTTTAAGCTGCATCTTCTTAGGAAACTCCAGTTTTTCAATAAGCGTGTTTCTAAATAGATTAGCTATTAGTCCTGATTCCTTGGACAGCACATGTTCAAACTGGTTTTTCTGTATACGGCTCCTAGTGAGGAAGGCATCCGTTATTCCACTAGAAATCCTACTGGAAACAACTCCTTGTTGTAAAGAGCCAACAGAATACGATTTTATGTTTAGTTATGTGACATTTTTCAGCAGCATTGTGTTATGTTTAAAAAGTCCTGTCATCGAGACCAATTTCATATATGTATGGAACTCTTGCATAAGTAGGTGTGTATGTAGGTACATATAAAAAGTGTTAAATGCAGGAAGTAATCACTTTTAAAGGGTGTTGAGTGAAGCAATCTAGTTCTGTTGCTGATGTGTTCATGGAGTAGCTTCCATGTAATGCATGGATAGTCCTACAAGTACACTTTTTAATTCTCAGGGGAAACTCCAAAAGTCTACAGTTTATTTAATTGATTCGGTTTTGGAGACAGTAAATGGATGGACTCTGCAAATGTTAAGTAGTTTATTCAATTTAAACTTTTCAGTTTTCCAGTAAAACTACTGTTGGAGATGCTATTGTAGTTACAGGCAAAAGTTCTCCGTATGTCTTGTACTCCATGTTGCTGCAATTAATGTGTTGAGCTTTTTAAAACTGCCTAAGAACTGGCCATGCAGAGCATAACACTAAGGCCAATAAACTGAAAGTGGAACTGGATTGTTAAAGCTATGAGCAACAGAGTGATAGAGCCAAAGTAGCATACTGCAAATCTTTTAAGCAGTTTAGATGCTACTTATGGCTTCTCATTGCCAGAAACAAGAAATACTCAAAAGCAAAACAGAGTGTTGAAACAAGTATATCACCTTTATTTTATGTTTTGAACCAATCTTTTTTCAGTGCAGAGGTTGTGCAATCCTGTTAAATGGAGATGCTTTTCACATTCTAGCAGTGGATAACTTTACTTTCCATTATTTTCCTTTTCATTATAACTGATCTTAAGCAGCCTTGCTTGAGACTCTGTTGGCAAACAATTCGGAACTGTTTGTTCATGTTGCAGTACGTTATGTAGTGGAAATGTTTGCAGCATAATTATGTGAAATATTACAGGTTAAGGCAAACGTTTGAAGTTAAACAGCATAACTTTCATTATCATTGTGGTAATAAAGGAATATGTAGTGGAAATGTTTATACTTCTGTCTCATCAACAGGGCCTAGCATTTGCTCTTGAGAATGCAGTGAGATTATGCTACAGTGCTTCCCAGTTTTCCTTGGTACTATAGTCTTTACTGTTGAATCATAAGAATGAATTGCTGCAAAATGGGTGGTAATTATTTAAAATACTTAACAAAGTGAAGCTGACAAAGTGACAGTGTATCTACATACTGTAAAGAGCCAAAAGAATATGATTTTATGATTAGTTATGTGCTGTTTTTCAGCAGCATTGCATTACGTTTAAAAGTCCTGTCATTAAGACCAATTTCATATGTGTATGGGACTCTGGTATAAGCGTAATTTGAGCCACTGAGTGAATTCTCGTTCTTGTCCTAAGCAAGATGTAACAACCATTAATAGCTTTGTTGCAGAATCAAAATCTTCATTGTAAATGCTTGCTGTTTGTTTAGTTTAAGTTGTTGAAGTTGAGAACTCTATTTAGATTTTCCATTACTCTCAATAAAACTAGTCTCTATCAAACGAGTCAGAAATTTTTCAGCTGTACCTTGTTCTAGACAACTTCAGAGATACAATTTACGGTTGAAGCTTGCAAACAACACATTGGAGCTAAAGTTCTGCAAATTCAGTATTTATTCTTTTTTTTTATTTTTTAAAGGTTTTCATTGTTTTAAAATCAAAGACTGATACCTTTGGTACCTAGTTTCTTAAATCTTTATTTAATTCCAGTCCTCACGTGCTGCTGCAGTGGGTTTAATCCTGCTCATATTGGTCATTGGCACTTCTGACTTCTGCTCAGAGTGAATGAGATTCAGCCTGTCTACAAGTCTTTGCAGAATCAAAGGTCCTGCAGGGTCAGTTAATCTGTTTCCCTTTTGTGAGTTGTATGGATAGTGTCTGTCTTATTTTGTAGTGGCTTATGTTTGGTTACTGCGTTCTAATATAATTCTTGTTTATTCTGGCAATAAATTTTCAGGTTGGGGTGGGTTTTTTTAAACTTTTTTTGGCCCAGTTTTTTATCAGCATTTTCACAGCCACTTACCTGTTTAACAGCTTACATTAAGTGGGTAGCATATTCATAATAAAACTTTCTATTTAATGTAAGATTACCTCAGATGTAATCTTTCATACTATCTCTTTAGAGCTTCACTAAGTGATTTATGAAGTTATTTTCATTCTCTATCTTCATTTGTTGACCTACTGTTTAGAAACATACAACTAATATATATTGGAATAATTCTTTAGTGCGAATTGTAAATCTCTACTGCATAAAGATTTTTGTAGCAAAATTAACATAATATTTTTAGAATTTTTTATAGATACCAGGTTTTAGTTCTATCTGCACTTGTTACTTACCAGTGAAGTTACATTGATAATATCCTAGACCATATAGCCTGTGCTATAGGTCTAGATATAGCCTGTGCTGGGAAAACCTAGGTCAATTTTTTTAAATGAAATGAGCTAGTCAGCTTGTATAAAGGAGAAGGGGAAAGAAGGGGGCCAGGGGAGTAAGATCTTTTGTTCTACCAGTGTAACTTAGAACAGGGATTTATGTTGAATTTCACTAAAAGTGTTTCTTCTGTTATCCTAACCACAACAGCCAGGTCAAAAATGTACATGCTGCATTACACACTACAGTGATACTACGCTGGGTGTTTTTCTTCTTTAGTAGTAATTCAAATGACACAGTGGTATATGATTTGTAGCCTTGATCGACTTGCAGTATTGTCTGCTGTGTCTTTATTATCTCAGAGCTTGCAGTTTGCGATACTGATGTGGCATTATATGGCCTAACGCTGTTAGAATTCTTTTGTTAAAGTGTGCTGTTCATCATGAGTCAGCTTTGCAGTCAGTTAGGTTACCTTTATCAGGGTCAAGAATCAAGTATGTGATTGCCAAAGAGTGCACAAGTGAATTTGGAGTGGCACACATTGGGAGGCTGTAGCACTTTGTGAGAGGCAATGACTCTGGCCTCCCCACTCCAACTAAGTTTGGAACTTGCCAAGGGACTGTAGCATCGATGTAGTACGTGCACAAACTGCAAATGATAAGAAAACTCTGAAAAGCAGCAGGCTACCAGAGACAGCATCTCCTGCCCCTGCTGAGTTTTTTACGGACATGTTTAGTCACTAGCTTCAGAAAGAAGAATATAATTTGATTCACCCTTGAAAAGTTGCCATCCCTGCAGCATGTCACATTTTGTGCTGAGTCTAAGTCACTGTTTTCCAAATGAAACTAACTGGAGTTGTTACTAGCACATATATGAAGCTATAAATGTGCAAAATGTTGTCTGTTTGCCGATAAACATGATTTTGTTTCGGCATTCTTTTTCTAGGGTTGTTGGACTATTAGTTGGTACTTAAATATTTGATACTGCTTACCTGAGGTGAAGAGGAAAACACAACTTACAGCAATTTTTTTGTCTGTTCTTGTTAATACTTTCTGTTACACAATTGTAGTCTAGTTGGTTCCCTTACCTTTTCTACTACTGCTTGTGTTGTGTCAGCAATGTGCTACAATTCTTCCAGGTAAGAGACTGGATTCCTGTCCTGGAGGTCTTAAACAGATACATGATCATACTGAAAATACTAAGATAATGCTTATAACAATGGTTAACTAATCATTTGTGCCATTTTAATTTTTTTTAGTGTCTGATACTTCTGAAATTCTCATTTTATTTAAAATGTGTTTATTGAAACAGTCATCTTTTGGACTGTGTTAAATTTTTTATTTCACTTCAAACTGCATTGAATGTTTCACCATTTTCCAGTTTTTGCAATGTTAACGATTCTTAAGAGAAGCAAAGATGGCCACACATGATAGTGGTGACTTTGTCTGTCACAATGATATGAAAACTGTTATTCCAAGCAACTGGGAGTAAAATACTTCTAATGATTAAAACTAGAGCTTAGTTTAGTTTTCCAGGGCTACATGTGTAACCACCACAAAAATTTATTTTGGAACTACTGCCTTACACTGTTTAAAGAAACCAGAATACTGTGAAGGATTCCCCAAACACCAGTTTGTTCAGGGAAGACCCCCTTGGTTCTGCCACTGTGGAGAAGGCAAAACAATATACTGGAGGGCCTCTTTACAAATCCTAGAGCTATGGAGAACTCAGTGCCACAGTTCATAGGATAATCTAGGGAGAGTGCTTAAATTAAGTATATCTCTTAAGTTTATCAGGGCTTTAGTAGAAGTCTCTGGACTCCCAGACTTAGAAGCTGATGACAATGGTTTAAAAAGTTCTGAAGCCCTATCTGAGGGCTTTGAGATGTGCACTGTGTCTCCAAAGAGATGAGTGCTGAGATACAGTTGTTTCAGACAAGTTCTGATATATTGTGCATGGTTTTCACTCAGGTAAAATTTCCAACCCAAATCAACAGATGATTTGCAAAATAATGTCTACTATAAGCAAGTTACTTTTTTAGTGTATTTTTACTTGATTGGTAACTTCTGGTATTAACATGTGTAAAATACATATGCTTCCAAAACAAATGTTGCATGCATGCCAAAAGCAGCATTTTGTTTAAATAATTTGAAGTCATTTCCTCAGAGCAGTGGAAGGAAGAAGTGCATAGCTCCAGGATTTTGATGGTTTTTTACACATCCTTTGTATACAGGACCACTTTGTGACTTAAGTTGTGCTTACACTACTTTTAGCTCACCTTTTCTCACTCACTATATTTCTGATTTTTTTTTTTTGTAATAGATGATGTTATTTAGGAAGGTAAGCTGTGCATAATAACTGCATGTGAAGGATTTGATCTTGGCAGATAAAAAGTATGTATGTGGCATTTGAATTTGGTCACCAAATGGAAAAAAAATAGTTTATTTCTTTGTAGGAACCGTTGTTTAATCTGTAAGTTTCGTGTAAGTGCTTTAAATTGTGAGACATTGGCAAATTTTGTTAGAATGAGAATTTGGGGGGGGGGTTCTTTGCAATCTGTTTTAAAAGCCTGGTTCATGCTGAGGGAAGCACGTTGCTATTAAGATGAGGTGTCTTAATAAATATAGAACCCCGGATAAAATTGCATAAGGATTTGTAATGATGTATGGAATCGCCTGGAGGGAGGAATGTGGTTCTAAAATAAAACAGAAAGAATATGTACAGTCTAATCTGAGGAATATACAGGAAGATTCTTGTGCTTACTCCATCATAAAAAGAAAAAAAGTTGCCTGCTTTTGTTGGCTCAAAAATCCTAGAATATATTTTTGTGTCCTAAGTAATATTTTAAAGTGTTTATCTCTGAGTCTTTATTCTATCAGAAATTAATTGAGAATGCAAATGTAACAGCACATATAATAGATTAGTAGGATGCTCACAAAGTAAAATTAAGCATGTATAAAATAAGAGTCTGCAGCATAATGCTTTAACAGGCTTTTGAAACTTAATGCAAAAGTTTTTAATCCACATCAAACATGCTACTCGGTGATAGCTTGCAGGCCTCAGAGAAGCCTCATATTTGAATTCAGCTGGTGCAAACCTGACCACATGGTCACATCATTAATGCTTAAAATCTATGTAGTAAAACAAGACCATGTAAAAATCATTAGTTACCATTTCTGTTGTGGGTCGGAGCATCTTTAAGTAAGGGGGTTTTTTTTAATTGTATTTTTTAAAAATCTCTTCCCTGCTATACCTTGTCCCTTCCTCAAAATGTTGTCCTTTGGCTTTTTTGCATCTTACTTTGCTGCTGACTGTTGTTCTCTCTGTGTGACAGAATGTATTCCGCTGTACGGCATGGACCGGGTCGCAGTGCACGGAGACAGGCAGTGGTCCTCTGCACAGCCTTAGGTTTCTGTTCTGGTTGTAGCATGGTTGGAAAGGTGTTAGAGGATTCCTTACCGCATCTTCAGGTTGGGTCCTTGAACCATTTGCAAGATGGTGCCTTTAGATCTTCTTCCCACTGAAGAATGTGAAAAACTGGCAGCCTTCAGGAGGAGGCCAGTTTGATTCGTGGTGCTTTGAACCCATGATGTTTCTTTACAGCAGTGCGCAGCGCTGGAGAGGCTCCTTACTGAGGTGCAGTGAGCTGCAGGCAGTGCTCTTGTCAGCATGTGGTAGCATCCTTCTGCCAACTTCATGGTTTATTTTCTGCTGTATCTTTACTTCTATATTTACTGTCTTGACAAATGTTACAAAAAAATGTTGTCTTAGATCGTGACAAGGCAGTCAACTTTGTAGGTAAATGCACTAAATACTTCCTGGTTTTGAATAGGAAATGAGTAGTCAATTTTTTATTACATGACTGAGATTTCAGTAGTCTATGGCTACATAAGAGAAAGTTTAACACAATTCATGCATATGCGTTCTAAGTCCGGTGCATCATGTGAGTATACTTCTATTAAGTTTTTTTCTTGGCCATGCATCTAGAAGTAAACTCAAGTACTACAATGTAATTGGTTTGGTTCTGTGTATTTAAATGCCTTAATAACATTGTTGCCTCCTAATTAATCTAGAATGAATGAGTTTCAGTTAATAGTCCCAAAGCATTATGAAAATAGTATGTGTTTAAAAAAAATGCATTTTAAAACAACATTCCTCCAGTTCTTAAGCATCAATAAATATGAATCTCCCCTGCAAGAAGAGCTCTTTGGAATCGATTGCCAGCTCAGCCTACGGTAATCTTTTTTCTTTTCCTTAAATATACTTCAGTCTTTCTGAAACTGTTCCTCTTGTGCAGCCAACCAGGGTAACCTTAGCTACCTCTTGTTTAATTCTGTATTTCACTGTGTTATGGAAATACTGTATGTATCAGGTATCCACCAAGCAGTCTAAATCAATAACTGAGATATTAAATATATCACAAACATCATTCTCGGCATTAGTAACATAGAGACATTGTCATGTTGTGTGCCTAAAATAGAATGTGGTATAGAGAGTATGGAATCTGTAGGACCATGATGTTATAATTAATTATAGACTTAAATATTACTTATGGATGTGCATTTGTTTCTCAACTTTAAATATATGGTATCCTTTTCAGCTTTTTGAATGTGAGATATTTATATCCTGAAGTTTTTGGCTTTGAAAATATTTACATTTATTCCCTTCTCTGTGAGCATGGAGATTCTTTCTGCAGGTGTCTTCACTGATACTAAAACAACATGATGTCAAATGTAATCTTAGGGGTCGAGGTTAAAATTTAACTATCTTTCATCTGATCTGTCACCTCTTACTTGAATTCAGTCTTGCTATATGACTTCAGTGATTAAAATCTGACTAACATTCATTCTAGGCGCTTTGATACATGTGGACAGATGGAGTGAGTTAAGCTGCATGGTTTTGTTGTGGTTTTAGCTACTGTTTTAATTGCAATGTAATAAAAGGTTAGTGTTTGAGAGTATTTGACTGTTTATGTTAGTGGACAAACATAAGCAGATAAGAAAATAGCTTGCCTGAAAATAAAAAAAATGCTCTTTTGAATAGAAAGAATTGCACAAAATAATATTCTGATTTTTAACAACGATCCCAGAGGAGAAACTAATATTTATTTACTGGGGATACAGGACTTTTCCTCCAGTAAATACTCTAGATGGTTTAAAAATAGATATTACAATGTTTATTTGTTATTTTCTTTCTTAGATGGCAACTGTGGAGGTTTTGGTTTTTTAAAAACTTTGAACATAGTGATAATTATCCTTTTTTTGTAAGAAAGTATCTGTTGTGTACAAGCAGTAGCATCTTTTCTCCTGTTGATGCTGTTTTGTACTGTTTTTCACATGTGTTTGCTGGATTAGTGTGAGAGCTCTGTATTATACTTCCTTGCAGACCTTTGTGTGAAGACTGTGGCTGGCTAAATATGGCTATTCCTAACAAGTAGGTCAGCATCTTGGAAACAGCAGGTAGCCAGAAAAAGAAGAAATAACTGGGTATCTAGTTTAATTTGTGCTGTGGAGAAACTTACATAGTCTTCACTGGTGATAGCTGTAACAATAGCATTAGGGCTATTCCATCTCCTGATTTTTAGGTCACTAAATTTTGGTACATTGTAATGTTGTCTAATTTTCTTTTTACTATGGTTCTTATTGTAACTTAACTAGGTTTAATTTTGTCTGAATAATATTCCAGAAAGACACTAGCCAAAATAAATATCAAAGATAAATGACAGATAAAACTGTGTGAAGTGCTCATTCAGAGTACGTGTCTTCTTACTATTCAGAATACTGTATCTTCTTACTGCTGCTCCTGAAGGTTTTTATTACACAATGAACTGAAAGAGAAGAGAAGGGAGTTTTGTCAGCTTTAAACACCAAACAGGATTTAAGGTAGTGTCCCTTTCAGGGTAGGAGAAATTTCAAGAGTAACTGTCTTGCACTGATGGAGTCTATAAAAAGCAGTTATAGCAGATGTAGCTAATAAATATTATCTTATCAGCACTGATACCTTCCCTGCTCCTTTGCCAAATCAGCAAACTCCTTCGTCTGCCTCCAAAAACTTCAAACTAGCATAGATGAAAAATTTACATGAAGGAAATCAATGTATCCAGAAATCTTGTTTTTCTTAATCTTTCTTTTTTTAAAAGTAGGCATTTTCTTTGATAATGCCTGTTGTTGGAAATACTGCCATTAATAATCTATTAACAAGTTATAGTGCAATATTAACATAAACCACATTGAACTTCATATAAAGCTATATACATATATATTTATAATGTAAATTTATACTTTATATATATAAGTAAGCATATAATAGTATATGTATGTATAAAATATACTTCAAATACAGACTGTGTGAATGCAATAATAAAAAATAAATATAATACTGTGTTAATAATGAAGCTATGGGATTTATTTTGAAATTTTCTAATCTAAATTGTCAGATATGCCCAGAATTTAAAGGATGGGTTTTGCCTGAAGTTCCAGCAAAGGCTCCTTTTGGTGGCCCTGTAAGAGGCAGATGGCTGTGTGCTGACAAGTCAGGCCGGGGTTTGAACGTGACTGTGTGCACACACTGATGTGAAATCTTGCTAAGGAGAAAAGTGGAAAGTTCCATGCTGTTGTGTTGCTCACCATGGTGAAATGGACTTGGTAATAGTATTCTATTCTCTCACAAAGTTGCCAAAATGAACTTTATTTTTCAGTACAAAAGTCTCAATAGTTACATATTGACCACATTATTTGACAGGCTGCTTCTCCTTTTCTAAAACTTTGAGAATTAGAAGACACCAGAGCTTAATGCCATAACTGACAGAAAAATTGGTTTGGGGCTGCAGTACCACTTCCATACCAGTTCTCTCCAGGTTTATTTTGATGCAACTGTGGACTTGTCTGGTAATTTGATGGTTTTTAAGGAAATGCAAAATCAAAATGATACTTGGCATGGAGACTAAGATACTGCTTTTTACCTTTACTTTATAATCTTAAAATGTTTAAATGCAAAGTGACAGTGGTCTCAGTAGTCTGGAATTGTCACAAAATGAAAAGTTTTCCCTTGTTCATTTACCTGAGGGGAAGGCATTAGAGTATGGTCCTTACTGAGGAATGCAGTAAAGCTGATTGATAAAACATCTGGCACCCTTTTGTACTGAAAAATACACTTGATGGTCTTAGGCATAAGGGAATACAGTAGTATCACTGCTGAATTTGGGAATAAGTAAAAAATTACAGACTTCTGCTGAAGATGTGAAACAGCAGGAATAAACATTGTAAACTCAAGAAGATGAAAAAAACAATACAAAACATGCATCAATTTAAAATCACGGTTTCCCAGAGCAATTTAGATGCTTTTGTCTTATGCAAAGCATCAATATAAAATCTGTACTTTTCAACAGGGAACAAATGAGGAGAATTGGTACTTGATTTAGTTATTCACATTAGATGGGCTTCTGGTTATTAATGCATAACTGTTCTTCATGAGATCCATCTCCACTTAAGAGTAGCTCCATCTCCACTTAAGAGCAGCTTTTCTACATTTTGCAGCGAGTTGTGTCCACAATAGAACATCCTAGGGAGTTGTTTGTTTTAAAAAAAAGAAGAAAAAAAAGAGTTTTGATGCTAACATGAATAGATCAGAGAAAATGTTTTTTTCGGTACTTCAGACAAGTGCAAGGTCTGGTTTGTCTTCCTGAAATTTTTGTGTCACTAATGTAATTTAGAGGAAGAGGTTTGGGGGGGTGGGGGTGGGGTTAATGGTGTGGTTACAGCAGCTCTTTAGAAATGTGGACATGTTTTAGTAAGTTTGCAGTCAGAGGAACATAGTTTTTCATATTCTGATTCTACAGAAATCCTGTAGTTAGGCCAGGGAGTTTATAAGCATGTGAGAACCAACTGAGTGATGGAAATAGAGCTACTTAAACAATATGCAGATTTCATTTGTTTGAGCTCAGTTGGGTGAGCTCTACAATGTACAGATGCTTTTCTTGTGCTGTGACTTATAATTTCCAAAATTATTTTCTTCTAACCATCCACCAGATTATCTGGCACCGCATGCTGCTATTTTTTCTTTACTTAAGTGACAATTTTTTTAAGCTCTGTAAACTCTTTTCATTTAAGTTCGATGTAGCTAGACCTTCCCATATGGAAGCTTCTCAACAAAATCCTAAAATAAGTTGGGATTAATTTATAATAGCTAAACATGTTCTGTTTTGTGGTATGCAGTTAAAATGTGTATTGTAGTTTGCCATTCAAAGTAAGTCAATTTCTGTACTGTATCAGAGCCAGAGTTTGTTTTTATAGCTTGGTGGTTATTGCATGTGTGTGTTACTGCTGCAGTATTTCTCTTCCTGGGAAAAAATAATTGTTCATTTTTTCACATAGGGCTGTGGTTAAGCACTTCTGTAAAGAAACTTGTGCGTGTCGTTCTTGAGCTCTCTCCAGCAACTTTCCTGAAAAGAGTACTAAAGACCTAAAAGTCGTAAGTAACAGCATTTAGGCTGTGACCTATGGGAAGGACTCAACATGGAAAACAAAAACAGTAAAACCTAAAGCAAGTCTTATGTTTCTGGATTTTAAAAAAAAAAAATCTGTTAAAACTTTAAATTTTCAGCTTAGCTGAAGAACCATCATGGACAATAGAGTGCAAAGTGTATAAAATTACTTTTCCTAGAACACCGTGTTTTCTTTTATTCTGAATATGCCTGTTGTATGGAATGTTCCTACTCAATCTCCCAGAAAAACATTGTAGGAAATTGCTGACATACTTTTTTCCCAGCTGCTGTTAAACTTGGAAAGCTGACAGTGTCACATTGCCAAATGGTGTTGCATTGTTATTCTTTAATTTTAACATTTATGTTCTCACTTCTCTTCAGCCTCAGAAGTGAAAAATATAAAAAAAATTCTAAAGTTTTAGGTGCACCAGAAATGTTGCATGTGTTAATCGAGCAGACTTTGTATAGCAATAAATACCAGATTCTTTATGTGAAGATTATAAAAAATAATGCAGTTTCATCTGTTAATATGCCATTTGTTTAATGAATGTTTGTCATGGGTACCTCATTTTATAATTTGTGATGAAGGGGTCCCTCAACAGTACTGCTTCTTTGAAATGAGAGCAATGTGATCAAGGTGCATTGTCAGAAATAGTGATTCGTAGTCAGATTCCTTGGTGTAAAACTCTTAAAGCAGTACCTGATGTCGCACTGCAGATAGCTTTTTCTTTGCATTGTAGACTCATGCTCTGTGGCGGTGGTAGGAGGTACCACTTCCAGTATTGCAGAGTACTTGTACTGACAGCAAACAGGGAGTGATTATCCTGAGAGTCATCACATGGCTGCATCCTTTGGGGGAAGGATTTGTGAGACTCTAGTTGTGGGAGTAATGGGGCATCTTACTTGCTTCTTTGTCCCCCAGTAGATCTTTGTGGGGGTCTGGGAGTCTTCCCTGCAGGTCTCGTTCCTCGTGGCAGATGCTGCAGGATGAAGTTGTGCAGAGGGTCCTTCGCGGGTTAAGTCACTCTCCCTCCATCGCTTCCAGGACCAGCAGACTCCACGTGTGGGACTGCTGTGCACTGCCACTTGCCAGGAGGAAGCAATGCTTGGTTCTAGTCCCTCCATTGCTGAAGCAGGAGGGCTGGGCTCGGCTTTGAATACAGAGGTAGAAGGTGGCGAGTAATGGGAAGTAGACACAGTGGCTCTAGGCCAGGCTGTGTAGGGATTAGACTCTGGATGTGGTGTTAATATGATGGAATCAGACCCTTCCGTATGGTTCAGTAGAGTGTGTGTGATTGTGTGTCACCTCTATAAATTCATGTTATGTACATCTGCTTCTGGCCATCAGAAATACCCAGTTGATCTGACTAGACCACTGCAAGTGGATTTAAAAGTTGCTCGCAGTTCTTTGAAGTGTGTTACACTTCATGCATACAGTGTTCCTTGTCATCCTGGAGGTCCTATCTGGGCTGTTATTTTGCCACTTCAGACTTGGAGATTGTTAAATTTCCCATCACTGCATGCTTGAGGGACGCTTGTAGCCCATTTAGCGTCCCCGTGAATGTGTTTGGCAAAGTAAAGTAGATAGAGGCAATATCCTTTATTAGACAGCTGCTGTAACTGGGAAGATTACACAATCTTTTGGTCACAACACCAAGCTGTAGAATGTGTCTTCTCTGTCAGTAAATTCTGAATAGCTGGATAATGAGTTATTGATGATGTTGAGGTAGCCATGAGACAATAGCGATATGCTTTTGATTGTGGATAGGGTATTGGTCCTAGAGGCCGTACTTTGCAAAGAGCAGAATCCATGAATAGTTTCATAAGAGTTTGAAGCTAACATGCTAGCAACACTCATGCCTATACATCAGCTGAATAGTTTTTCATCTTCAGATATTTTGCTGAGTGTGAGACACTTCCCCTATAGGCAGTTCATAAAAACAGTAGTTCTGCTTTTGCAGTAAAAAAGTCCTTTATTCAGTTTTGGTCCTGCAATCTTTCTATTTAATATAATACTTCTATAGTAGGGAAGGCAGGGCAGGAGAAAGTGGATCTGCTATCCTCCAGAGTTTGCTCTACTATATTTTTGGAACTGGCATATGCATAAGCCACTCAGTAAAGCCACTCAGTGTTATTGTAGTTGTCTGAGAAAAATGTTATTTTATGCAATAAGTATATACCATAGCATAATTAATTTTCCATTATTCATAAAATAAGTGTCCGTGAAATGTCTGACATTCAAAGAAATTAAATTGCTGTTATATATATTTATAAGCAATTTACCTACTGCATAACCAACCTGTTAATGGTGAAACAATACTTTGACAAGAGACTAAGTTGAACTTCATGGTAGAGTGATGTAGTCGTCATGTGTTCAGAAATCATAAATCAAGCCTTAAAATTGAACTGGCTGAAAATGTAAGGTTTTTATTTAAGATCATGTGGTTTCTTTTTATTGGTTTTGAACCTCCAGGCTTGAAACTTCTGAATTGTAAGGGCTAGAACTTTTTCAGTGAAAGCTGAGATACTTTCTCAGTATTACGAACAATAATGAGACTTCAATGATACCAAATGCTTTGCTAGTATTCATGATGAAACTAAGTGGCAGGATCGATGTATACATACCCTTGAGTTGAGAATGAACAGTAGCAAGAGTCTTGATGAGTTCTTTCATGGCGTTTGTTAAATCTCGAGGTGAGAAACTTTACTGAAGTGCCAAGTTGCACTACCTACCACAGTGGAAAACAAGCCTCCTTTAATAATAGAATAAGGGCTGTAAAAAATGATGGCTGCTTTAATCCTCTGGAATTCCTAGTTGGTTATCCATTTCATTTCCTATCTCCTTTCCTTATAGTATAAGTTTGCTCCATATGGCTTATTTTCTTGATTTGTTGAGGGCTAGTGACCTTCAAGTTACTCCAGATGGAAAGGGGGAAAAGATCACTTCCCACACAGAAGAAACTTGAGAAAATTCTAAGTTTAAAAAAAAAAAAAAAAGGTGGGGGGAGGAATTCTCATTACATGGAAATAATTTATCTAGCAAATTTAACCTTGGATTATCTTTGTGTCTGTTGTTTTTGTACAGTGTCTTGTATTTTGACATTGTTGTTAATGACAGGGTTCTCATGCACTGCAGCAAAACAAATAAAAATGTTTGTTACCCAAGCCATGAATTCTGGGTTGAGTTTTGGTGGGGGAGTAAAAGCTCCCCCCTCTTTTTTGTGGGGGTGTAGTCTTGCAATTAGTTTTTCTCCAATTCTTCTCCTTATCAGTATGGGAATAGCTGTGTTCATAATGCCAAGTTTGGTGTAGAATTTTAGCGGCCTTGTGTTAAATGTAATAAGGCCACACTTGAGCGTAATGATAACTATGCTAGGAAATCCTGAGCATCTGCATTTGAGTACAGAATGCTTCAGACTTCCTTGTAGTAGTAAGTTTGCTGGAGAACTGGTAGAGGTTTTTTTCAATTAATTTTTTCCCACTGAAAACAAAGCAGGTTGTTGTAGTCTACAACATAGGAATATGTCTGTTTTGACAATATTAGGAAGATTTCTACTGCCTAAGGAAAGAGAGGAGAGGTAATGTTTCAGAATTTCAGGTTGGGATATGAAACATTTAGGCTCAAATACATGCTTTGGATAGAGCATAACACAGAGCTCAGTCTGCATCTTTCATATCACAGGTAAGTGTCTTATCAACTAATTTATTAGGTGGTCTCGGTTGATTTTTTTTTTTTTTTTTTTTTTTTTTTAAGTTGAGCAACAACAACAAAAATTCTCGGATGTACTGAAACTGTGATCTTCTTTTCCTGCTAGTCCAGCTACTTCAGGACTTAAAACCAGTTTCATATTAAGTATATATATATATAAGGCCAATTTATAAAAAGAAAAAGCTGTCTGGAGACTTTTTTTTTTTTACTAAAAAATATTTAGATTCTCATGGTATTGTTTATCTGTGATAAAAATATGATTCTTTTAGGGCCAGAGTGAGAGAGGCACACAATTTCAAAGGTATGCTATTTCTCAGCCAGATTTGGATATAAGTGGATACAGCAAATACAACTGTAGAAAAAAACAAATCAATTTTGAAAAGAAATGTACCATCAGCTTTTCTCTGTCCTCTCAGTTTACCAAGAACTTCCTGAAGGACTAAGTTTTTTCTGATGTTTAGAGTAAAAATAATTGGTTTTATGAGTCAAAATAATTGTTTTTATGGAGCATTTAAAAGGTTCACACACAGATAACTTGGTATTCAAAATACAGTTGGTTCAGTGTAACTCATGTAAGCATCTGTGTGAACTTTGTCATTAGTTTAATTTGCCCGCTTTTAAAACAGTATTAGATTAGAGTTGGAAAGATAACGTAATAATTTACCAAGTGCTAAACTGGGCTTAAAATCCTCCTTAATGGTATAGCCTGAAGTATGTATCTCAGTTGTGTTAAAGATACAAAAGTTAAAAATAAAGGGGAGGAGGAAAGGCATATCTGTGGTGTCAGCGAGGCATGTGGTAAGCTGATGTATAAAGGGAAGGTAATGGATCTGCTTGGATTCCAGCCAGCGGTGCCGGACACGGGCATTCTGCCGAGGCACATTCCGGGGCATTAAGTGCAATCCCTTCCCCGAGCGTGCTGAGCCCTCTGCGTAATTCATCTTCCTTGCGGTCCACTCTGCTGGGGGCCGGGCATACAGCTTAGCCAGTTTCATTACTGGTGCAACTTCTTGGTAGTCGCCTTTTCAATTCAGGGCTGTGTTTGACTTCGGAACACTTAGGCACGGGTAGCTCCATTTGAATCTACTATGCAGGCACTATCTTTCAACTTGCTGTTACTTTGAAGAGAGTATTGGAACCTTGTTTCTGCTCTTAATTTCTGATTGTAAGGAAATCGTCTTAAGAAGATGGTTTTTTAATCTACGCTTTTTAATTTATAAGCACTATTGGTGTTAGCATGCAAAATTAAGTGGTGGTAGGATTTCCTTTTAACCTCTCTTTCATGTTAGCAACTTATTCTGATACTACAGCTGTTTGCTATCTTTTAGAACAGTGGAGGGAAAAACTGTATGATCCATTTTTGTGAACACAAAAAGGAAGAACAGAAGGAAAAAGGATTCATCATCAGTGGAAGGTACCTGTGTATTTCAAGAATAAGCAATCAAGCGCTGCAGTAAAACTCACTCCCTGGAAGTGTCCAAGATGGAAGTTTACATCCTCCAACCTTTGAGAAGCATCATTCCCGTTTTCCCCACCAGCCTAAATTTCTACCTTTTCCCATTTTCTTGACCATTTAAAAGCAGGATGAATTAGGCATACAACTTCCTGTTATGTCTCCTGGAGTAAAACTTTAAAGGCATTTAGAAATCTTTGCAGGGATGGCCTCCTGCTCCTCCCTATGCTCAGAGGGATGCGTTACCTCAGATCTCCTGATGACAAGCATACGCTATTTTGTGAAATTAATTCCTCCAAGGTTGTCTTTGACTACCAGCATTAATTGGCCACTTGTTTTATGGAATGACCAAAGCAAGCCTGAACGTATAGGCTGTAGCTTTGTATGTTTAATCATGGGCAACCCATTTATAAAAAAGAGATGTTATGAAAGCATTTAACAAAATATAAGTGTTTATAATATTATAGCTTTTAATATCAACTTTTCGTGCTAACAGCTATGATTATTTTTCGTTTTTATTGAAAAGCTGGTTTGTAACAAGAAGTTTCAGATAAATATTTAATGTCAAGCTGGGCTGAGATTAATCTAAAGATATTAATATGCCCAAGGTAACTGTGACCCACACTTCATTGAGATGCTGTGCCTTGAAAATATAAAATGACCTGCATTTCTAGCATGAGTGTTTATATTCACTTTTTAAGAGCCTAATGGCCAAAATCTATTTTTAAAATAGCTTGTTTTTCTGTTATGTTGATAGCAATTAATCCTTATCCAAAGATGGACTATTACAAGCTAAGCTTATTAATTAAACTGATTTGTCTTTCACTTCTCCTGCCTTCTTAGAAAATCTTCCTAATTTAAGTGCTACATAATATTGTTTATAGTTGTGGATGCAAAGAACTAGAAACACTGGACAGTGGAAAGCATATAGGAAGGGATGGCATTTTCCTTCTCTAGCGTTGGAAACGTAGTGCACTGATGTCTGTCCTCCATTCCCACAGCCTTGCTCAAAAAGTGGCCAAGGTCCAAAAAACTTCTGTTTAATTTGATGCTGTCATTTAACATTCTCCATGCTTCTAGAACAAAGCTATTTACGCATGGGACCTAAATAGCCATTCACAGCTGCTGCCAGCTTATACACTGGTGATGGTTATAGCTTCTCACCCTAACACTGGAGAGACTTCTTTTAAATATAGTATTTTGATGAACACCCTGTTTCTTGGTTAGAGCCCTTGCCTAACCCTATTCATGTTTCACACGTTTAGGAGAACTAACATTAAGCTCATTGCTATTAAATATGGGGAGCCATAAGCACTTGAGAAGACAAGGAGGTTTTAAGAACAAATAGATTTAATTCAGCAGTAGTAGTGTGAGATGGTATAAAATACGCCTTACAGTAGATTGTCTGTTGTGCAAGCAGGAGAGTCATGCTTTGTTTTTTGGCAAGTTCCTCTGGTTCTGATAGTGGGCTTTTTTTGTTATTGTAGTTGAACTACTCTGTGCCAGCTGTTTAACTACACTTTTCTAGTAACTTTTACTGAGTTTTCCCAAGCATTTAGAGTGTTGGGTATCTAAAGAGAAATTAATATGAAGCTAAACCAGAGGCAGTAGTGTTTACATTGAGAGGAAAAAAAATGTAACACTGAGGAATAGCTTGTCATCTCTTTCTCAACTCTGTTATCTATTCATACCACAATCCTATCAAAATAAAGATAAGAAAATAAATATCTGAACCTTATGTTGGTATTGTTGTGTAGTGTAGAGTGGGACAGTGGTCCACTGGAAGTTCTGTCCTACTGTTCTCTCTTCCCAGATAAGAATTTTCTAATTCTTTCTTCCAGTTTGCTTTTATGTTGCCTTCCTCTTGCCTCTAAAGAGCATCCTCAGCCACCTTCTTCCTGCTTTGAACTTCCAGTCTCTCTTTGTGCGTTTTGATTTAAAACAGGCATTTATTTGAGGAAGAATGAAGAGTAGTATCCTATTCTGAAACTAAAACATAACTATGAAAAGTGAGTTAGAGACAATGGAATTGTTTTCTTTCTAAGAAAGTAGTATAGCTTAATAACTTTTTAAAGAGCCAGAATATGTGCTTCAAGTTGTCCATGCACAGGTAACCAAAGCAATTAACTTTTTAAAAATTCTTGCAACTAATTTGTACGGATATTGCTGTACCAACCAAAATGTAGCATTATGTGATTTACAGGTCAGAAAGTATACAGAAACACAAACTTCAAACTTCTTTTATGTTAGAATGAATAACAAGCACTTGTGTATCTTAGTAAATAGGTACAGAATGTTAAATATAAATAAAGAAAATATGCACAAAATATTAATTGGGAAGGAATGTTATTTTTTAACAGTTACTTTGTGTTGACACTGAAAGTATTCATATACATTCTGTTTAGTTGCCTTCTGTAATGCATTAGGGTTTTTTAGCTGCCGTAGTAAAGATAGCTTGGGCTTCCCTCAGTAGAAGCTTTAATGACTAGCTTGAAGACATTTTCTTTTAAGGAATTTATATTTAGACATAACATTAGCTATGGGGGTAATTAACAGGTTTGGAATAATTAATGAATAAAATTGCAAGGACTGTAATTTGCATTGCCTAATACCAACTTTTAAAGCTTTCTTTAAAGGTTTTTACTAATTAAAATGCTAAATTGGTTTTATTTCATGAACAGGATATGGAAAAATATTGCTGTAATTTCTTTGTAAGCTCCGTTTGACTTGACATTTCATTGAAATCAAGCCTGGATTAATAATTTATTCTTTTCTCTAAGCAGATACCTAGAGGTTAAAAAAACCCTCATTTGGTACTGCTTATTTTAAAACCTCTGAAATTTAATTTTGTGATTGGCTTTGCTTGGTTTTATAAGAAATAAATATTTCACCTTTTAGTGTAGATTGGTGGGGAGAAGGGGAAGGAGAGAGAGATGGACTTTTGAATTCAGTTTTCTGCCCAAACCGGTTCCTCACAAGGGTGGTAAGAAGCCCTTTAACTGGGACACCAGATGCTTGCATCATGGTTGGCACAATCCATTGATGTTTGAACGGAACTAAGTTGATGACATTCATACCTGAGAAAAACTAGAATCACAACAGGTATTATGAGCAGGCACAGTGTACCTAACTTTCTGTAGTTTGGTATTCCTCCAAATTCATAATTGTACTTAGGAAGTGCCTTTCTGGTCTTCCAAATCATTATAAAAAATGGACATTGCTAACTGATGTGGGAGTGGCATCCCAAAGCTTCTGATCTCTGGTGTTAAATCTTTTGAAGTGGAAAAAATAATAGCTTAGAAAAACCTGATTGAAGATTACTTCAAAAAAAAATGGATTTAATAAGTGGTTGCTTAATTGACATGTGACCTGTAAGGTTAGAGATGCCAGACAGCAAAACTACAGTGAAAGAGCTGGGCTAAACTTTATTTAAATAATGCTTTCAGATGCTATTATACATACAGATTGTAATCAAAATGACTATTTTATCTAAAGCGCAGGTAGAGACCATAAGAATTGGTACTTTATAATTATCAGTAAATTGCTCAGGCTACTGCTCAGCCCAGCTAATTGCTTTCCTTTCTATACTTTCTTCTAATCAAAGAGGAAACAAAACTATGACCCAGCTTAGTAATGGCCAACGCTGTGTAGTAGGAGCTGTCACGCTCACTGGTGTTTCACCAGCAGAGCAAGTTTCGTGCTACCTGTCTGAATGAGGTGCTTTTGGTTATAAGGCAGTTGTGCTCCTTCCTTGAATACTGCTGGGTATGGCACAGCCTTGAGTGTTTATTTGGGGATACCTCTTTCCCATCCCTAACAATATATTGACCGTTTGAAGTTGCTTCATTTGTAGAATGCTTTTAATTTCTACGTATAAATGAAGTAAATTACCAGGGGTTTTTTCCCTCAAACTTTTAAGTATTGTCATGCTTCTAAAAAAATTTGCTAAGTTTTTACAGTGTCATTCATGTTTTTACTTCAGGGATAAACTAAAAGTTCTTGCTTTTCTTGAATTACTCAGTCCATATGTGTCTGTACTTGATGCCTGCATCTTAAAAAGGATAAGACTTGATGATTACTAACATTTTATTAGCATTGTTATGTGATGTGATGGCATGTAGCAGTTGTGAGAGAAGATACTGTTCTCTGACACATTAATCCTGTGTTATGCCGGGCCATTCACAGACAATTCACATAGTCTTCATTACTTATCATTAATCTTACATGTCATACTTTCTTCAAATCTTTTGCCTGTGATCGTTCCTTACTTGGAGTCCATACTTAAATATATGGAACGTGGAATTTGTGAGTAATCTGGTGCCCAGGGGGGATTAAAGCAGCACTCTTGCTTCCTCTTGATCTGGGTTTTCATCTTAATCATTTGATTGTTTTTTCAGACCAGACAGTCAAATTCTATTTCCTAGTTTTTCACATAAAGTCACAAATAATTGCAGGCTTTCCAGACATCACCTATAAAATTATTTATGAAAGTACAGTGATTCTTATTAGGTTTGTGTGTAGCTAAAAAAAACCCCAAACCTACATTGTTTTTATGATCACTTGTTCTACTTCACTCTCCTAGCAACAGTTAATGGATTTAATTGGAATCTGTGAAGTGATTCGTAATTTTTCTAAGCCTGTTCCTCACTATGCAAAACCACTAGGAGATGGAAAAAAAATAAAAATAATTTGTGCTTATGATTAAATAGTGAAGAATGAATATATATTATATCAATATCTGTGTTGTATCATTAATACTGGATTCTCTGGTGTTTCTTGATCAAATACCTCTTACTGTGTTAGAAGACAAGAAATTGTTCTCTGTGTAACAGAGCTTTTATGGAAAGACTAATTTTCATAGCACATGCCTTTTTCAGTACCTTTAAATAACTGTGTAGATTGTTTTCTTAAGCTTTTAGCAGCTTAAGTAATTTAAATAAAGATTAATATATAGGTGGTTTCATTTTAATTATGAGTAAAATTATAGTGCTTTAAACTGGTATGGCAGAAACATGGCCAAAATTGGTGCTGCATGTCATTCCAAAGGACAAGCAGAAGTATTGCTGCTGTTGTATTGTGTTGTTTGTGCTTAGGACTGAGCAAGACCTTTCTTATGCAGAGTATAGAATATGAAATAGGGGTTGTACTTGTGTCATGGAATTGCGGGGGGGCAAGTTAGTGTTTGTGTGGTGTGTGAATTGGGGGGTTTTTATTTTTTTTATTTTTTTAATGCAAGGGCTTTTACTCCTAGTTTTACTCTTAGGAAGCGGTTCCAGTCATTCATATCTCTTCTCATTGACAAAAAAGACCCACATTTGATGAGCTACTGTAAAAATTAGATGCAGAGATTTCAGAGGACTTAACCAATTGCTTGCTAATAAAGGCATATTTAATTTTTCTAGTAACATTTCTGGGTGTTTATAATTTTTGCAGATGTAATAAAATACATAGGTAATTTAAATATAAAAATGTTTCCTAATATATATAGAGAGAGATTTGTTATTGGTAAAGTACTAATGGTAAGTACCATTCATTAGTGAGTTCAAAGCAAGCTGTGGAGCAGACCAAGAAGTAAATGGTATGGATAATAAAATAATAGCAGTCTTGAGGTCTGTAATTCTTTCATGGATTAGATACATGATATTTCGCTGGCATTAAGTTCAAAACCATGTTCCTTTAGTATTTGTAATTTGGCTTCAGTCATGCATAGACTTGTTGACAGCTATTTACTACTAGAAGTCTACCTTTGCAAGAGACTACTACCCTGCTGTGTAGCAATAAAGACACCAACATACCAGCTCTAAGAACTATTTTTCAGCTGTGTTAATATGTAAGCATTAGAAAATGGGGAAGACTTGCACTTTGAGCAGAAGTGTGCAAATACACTTAATTTCTCATATTATTTGCTCGGCTGCCTGATTATGCTGTTTTCATTAAAACTGTGCTTTATCTTGTACGTCTTTATTAAATATCAGTATTCAAATTACTTTTTCAAGTTATCTATATTAAAAAAAATAGTCCTGCCTAACAAGTCCCAAGCTGTGGTTAGAGTCTGTTGTGTATTAAACTCTCTTGTTAGTAACTTGAAAAGACACATGCTATGGTTTTGTGTCCGTGGAGCTATTAGTGTATTTGACACAGTGCAACTCATGATATATACCAGGCAATGCCATTTTGTAAATGATGTTAGCAAAACTCTTGAGTTGGCATGAAATAAATGAAAATATTTGTTTATAAACTTTTGAAAGTTGTAATGTCACCATTAGGAGAAAGCTGTGCTTTTCTTGCCTCCTGCCACACGTATACTTTGAGGGTTCACTTTCTCTGGCTTTCCGCTCTGTGGACTTAAACTTTCACCTTTCCTCTGAGCACATCAATCCAGTTTGTTTTGCTGTATCACTAAACTGGGAGACATGTCCAATCTAATAATTTCTTTTTTGGCATTTCCAGTTGAATTGGTTTTGGTAATTAGTAGAAGTTAATGTTCTCATTCTGAGACTGCAACTTTTTAAAGTTTACTGATTCTTTTGATTGTAGGTTCAGAGCTAGGAACAGTAAACCTAGTTAGCCTAACTGTTTCTGTCATGTTGCTCTGTTTGGTTTATTTGTTCTGTATCTAGAAGCTAATCCATGCCTGTAATATTCTTTGTCTTCTCTATCTTTTCTGGCTCTGCGTTCACATTTTTAAGATGTTGAAGAAGAGTTATGAGAATTTTGTACAAATTATTAAAAAATGTGGGTACACTAGTGGCATAGTGTTTTTCTTCTTTTTTTATTCTTTCATCATTTCCTGATAATCCTAGCCTTAGATTTGTCTTTTTGATCACTACTGGGATTTTAGCTGATTTATTCAGAGAACCGTGTGATGATTCCATTCCCCCCACTCCCTGGACTAGTAACAGAATTGGTATCATTCATCCTGTGTAATTTCTTTTTCTATGTGTTTTCTTTTGCATTCACATGGAATTTTATCCTTCAATCATTTATACCTTTTGATCAGATTTATTTTTTATTACACCAAATAATTTTGTATAATTAGTAAGCCTTTTGACTTTTTTTTTTTTTTTTTTTTTTTAAACTAGCTTTCTAGATCTTAGATGTGCTGAGCCACGTTGACCCTTGAGGAACTCTACTGGCAAAATCTCTCATATGAAAAACTGCTTCTGCTCTTGCTTTGCTTTGTTTTAACGAGTTATTTAGTTTTCTGAGGACCTTCCCTTTTGTTCTGTGTTAGCACAGTTTGTTTAGGAGATTCCTTACCTTTTGTTAGGTAGCTTGTCCAAACTTCTTGAAAAATCAAATATGTTCTGTCCCTAAAATCACACTTATGCAGTTGCTTATCAATCCTTCAGCTACTGCCAGTAGTAGTGACTTCCCTCTACAAAAGTTGTTGACTCTTCCCATATATTTATCCATATGCTTAGTCTTGCTGGTTTTGTTATAGTTTGAACTGTTTGCTGTGGTGCAGGCCTGACATATCTGTACCAAAATTCCCTGACTGTTCCCAGAAAGCTAATTTTTTGTTTAAATGATAAAATATTTGACTCTTTCATTGCTGTCTTATAGTGTAGTTTTAAGGAATAAATTTCCCACCACAGCTGTTAGATCATCAGTTTCATATTTTACTTTGCTTGGAAATTTGGGGTAAATACTGTCTGATGCTGATGACTTGTTAATGGCTTTATTTCGATTATCTTCTGCTGCTGATTGCTTAAAATGCTTTCTCTGTTCTACCCCCCTGGAGAAAGACTCTGTTGCTGCAGCTTCCATCAGCTCTTCTATAGCTAGCATCAGGGGGGAAAAAAAAAAAAAAATCAATGTAGCTTTTCTGGTACTGTTGTTTTAGCTCTTCCTTTATGTCTCAATTGCATATTTACCCTACTGATTCTTTCTTATCTTCATGCTTGTTCTTGGAACAGGTTTTAATTATGAATTGAGAGAGTTAGTAAAAAGTTGGTTTTAAAACTTATTTTTGCTCTCCTTTTTCACAATTCCTAGTTAACTAGCTAAAGTTTATGGGGAGGCCTCCCCCACCCCATTTTCACTATTTAGGAGCAACATCCACTTTTAAAAAGATGCTTTTCTACCTAAAATAGCTTTCTCCAATGTTTTAATCAGGTTGGCTTTTCTGGGGCCTTTTTATTGTTGCTCGCTTGTTTTTAGTAAGTGAGGTATGTGTTTACTGTGAGCTTCTAATTATTTTGCACCTGATCCGTGTCAGGTACAAGCATTTACTCTTCAAGGTGCTCCTTTTAAATGGGAGCTCCTCTTCATTTTCATGTTGCTTACTTTTGTGAAATTTAACTTTATAAGACTGGATATATTTTTTTTGTTATTCCAAAGAGGTTTAATGTGAATATATTACAGTTACCGTTAGTGGCTCTTTGATTCAAGATGTAACTGGCTTTATGACCTGTTCACTCCTGCATCAAAAGTTGCTTCTACTTTTTTATGACAGCTTGCAGAAGGAATAATTTATGGTGTCTAAAATACTACTGTTCTCACAGTTGTGTCCTATTTACATATCTAACAGTGAGACATTTCAAATACTGAGTAGTTGCTTTTCTGCTTTCATAACTTCCGCAGTTTTTGTTAGTGTGTACTATTATGTTAACTCTTGGTCACATGGTTTATAGTACAGCTCTTAATTTTATGCTTGGAGAATGCTGTGCTTACAGACCTCTTGGCTTTCTTGTGGATTTGTGGGTAAGGGGAGAACAGTGGGAGTCATTTACAAAAATTTTTGTGAGGCCTTCAGCACTGTCTCTCACAATATGCTTGCCTCCAAGTTAAGATACTATAGTGTCCTGGTTTCAGCTGGGATAGAGTTAATTTTCTTTCTAGTAGCTGGTACAGTGTTATGTTTTGGATTTAGTATGAGAAGAATGTTGATAACACACTGATGTTTTCAGTTGTTGCTAAGTAGTGTTTAAACTAAGCCAAGGATTTTTCAGCTTCTCATGCCCAGCCAGCAAGAAGGCTGGAGGGGCACAAGAAGTTGGGAGGGGACACAGCCAGGGCAGCTGACCCAAACTGGCCAAAGGGGTATTCCATACCATGTTGTGTCATGCCCAGTATATAAACTGGGGGAGGGGGGAATGCTGGCCGGGGAATGCTGCTCGGGGACTAACTGGGCATTGGTCAGTGAGTGGTGAGCAATTGCATTGTGTATCACTTGTTTTGTATATTCTAATTCTTTTATTATTATTACCATTATTATTGTTTTCTTCTTTTTCTGTTCTATTAAACTGTCTTTATCTCAACCAGTTAGTTTTAGGGTTTTTTTCTGTTCTCTCCCCCATCCCACTGGGTGGGGGGAGTGAGCGAGCAGCCGTGTGGTGCTTAGTTGCCAGCTGGGGTTAAACCACGACATAAAGTCTGGATGGGTGGACAAGATGAGTGAAAAAATGGTTGAATGATCAGCCTCAGAAGGTAAAGGTTGATGAATCATACTTGACCTGGAGGCCAGCGAAAGTGGAGTACTGTAGAGGTCTGTCCTGGGACCTGTCCTGTTTAATATCTTTACCAGTGAACCAGAGGAGGTGGCAGGGTTCACTTGTCAAGTCTGCAGACAACACCAAATTGAGGGGAACCAGTTGATACACAGAGCTGACATTTGGACAGACCTAGATAGGCTGGAGGAATGGGACAACAGGAACCTCATGAAATTCTAAAAACAAATGCAAAGTTCTACACCTGCAAAGGAAGAATTCCTTGCAGCAATACTGTCTGAGGAACAGCTCTGAGGAAAGGGATCTTAGGGTTTTGGTGGACAGCAACCTGAATGTAAGTTAGCAGTGTGCCCTTGCTGCAAAGAGTGCGAAGTATTCTGGGCTGTATTAACAGTAAATTGAGGGAAGGAAGAGGATTATTCCCCTTAACTTGGCATTCTTTAGACTGTATCTAGAACAACACTTCCAGTCTTGGACTCTCCAGTACAAGAAAGGCATCGACAAGCTGGAGTGAGTTCAGTGGAGAGCCACCAAGATGGTTGGGAGCTGGAACACTTGCTGTGTGAAGAGAGCCTGAGGGATCTGGGCTTGTTAAACCTGGAGAAGAGGCAGTTTCTGGAAGACCTAATAGCATCCTTCCAGTGCCTAGGAGGAGGTGATCAAGAAGATAGAGCCAGGTTCTTCACAGTGGTGAATGGTGGAGAGGACAAGACACAGTGGGCATAAATTGAAATAAAATGGATCTAGCTGGATATTTAATACAAAAAAAAAAAGTAACAAGTATGGTGGAGGTGCACAGTGGGATTTTATGCCTCTTGCATTAATGTTGAATTTTTGGCCCCTTTAACTTTGAACTGGTTGACATGGTAATTCTAACATTCTTTTAACATTGTATTTCTTAAAATAAAAGGAACAGGTACTGGAAAAAGATAGGAATGTTTTGGGCTGCTGCTATTGCAATTAGATGGTGTTCCCATTCCACAGTACTTGGGTTAGAATGCTGTTCAAGATGTACAATTTAATAGTGTTGTTGGACTGTATCTGGTCCTGTGGTTTTTGGGTTTGGCTTTTGCAACTTATCTGTCTTGATGCGGAATAATAACATTTAGAATTATAGAATCCACAGTTAGTCATTATTTCAGCGTTAATGTTCCAGCTATTCAGAAAACAGATTTAGAAAGAGAGTCATGAATACAGATGTGGAAACAAAATCTTAGCAGAAAATATGTATAGGTAAAACCAATTCCTTTCAGGCACTTCCAGACTTGCACAAGTGTAAGCGTAAATGGAGGGATGAAAAATATCATTAGATCTCAGTAAGTAACTTGGAGACGTCAAATACACAGGAGCCCTACCTTTATTTGTTGTGGAAAATCACATAATATTTAATCTTTCATAGAAACTTTATCCAGACTATTAGTGAAAACTTGCTGTTGTCTGAACTGTTCTTAACTTGTAGAGGCAGTATTATTCCCTCCGTTATATCCTCAAACATATTTTTCAACTGGAATTTGATACTATGTGATAGAGCCTCCTGAGGAAGCTCTCTTAACCTCTGATTATCATTGCACTAGATTGTAGCCCTCTTTTCTTGAACTTGGAATAAAAAAGTAAGATGGTTTTCACTGTTGTTCTTGGTTGCCTTAGCAAAAGTCTGTCACCTGAAATTCTCTGCAAGACATATTTTGATTATTGATAATTTTAAGGAAGTGACTCATATAGCTAAAGAGTATCAAAGCTTTTTTTAATTTTTGCTCTGCTAACTGAACTCCCCCACATTTCTGATTTCGCAGTTGAGAAGTGATCCTTTTCTCATAGAAACATGAGAACAGCCATACAGGTTCAGCCAAGGAAGAACAGAGGAATTGGGCAAGAGTATATGGCACTTTTTCTAGTATGCTGGTCACTTGAGGTTTGGCAGCCTAAGGAGAAACCATGTGTGGCTCAGGATTTACTGGCTTTCACTTTTTTTCTTTCTTTTCAATGAACATCTCCAGATTTCACTTGAATGCAAAAACTTATAGTGTCTACAGCATAAAATGGCAGTATTTAACAGCTGGTTATGTCATGAACCATCTCCTATGGGTTTTGAGCATTTGGTATCCAAGACAGCTACCTTGAAGCTAGAAACAGACTTTAATGTTTTATCCAAATTCTGTATTTGCAATTGAGTATAGTGCAAAGTACCTCAAGGGTATAATTAACAAGTATAAAGTTAAATTAAAGGCTTCTTTGTAACAGGAATGTTATCTTTTATAATGAATACTTCTTTGTTATAACTAATGGAATTGTGAATACAGAAATCTTTCAGAAATCTAGCACAACTGATTACAGAAATATGCAACAGCAGATATTTATGCAGCATTCCTTTCTGTTTGTGAATATACTTGTTCCATACAGGTTGGTTGAACATAATGATGTGCTTAGTCATTTCATCATATCTTCAGCAGTTTTCTTAGAGCAAGAAATAATGCAGATTGCCATTGCAAGACAAGGTCACTTCTTGCGTTCTTCACACAAAATAGAGAAAATGATGGATTTCTTGAGGTTGAAATAGCAGACTAATCGAGATGCAGGAGCGAAGTTTACACTGGCTTGCTGGTGGCCTAGAATCAGTAACATGTTTATCACCACAGCATGACTGTTTGGTCTTGCTGAGAACCTTCAGCAAAAGACATACTTGGAGGAAGTTTGAATTGTCTTTAATTGCATTTAACAAATGAAGAAACAGCTGCATTGGAATTGGGGAGTACTGTATGCTGTGCTGAAAAACTTTTTTCTCTTTCTTTGTATGGGTTAAAGGATCCTTTGTCCATCTGTAAGCTGTAGGCAGCAGTTGCCAATTTTGGCTCCAGCCATGAATGTAGAAAGCACAATAGCCAATGTGTTCTCTCTTTAAAAGGAGGCAATAGGTTTCAGTCAGGCTCTACGCTACTAGGATTCTGGTAGTTTTTAAGACCATAAATATTATGCTTACTTTCTATTGTAATTTCAACAGAAATGCTCAAATAATTCTTAAATTTGGTAAAGATTTCAAAGCCAGGAAGGATTGCTGTTACCTGCAGTACAGCACAGTTCACCTAGTCCTTTGTTAAAGTCAAGTTAACCAAACCTAAGCAGTAAGCTTTCTCAGCTAAGCTGTAGCCTTGCTAATACACCTGCATTTGTAGGGGAAGCAAAAATGATAATTTCTGTGTTGTCAGGTGAACAAGGATATATTATAAATTCCAATCCTATTTTGAAAATGTATGTGGCCAATGATATGCTGCCTTCCTGCATCTGAGGAGTCCCTAGGAAAAGGAACAGCAGTGAGCACACTAAACTGAGTGTAGTGATTTAGTCTGTCAAGCTGTGCTGGGCATTAGGTAGTACATTCTTAAGGGCGTTTTAGAATTTGAGCTTTCTCTGTTGAGTATAATGTTCTTATGCTGGTAATGTCACTAATGGTTTCATATTTGTTGAATGGTCTTTCTCCATAAATTTCTGTGAGCAATTTTCTTATTTTGTTAAGAACTGAATGTTCTCTAATGTTAAAAGTAATATTCTGTTGCTAAGATTTCCTCTTTCCCCAGTTTGGAAAAAAAAAATACTCATAGGGATTAGAATCATAGAATGGTTTGGGTTGGAAGGGACCTCAAAGACCATCTAGTTCCAACCCCCCTGCCATGAGCAGGGACACCTTCCACTAGACCAGGTTGCTCAAAGCCCCATCCAACCTGGCCTTGGACACTTCCACGGACGGGGCAGCCACCACCTCTCTGGGCAACCTGTTCCAGTGCCTCACCACCCTCACAGTAAAGAATTGCTTCCCAATATCTAATCTAAATCTACCCTCTTTCAGTTTAAAACCGTTAACCCTCATCCTGCCACTACACTCCCTAACAAAGAGTCCCTCCACATCTTTCCCGTAGGCCCCCTTTAAGTACTGCAAGGCCGCTATAAGGTCTCCCCCAGAGCCTTCTCTTCCCCAGGCTAAACCTCCAGCCTGTCCTCACAGGGGAGGTGCTCCAGCCCCCGATCACCTTTGTGGCCCTCCTCTGGACATCTTCAAGCAGGTCCATGTCTGTCTTATGTTGGGGGCCCCAGAGCTGAACACAGTACTGCAGGTGGGGTCTCATGAGAGCAGAATAGAGGGGCAGAATCCCCTCCCTCGACCTGCTGGTCACGCTTCTTTTGATGCAGCCCAGGATACAGTTGGCTTTCTGGGCTGCAAGCGCACGTTGCTGGGTCATGTTGAGCTTCTCGTCAACCAACCAACACCCCCAAGTCCTTCTCTGCAGGGCTGCTCTCAATCCACTCATTGCCCAGCCTGTATTTGTGCTTGGGACTGCCCCGACCCATGTGCAGGACCTTGCAGTTGGCCTTGTCAAACTTCATGAGGTTTGCACGGGCCCACCTCTCAAACCTGTCAAGGTCCCTCTGGATGGCATCCCTTCCCTCCAGCGTGTCGACCGCACCACACAGGTTGGTGTCATCGGCAGACTTGCTGAGCGTGCACTCAGTCCCACTGTCCATGTCACTAACAAAGATGTTAAACAGTGCTAGTCCCAGTACCGACCCCTGAGGAAAGCCACCCATCACTGCTCTCCGCTCTGACGTTGAGCTGTTGACCACAGCTCTTTGAGTGCAACTATCCAGCCAGTTCCTTATCCACTGAGTGGTCTGTCCATCGGATCCACGTCTCTCCAATTTAGAGACAAGGATGTCATGCAGGACAGTGTTAAAAGCTTTGCATGAGTCCAGGGCCACCAGAATGCTAGAAAATTACTATATTATTGAAGAAAATCCCTACCTTTAAACAGCTTTTCTACTAAAAGAACTTACCTATCATTGTCTATAGTCCCATCTGTAAACTTACCTGCCATTACTTCAGTGCTAAGCAATCGTAGTACTTTTGCAGAATGCATTAATTCTTTTTTTCTTTTTTTTTTGCAGCCCATGCATTCTCTTTTTTATTTTGTAAAGAGTTGTGTCCTGAAGCATGCTTTTTGCATTGCGCTCATTTCCCCTTTCAGTGGCACTCCTTGGTCTGGCATTTGCTGATTATCAGTCACTTTCCAAGGCATAACTTGGGAAGGAAATACACCGAAGGACGGTGCATGGTTCTGTACAATTTCTTCTTCCATTTAATTTGCCATGATTTTTTTTTTTCTTTTGTCAGTGGTATTCAAAGGCAGGCTGCTGCTTGCACTGTTTTGTTGAATGTCAGAGCTATGAGGCTGCTGCTTCTATGCTACAGTTTGTTGGTGTATAAAACCTGAAGCTCTTCAAAACCACATATGTCTTGGGATGATTGTTTTGTTTCAACTAGGGGGTCTTTTGATTAGAAGTGGGGAAAGGAATCACAGCTCACTGTGAAGCAATCATCTCTTGAGGTCTGCGTGGCTGTGCTGCAATAGTTCTGGTCAGTTTGAGAATAGTGTACCTTGTGGATCCTGATTAGTTGGTAGCATACAGCTTTCATAATGTATCACTTCTCTATTCTGTTTAAATAGAGTAGTAAACAAAAGAATTGCATTTTCTACCTGTATTAAATTTTGTAGTTAAAATCAGTCCTTGGGTACATTGTTTAGCAGTTTGTATTATTGGTGACAACTAGTGAACCCTCTCTTTGTTCTTTCACATCACTTAGCATCTCCTTTTCTTTGCACTTTTTTATTTCTGTCTGGTTTTATGCATGACTTGCATCCTCCTTGGTTAATTTACATTGAACTTATTTGCATTGGATTTCAGCTGTTGGTTCTTTTTTTTTTGCTTGGTGTACAGATAGCCCTAGCTTGTGGCAGGCATTAGAAAATTTGTGCGTCTCAAACTCCCTTGTCCTTATTGCAGTCTTATGTGGAGCTTATTTTTTGCCAAAATTATCTGAGTTGAAGAACCTGGCTGAACTTACATTGCTGGTAAGGGTTATGACCTGTGAAATTTCAGACATTTACATCTGTAGTCACATTCTTTAACCATGAATGCCACCCACTACCTACAAATTCTCTTTTTCTGGTATCCCTCATGTGCCATACAATGTTTTGTTGCAGTTGCGTTTTTTATTTATAATTTAAAACTTCTATGTTTAAAACTTTTATGGAAAAATATGTATCAGTGTTCATGTATTTCTCTACTAGTTTTCTATCTGTATGTGATCTTACTGTTCATTTATTCCTATTACTCGCATTACTTTGGATGTCTAATTAATTAATTTCCCCCTTGTATTTCCCTTGGGAACTGTCCTAACATTTCTGAAGATCTGTTGTCATATTTTGGCATATTTTGTTCAGCAATGGCTTCTATTTTTTCCACTTGTCTTCTCTTTCTAGTATTGTTTGGTCTGATTTACTGTGTGTCTTTATAGCTTTTGGAATTGTAATTGCTGTCATTAATTCTGTGCTCCAGCAAGTTCCCTCTCAACAATGACAATGGTTTAATCAAATTAGACTGGATAATGTTAATAGGTACACTCCCATTGTTAGAAGTTAAAGAAAGAAAATACAGTTTAGTGTCTTCATTTGATATTTTACGGTCCTTAAGTACATTTAGTCTGTCATTGTTACTGTGGTTGTTTTCCAGACCCTCATCTGTTGTGAACAGATGACTCAACAAAAGTGATTGTTCAAATATATTTTCTTGCACATTTGCTATTTTTAATGTATGTATCTTTGGAGAAAATTATATGTAAGTCTATAGTTTGGGATGTAAGGTTATAGCAGTTTTGCAGCAGTTAAAATATATAAGTTGCCTGGTCCTACAGTGAGGTGGAGAAGACCTGGGAGATCTCCAGGTTAGTGGTTTCTGTGGGACTCTGTGTTTGCTGGTGCTTGGAGATACGTTGCTGTTCTAAGCTTGAAATATTCTCAAACACAAATTGTCTGGGAGTAAGAAATTGCTGGTTCCCTTGAACAAAAGGGTGAAAAAAATTATGTAATTTGCTTGTCTATGTATACCAAAGCAATATGCAGAGTCCATTTAAAATTCAAGTGGTGTTTTGTGAAATGTCAGTTATAAAGAAATAGTGTCAATATAACCTCTCTCTTTCTGCATTTTATTCTACAATTTTAATTTCTGATGGAATTTTACTGCTCTGTTTCAAGGGTTAGTTAGAAAGCAGGTAGATATTTTTAAATATCAGGTTTTTTAATTTTCCATCATATGGAGGAAGAAAACACACACACAAAAAATACTTAACACTATGTACTTCGTGAGATGCTTGTTTATACCAGTGCCATTATTTTCCAGTTAACAGAATGCTGTGTACAGCTGCTTGTATATAGCTTTTTGTGTAAGTGTGCTTGTGTTTGTGCATGTACACACACACACAGTATCTGGCTGTATTTAAGTCCTCAAAAATACGATAACAGTGAATTTTATTACAAAAAAAATCTGTCACGAACTGTTTGTGAGAGGGAGAGAGGCATGTTCTTGGCTTAAGGCAGCTGCCTGGTGTGGGTCCAGCTGTGTGTGTTCAGCCTTTAGGCTGTCTCTGACATAGTGCATCTAACGCCAGCATTATGTACAGCGATCAGCTCATGTGCATGAAGTTTGATGTTTCAGGCTCCTGGTCCTGGGCAGCTAGTGTGCATTAGATTTAAGGAATTTTAGCACTTTAACCAGTTCTAGGGATGGTCTTCTCTAGTGTTACATGACTTAAATTATTTCTGCAAGACATGAAAGAGCAGAGCAAGGTATATATTGTCATCTTAACACCTTGCTGGTTTTTTGCTTGTTGTAGAGCCTGAGAAAACCATCTTCATTGCTCTTACAGCTATCATCAGCTCACCTGTTTACTGTTGTTTTTTATGCTCCCTCCCCAATCTGAAACCTGCATCTTCTTGCTGTTTAGTCTTGTTATGCCTGTAGATTATACATGTCAAAACAAAGAAGCTTTAATATTTTTCTAGGTAAGAACAACACTAAAATAAATTGCTCTGTGATCTTTTTTTAGATGGGAGAAATAGATTCAGCTCTAGGTGTGTTTTACAAGATTGAATTGTTCTTGTAGCTCATCTTTGAACCTTATCTGCTGCTTTTTTTTTTTTTTTTAATGAGTTCCAAAATTAAACTCAAGTGTTTGTTGTTTCATGAGCTCATATGTGAAGGCAACATGATATCCATACTCCTAGTCAGGATTTTTCTTGTTTAATTCCCATTGGTAGAAAATGTTAAGTTTATAATGTTCAGCAAAATATCTGTAATAACCCCTGAATCATAATGTCAGATCCTGGCCAGAAAACTTTTCAGTGTGGGATGTGAAGAAGTGATCTCCTACATCTTAGAGAAGGAAGGTAAAGATGCAACAAAATCAGGAAGTCATTGGTGGTAACAATGAAGATTTGGGGCTCTTCAGTTATTGGAAAGCAGCTGGAGGAAGATGACTCTTTGATGGATGTGTCCCAACTAAATGCCTGAGGCAAAGTGCTTCTGGATTCTGGGATAGAAGGTCCAATATAAACTAAGAGCATTGAAGAAGTTGAAAGTTTGAGAGAATGACACAGAAAATTCTTTGCCTGGTCTTTGTACCCTGGAGGAAGAAGTAAAACAAACGAGAATATAGCTGTAGAGATGAGACTAGGACATAAATGACAGAAAGCAAAGAAAATGTAGAATCAATAGGTAGTTAAGATTTACTTCATGGGCACACTTTCTCTTCTGTACTAAGTTTGTTGGAAATGTGACCACCTCTAATCATTTTTTTCACCATTCATCAGCTGGCAATTGCTCTCCCACCAGCCAAACTGTGTGAGCATTCCCCGTCCTCCTTCAGGCAAAATTGACTACATTAGCACATATCACTGGTGATAAAACAATAATGAACAGTGGAAAAGAGGGAAGGAAAATAGCCTCCTTTAGCTGAAACACCTGTTTGCGGAGTGGATGTCTGTGATCTTAATGACAGGGCACTGTATCAGTTTCAAAAGAGAGACTTGCAATATGCATAGGCCAAAGCACAAAGTCAAGAAAATAGAACTAGAACTACTGGATCAGGTAAAGAGAGAGATACTAATGGTACATGGTGAATTTATCTTTTGTGTATGAGGCACAAACTGGGGAAGGGGAATGGCAGAAAAAGTAAAACAAGTTGGAAGGATCAGTACATCTTTAGGAACCTGTAAGCAGGGTAGGGTCCTTTGGGACCTCAAATCTAAACCCCTTCTGTAGCAGGTAAGCATATCCTATATAATTCAAGTCACAAATTGCTCAACTTCCATTTTAACTCATTATGGCTTGTAGCTTTTGTTTGCCTAATCTTTTAATTGGAAGACTGTTCCAGAATTTCATGTTGTTTGGGACCATCTTATTTTTAAGCTGCCTTTACTTCTGGTCAGTGGTTTGCCCTCACATTAACATTTTTTAAAACTATAATCATTCTTCTTAATAACTGATCTTTCCCTCACTACTTCATATTTTTATATAGAACAATTTTATCTCTTTTAGCTTTCATTTTGCTAGGCCAAGGAAGCCAAACTTCTTTAATGTATTTCTCAATACATTATTCTCCTGATCATAGAAATAGCTCAGTTTATCACCTATAACATTGGAAAGTATGCTTTAGACCTTCAGGATTTGATTTGGATTTGAATGGAAATATCTCTTTGAGAAAGAGATACTAACAGAAATCATGATAGAATCATTTTCCCCAATTATAAACTGGCAAAGAAATGCTAGTACTAATAATAAAGCCTGTGTGTTCCTGGGTGTAACAGCTGCCATGTTTTTTCATAGCATATCTGTGTGCCCGCAAAGGAATACGCTAATTGTAGACTAGCTCTTGTTCAGTGAAGATGTTGTAGAAGTTTGACTAACAGTATATAGATGTAAAAATAAGTTTGAATAGAAAATAATAAAATAAAAAAATGCATGAGTTTTGGGTTGATTTAGTTTCAAATTCAGACACAAACTTTGAGAAATTAAATAAAGCAGTGATTTAAGACCATAGGAGCTGGGTTATGGAGTTAGCACAGAAAATAATTGGAATTTTAATACCAAACAGGAAAGAGAAACTTCCAGGGAAAGACTCCAAACATAAGGGAAGATACAAGCACCTCAAAAACCAGAAGACTAGAGCAGGAGCTTGACTACCTAGAAGGTCGGAGAGGATAGTGAGACATGCTAGGAGTCAAGCAAATCGAGCTTTATGAAAAGAATTTAAAGATCCTCCTGTTGGAAGACAATGAAAAGGCTCGTGTTAGATATTTATAATGTTGAAATGAAGCACTTGGCTAAAACGTAAGTGAAAATTTTTATCTCACTTTTAGATTAGAAAAATACAGTAAGATGTGATAGAAAAGGCAGAAGGTCTTTATATGTATTAGCACCTTCAAAGTGGAAGCAAAGTTCAGCTCTCTATATGCTCCTACCAGAATTGTCTGTATCCGAATGCCTGTGCTACCTGACTGTACACTCCTAATGCTGGAACTTAAGTGGGAAGACTGGTGCATGTGCTTATAATCCTGTTGGATTTACCTCACCAGTTTATGATTTTCTGAAGATGCTTAAGTGGAAAATTCATTAAGAATATAGGTGCAGGTGAGACACATGACAAAACACAAGGAACTTACTGTGTTTAGATGACTTCAGATTAATGCAGTATTTTTACAGTGGTTTTATTGGGGGTACGGAGGCAAATAGGCTGCTCCTTGGAAAAGTTCTGGCTTCCAAATTCCCCTTCTTGAGAATTTTTCCAGTTGGTGCCTAGGTAGGAAATATGAGAAGGAGGGATAAAGCCATATTAATTCATCTGGGGGCAGTGCTGCCAACATTTGCTACTTGAGTTAACCAGATCACCTCCTAAGTCATCTAATAGCAGCCTTATCTTTGAGAAATGGTGCAGGATGGATTAAATACTGGAGGACTGGAAAGGATAAGTGTACCAGTTGTCAGAGCAGGGAGAGGAGTCAAGGAGAGAGAGTGCAGTCATCTTAATATTGATGTCCGTCCTCCATCCCCCCATCCCCCTTCCCCCCCAAGAAAGTTTATCAAACTGGTTTTATATATGTGCAAAGTAATGAAGAGGTGAATAATTGCCAGCATGGGCTTATTAAGAATAAATACTGTCAAACTAGTTTAATTTCTCTCTATGATAAAACAGTTGAACCTGTGAATAGAAATAAAGCAGTAGCTGTCATGTATTTTGACTTTATTTAAAGGCCTTCATAAGTCTGTCTTTTGTGACATTTTCATAAGTAATGCAGAGAAATGTGATCTAGGAGAAACTAGTGTACAGTAAGTGCAAAACTGATTGGATTACTATTGCTATTGATTAATTGTCAATGAATTGCTCTCAAAATGAAAAGGTATATTGAGCAGGGTTTCTTTGGAGACCTGCCTGGAGTCCGGTTCTTTCTTCTGTTTTTTACCTAGTGAACTGAATGATAAAATAGAGAGTAACTGGAGTCATTCTGCAGATCACACAAAACTGGGGAAGGACTGTGCTGGAGAACAAGGTCACATTCCAGAATGATCTTGCAAAACTGGAAAAATGATCTGCAAACCAGTAGGTGAAGTTCAGTGGAGATGAGAAGATGTGACACTTATTCATGAATAAATCATAGCAGTCCTTCAGAGAAGGATTTGAATTCTTTTTATTTGACAGCACTATGCTGTATCAAAAGGTAACCTTTCCATTGGGATGTACAGCTAGAAGTGTAGCCAATAAAATGAGCAAAGTCAACTTTATTCTTAATTCAGCATTATCGAAGTCTGGAGCACTGTATTCCACTTCGGGAGTCACATTTCAAGGAAGACTTGGATGCCTTTGAGGCTGAACAATGGCTCAACAGGTGATCAGAAGCATAGGAAGCATCCCTTGGAGGAAGAGTAAACCATTTTCATTTGTTTAGCCTGCAGAAGAGAAGAGATAGGAGACTGTAGTTTTCTAAAACGTAAAAGGCTGTTGCAGAAGAAATAAAGGAATAATCTCTTGTGTTGCTGGTGACCATGTTAAGTGAAAAGGGTCCAAACTCAACCAAGAAAGACTCAGAGGAGATATTAGAGAAACCTTTCTAAATGCGAGGTGAACGAAGTAATAAAGCAGATTGCATGGGAGGGCTTTGAATTTTTATCATTGCTGGGCTTTGACAACCTGGTTAAAGACATGTGTAGCTATAGTTTCCCCCATGTTTGAGAGTAAGGTGGAAATGCATTTTTCAAAAAACTGTTTCCTTTACCTGTGTTTTTCTAAAAGCGTCTGACTGAATGGCTGCCTGGAACAGAAGTATTCAAGTTGAGGCAAGATAACATCAGCAGTTACATTTACATGGCCTGCTTGAATCCACCTTCTTTGAGAAGGAAAGTGGGGAAACCTTTTCTTCGGTGTAAGGGGGGGGGGTTTAAAAAAAAAAAATTGTTCCAAACTCTAGAAATCTTTCTTTCAGGAAGATTCTTATTCATATTGGCCAAACTGATAGTTTTATCTTGATTCAAACATAATATATTTGATTCAAGAGAAGTTTTCTTTTTGAAATATCCTTTTAATGCTTTAGTAGGAATTTGACTTCTAGCAGTTGATATCTTCAGATTAGTTTTAGACAATATATTGTGTTTGTATAATCATAGCTTTCAGGCAGAAGTCTGTCCCTCACCTTTCTCTGATTTGAATTTGAAAGGGATCCCTTCAACATGACTGTCAATATTATTTTAGCCTTCTAACACTAATTTTACTTTCTCCATTTCTTCAAGGATGGTCATCTATGTGGGGTTTTTGCTGTAATCTGTATATACAGAAGCAGGCCTGTATAGCTTAATTAAAAATTCATTGCCATTTTATGTTTGACAGAAAGCTAAACAATGCATTAGACTAAATTGTCCATTACACTTTTATGCAAGACAGTGTAATTACATGAAAAATACCCTTAACAGTAAGAATGAAATTTATCATAGGATAGTGCTAATGCACTTATATGCAATGAGAGTAGGTTTAATTATAGTACATTTAAGATTGGTATGCCAAGGGCAATAAACTTTACAACAACATACGAAAGGTTAATAAGCATGAAACATCATAGGAACAATGTAGACTAAACCTTCCTTGCATCCGAAAAGCTGAAATGCAAAGAAGTTTTTATTTATTGCCTCAGGTAGAAAAGTCTGTAGAAACAGATAAGTGATGACAAAGCTTTGATGTTAATAAACCCAAATGGAAGTCAAAAATCAAAGTGTGTAAACGGCTAGGTTATAAAAAGAAAGATGACAGAGTTATACCCTGTAATTAGGTGTAATTTGTGCTTTTGGCACAGCTATTTGTCCTGCATGAATGAGAGGTTGTCTTACGTTTTCTTGTCCCTGTATAATAGAATTGCAGTACAGGCACATCCCACTTAAAACCTCCCTAGGCTTTTTTCTCAAGAAGTATTTGAAAGCAGCATGCATATTGATCCCCTCTTATGTGAGTACTATAGTCGGTTTGCCCTGCCTAGTACTTGAAAATAATCATAAGCTGAGTGTTTATGAAACACTTACAGCTAGAAACAAAGTAATAATTTTAGAAAAATACAACCAGATCACAAAATTAGTTTCTACTGTGAGTATAAATCAGACTTATGTCATACAAGTAAATTACATCAAAACTAGAAAATTAATAATCCAATTAAATTATTTAATGAGTTGTTCTGTTTAGCAGCTGCATAATTGGCAGTCTCATCCATATTTTAAACTGTTGTAGAACAAATTGCTATTAATTAAATAATTTAATTTAATTAATTTCTGTCTTTATTTTATGGTATCTCTGCATGAGACATCAAATTTTCAGTGCTGAAACCTATTATACAACCATCTCTTTCTGCAATGCACTGTGAAAATTTAAAAGAAATCTTTTCTTCACTTTCTATGTTGAAAGAAACTGAAAAAGTCTTATTTATTCAGGGAAAACCGCAGATTTTACTAATGGCTATATATCTGAACAGGTATCGGTTTTTAAACTTTCCCGCTTAGGAATAATTAGTGTATTTTTAGACGTGCTAAATTATCTGTGTCTTTATGAAATTACCACAAGGTTTGGTACTGGTGTGTGGTTTTAATTTCTCTGCTGTGAAGTTCACAGCTGTCGTTTGGTGGGAAGTGAAATACCATTGTAGAGCACCTTTCGGTTAGCTATGTTACATGTTTAAGGTTGTAAATCCATGATATGCAATTCAAGAATTGTCTGGTCCAGCAGTGCAAAGCCACTTGCCGAAGCTTATATTTCTCTTATATATGAAAACGCATGAAACAAAATGAAGAATTAGTATGAGTCCTTTTCATCTTGACCTAAATATACTTTTGCTTTGTTTTCAGTGTCTCCTTTTTTATTTGCAGTTCAAGTCTGACATGTTCAGAAGTTCTCAAATAGTTTCTGTGAATGCTGCAGCGTGGTTGCGTGTCGGTGTTCGCTGGTGGCAGGGGGTAGCCCCCTGCCTCCTGTGGGTATTTTTCTGTCTTCTGGTATATCCTTGAAAGGGTGTGTGCTTGTACTGCAGCGCATAAATCTACCCCTTTCTTTCCAGTTGTCCTTCCAGTTCAGGAAGCCTTTTTCATGAATTCTACCTTGAAGGACAAACTCCCTGGTGAAGAAAAGGGCTCTCTGATGATTCAGACATTTCTTTTCTGTTTCGGCCAGGGGGGCTGCAATTTCCCTTCTGGGGGTCTGTGCTCATTCAAGGGTGAGGGATTCCTTCCTCCCACCCCAGTGCCACTCCTGACACTGTTAAATGCCTCTCTTCCTCCTGGTATCATACTGCGTTCCAGAACTGCTATGGCTATATTGGGGAAAAGGATTTGGCAAGTCTGTAGCTGCTTCTGCTGTTAAAGGAATAATCTTGTTATAAAACCAGTTATGTAAGTATTTCATTTCAGAGGTCACATTTTGGTAAGCTGAAAAGGTTGGCTAAAATTTCTGGATGCCTATGTGGGATATTACTTAAATAAAATAAAAAAGCAAATCCTCAAACAGTATTATTTCAACTTCTGCCCATGCTGTCAGTACTTTAAAATACTTTCAGAAGATTTAAGTGAAAAGTCATGGTATATGAATAGGATGCTACTGAAGTAACTTCAGCTCTTCTGTCAAGATTGGGTGGGATTCAGTAGAATTCCAAACCCCCATCGGATGTGACGAGAGCAGAACTTTCAATAGAAATTCAGTAACAGTCTAGTGATTTAGTAGTTATAAAAGTAGGTGCCTGTAGACAGATTTTAAACTAGTTTTCCATATCACCGCAGGATTTCTGCAGCCTTGAACCTTCTAGAAAAATTTAGAAAACCCTGTATGCCGTGTATGTTAAACAAGTGCCAAAGATGCACATTTTTCTACCTTACCTGTAAAACCACTCTGTCTTTTAACTGTGTTCTGATTGTTACTGGGGTTTTTTTAATCTTTTCTGATAAATGTGATATTGTTAGTGACACATGAATGAATATTTCTTATATTATCTCAGAAGTTAGAAAATGCTTATCTCCAGGACAGTTCTGTAAGTGTGGTTCATGCTGATCTGTTACTTAAAGGCTTTTTGTTTTCTTCTTTTCCTCCCACTGAGATCCACTTTTTAATTTTATCTGTAGCTTTTAAGCTGCATTTTCTAACTGCAGTGGAATGAAAAGATGTGACCTGTACTTCTCTTGTAAGTCAAGTAGTAGAGCTGTGCTCCAAATGGCTCAGCTCACTGTCTTTTCTCCTGCTAACATTGTGAGTTAAGCTTTCCCAGACAGACTTGTTTAAATCTCCTTCTTGGACCCAAATATCTGCTCACAATTGTTGCTAGTCTTGAAGTACAGGCACCTGTTGAAAATTGTCGCAATTTCGGAACTGCTGGCACCGTTCACTCCTGATCAGACGACAACTCATGTTTAGTTAACAAAATCAAGTATAAGTTTTCTTAAGCTCACAGTCCATAGTCATAAAAGTGTACCATAGCTTAGGGTCAGTCTTTCCCTCTGTGTTTCTGATCATTATTTGCTTTCTTCTTTTGCTTCCCCTTTCCCCCCAGTTAATTATAAACTTCTTTCATGACTCTCAACTTTCCAGATCTTTGAGAACTGAGGTTCTTGCTCTCTCTGGACTATCCCAAGCCAACTTCAATTTTCACCTGAACCATCTCCCCCACCAGCCAACAGGGGTGGGGATATGAGGCAGGCAGTACATGGACCTCCTTTGAGCCTGAAGAGAGCTGGGACCCCTCCACTCGTGCCAGCTCCCACCTTTGTGTCGAGACAGTCTGGTTTGCAGAAGGATAGAAGTGTACGGAGCGTGGCTTCCTAGCCAGACACCGTTGTTCTGCAACTCTTTGGATCAAACCCAGCAAGTCTGTGTGACTTTGGAGGAATAACTAATAATTTATTTGGGACTTCCAAGTAGTCATACGGTAGAGAATTTGATTTGCCTGTCAATTGCCCAAATTCATTTTGTTGTGGAAAAAAATGTGAAAATTCTTTTCTCTAAGTTTTCTGTCTGTTTAAGGTGAATGAGTTTGAGATTTCTCTCCAGCTCCATTATATAAACCAGAACTTTTTTGCTTGGTTTTGAGTGGAGCCATTTCAAATTAAAGCATAATTAATTTTTAATTTAGAGTTGTTTTCTTTCAAAAATGAGTGGGAAGTTAGAAGAATATTTTAGTATTGACTTCTGCTGTTTGGAAAAATGCTAATATATACATTTGAAGTGTTGGTATTTGACAGCTGTGAAATTTTTCTGTGATTTCTTCCTAAATTGTTACATACAATGTATGATAGTAATGTACTCTGTTAAATCTGATTCTTTCCACTGTCCTCTTACTCTGAGGTGCTGCTACTTGTTGAGAACTGATAAGACGCCTTAAGGTGAATGGAGAATTGGACTCCCTATGTGCAGAACTGTAGCTTTGCTTAGAGACTTAAGTTAATGTTTTAAAAAAAAAAATTGTAAGATTAATCTAGATGTGTGGTTACAAAGATTTTTTTTTTATAGTGATTGGAAGAAGTGTGTGTAGATTAAAACTAGAATAATGGATAAATGATCCTTTTTCAAATATTTAACTGTAATTATGTTAGATTTATAGATAGGAGAATGTTTCTTTCTACTTGTTCTCTCTCTGGAGTCTATATCGGTTCTGGAGTTCTTTGTCTCTTTTTGGTGGTCTGGTTTTTTTGAGTCATTAATTTGATGGATGTCAAAGCCTTGTCTGTTTAAAGTGTAATAACATCTCCATTTGAGAACATATAGGGATGTTATCATCTGGAAATGACGGAAGACAGATTAGTGTTCTTTAAAGCACTTTTATTCCAAATAATAATGACTTTTGTTCTAAATGGTACTTTCAGAATGCGGTTAGATCAGTGGCTGCAATCGTCATAGCAAATCAGTTCCCTCCAAAAGATGATGATTGCTGTAAATCAGACCTGCTTAAGTCATCATATCAAATGGATGGGGCTGCAGTCCCCGGCCCAGTGTAAGGAATTAAGTTACTCTTTGCCAGTGAAGCCTTAATTTGTTTAGGCCCAAGAACAGAAGGTGTGTACTTGAGGAGACTAGCACGAGTTGTAGAAGTGTGGTTGACTTACTAATTGTGACTCAGTAGTAACTTATTTTTACCACATCAGGTAGCTGCGGATTTGATGAGTAGAATTTAAAGTCTACTGATTAAATGAAAATTTTTGTTAGGATAATACCATGTGATTTTTCTTTTCACTTCATCTTCTTTTCTGTAATGCTAGGTGTGCATTTGCATTACAGATTAAGTAGTGGAGAAAGTGCAGTAAAAGTTTATTTGAGTAAGGATGCATTTAAGCCTCTTAAAGTTCTAGGTATGGAAATTTACAATTGAGATATAGTTTAGTTTTAGATTGCTGTGGTTGTTTTACCTGCTTTGTCTCTGCCTTTCCTGTAGAGAATGTAACAAAAGGGCTAGGTTTTCTTTGTTTAAATAAAAATCCTGTCCTGTTTTAGAAACAAACTTTTGTATGAAAATTGTACCATGTTTTTTTCAGTAGGCTATAACTTGGCTTTCTCATGCTTTGATGTCAGTGTTTTCTGTTTTCAGATTGTGACCCTGAATACAGTAAAAATGTACTGATAATAGTCCTTTCAGAGAATGTTTTTGTTTTGGTTATGAGAATTTTTTTTCATCGTTCCAGAAAGAAAGAACCTCTATTAATCTCTGTCATTTCACCTGTTCCTGTAGTTCTGTAATTTATATTTTCCAGTGTCTTTGGATAGAATCCTGGTGAGTTCTCATGAGATTTTTGCATGAGGTTATGATATTTAGGTCTTTTTAAAATCAGCTTTCAGAATTAGCATTTTACTGGGTTACTTGTATCTGCCAGTATTAAGTAGGCCATAAGTATTCTATTCTGCTTTTTAAAACAATAACAAATTTTGTCCCTTTAAATGGAAGTGAGAACAGCATTATATAATTGCTGTTGTTTTTAGCTGGAGTGCACCACAAATAAAATCCTAGCTTTTCTGTGGCCATTGAAAGTGTAGAGGAAAACGTAACGACCTTGATGATTTCTGACAAACAAACGAGGGTTACTTATGGTAAGCCAGCATTGTTGAATTAGAAGCTATATTCCAAGCCTACTTGTAAGTCTTCACAAATCCTATCACAATGGAAGCCATGGAGTAACAAAAATATTGTGAAACAAATGCCTCCTGGGTGGCTAATTATTGGCATTCTTTCCTTTTTACTCAAAGGGAAGCTCTGTATCTTCCCTGTAAAATGCTGTCTGACTCGAGAGCAAGAATGCTTTGGGGTGGGGAGCTGAAATCTCTTCAGTGGTTTATTTGTGAGGGATTTCTTATTTATGCTTTTATTTTATTGAGAAAAAAAAATCGTTCTTAAAAGGAACTGCATTAATTCCTTACTGTCACAAAAGACTGTTAATACCTTGGCTTTCTCTATTAAAATATCATGTAAACAATTATTGCATTATTTGTGCTGGTTCACGGATGTTGTTCCAGTTTGAAATAAATGTTGAATTCAGAAGAACAGTTAATACACAATCTTAACGTAACATATTTTGTTTAGATGAACTAATGGAGTGAGGGCTTTTCAATTTATTATACTTTCTTTTTAAGTGAATGCCAAAGCTTTTCTGCTGATTTGAAGTAAGAACTTACAATCATATTACTGTTTATCATGTACTGTAGAGGTTGCAATTATTTCCTTTCTCTGAGCATTCCTATATCAGCTTGATTATTAAAAGCTTTAGATGCCATAATGTTAATTTTCTAATGACAATGATGTAATTGCATTCTCATCTTCATGGAAAAGTGGCAGTTCTCAGAGAAGAAAAGAATAAAAGGCCAATATATGCTTTCCTATGTCTGCCTGGAGGTGGTTCATGTTATAGAAGCTTTTTGATGAGCATGAAAAATTAGAGCCTCAAAGTTGAGACAAATTTAGAAACATTATAGAAAGCAAACTCTTTCTAGGAGGTCTAAATTTGAGGAAGGAAAAATAAGTTTCCCCAAATCATGCTTTTATATTGGCCATGCAAGTCACTAAAGCCTTTCTCAGTTATTTTTAATTTAATAGGCCACCACTCATGTTCCAGTAACTTCAGTCCTTTACAGAATCTGGGGAAAGATTGCAGTAAATGTGAACAATAATCATCTCTGGTGATACCTTGATGGCCTGACTTTCTATTTTTGGTTTTCTTCAGTTGTGTTGTGCTTCCTAGGAGATTAGAAATTCATTATTGTGCATCTGTTCTTCCTTCTTTGTGAAAGCTGTCAGTCCAATATTTTGATTAGGTTATGATTTGGGGGAAGAGAGGATTTATTGTTAGGGAAGAGAGAATCTATTCTCTTCTGACCATGCTGCAAGCAGGTTTTGTTACAGCATTTTCCTGTCATGATTTTCCAACCCCCCCTGGAGAACTGAAGCAAAAAAGACAGAGATCCAGCATCTCTGACATTAGAGACATGAAGTTTGTCTGTGTTTCACAAAGCTTTGGTACGTATTCTCAGCTTTCAGGGAGCTTTTCATTGTGTTACTTTTCTTAGTCCTAAGGTGAAGGGTAGAAGAGGTTTTTTTACTGCATGGTAACAAGTGTTTTTCTTGTTCCATGAATGTGCAATACTTGTCCTAAATCTGTTTTAAACAAAAAAAGAAAACCCTCATGTGTTTCATAAGAAAAGCTTAGTGACACTAGTCTGATCACGTCACTGGCTTGTTCAAAATTGCACCAAGGGAAGAGAATTTAGTTGTAGCTTCAGAGTGAAATAGGTCGCCTCATCAGCAGAAAGCTCTCATAGAGCAATAAAAACATATGGCAGACAGCTATGAAAAATCTTACAATTTCTCACTTCCATATTCTTGGCATTAATGAAGAAACAGGTTTATAATTTAGAAGTAATTGAATAGTTTAATCATGGAATATATAAGTAAAAAAAAAAAACCCTCCTTAATTCAAACAGTGGCTTACCATATTTATTTAAAAATCCATAATGAATTTACCATGTGTTCATTTTTAAGACTATAAGAATTTTTTTCTCCCTTCCCTTAGTAGTGCGTATCTATGTATGTATGTGTGTATATATTAAAATAAAAGCATCACTGCTTGTCCAAATGTGTATGTTGTAGCTAAGGCTGGTGCTTAGTAGTTTCAGACGACTACTTCAAAATCAGTCAGGCTTGTAATTTTTTTATACATTAATAAAAATCAAATAGATTCTCTGATCTGTAATCAGGATAAATCCACTGACTTCATCTGAGTTTTCTGATTTATACTAGCTTCACCTGGTTTACTAAAGAGAAAAATTGAGCAGAGACTAGATAGCAAAAAGTGGGAGAAGGAAGGTGGGGCAAAATGAAAATGTCCTACAGTCACTTTAAAGGTCAAATATAAAAAAGCAGAAAGTTGAGTTGGGAAATCATGCTCCCTGACCTAACCTTGGAATGCAGAATATGGGGAAAATGCAAAAATGGCCTAGGAATTTCTCTGGGCTATGTCATTTAGAGAGACCAATCTGTGTGTATACACAGAGTATAATTTTTATATTTAATTTTCAAATGTGGTAAAACAACTCAGCTAAGAAAGCAGGCTAAAAGAATTTTTGAAAAATATCTTCAAATTATGCTTAATGCCTGTTTCCTTAAGTTCTGGTTAAACTAACTGTGCATAAATATGTCTGTAAAGCTGAGCACAGATTTAAGTGTTTTGTCAAATGGAAAGAGACTCACACTAAGTTTTGCATGTGTTTGAATGTTCTGATCTGCCATGATCTACTGTGTACTCTTACCTGTATTCCTAAAACCACGGTCTGTTAGGTTAGGGATGTAGGGTCAAAGATGTTTGGCTTCAATGTCTTATGCTCTCTTCACAATATGTAGCAGTAGGCTGCCTTTGTAGTATTAAAACGCAGAAATGGAAACCTGGCAAAGCGTGTGGTATTCCCATAAACTGCTACCCTCAACACTTCTCAACTAAATTATCATCATCAGACATCAGTATTTACAGAGCTAAGTGCAAAACAAGTTACTGAGTGAGAATAGAAGAATTTAATATCCATTTTCAGCCTCTGATATTTAAATCCTTTTCTAAAAAAAAAAATTTTAGGGAGCTGTAAATGCACAGAAGAATTAAAGTTGTTGGTGAAGCTTGACGTGGGCAAACAGTCCTGTGGAATGGCTTGGAGAAATGGGCTGAAGGGTTGGTATGGAGTTGGGAGCATATTCACAAAGACCTTGAAACACTGTAATAATCTGAAGTTCAGGTGAATCATACTATTCCTTCAAATATTCAACCAATGAAATGATACTCTGTATTGAATGTTTCCCCTCTCTCTTTATCTGTATGTGTGCGTATATATACATACGTAAGATGCAGTACATATGTAGTAGTGTGTGTGTGTATACAAACACGCATATATGAAAATCCCAAACTGGATATGTGGGTTATTTCTTCCGATAATTAAAATTCACTGTTCTGAGTCCATTTCATCTCCCCCCCCGCCTCGTATTTTCATGCTTCAGTATCACCAAATGAAATGTATCTAGTCCAAGAAAGGGCAAGTATTGAAACCAATTATGATTGCTTTGCAAAAGTAACATAACTGTCAAAAGTATTAATAATTTATGGAGACTATCAGTTAGTTTTTTACCTACTTTGGACCTTTGGAAGTAAGAAATGGTGGTTATTCTGAAGACGCACATCTTTTTATTTTTAATGGTGGCATTTTCCAGACTCAGTAGGAGCAAAAGCTCAGTTAGGGGCAAGACATTTAGAATATTTTGGTAGAAGTACCTGATTCAGGTGGATGCATACTATGAAATGTGGTAATTTCACTGCTTCCCAGTCCTGTTTGTAGCTGCCGTTGATCATTAAAAATTATTACAAATTTCACAGCTGCTGTTGGTGAGTTAACTAAGGCAATAGTCTATGTTAAGCTGTAATTGGAGTTTCCCCGTCATCTTCACTTGCAACATTTCGAATCCTGTTAAACGTTATTAAACTTGTGACACCCTGTGGCAGTGGTGAGACATTGCATATTATGTATTGCTGCAAAAGATGTATTTTGGACACCCTTTTGGGGTAGAGCCTTCACTTTTCAAAACTGGAGTGACTGCAGACTACTTTTGGTCTCCCAAAACAGACACTCCCCTCAGAGGCAACAGTAAAAGTCATGCTTATTTTCAGCATCCTGCGTTTTAAAAATAAACTTATTTGCTGGACCAGGCAGACACACTGTGTTTCGCCTGTCTTATTTTGAAACTGCCTCTATCACTGATGTTTCTGAAGCAGCCTTCTGTCTGTGTACACAGCGACAGTAGCTGTTAGCAATAGTTGTTGTTTTATCAACTAATCAAGTGAGGCAGCTAAGACCAGGCAGTGCTGTATGGACTTTTAAATTATACTTCCAGTGCTCTTTGGGCATTCGTGAAAGAGATTGTTACAAACGCTTATGTTGTGTGTTGGCAAAGGCTAGAGGATGAGTCTATGTGGACAACTCCTACCACATCTTGAAATGTTCACCACAATGTTTGCACCTCTCCCCTCTGAAGAAGTGTTTCCCCACAAAACCATCTTTTGCTGAAGCAAGTTAGTTTGTGAAAGCATTGTATCCTCATCTGCTGATAACTATTTACTGGTGATTTAATGATTTTGCTTTATATCACACCCAATAGAAATGGGAATGGGATGCGCTTTTAGTGCCTCCATGGTTAAACCCTGGTGTTCTGATACGATGTGGTAAAATACTTGACATTTTTTACCAATAAATACTTAGCTTGGACAGAGGACAGATAAGTTGCAAAATTTTATTTATGTATCTACATGCACACAGCTACATATATATACATATATGCATGCTTTGAGGAGCTGGAGCAACAGTTGTGCCCCAGCACTTGTATGGGGCAACATAAAAGTTAATGGGCTTCTGAAGTCGCAGACGCTTGCAGTTTCCAGGTAGCTCCAGTGGCTTTGCTGATAGATAAGGTTACTCGACCTTTTTCTTTACGAGCCTGTTTCCAGTGTTCACAGGTGTCAAAACGTAACTGCTTACTCTGAAATTCTCTGTGCCAGGAGTCAGCCTTAGGCTGAATTTTTCTGAAACTGTTCAGTGAAAGTGAAATGGAAGGTACAGGCGCTTTCAGGGAAGTGTCTTAGGTGCAGGAGACAGGAACGGGGCAGACTCGGATCAGGAGATGGAAGGATAAAACCAGCTGCAGGGTTGGTAAAGGGATTAGCAAAGGGGAAACTGAACGGCTGAGGGACTGGGCAGTGGGGATGGGGCAGTAACTGGGGCAGGACAGTCTCTGCCAAGTCCGTGTTCTGGGAAGTCTAGTCTTGGTACGTTCCTTTGCTGTCTGTAAAATATGAGGCGTGGGTTTTTATTCCCCTCGGTCAATCAAGATAAGATCCTGTTGAATCTGCCAATTACTCCCTCAGCTCAAATGGTGGAGGCATATGCTGTGGTGAGAAGTAAGTGTAGATACAGAGTAAAGATGGTGCTATATAACAGAACTTGGGGGGAGTGGGAAGTGTATTTTAGAGTGCTGAAACGATTGAAAGAACTTTTAGAGTTGTATCACTACATTATATACATAAGAAGGAAGGCTAAGTTATGACTGAACTAGTAGTTTATAATTAGGGCAGGTTTCTGAGTCCTTGCTTTTGTGGCTTTAATGTTCAACAAAGTGGACTGTTTCAAAATAGTGCCACTGGAAGGATAAAAACCAGTTACACTATAACATGTTGTGAGTAGAAAGGTGAAGTAGTCCAGATACTAGAAATTGAGGGCAAAGTTTGAATTAATTGTGGTGGGTTTCTTTTAAAAAAAAAAAAAAACCAAAACAAAGTGCTGAAGAGTTGAGATGACACTAAACAAAACGTTCAGCACAACTCGTGATCTTAGCTGTCATTTTCCTCGAGGGAAGTTGGGCAGCCCCGAATGTTAAAGGATAAAGTCCTCTCTAAAGTGTATCTATGTAGAAAGAAAAAAAGAAGTAACAAAGGTAGTTGCATTACATGGAAAATGGATCTAAAGGATGACTCCTTGTTTGAAAATTTGAACAATGAGATTGATAACAACAGTGCAAAGAATGAAGTAGGGAGTAGAATTCATATAAAAAGAGAAGGAGCTGGGGCTGAGTCATTTCACCTGTAAAAAGATGGGTAGGCATCCAAGAGTGGCTATCAGAGATTGGGACCAAGCTGCGGATTGAATTAGTCAAGGTTGGTGAGAGAAAGGTAATTTATGCATCATCAGTATACTGTGATATTGGAAGACAAAACAGACAAGAGTAGCTCAAGCATTTAACTAAAAGAGTGGAGGGACATGGTAGTTTGATAGGGCCAGAGGAGAAGTGTCCACCTTGCCTATAGCGGACAGACCTCACCAGGTGGGCTGCAGGCAGTAGCCTGCTCACTGATGACAACTAACGTTGCAGATAGTACTGAGCAAGGCATCTCAAACTCTGAGACTTTTCCAAGCTCCCCAACTTGACCTTTGCTTACAGAGCAGCCATTATGTACATAACTTTTTATCGCTTTGTACCTTGTCCGCCTATGCTGCTTTGTCAAAAACGTTAATACGTCATTGTCATGAAAATACTTGTGTGGCAAAAACAGTGTTTAGGAACAAAGGCCACTTCACATTAAGATAATTATTGAGAATACCTTTTAGTTGGTTGTGTATCTTTCCTGCGTTTTGGGATATGATTTGTATCTCCAAAGAGTAACCAGTCTATTAAAACCCACATTTTTCTTCCAAGAATACTTTGTTATGATAATTACATTATGTTTCTAGATTTGGCACCTTAATGCTTTTTATTGAAGCATCCCACTACAAATCTGTATTTTCTATGTGTTAGTACGCTGGTTTAGACAAAAGACCATTTCAGGCTATGATCACATCCTTGCATAAGAGAATCTGAAAGTTCAAATCAAATGAGAAGATAGACTCCAGTTGATAAATACTGTACTTACAAATCCTTTGTTCTCTCATTAGCTGTGTTTGGTCCCTACTCTTTCATTTGGTCCTTCCAGTTAAAGACCTATGACCATCTCTGTTAGGTTGTTGATTCTCCTTGTTCCTAAGGTAAAAGTTGTAGGTTAGGCCTGCTATACTAAAAGAAGACTTTTGGGAGCCTCATTTGTTGCTTTTTCATCCTGATTGTAGGTGGATTTAATTGTCTTTAGGATTACTTTCATCTCGTGAGCAGAGGAACATATTCTGTGCCAGGGATATACAGATTCTTCATTACAGTGATGTTTTCATCTTACATGTTTAACACAATTGACAATCAGTTTTTCTCTCATCAGAAAGATGAGAGGATTTTACCATTTTTCTTCCAAAATATCAGTTTTCCTATGATAGTAGGTACTTACAGGTGCATTAGCTGATGGTGTAGCTATGTTTTGTCCACTTTCTCATGTGACATCTTGATCACACAAGGCATTCCTCAGATCTGATGAAAACAAAGGATGACTGAAGAGCAGTTGCTCTGAATGTAACTTTAAAATGTCATTTAGACAAATTAAAATAAAAGGGTGGTTGGTACCTGCAGGGCAGAGGGACATGTTGACAGAGTGTTACTGGCCAGCTTTGAATAGAGAAGCAAGCAGTGAGTTATGCCTATGGTTAACACAACTGTAGGTGTGTGGAGGTCTGTAAGAGTCAGAAGACCAGTTTTGATATCAACATTGTTCTATTTAGTGTATAGTAAAATTATAAATTATAGTTCACAAGCTCACTTTCTGGAAATATTTTGTCTTATTTGAAGGTCAAGACTGAAAGTTTAGGGATAGAGTGGTTCTGGTTTGGGTTTTTTGTTTTGAGAAATGGTCTGCTGGCAGCTGGCTGTTTGTGTTTTCGTTTGTGCGAGTTCATGCTGCTGTGCATTGGTTAGTAGTTTTATTTTATGATCTCCATGAAATCATTTTTTGCATCTGTTATGTACTCATAGAGGAAATGCAGACTGTGAAGCTGTATTGGGAGGCATTTATAGTGTTTGTTGTAGAGACAGCGACAAGGATGGTTAATCCCTGCAAGATCTTGTTCTGTTCCACAAACCACTGGAGATTTGCTACCAATAATGAGTTAGGTAAAAGACTGAAGAAGTCATAAGAATGGGGTTTGGAAAACATACCTTCGATTATACACCCTTTTCCAAGTGTGTATTGGTTGTTCTCTGATGCTTTTTTGCCCTGTATGGTTTCCAGCATGGGGCAGTTTGACAGATAGGGACACGTTTGCAGGAAGGACGTGAGGCAGAAATCTTCTACTGCAGGAGGTTACTATGCAATATCTGTATCCTCTTCAAAGACAAGACCTTTTCCTGCTGGGAGTATTTTGTTGGGCAGAGCTTATCCTTAGGCTGGGTAGGGTGTAATGAGTGGCTCTACTCAGAGCCGAAGTGATAAAGTTGCTGGTTTTATGTAGGCAAGTGTGTTGGGCTGTGGGCTCTTTGCTTGTGGTAGCAAGGTGGTGTATTTTGCATGTCTGTTGTGGTGCCTTGGAAGCTGATCTTAGAGCAGGACTGTATCAGAGGGTGATTTGGTGAAGGGAGGAGGTTGATGTGTTTGCAGTAGAAATCAATGAGGAAGTTTGTGGTTTTGATTTAGATGATGGAGAAAGTAATTTTGTGTGTTCTGGTTATAGAGTAATTTTACTAGTGCAGTTACCTAGAAAGTCATTCTTGAGGTGGTCCATCAAGAAATGGCATATTGCAGGTTTGTTCTGGGGTCCGTGGTTTGAAGAAAAAGTTGTTAATCTTTGATTGGACTACTGATTTCTGTGCCTTAGGGTGCGTGAAAAATGGCTTTTGCAAATGTTATAATAGAAGAGGATGACTGCTTGGCGGTCTTAGGTGACTCCCACCCATAAGTTGTGCTCATGTACTAGTGCAGTGGAAACCATAAAGTAACTCTGATTTTCTGAGCTCTGCTGGAGATAAGCTGTGTAGTGATTCATTTTATTAAAATCTGAAATTACAAAGAAAAATTATGAATAAGCTGCAAAGTATTTCCCATCGGTTGCACACTCTAGTCTTGTTTGAAATATCTTTAGCATGATTCCTTTCTTGCTAACTCTGAAGATCTACCTTTTGTTTCCTGTCTATTCAGGGAAGGTTAGGTTAAGTTGCAAGGCTTCTCTTACTTCTAGGATTGCTTTTCAATTAATCAGTATTGAACAAGATTATGGGCACTGATTCTGCTGTTGTATAGTTTCAGGCATGAAGTACCCTCTAATAAAGATTTTAATACTGATAACTATGAAGCTCAGAACAGGTGAACATTGTTAACTGATATTTTACTTTTTTTCAGCTATCAAATTGGATTCGTGCTTATGGCTTTAGATTAAGTACTGATTTTTTCTTAATTACTTTGTAAATATCTGTTAGAGTTGAGCTTTTCTGAAGCCTTTTGTGAGTGTCTAAAGATTAATAATCACAGAAATTTTTAAAATAGCTAGCTGGCTTATTTCTAGCATGCTTTCTTTTGCAGATGGCTTTTGAAAGCACTCTGTATTTAAAACCCTAGCATGGATTTAGAATGGCTTTGAAATAGTTTTCAAGGTGGCAGAATGGAAAGAGTGTGACATGACTACTTAATCTCTAGCTGGGGCCAAGGGTTCTTTTTACATAATCCCATCATTCTTACAATATGTTAATGCAATGGACGGAGTAACAGGCCAACGGTTGCAAAAAAAAATTAACAATACACCAATCCCCCATAATTTGGGACTGTAGTATACAAGAAGTTGTTTTTGAGGAGCCTTGTTATTGATGAATTTAAATGCATTTGTCCTTTTTTATTATTACTATTTCCTTTTTTTTGTTACAGATTACAATTAGGCTAGCATTGTCTTAAAGGTGAAATATATATAGCATTCATGTTCCTTCCACTAATTTTTACAACTTGGTAGCATAAACTGAACCATCAACAGGCTGTAAAATCATAATATTCTTTTAATAGTGTGCTGCATCTGCTATTCCATCATAAACAAAACAAAAGACTTATTTTCTAATGTAATTGTGACTATAAGCTGAAATGTAAAATATTAAATCTTACAGATTTGTACATTGGCATTCCCTTTAGTGGTGTTTCATAAATGTTTGATTTGGTACAAAAGTCTACACTGCAGTTTTCACTATATCTCAGTCCTGACTAACTTTTTTGCCAGATCATTCTGTAAATCTAAGTCAAGATCAGTATGTTGAAAATTGTCTAAAGAAAAGAAATCCACCTGAACCTTAAAAATCAATTCTACAAAGGTGATTGCGTTTTTGCTTTTCCTTTAAAGATCAAAATTCCTGTAATAATTCCCATATAATCCCTGTGTAGTTAAATAGCACAGTAGTCATAACATGCTTGAAATGTATGCAAGGCATCAGCCCAAAAGTTTAACTCTTAATAACAGAAGGATCAAAGGACTTCACTGACACAATTTTTTTTTTTAAATAAAACATGATACAGACATAAATGTTAGTCTGAGTAAAAGGCTTTTATAGCATGCGTTTTGGATATTTTATATAGTAGATTAAAACCAGTTCTTGTCTCAGCCACAGAAAGAAATCTCACACACCTTTATCATCCTAAAACAAATGTTGTTGTTTCAGTTTGTTCACCAGTTGATGGGTCTGTGCTGGAGAACGATGCTTCTGAGAAAAGGGAGGTGATCTGTGACATGCTTCTTTCCCTCTGCAATAATAAAGTGTGCATGTTTGAAAATGTGCTTTTGATGTCTTAAAAAAATACTCTTAACGGAGGGATCTTGTATGTTTTTAACTTGCCATGTAACTCAGAATAATTAAGTAAACTTCCTTTGAAAGTAGCTATATTGCTGTAGGGTACTGAAAATAATGGAAACTACAATATCCCATTAGTAATTTGAGTGAATTATAAAGACAGCTCAATGGCTTTTTCCTGTACTGAAATTTGTCTTTAGAGAGCCAGTTGTGTGGGCTTACACAGTTGGCTTCTGGTCTTTAGATGACTCCTGCTAAGATGAACTAAATCAGAAATCTACATAAAGAAACTGACTTTAACCAGTGTCCTTTTTTGGTTCATTTTAAGTGAGATGCTACATTTGTAGGAAGCTTGCATCCACTTCTCGCAAGCAGTTATTCCGAAATGTCAAATTATGAAATAGCTTCTGCTGTGTTTAGGTGTATTTTGTCCTGATTCTTAGAGATTTTAAATTTCTAGAAGTGTACCACATCATTAAAGTAGACACTTTCTTTTTCAAGCTAATGCAGTGTCAAGTTTACACTTTAATATTTAGATTACATACTTCCTATTAAACATTCAGAAAGCCAACTTTCAATATTGAAGGTGGGAACTGATTCATCAGTGCAAAATTCACTTTACTGTTGATGACAAGCAGAATTTTTTTTCTGTTTTACAGAAGAATACATCGCATATGCAGTCTGATTAATTGCCAGGTTTTGTGGTTTAGTAAGGTTTTATTCCGTTAGAGCACAGTGTATTATTGGTAGTGTGTGAAGAGTCCTAACAATTCCCAGGTACAAAATTATTTGCAAGGAAGGGAAGAAAGGAAGTGAATCGGGCACATAAGTCTGATTTTTATTTTTATGTTTTAATTTTCCCAGTGTTGTGATTTAACCCCAGCCAGCAACTAAGCACCACGCAGCCGCTCACTCACTCCCCCACCACCCAGTGGGATGGGGGAGAGAACAGTAAAAAAGTAAAACTCGTGGGCTGAGATAAAGACAGCTTAATAGAACAGAAATAAAGAAAATAATAATGATAATAATTATAAAATGACAATAATAATTATAAAAGAATTGGAATATACAAACCAAGTGATGCACAATGCAATTGCTCATCACACACCGACAGATGCCCAGTTAGTTCCGAGCAGCAATCCACCCCTCCCCAGCCAACTCCCCCCAGTTCCTATACTGGACATGACATCACATGGTATGGAATATCCCTTTGGCCAGTGTGGGTCAGCTGCCCTGGCTGTGTCCCCTCCCAACTTCTTGTGCCCCTCCAGCCTTCCTGCTGGCTGGGCATCAGAAGCTGAAGAATCATTCCCTTAGTCTAAACACTACTTAGCAACAACTGAAAACATCGGTGTGTTATCAACATTCTTCTCATACTAAATCCAAAACATAACACTGTACCAGCTACCAGAAGGACAATTAACTCTATCCCAGCCAAAACCAGGAACCAAGCTGGGTCTTTATCTGCCTGTCAATTTTCCTTTCATAGTGTGTTTGCAAAATAGCTATTATTCTTCACTCATACTTAACTTAGCTTCCTATATTCTTCAGGGGCAGGGAGACTGCTATGTGTCCATCAGAACAGACGTTTTAGTAATTTTTTTTTTGCTTGCAGGAGATAAAAATGCGTTGAGTTCATTCAGGGGAGGTGCTGTACCTGTGGGGTGTGCTGCTTCTCTGGTTCCTTTTCTCCCCTGCCCCTTTTGGTGCGGAGCCCCTCTTCCCCCACCTCGGCCGTTAGCCTCACGCTTCTGCCCATCCTCGTTGCCTGCTTCAGCGTAAGACCGTCTCCTGCCTAACTCTGATCAAGGATTTGGAAAGCCTTAAGAAAAGTGTGCAAGAGGAGGGACCTTTTCACTTCTTACAGTATCTCTTACTAAGGGGATTAAAGCCTGGCTCAATCAGTCCCTGGGAAGTTTTTCCCCCTTGTTCTATAAACAAAACATTCTGTCTTGGGATATTACAAGAATAACTTTTTATAGTCCTGTTCACAAATTTATGTGAAACTGCAGATGTCATGGGACCCTCAGTTATAGATGAGAAAAGCAATTAGTTGCCCAATAGGCTGGGAGGAATGGAATTAATAAAATAGAAAAAATATGTTACAGTGTTTCCGATACACAGTATTTGCCTGCGTCTTCTGTGAACCGCTGGTAGGCTGGGATCAGTTTCCTCTCGCAGGACAGGAGAACAATCAGAGCGGGGCCTGCGATGCTTGTAAAATCCGCTGTCCTGCCACAGCTGAAACCGCTGGCAGGAGAAAATTGGGGTGAGCTCTTGCTATTCACCTGCACAGGCAGGTTTCCACATTTCCATGGGGCCTGTGGAGGTGTGCTGCTCAAAATCAAACTCTTGTTTGCAAGAAATGCCTTCTTTACTCTGTCACTATGTGTGAAGTTCAGTCTTACTTGAATTTTAAGAAAATTAATCTTCCAGGCAGGATATTATACTGGTTTGATAGGGTTTTTTTAAATAATTCAAATTTTAATTAGCCAAACTATACAGTCATTTGGAGAGTAATTCACAGTTAGTGACTGGGCCCTTAGAAGCTGGTAAAACATGCTGGCTTTTTTGTAATGTAACTGTTAGTAAGGGAAACTAAATTAATCCAGAAAAAATGGATTTTCATTTTCATGTTTCAATATAATATTTAACATATAAGACATATTAAAAGAGATTCTGTGTTGCATATAACAGATATATATAAATTTATTTACTTTTCTTTTGAGTAAAGGGGACTCACTTTAGTATCCCAACAGAGTATGTTCCTGGTTTTCTAGTAGGTCAAAAAAAAGGTGCAGAAACTTTTCCATAGTTAACAGAAATTACTTCCCACTTAGAATTACTGGAAGTTTCAGCTCATTCAGGGTAAACAACAGTGAACTGACCTCGGCTGGGTTCAAGTTTTCTTCCTCTGAAGGTGGAACGAAGCAATATTTCACAAGGAAGCCACAAAAACTTGAATCACTTTAGCAACATAAACAACATTTGTATACTCAAAAAAGATTTTCCAAAATGATTTTGTGATAAATGAAAGGTAAGTGAATTGTTGTACCAAACATTATTTCAGTCTGATGTCATATTGTCAATCCATCTAGTTATATTTGGAATATCCATGTAATATGCTTTTCTAGTGCTGATTAAGCTATGCTGCTGTTTAACATGCGCTGTTTTCTTCTTGTCCCACTACTTTTCCAGGGTTTTTATCCCCCCCCAAATTTTCTTCTCTCTCTAGCTACTTTTCTACTAATAAATTAAATACTGCACTTTGAACATAGTGGGTACCTGTCTATAAAATTATTATGTTGGAATTGGATATAGTCTTGCTTTCATGTTAAAAAAATAAAATCATGTAGTAGTTGGAGATTCAATTGTTTGCATTTCAACTTGTGTACTTTGGCAATCCAGGAAATAACTATTGAGTTTCTGTTAGTTTGAATGTTTGCAACTAAAAAGGGAAATTGAGCCACTTCAACTGCATGTGCTCTATTTAAAAACCCCTGCGACGCGTGCTGGATTCTGAGATTTCAAAATATTACATAGTTAATGTGTTCTGTAACAGGGAAGTTGAGATAAAGCTTTAGAAACTCTGCTTGGAGAAGTCGGATGACAGGGTAGGTCCCTTCATTTCCTAAGCAGAAAGATGGATAGAGAAAAAAATCAGCATAGTGCAGGGTCTGGGCATTGTAAAGGATTGTGCAGATAATGTGTAACATGAAACTGTTTCATTTGTATTCTCAGAGAAATCCAGAGGTAATCAAAACGGCTAACACAATGAGTTTTGTTAAATTTATTAGAAAAAAAGAGTAAGAGCCCTTAAGACTGCTTTGAAGTTTTGCTCATGCACAGTATAGCATCGTGATAGCCATCAGGTGTAATTGGGACAAAAGGGACTTTGATCTTCTTGTCTTTCCAGAGCCGACCACCTTTTGAGGCAGGATCTCAGCTCTTCTAGCTAACAGAGAAGGGATTAACTTCAAATTTATTTCCAGATTGTGATTTCTTATTTCAGACTTTGTGCATTGTAACTGCATTGCCAGTTTTGTAACTGAAGACTTAACTCTTTGCTAAAATAAAATCGATGGTTTTGTGCTTTGGATGCACAACATTTTAATAAAACTGCTCTTAGAAAAACTTAATATATGACTGATGATACAGCAGAATCTGTCCAGTATAGAAAAGCTGAAATACCTGTCTGACACATTGTATGTCCGCTCTCGCAGTACTATATGCAAGACTCAGAAAAATTGATTTTCACATTCTCAGCACTCATGCTTGGGGTCATATCTGTCACAAAGGGTCTGCTGTTACCTCTCCTATCACAGAGTGAAATTTCCTTTGTTGCGGTGTATGATAAATGTTTGCTTTCCTTTTTGCTGCATTAAAATATTCAAGTAATGACCTGCCAGTATCTTATATACTCCCCTACATGAAGGGTTCCCAAAATTCATACCAATGGAAACTCAGATACCAGTGGCCTTAGGAGGAGTTTCTGGCTTTGTACTGTTCTGTGGGTGTCTGCAGGAGGGACGTGTTACTTCATCCCATTAGCATCCTAGCATTCAAATTCAGGACTACAAACTCATGCACCTGTACTTACCCTGAATTGTTGATGGGTGATAGCTGCCAGTGTGAAAAAAGCTTCGGCTATGCACTTCAAAAGGTCCAGCTACCACTTGTGCTGTACATCTGTCAGGCTGGGCCCTTCAGTACTATGTTGAGTTAGTTGAGTTAATTCAGCATTTAAACATTCTACCTTGATGCCAACAAATTCTGAATATATAGCTCACCATTTTCTGTTAAACGTCCCACTCCCTAGCACTGCCATAAATTGTACATGGATGCAGAGAGGGTTACTGTAGTACATCTCTCTCTGAAAATGTCCCCTGATACCATTTCTGCTAAGCGATCTTTTTTCCTTCTTTGACATGTTTCCTTTAAACTAGTCGCTTCTTACTTGCATCGTATATTGTGAGGGTTATCTGAGATTTGTTTTCAAGAACTGATACCATTAGAGGTTGTAAAGTATTGTTTACTCCTCCAGATAAAGTTCTTTGAAATAAAGTTTGAAAGCTATAGTGTTGTGGCTTAATGTGTTCAAATAGTGAAATGTTTATTACATTTTAAGTAGCAATTTGTTGCAAGAGATGTGATATAACACCATCTCTATCTTTTCAGCTGAAGAGTCAAAGCACCTTTTCCATAGATAACGCAGAAACTCCATAGCATTAATTTGTATCTCCTATGACTGTGAAAAAAGTCTCCAAATATAAACATAAGCAATGCTGTGCTTACCTTTCATTTTTCTAGATTTTCTAAAAGCATAAATCTGCAGGAATGGTTGGTCTCTTTTAATCATTTAAATGAAGTGCTGAAAGCTGAAAATATAAGTGTGGGTGATAACTATGTGGCTGCTGATCAAAGCAACTAGAGAGAGTGCAAGTCCTGTAATGACTCAGATGATTTTTTGTTATAAAGTCCTCAGGAGCCCTAGGCTTAATCATACAAGATAATTGTGCTTTGAACACATGTAAACTCACCCTGTGTTGTCCATTTTTACTTTTTCTTCAGATGCGCCTAGTAGTTCATGAAAAAGATAAGCAAAGGTCTGGACTTCATGATCTTAGAGGTCCTTTCCAATCCTATATGTTCCTAATTTTTCTGTTTCTCTCCACTGTTAAATTTTTCTTCTTTTTTTCCCTTTACTAGAAATGCTTCAGAAGGTGGAATGGATATTTCCCCCTTCCCCTCCCATCTTACCTAACTGTGCTCCTTGGTTCTTTGTGGGGTTTTTGGTTTTTAAGACAGATGTGCTTGTGACATATTATGCTAAACAAAGAAGGAGTTCCTCTCCGTTTTTTCACTCATTACAAAACTTTAATTGGCTACAGAAAGGAATTTAAACACAATGAGCATGTCAGTCTTAGCTTTGTCCCTTGAGACTTTGGAGAAGGCATGCTTTCTGCACTATGCGCAGTCTGTCAGATTTTAAAATTTGAACATGTGTTGTCATTATCAAAGATGAGCTAAAAAGCAAAAAAATATGCTCTTCACAGTAATCATTATGGTGCGTCCTAATACATGTTCTCCAATGAAAGCACACTTATGTAGTAAGTATGCTTTGGTGAAGTTGGGTATACTTTTAGGTGCTTGGTAGAGGCCAATGTCCTGCTAAGTGAGATGTTTCAAAGCCATTTTTTTGCTTTCAACAGCATCCTATTTAAAGCAGATGATTCCTTATGAAATAAGCTGTAAGTGCATCTATTTTGATAGTGACATAGGTGTAACAGCAGAGTGTTGTCACTGCATTTGCGAATACCGTTGGAGTGCTCTCGCTCAATAGCTGGACCTGAAAAATCCCTTAAGTCAGTCATACGCGAAGCTTGAAATCTGTACAGCTACTTTGTTCATAGTTTCAAAATCAGTGTGAAACAGCGGGTGCAACCCAGTGTCCACAGTTTGCATGGTTTCTACTACAGCTAAGGCAGGGCTAAGTCCCGTTGAGCAGTGGTACCACCAGTCTGTCAGTGGGTCTCCCTTCCTGTCATTGCCCAGGTCCCTGGGGTGGTAGTACTCAGCAGGGTGCAGTGATTTTGTGTGCAATGGCAGGCTGTAATTGTGTCAGTCCACTGACATCTTCAAGTGTGGAAGGACAATTATCATCTGCGTATTCTGCTGAGATGTGTTTTTACAGTGGTGTAATGGGTCATGTTCACACTTCCAGCTATGCAGTCAAAAATGAAACATTTAGTTATCTAGCACATTGCTTGGAGTTGCAGCTGATGGCCATGACAGAGAGTTGTATTTACTCTGAGTCTCAGAGCAATAGTGTAAAATAATGAAAATGCAGGCAACTTTTTAGTCAGAGACATAGGGTACGTTTACGATCAAGCATCTGAAGTACAAAAGGGCAAATGACCTACTATTTCATTTTAAGCAAAATAATTGTAGTGGTCAACATATAATTTTTCATATATTTATTTTAGACTTTTAGAAAATATAGTGTGTGTATGACCTTAAAAATAAGTTAAAAAAAAAAAAAACACAACCACTTTCAGAAAAATCAAAACTCTGTGTTTTTCTCTGGATAATGAGCGTAGGAGTTAATGCAGGATTTTATGGTGTTTTTTATAACTTTAGGATTAGAAAGGTAAAGGACAACATTAATTCCCGATACAATTCCTCTGGTTTTTTGACCAAATTTGTCATAATTGAGTAGTGCTTGCTTTTAGTATGCAACCTCAATTTACACTTCCATAAAGAAAAGCAAAAATAGTTTTTAATGCAGGAGCAGGTTGGAACAGACATTCCCATTTTCTTCTCTGCCCGCAGATCTACCAATGCTGTGATTGCTGTGACCTGGGTATCAGCTGTAGTCTAGTCTTTTTCCTGAGTTATGGCAAGAAAGTGATAGTGCTTGGGATTTTTATTTTCCTCAACAAAGATTTCCTGTCTTTTCCAGGCAGTTGGAGTTCTTCATGTGAGCTGTAGGCTACATATGATTATTATTGCCAACTTCCATGCTCTGTCTCATTTCTTACTACACCTGGTTAGGAAGGAGTTAAGTCAGACATAGGTTTATGAGGGGAGAAATCAAATTTTAGGTGTCTGAATGCTATGAGGAGAGAGACACCCAACTTTCTCTACTGAAGCCAGGAGGAGTCTAAGGTAACAGAGTTCTCACTTTTTAGGCTGGAGCTGGGAATTTGTTACGAGCATGTAGACAGTGATCTGTGAACAGCGTTCTGGTGGCTTTGAGCTAATGACCTGTCCATCATCCCAGATGTACCTTGCTTAACTATTGTTTGACATCCAAAGAGAAATTTAATCTAGCTCAAACTCACTCATTTCTCCTTGTTTGCTGTGGTGGCCAGAAATTACTGGCTCTACCTCCTTTCCTTATACTTCATTTTCTGAGAAATGAATTTATATCTGTCTTTTGCTAGTGAGGTTTCTGCCTCAGTATGGATTTCAACTCCTTTTGGGGAATTCTTGCACTTTTATTTAACACCGTAAGTAATTTAAAAAGTGGCACTAATGTAACACTTCAGTTCCTCTGCCAGAGGAAATGGTCTTTGCAGTCTGCAAACTGAGAGGGAGTGAAAAGGAGATATTAACCTGTCAACTTCTCTGTTCATCGGTGTTCTCTTTTGTAAAGGGTGGTTGAACTTCTTCTGTTTGGAGATAACTTATATTTAGTGGTTTCTAATAAAACATTGAACTGTTGGCTCATGTTTTCCTGTTTTAAAAAAAAAATAATTAACCAAAACTTACTGAAATTTAAAAAATCCAGGAGAAAACTGCTTCATCAAATATCAGACAATTGACAAGAATTATATTCAGATGGCTCGGATTCTGTAGCCTTAATGGAGTTCTGGCAGAAGCCAGAAGTAATAATTAAAGTAAAAACCTTAAAGTAATTTATTTTTCAGTCTGTTTAAGCACAGACTGCTATTTCAAATTTCTATAAATAAAAAGCAGAGCGCATTTAATTTGGGACTTGAAGATTAGTATTCTGCAGCATTTCTGTAGTGTAGGTAGAACTAGCATGTTGCCAAATACTGATGCTCCACTGCATGCAGTTTCAAAGTTAATTCATATCCCACACCATTTTTGTCAGCAAATCAGTACAAGTTTACAACAGGTTTTGGATTTAACTAGTATTTGTTCTTTTAAAATTGTTTTCTTGTAATGCCACAGATGGCATTGCAGACATATCGTTTATGGTTCTTTAAAACATGTCTTTGATAGTCTCAAGTGTAAAACTACAACAGTGATACTGTTATATGAAAGAGGAATTAATGGCAGAGAATGGGGATTGGATGGAAGAAATAATGGAAACCTGCAAGTTCTGTTAAAGCTTTCTCTGTGCTGATAGCACAGAGAGTAACAGGTGCTGTAGCACGGATAAAATGTTCCCTGACTTGATAGCCTGAAGAGTAGCAGGTGCTTCCATGTTGTTCTTTCATGCTGGAAGAAAAGTGTGTTTATATAGTGATGCTAGAGGCTTTCAGCTACTAGGTGAGTTCAATAGACTGCCCACTGAGGTAGAAGGTGGTAGAGCACCATTTAAATGATGAGTTGCAACTCCACAAGCTTTGAAATGGAAGTATTTGTTGCACTAATGCAACACAAAGTTCTGCATCAAGCTTCCAGAGTTCAAAAATTCATGAGGAAGTAGCAGCTTAGGACTTTATTTAAAGGAGGAGCAAATGTACGGAAAGACCAGGCTGTACAAGTGCTAGCAATTGATATGATTTATCTGCCCTCCCCACATATGCACACTGAGTAGGTCAATATCCTGAGTTGCTGTTGGTGTGAGATGAGCAGAGACTCCTTTAACATTACATCAGTAGTACAATTAGGAAGGAAAATTAAATCTTTTAAATATTACTAAAAATTGTCTTACAACACGCAGTGTTGTTATTTTAAATTCTGATAGTTTTCTTGCAACTAGAATCTGGAAACAGCTGTTGGCTGTATGCTTAAATAGGTAGAGTTTGTGAATGTTTGGTGAACCTAGTTTACCACCTCCATCCTCAAAGTTTCACAAAAAGAAGCCATGAATCTCTCACAGATCCCAGACAGAGTATCGCTGACTATTCAAGACTGAATACTGAACTTCAGGTAAGTGTGATTTGAAGTGGCAGGTTTACATTTGGGAAAATAAAAGGGGTTTTTTGTGGCAGGTTTTTTTTCATGGCAGCTGTATGAAGCTACTCAGAAATGTGGTGTGTTCGAAGTAGTCCCAACAGAGATGGATTATTGGAAAAATGCAAGTGAGGTGGGCAAAGCTGCCTGATAGATTGCAAAACCATATGATAAATTATACTGATGGCATGCATATGGCCCCCATATAAGTAATGTATATTTGTGCGCAGAGGTTTATCCTCCCCACCACCTTTTTTTTTTGTAGTAAAATTCAGAGCAGTGAATTAGGAACGATACAATCAGATATAAAAGGATTTAGAACTGTTTAGGTGACTGGGCCAACAGCTGGCAAACGTGGTTCACTGTGGAAAAATGTAAAATAATTAGTCTGGGAGCAAGAAACCGAAGGAAACACAGTGTGTGCTGCAATGGAACAATCATTCAGCACACTGACTAGGAAAAGGATTTGAAAGTTATTGTGGAAAAATCATTGAAACCATGAGGCTTGTGCACAGCTGCAAGAAAGTAAGTTACTAGGTTGTATCAGAGGGATAAAATACAAAATAAGAGGCGATACGGTTACAGGAGTGTTAGGCTCCATCTGGAATACTGTATATAGTATTGGTCACCGTGCCACACAAGGAAGATATTGTCTGGGAAAGAGTGCAAAAGCTGTAACAAAGATAAATATTTTAAGTGTAAAGATTAGGGAAGATCTAGTAAAACAGATACATATATCTTTTTCTCTGTACAAGATTAAAAATTAGGAGTAATCTTAAAAATGGGGAAATAGAAATGGACAACTTAGAACTGCATAGAAAGAGTGACAAGGATCTGGAATAAATTATTTCAGAAAGTGTTCATATACAGAATATACATAAATTCTATAGATTTCGTGAAGAGAACTAAAGGGAACGACAGTGATAAATCTGTGATTGAGTTTTTAAATTTGAAGGTAGGCACGTTAAGCTGTTTTCCCTTCCCTGCCCTCTTAAAGGTTCATGACTTGGATGACCATAGCTCTCGACTTACCGCAGCTTGTAACTGGGGGTGGGGGGGTGGGCACACAGTTTGTATCTATGAATTACGCTTCTGTGTCTGCTAAGAGTGTGTTTAAGTACACTAGGGAGCACCCAGATTCTTCATGATGTGTATTAGGAATAACGTGTTCATTCTGCCTGTGCTTTTCTGTTTTCAAAGTCCTGCAACTAGAAGTTAAGACTGACTGTCCAGTGCCTCTGTAATGCCATTTCAGGATAATGATGCACTTACACAGTATGCCACAGGTTTGGAAATGTGTTTTAGAGCATTTGCTGTTTCGTCAACCTTGGTTCTTCCATTAAAAAAATTGCGGGAGAGAAAGCCAAGCATATTAAAGAATATGGCATTCAGAGTTTATGTAAGTGGTAAAATTATAGTTAAGATGAGAAAATATGCTAAAGCAATTAAACTATTTTAAGTAATAAAACTCCCTTTTTTTCAGGATTCAGCACTTGGCTGGGCGGGATGCTTAGTGCTGCTTTTTTTTTTTTTTTTCCCCCTTAATGCTTAGCTAGCTGTTGCAGGAGCAGTAAGACAGCATGTGAATAATATAAGGGATAACTCCACAGACTTCAGTGCTTTGGAGACAGTTGCTCCACAGATTTGAAGTTAGCTATCTGCATCTTTGGATCTAAACCAAATGCAGTGGGTCACTGAATTGGTGTTGAGAAAGCAACTTGTCAAACTTGCTGTAAATTGTTCACTTCTCCTGGGAACCTTTTCCATTTTGATTCCCTGCTTTAAAAATTTTGGAGTTTTTTGGTCCTAGCTGCTTCTCTGTTGTCACACAGCTGTGGCAATGAGGACAGTTCTGCTGTACTCTTTGTCTTCAGTGTGCCAGGGCCATTTCTCTCTCAAGACTTCTGTGGAGGTACGCAACAGAGCCCAGAACTCAATATTAATGTTGTGATTCTACTTTTTAGGTAGATACTCATGAGACTGGGATAGACTACCTCCGAGGCAGGCGCCCAAATTCCATACACATTACATATACGTTACCAAGGGAGTGGAGGAGCTCAGAAGGGGAGTTACAAAGCCCGGGAGCTTTGCAGACAGGAAAATGAAACCAGTGCGAATGGCAGTAGTGCTTCTGCTGTTAGCTCTGACTGATAATTTAGTGCAAGTTGGAAGGTAGCTTCTCATTAAAGCAAGTTGCTGAGTGTTGGATAGTATCATACATCTGTGAAAGGCAGCTGACCCTTTCTTCTCAGCTCCCACTGACTTCCAGATCACCGAAGAGCCTGCCGTACACATACTACTGACATGTAGCAGTATGCGTGTGCATGTTGAAAGAGATCTCGTGGGGTCACGGAGCTGCTTCATCTTGCAACTCTACGCAAGTCCTGCTGTGTGTCAGCAAAAATCTGACCGGGTGCTGCTCTCATTGCTGTGGTGTGACAGTGCCCCTTCACACATCTCAGTTGGGGTGGAGTGACATGGGCACAGACACCAATTTCTTATAGCAAGGCAGATTTAGGTGGCTCCTGGCAGCATGCAGAAACAGAACTTGCAGGACTTCAAAATTAAATAGCGACCTTGCTATCTGAAGCATAAAGGCCTCTTCAGCCTTTCCCCATAGATCATGGTTTCTAGACAGACTAATTACTTTCAGTTTTATTTCCTTCTCTGTTTCCGTCATCCGAGTCACTAATGAAAATATTGGTTAGAACAGGGCTTAAGGCATTTACGTGATGGCTCCTGAACTGCCAGTGTAGTCCCCAAAGATAACCCAAATACATTGCCTTTCTGTCCTTAATGCTCTTGCAGACACAGACTTTGTATATGTCATGAAGAAGGTTCTTTGTGATGTTGTCATCTGTATCATAAGCAAGGTGTCACTTTTGCAGTAAAAAGCTGATTTTGACTTTCCCGTAGGCTGAGCGGTTTGCTTCCCAGTGTTGTTCCTCTGCCATGTTAGAAATCTGCTTTTAGTCATCTGACCAGGAACTGTCAGATTAGTTCGTCGATGGGAAAAACTTGGTGCTGCATATTAAGACAGTCTCAGCAGCCAGATCATATTTACAGTAGCTTCATATATACAAATGTTTGATTTTAGGATTGAGGATAAAGTTAATACAAATCAAATTCCTACTACATCTTTTCCTCTCATTTTTTAAACTAGCAACTTCTACAATATGGATTTCTAAATGCAGGTAGAATCACTTTAAAGCAGGTCATTAAAAACTTTGTGACTTGCCAGAAGCAAAGTCAAGCCAGTGGTACCTTTTTTTAATTATTCAGTATCTTTAATGGTATGTAATGATGGGACAGCAAGTCAAGCATGGTCTGAGAGGGAGCCGTCAGCAACATCTCCTGTAGGAGGCTCCACAAAAAAAGCAAACTGACTTTATTTGAATTAAAGCTGGAAACTTAAACACAGAAAATTCAAGCATCTAGGGGAGTCAAAACAAAGATATTTGTACACAGATCTCCTCTGCCTTCTGGGTCCTTGCAAATGGGTCCTTGCTTTCAGCAAGCTTGAGGACCAAGAGGCAGCAAGCTCTGGCTCTTCCCTGCTTAGTCCTGAGGAAGGTCTGTCCAAAAGGCCATACCCGTGCTGTTTGGCACTACTCTAACTACACTTAAAAAACATCTCTGGCCAGCAATTTCCTACATGAAGACTTGAGCCCTTCTGGGAACATACTATTCTGTTCATGCTGTTGCAGGCACAACGCTGAATTAGAACTGCTTCTTTAGATATAGTTACCCTGGTGAGTGTGTCCTGATACTCCACAGTGTAGTCAAAGCCTTGCAGAAGTTTGCTATAAAGTCATACTGTGTGGGAGATTCATGCTACTTTTACTCATCTACATTTACATACCTTTAGATACCTAACTGAGGAACCTGGTCTTTAAGTCGCTCTGGATTCAGTGGGAAGAAGCAGTCTGCTGCTGAGGATCTCTGCAGTTTAGATACCAAAAATGTATTCTAATGTATTCTGTTATTAACACCCCTCCCAATTAGCATTTGAATTCCAGAACAAATCTAGCCCAAAGATGTCTTTTTAATTGTTAATCTTCAATAATTAAATAAAAGCTGTTTCTCAACCATATTGCTTTTGACCCACATTTGATAACGTCACTTCAGATTGTTTCCAAGAGCTAGAGAAAAGTGGCATACATAATCATTAGACTCAGGTCTGAAGAGCTTCAGATGTTACCTTAAAAACAGTTTGGCAATCATGAAACTGCTCTAGCTGGATCAATGAGATCAATGAAGTGTGAGAAAATACATCAGTCTTGAGTAAAACCATATATAGTTTAATTTGAAATGTGCAGCTGCAGTTTTGCAGAAAACAAAACATATAGCAAGCACAATGCTTTTATTCAGCTTGAAGTTAAAGCATTTTTTTCCAGCTATCAATTTACAGCTTAAGATAATGGATTTTGGCAGTGTGCAGTGCTATTAAGTAATGTTTATTAAAATGGATAAGAAAGGACTTAAGAGGTGGCCTGTAAAAGAGACTTTTTAAAGGACTGGTTAGTGGAATAAAGAAATAGCATTTTCTCCTAGAAGTAAAGTTTTATGTCCCTGGATAGGTCATTAATGGAAAAGATTGTGGTGATATCATCTTATTATTTAGTACAGTTTGTGAAGTGATATGGAAACTGTACATACAGAATTTTTTTCACCTCTACTGTGAGGCTGAAAAACTTAAGTGTGTTAAACATCTATCCTGGAGAGAGAAATAATCAACTATATTTTAAGTTTGCCGCAGTCACAAAACCAGCATATAATTTGACATGAGCTTGACATTCCCAGCGTCTATTACCCATTGTGCAATTCTTCACAATAGGCAATAGATGTGTGAAACTCCATGCCAAAAGTCATTAATGTCACTAGAAGTTTGCATGGACTCAAGGAGACGTTGGGTAAGTGCCAGAAAGTGATATAACCAAGGGTTGTTAATACACATAGAAACCACATACAGCTCAGGAAGTCCCTGAGCTCAAAATAGATTAATACTGAGAGAATATTTTTATTCCTTCTTAAGCATTTGCTTATGGCCGATGCTGGAATTGATGCAGACACACTGCTCTTGAATTTTAAGTATGTCTGACTCAGATGCTCTAACCTTGCAGCCACAGACTATAAGGAAGGAGAAAGGATGTTGGATGAGGTGGACTTTTGGTCTGACCCAGCACAGTCATTCCTCTGTTCTTCTGAGACCATCTCTGACCAAATTCAGGACAACATTTAAATGTCTTCTAAATACTTTCAAGACAGGGCTAGACATATGCATGAGTTCAGCTCTGAGCATGAGCTTAAGTCTTACAGTGCATGTGTGTATTTATTTGTTTTTCTGAATAGAAGTGGGTTTGAAATCTGTATGTCTGCTAACAGGTCACAAAATTGAAATATCCCAACTGGCAAGTCAAGGCTGTGGAGCCTTGGACAAAAGGGTGCTAAGGCGCTTTTTCTGCAGTTAGAAGCAAGGTATCTGTGTAACTACTTTAAATGAATATTTTATAATGGAATAAGCTTTCATGTCAGATATATCCTCCAAAGATATCCCCGTTAAAAAAATCTAAATATTTCTGAGTTTACCAACTTTTGTATGGGCTGACTTCTCTCTTCACTCTATTTATATGACCAATAAAAACATTAAGACATAATGACATTTAAGCTAGCTATGGAGTTTATGCAACCCTATATGTCTGTTTGCAGTAGGGGTTACCCTGGGACCCAGTTCTTCACTGCAGATGTTCCCCAGAGGTCACCTGCCTAAATGCAGGTGATGGCAAGGAGAGTTTGAGCTTGACTGAGTCCATGCCCTAGATGCAGTGGAGACCTAAGAAATGTACATTTCTCTTTCAATGTCTTTCAAAACGAACAAGGTGTTTCCTAAGCACAGTGAGAACAGCCCTGTAACTAGTTTCTGCCCATCTCATTACTGGCTTCAGTGCTACAGATCCAGAATGAATCTGTTTTTCATGGAAAAGTCAAGTCATCAATTTGTGCTTTCAAGTTGTTAAATTTTAGTGGTGGCTAGTGAATCTTCTCCAGCAGAGCAGGGGAAAACTAACTTGCATTATATTTAGTTACTACTGTAAACATTTACAAATAGGCAGCCTGTCTTTGAACAATGTAGGCATGCCTGAGGTCTTAGGACGTCTGAGAAATTATTTTTTATTAAGAGAAAAGAGGTTGGACAATTATTAGCATTAATTTTACTCAGTCTGGGTTTTACACAATTTTTGTCCTTCTTGAATTAAATGCTGTAGTCAAACTATTTCACAAAAGAAGTCTGAGATAAAGATAATCTTAAAAACTTTGAAGAGGAGGAGAAGAGAGAATTGCATCAGATGGAGTTCTGGACCTCCCAAAGAAATGTAATGTTTGTGCTAATAGCACAGTCTGCTTCCAAGAATATGGCAGCTTTGATAAATGAAGCAACACTGATAACCACTGAGGTCTTGAAAAAGAAAATCAGCAGATGCTTGATGACCTGCTTAAATGGTACTACAACCTCTACAAAAGCCGTTTAAGGTGCAGCCAGGATGACTGAAAACAACTTTATCTCTGGTACAGAGGAATGTAGCACAGAGAAATGGATGACCTACCAGGTACAGGTTTTTGCTAGATTCAGATGCTGCGGAGTAGAAAATTGTAGTGCTGCGTTGTGACCTTGTAGTCTTGCTGAAGGTGCAGCAGTGATGGTCTTTGAAGGGAGGATTGAGAAAACATACTTGAACTTTCATTATAGAAGGAAAGTTCAAAATTAGAGGATGGAATTTATAAACACTAGTGAAAAATGAAGGGTTGTTACAAGTCTGCTGTAATCAGGAATACACTGGTTTTACACTCTGTAATGGCTCCAATTAAAATAAATATTTGTCAGTGTTACCTTATTCACAGTGTTTCATACTGAATTAATTTCAACTTTCAGGATAACTGTTACTGAAACTACTGAATGTAAAGGGGATCTTTTGAATTTCTCTGATGTAAATCTGATATCCTGGACAATCATCTCCTTGATGCCCAGTTTAGAGGTACTTAGACATTTTGTCTTTGCAAATAAAGTGTGTGTATAAATTTAGTGAATTTAATGAATTCATGCTTCTTTTACATTCTGCTGGTGCCCTTAACTTTGTCTCATCTGTTCAGTTTTCTGTAGTTTTTGTTAGAGGCTGTCAAACCCTGATTTAAAAAGTCCTTCTCTACACAGCAATGTGCTGGAACTTTTAAGATCATTCTTACCAATTTTGAGTGTGATGCCTTTTGCAATCTATTGAAAACTTAAAATATTGCACAAATCTTTGATTAAATAATATGTGCTTAGTTCAAAGTAAATATGTCAATTTAAATAAGCAGAATTCTAGATTTCTGAATTCTTGTTTTGAGTATTTTGAATTTATTGTGAATGTTTTAGTTTTAGAAAAGAATGTTGGTGAAAATGTTTTATTAGTAAATGGGAAAACCAGAATTTAGGTAAAACTTTCACTGTGGTTTCTGTTTTTCTGAACAAGTGGTGCAGCAGAACTGTCTTAGCTGTCTCTTCATCCAGTCTTTCCATGTGTAATCTCTGTGTCAAATGAAAATGCTTTAGAGGAAAAATTCTGCATAGGTAGAAAGTTTAAAAAAATAAGCAAGTCTATGAAAAATATGTCTGGTCATTGGAAAATATAGTGTGTTTTAAGACATTCAGGTTTTACACATAACATTGTCACAAGATCAGTGACTCCTACAGAAAACAAATCATTTGTTTAGAAGTGAAGTCAGCAGCTTTATGGAGAAATAAATATAATTTTACAACTTAATTACAGTGTAAACATTTCTTGTGGTTGCAATGACTTTGTTGTTATTGTTGTATTAATCTTACAGGACATACGGATGTTTGTTTCAGTACCTCCTGGGACCTGCTAAGTCCTCTGACCATAACTCTGACCACTCTTCTAAAGAGCTTAACTTGTTAGCCGTTTTTCATCTATGTAACTAAACCTTTAATAAACAAACAAATAAATAAATAAAAGAAAAAGAAAGGAAAGCTTTAAAGAGATTCTGTTTTCAATCTTTTACATGTTGTTATTCCCTGATTAATTTACCACTGTGGAAGTTTTATCTAATAGTGTTAGTTCACTGTATTTAAAAGTGAAGAATTTCACACTTCCCAGATGCTGTTGAATGCTTTGGGAGGGTTGTTGGTGGTAGTCTTTTCTATGGCAACCTAATCAGTTACCTCCCCTTCACTTATGGCACCTTTTTAAGTGCCAGGCTCTCTGAGAACTGAGAAAACATCTTGGTGTAACATAGGTAATAATGGGGTTTAAAATCTGATAGACTTTTTGTAAAGAGCATCTTGTGACAGATTCAGCTAAGTATTTATTTTGTTTTCAGTTTGGTTGCTTATGCAGAAGAACCTGGAGCTTATCTGGCTTTTGGTTTTGGTTGGTTGGTGGTTTCTTTTCTTTTCACTCTCATTTCTTTTTGCCATTTGCATGTGTCTTTAACTTGGAAAATTTTGTTTTAAAAGGAGTGGAGAAAAGCTTAGAAAACTCCCCCTGACCCACCTCCCAAGGAAATTTTCAAGCTTCTGGGGTAACAGTAATGTGATTAGTAATGTTCACTTCATCACAGAAGGAAATTCTGACTCACTCTGAACACAGTTTTCCTGTCTTTCCAGCAATCTGTCACATCTAGGATTTTTATATATTTGTTCTTAAGGGAATAATGTTTTTTGAGTATTGCCTACTATTTGGGGTCTTCTTTATTTTAAACAGTGAATTATTATTTTTTTCAGAGTATTTATAGGAAGCGCTTGTGTAGTTAGTTGCATGCACTCTTCTGTTTTATTGTGGTTTGGTTTGAGGGAATTGTTTTATTTAAAAAAAAAAAAAAAAAGCCACAAACTGATTAACTGTAAAATTCCTAATTCCTTTACCAGTAAATGCTTTTATGTAACTCTGCTGTGTAAAGCCATCCAACAGTGTACAACTGGTATGTACACTGGTATGATGTACAGTGACCTGTGATAGTGTTAAATACGTGTGTGGATTAAAACAAGAGCCTTAAAGCACCACCTTGTAGATCTTGTGACCAAGGAGATCTTGATTTCCTCAAAGAGTAAATTCAGGGCTCCTGTCTCAGTTGAGCATGAGCCAATAGAACTTTCTTCCAAGATTCACCGCATTTTTGAACTATCTGAGTTTTCTTTATGTCAAAGGCTTCAAAAGGGGAGACGCTGAAATTTGGATAAATTCATAACAACTGCAAGTTTCTTTTAAAGTATTTGCAGGCTGACTAAATAGAAGCACTCATTTGCAGAGACCGATGACAGCTAGCATATATGATGCTTGCATATTTAAGATTGTCATCTTTTTTTTTCATTCTCTGATAGTGTAATATAAGTGTTTTTAAGTCATACGTAGGCATCCTGTTCGGTTTGGTTTGGGTTGTGTATTTACTCTTCTATACAGAAACATAGTTCTTATCCTGTGATTTCATCTTCCTGGACTATTTCTTGTTTGGGTGTGCTTGTCCTTGGTAGAGAAGTAGTTGTAAGTCCATGGGTTCTGCCGCTGCGTGGTTGGTTTTGGTCAGTGCTGTGTTAGCCTGGTCAGCAACTGCAGCACAGGGTGTATTTCTTGTAATGCAATCCCAGTGTTGTGATGAAAATTCCCTGGCAGGGTGAGTCCAAAGTACCTAGGTTAAAAATTAACAGGATTTGCATTTTAATGATAGTTGTATTTGGCACCTGGCGTGTTTCAGTGAGCAATACAGAAATCAAAGGCTGTTCTACATCGACTTTTATGGAAGGCACCTTACATTCAGCCACTGTTAAATTTTGGATGCACAAGCACGTTAACAGTAGTGCTTAAACAAGATTGGTATTCTGAAACGTGTTTTGAAAACACGCGAGCCTCAGTCCTCTCTGGTGACAGGGAGGCAGTTTCTTTCACAGTGTTTCCCTTGAAGCACATACTTTGTAAAATATCAGCCTTTTCAGGAATGCTTTTGGCACATTGTTGCAAACGTTAGGGTATACAGAACTATTGGAAGTGTATGTAACCATTCACAAAGGCACTTTGAAGTTGTTTTAAAAAGGTTGCAAGACCAATTCTGGTCCATTTATGGTAATTTTTTTTTTTTTTTTTTTTTTTTTAGCTTTTCTCTTCCCATTATCACTAAAGTCCCTACTATCTTAATTCCCATTTCATTGTATTTACCACTTCTTGCTCACCCCTTACACAGATTATAGTAGCCATCGTCCTTCTAGTCTCTTTTATTCATACATGGACATTGATGTATTTAAATCTGCACAAGCATTAAATGCTAACACAATACATCTGTTTAATTAAAATATATTCTTGAAAATCTAACCACTTTGGGTTCTTATTATGTGACTCTTCGTATGTCTTCTTTACATACTGCTACATCAAATCTAGCTCCCTTATCCTCAGCTTTTCATCTCTTTAATTTTTTTTTGAACCTGTACTACATACTTTACCTATTGGAAAGTCATCTCCCCTTTTTGTTGTCTTCTCCCCGTCTTGATTTTGGACATGCATTCTCTTAGGTCCTTGTGCTTAGGTCTGTCTACTACATGTAGCATTAAACAGTTTGTTTTCTCCTTTAAATTCTTCCTTATAAGCAGTGAGTCCAGAATTCATTTGTATTCTGGTTCAGAACAAAAGTTGGTCTAGCATTCAACCGCCTACTATTAAAGCCGTTAACTTTTTTCCTGTCTGTACAGTTGTTACAGGACCAAGCACTATGACAATAAAAAGCTTTTAAAGCTGTAAAGCATCAGGTAAATATATAGCACTGTGCAGCTGGCATGAGTTGGACTGCAGAAATTCCCGCAGTTTGAAGTTGCACTTTTCAAACTCAGACATATATAGTCCCATTTTGAAGGGCATGCAGTTAAACTGAACTGCCATGTAATAAATGGATTATCTCTTGACGTAGTTCAGAACAGATCAAGTAGAGCTACTATCTGAGTTACCCAAACAAAGCAAGAAGCTATTTGAAAAGGGCATATGGTTTCCTTCTACAGCACAAGCACACGTAAGAGGTAAACTCCTATTAACTTGAAAAGTCCTAAAGATCTGCAAGGCCAGGGTAAGCAAAAAGTTCAGATGGTTTAGAGCCTCTCCCAGCTCCTCTTGAGAAGGTGTGCCGAGAGACACTCCATACATCATTTGGATTGAGAAGGGGGAGGAAAAATAAAGATATTACAGCATTTTAGAGGCAAATAGTTAAGCGCCGTGTATTTTTTACACATTTGCACATGGCATCTTTCAAAAATACCTAGCTCTTCTTACCTTTAAAGATAAATGAACCTGTGTCTTCACATTTTAACTGCACTTTAATGTGCAGTGACTGACTGAAAAATACCAGCAAGAAGTAGGTACAACACATTTTTCGCTTAAGTCCACTAACTGTCAAATACAACAGCAGTGTGATGAGCTTTCCCAGAAAGCTGTATGAACATGTTTCCTGGGTGTGTTGCCTTTGGGGTGTCTACGTGGTCGCCCGGCCACTCTGTATGTATTTAGTACTTCTGCACCAGTGTGTTCGAGCAGTGTGTCAGCCTTGGTAGGGGAATGTGTAAGCAGGGCGGTGTGATAACTTGCAAGTTGAGGTGTAAATGTATGGTTTGTTAAATGAACTGGTTCTCTGGCTTGTTAGAGCTTGGGCACCTTCTCTGCCTTCGTTATATTCTGTTGGTGGAAATGTGTTAGTTTCCGACTTCTTTTTAAGTTTATGTTTAAAGACGAGCTCCGCTAAGGCTGAAATTTCTAGAATTGAGTAGTGAAATTAAAAAACCTTATAAACTGAGACTGTTTTCTGTGTTATCCTTATATTTGGGTTAATTTTGCATTTGATATGGCTTCTAGTAACAGTGGAAGACCTCCTCTGTGTGCACCAGTTTAGTCTGAATTCAGTGAAATACAAAGGGTGAGAGAAAAAATTAAAACAAAAAATGTCAGGGGTTTAGATGCAAATAAACTGTTCAGCTGCTGCTTCAAATGCAACCGTTGCTAATTAGTACTAGCACAGCAGAATTGTCTGAGCAGCTATTTGAAAAAAAGAAGGGGAGTGGCACCTGTTAGTACATAGAAAGGGCTTCATCTAATTTTGGAGTATTTATATTCAGCAGTGTTAAGAGTAGCCAGACATAAGGCTATTGCATTCTCATTCTCCACTTGTCCTTCTTTTAGCAGTCTGTTCTCTGTCTCAGAAGTAGCCCCTGAGAAGAAGGTATTTTAATCTTTTGTCCATTTCATATTTAGGGATTTCAAGGCTGTTAGAGCTTTTAGTAACATAGTTGTTTATTTAGTTTCGTATTGCTAAATAGTCTTTCAAATACTTAGAACTTATTTCCAAACAGAAATCAGTGCTTTTTTTCTCTTCTTTCCTGGCTAACTTTATGTCCAGGCTTGCAGTTTGATCTGCAAGGTCAAAAACTAGAACGTTATAAAAAGTGATACAGATTAGTTCACTTCATATGAACATTGTGGTTCTGATCTTATGTCTTTAACTTGATGTTGGTTTTGGTAACTGGTGCATTTGATCAAGACTTTGCATAATACATGGCTCACATTCTTTATTGTGAAAGCACAAACTACTTTTGAACATACTTACACAAACTTTCTTAGAAATTACAATCCTGAGCTTTCTGTAAGGCACATATTTCTGTCAAATGGATTTCTTGTCAAAACCCTTTTTCATCTATCAATTATTGCATCATATGAAACTTTCAAACCTTGAGCTCCACGCATTATCCTCTGCATTCAGCGTGCATGCTGGGTATGTTAACATGTGCAGCGGGATTTGAGGTTAAGTTACATTTTCTGTTATTTTGATCATTTCAAATTGGATTGAGTTGAAATTGAGATACAATAATGACACAAGTTAACTGCAAAGTTTTCATCAGTCTTACAGAAATCTGATATAGAGTTGCTAAATCCATCTGTAGATCTAGTGTGAATTAATGGATCCAAACCTAAGGCTCCCAGAGAGCCTGCTGGCACCAACTGGATTTTAATTACATCCTACACATTGGTTTAGTTATCCTTATAGCAGGTAAAATGAGTGGTGCAAGTTTAACTCTTCCAGATCAGGGAATAAAAAAAGAGCATTGATCCTCTTTTCAGGAGATGGGGAAAAAAAGTTTTCTAGCTTAATTTTTTTCCAAGAGAAGGGGAAAGTGGAAGAAGATGAATAGATGATGGAGGAAAGAAAGGCAATGAAAGGATACAAAGAGGCAAAATAAGTAGACTATGTGGAAAGGAACAAAGTGAAGAAAGAAAAATTATGCTGGGAAAAATTAACTGGAAAATGTGGACTATTTTATAAGCAGAAAAATTAAGATGGACAACATATAAAAGGTGCAGGCACATCAAAACACCGAATTCTGTGCAAAGGGAGAAAATTAAAATGAACAAAAGTGGAAGACGTCATTTTAAATTTAAGGGAAAGATAAGTGTATGTTTATTTTAAGTCATTTCTGACTCATAATCAGCTGCAAATATTTGAGTTGGTACACAAGTACTTACATTTTGAATGGATGCAGAATTTGCTTAGCAGTGTGACCAAAATCCAATCACAGTGATCAGCAGTGTTACAAAAATCACAGGTAAGGGTTATCAAGGTTTTATTTATGTAACCCTTCATTTTTATTTAATGTATTTTTTTTTAAAAAGTTCAAACATACAGTAAATATAAGGTTTTTACTTGACTTAAGCTTGCTATTTTTCATACCAAAAAAAAAAATCAAAGCCAAAAATTAAACACCATGAATTCTTTATTAGCTTCCTAAATTAAGAGACTGATAAACAGATTCATTACATCAATCTGAAAATTAATTGTAAGAAGTGATGTTGCTGCCCTTAGGCATTTCTCGGTGCCAGAAGCCAAGAAGGAAACCATAGTCTTCAGTAATGCTTATAGACGCCAGTGGCTGGTCAGCTGCTGATCCCTTGCCATGTCAACTGCAGAGAAAAACACTTGCATCCTTCTAGAGCCCTTTTTATGTCATTCAATTCTAATTTACCATCAACTATCATAGCTTTACCATGGACATTCTCAAGTTGGTGTTGGAGGCTTGGCATAAAACCACAAAGGCAACTAAATTCCAAGTTAAAGCTGAAACTTCATTCTTAATTCGCTCGGTTGTGCGGGGGTGCTGTGGAGCATGTGGGAACACCCAGCGTTTGAAGCCCCGGCTGTACCCACACACAATAGAACAAGTTAAGGATGGAATTTCAGCCCGAGCCTTAATGTTAATGCAGCATAGCTCTTTGTGGTTTGATTTCTTCTTATATGGCACTGTTAAAGACAAAATAAGCCCAAGTCAATCTCAGAGTCATTTTAAATTATGCTTACAAGAATCTTGTGCAAGCAATAGTAATAGATTCTTCCCACCCATTGCCTCTCAGTAAATTTGAATTTTTGTGTCCTGCTTGCTTTGAGTTTGCACTGCTGGAAACTGCTGAGGTGTTAGGTTACAGATACCTTAATATCTGAAGTCCAGCCTTAAACACATAATTGTTTCCTACAGTATACCTGTCTTTACTTGAAACTCATTTTGTGGAATAGAAGAGGAAAACTCTGCTTTTTGCCCTGTCCATGCATTTTTATGATCAAAATGAGCTTTGACAGTGTTTTTAGAAACGTCAGGAATGTCAGATCATTTTTATCTGAAGGACTCCTTGGATGACTCAGGAAAAAGTGCTTGGAAATTAGTCATGATTTAATTGAAGTGGGAAGGATACTGGATTGTTGAGAGACAGCTTGCTCCGCTATGCATGCTTTAGATTGGTACTTTAAAAGAAGATCAATCTTAATTTTAAGTGATTGAATCAGCCTTTTCTTCAAAACATAATTTTTATTCACTCTTTGCTTAGGCGTTTGGAATAGTGATTAGAATAGTTATTCGGTCATTTATCACTTCTCAGAGCAAATGAGGGTTATACTTCTAATCTTTTTTCAAAAATCCATAGCGCTCTATTTCTTCCCATGTATTTCCATCCTCTACCAACTGTCTTTGGTGGGTCCGGCATCCCTGCTTGCTGAAGACATGGAGAGATATGTATTGGTGAAGAGGACAATGGTGATGAGGGGGATACAGCTTTCAAAAGAGCATGTAAGCTGCTGTTGTAGACTTATCTATATTTTACACTTAGCCACATTACGTGGCCTGTACCTGCTTCAGGATGCCCATGTCCCTTTTTCTGGGACAGTAGGTCTGCTTTTGCTCAGGATTAGGGACTGTCCTAAACCATAGTTTCAGGAGGAACTTGATCACTTGCAATAGTAGTCCAAAACCAGCAAACAATTTGGTGGAAAGAAGTGATATAGTTAAAGCAAAGAGTTTGGTAATTATGCTCGAGAACACCTTCTGAAATGATTATTTTGATTTGGAGAATATCATAGTAAAGTGCTATGATCATATTGTTTATTTAGGCTATGAGAGTGGTTTTGAGTGGTGAAGTAGAGAACTGAGGCAGTATGAAGGTTGTAGTTGGCAGTGTGGCTAACAAAAGTGTGATGACTGGAGTATGAGGAAGATGTCACTCAAAGCTTAATTAAATGCTGGCAGTATGTTTAAGGAAGAAATGAAGAGGAGTAAGAATAAGATCATCAGTATTGATCTTTAAAGGGCAAACATCTAGCTACATTCAATTTAATTAAAATTGCAGAAATAATTGAATATTTTTGTCAAATTATAAACTATATGGCTTATAGCTGAAGAGTCATCACTTTTTGATGTCATTAGAACTTGATTGTGAATTTCTAGTCTCTGATGCCAAATGTAGCAGGTTCAAGTCCTTAACTGGTATTAAACCAATTTGAACAGTATTATTGTTGAGTTTGAAAAACATTGTGAGAAAGATGACAATTAAAAGGCCTTATGTCGTGATGATGTGCTATTTGAGTATGTGGCCACTGATGCTACCTGCCTTCACTCTGGACAGTAAAAATCTCCATATTCCTTACACACTTTCTGGTCTGGCTGAATTGTATAACACCTCTGCCACCACCTCTTCTCCTCCAAGCTTCTACTCTCCGGTTACGTTTGCCCAGATTTTCATTCTCTCGTGCAATACAATTGTGCAAATGTGTTTGGTGTGAAGGGAGGTCAGCTTTTTTTCTGGTGCTTTATCCTTCTCTGCATCTTCCGAACTGTTTGTCCAGACAGCTAAAAAAAGTCCCTGTAACTGCACTCCAGAACTGCCATTCTCACCACTCATTATAAAGGGAGCCTGCATTAACCACGTTTAATGGAGGTGCTGGCAGTGTAGCTGTATGAAGCTCCAGTGCAAAGCACAGGTCAGTCATTTTGATAACTTCCCTGTAGGCACTGGTGGGTTTCTATCAGGTCCCCCTGAAGCTTTCTCTTCTCTGGGTTGAAAAAGCCCAGTTCCCTCAGCTTTTAGATGTTCTGTAGTAAAAAGGATTTTAATAAAGACCTTCAGATTTATTTTTTTTTTCAGGTTTTGTGCAGATTGCGGAGCCATTTGGGGAAATTTCAGTCTTTATTCTCTTAACTGTCGAGGGGGTTAAAACTTACTCTGCGTTCTTGAAATAGTTTGATAGGCTTTTAATTTTACCTGTACATTTTTCTCTCCCAGACCTTCACAGAGGTCTGCCTTGTGCTCCTCCGTAAATTAAAGTGCAAAATAATAGAATATGAGATAATTGCAAACATTTTGCTTTCATGTTATACCTTCTGCACTCCTGATTGTTGCACAGTCTTTTTGTTTTTTCCTTTAATATTAACATACTTGGAGTATCCTGTAGAGACTGTTACAGTAACCATACTAAAACGTGGGGGGAAAGCAGAAATAAAGATACCTGTAATCATGAAGATGGCAGGTCAGCTTTGTAGGTGGTATAAATTGCTTGGCTGCCACTGGAGTGCCGTGAATTTTCAGTCGGAGGGCCGTACGCTGTTCAGAAGAAGTAAGCAGTTACACGTGAGCAGCTGAGCTCTAGTGCAGCTCTAGCTGAGCTCGTGCTGGTGTGCAGAGGGGTCAGAGCGCTTTTAGCAGATACTGAACTTCTCCTACAGTGACAGCACATCAGGAATTTTACAAAAGCTTTGAAAACAAAGTAGGAGATGGCACAGCTGATGCATTTCATCCCATAAGGTTTGCTTATCTCATTTATGCTAGTATTTGAAGTGACTTTCATAAGAAATTACCCATGTTCCCAAGGCTGTTTTGCAAATCAGGGATGCTAGTTTCATGAAAAGAAAGGGGCTTGATGAATCTGTAGTCACGCGTTATTGTAATTCTGATGGGAATATGTTCTCTTCCAAATACAAGATGCTCTTCAGAGTTAATATGTGAACTTGTACCTATCTATTTCAGTTAAAATTGTGGATTGCTGGAATTCAGTGTTTTGATATCAGTAACAAGTTTAACTTTTGACAGAATTCAGACAAATATTAAATATCTAAAATAAAGCAAATTGGTTTCAGATACTTAGAAGTAGCCTTCATTCTCCTTGTGTGTCAGAATATGACTTTTAATTCTAAATTATGAGTATTTGGGTTTTTTTCTTGTTGTTGGTCCCTTCCCTCCCGCCTTCATTTAAACCTGAGGTTTGAGGGAAGCAAACATGCTACAAGGGGAAACTAAAATTGATTATAACAAGGTGCTTGTATCTTTCAGTGAAGTATTTTAACAAGTGCTTAATGCTAACACAAAGGTGCAACGCATGGGATTAAATGGCAAGCTGCAGACTTCTATTTAGAACTACAATTAAGTATAATATAATATCTGGTGGTAATAACTGTATCCAGGCTACAGCTGTAGGTTTGCCAGTTGTACCCCTTGTCTTAAGATCCCCAAATTGTACGTACATATGGTCCCCATATCCAGTTAGGGACCATGGTGGGTAGAGAAAAAGGAAACCTAATGACACAAAGCTGAAATGCTCCATCCTCTTCTCTCACATCTCATTGTCCGCTGAACTGTGTTTTCATGCTTTCTTCAGCAGACTGGTTACTGGCTGCAGCTTGAGGTACACCCTCCTGTTCCCGGAGTGCTTCACTTCAAAGGAGTTGGTTGTTACTCTCGGACCACACTGGGTCCCATTTTTTGGAGCTGCCTGTATCAATATCAGTCCTCCATCTCTTCCCTCTACTTTGTAAGCCTGACACTAAACCTAATGTTTTTTATTTTAACTTCAGAGCCCTGTCTGAGAGCTAGAAGGTATCATGCCAAAACAGCTTGTATGTTCATCGTATCAGCTAGCTCCCTTGCTGTCTTTGCCACTTCGTACCAAAGTCCTGGCATGTTGTCAGCTGGGTGGAGGAACTGTAACTGCTAGCACTTGGTTCTGCAATTTTTTGAACTCAGCAGAGTTAGCAGTCCCCATCCTGGAGGAATAGCAAGTTAAAACTAAAGTGTCAGAAATCCGATCACAGCTTTTAAGTGGTTCAGAGAGTCCCATTCCCTTTCTGCTTGCCCACTCCATGGGATGTGTGCATGCAAACACACAAGCGCCCCATTACCTGCTACGTATTTGGCAAATATCTTTACGTGTTCCCGATTTTCCTAACGACCTCCTGTGCAACTGGGTGCCTGTTACCTTGCGTGTCGCTATAACAGTGTTGACTTCAGCAAAACCAAGCGAGGTGTTCCCACTGGTCTCCCCCTTCCTCTGTTCACGTACTCTCTGCCTGTGTCCCACAGTTCCCAGCCCGAACACACTCAGCACAGCACACCCTGTGTTTTAACATCAACTGGTGAGACCCTCACTGTACCTGCAGCTGGTCTGAGTGTAACCAGGAGCCACTTACACTGCCCTGTCTCAGGAGTAACCCAATTTGCAAAATGCAGCATACAGCAGCTTTATACTGGACTGCTCAAATGCCAAGCAGTCCATAGGAACAATCCAGAAAGTGAAAACTGCATAAATGAACAGCGATCGTTCGCTGGAAGATGTGATGCAGCACCTCGGCAGGGCATGCCCGAGGCTGTACCGCTCCTCTGCATCACGCAGCGAGTAATGCCACGGGCACTGACCCAGCTGCAGATCCATCTTGTTATTTACTGACTTGTTTCAAGTATGTTCAAGTTGGGATCTTGGTACTTAGCCTTGGATTTTCTTGCTTTTCCTTCACCTTCTCACATCTTTGAACAGTCCTAAAATTAAGCGATGCTGCTGGTGGTAAAATTGTTCCATGGTTAATGTTCAAATACATACAGTGTGTTCTGAATTTTAGAGTGTATCGTTTTCCTGTCGTCACTTACTATCTCTGAAATCCTAAAATGTAAACGACACTGTTTCACTGTGTCTGTGTCCTCTCTTGCTGCCAGTAAGTGCTGTTACTACTTGTCAGAGTGTCTGTCAACTTGCATGATTTCAGTCATGAGTCTCTCAATATTTAAGGGGGGGGAAGTTGGAATATTTTTGTTTGCTTGACTAGTTGAATCTTTGGGTTTGGCAATACAATCTCTGACTCTTTTGTCTGTGTTTTCATTGCTTTTCCCATTTTTCTAACTTCTCTGAAAGATAGGCCCATATTTAAACTAGAACATCTTACTTTCCCATCTTAGGAGTTGCTCCACAACTTGATAATTAACTTCAAGAGTGGATCATTTGCACGGATGCAGAGCACATTTCAACCTTTACTGAGCCAGTTGCTAAACTGGCAAAATACTGTGTGCTGTTTGGTCAGTTTAGTTTTTTGTTGAGTTAGCGAGCTGAATTTGACTCAGCAAGAGTCCAACAAGTAGCAGAGCTGGCAAACGAGGGGGTGCAGAAGAGCAGGGGAATGGGAAGCAATGTCAGCCTTTGGTGACAGCAAGCCATTAATTTGGCTCAGCTGTGTTGCTAAGGCATGCTCTCAGTGAAGCCAAAATATACTTTGAATGCTATATAAGCATGTCATTCATTAAGACCACGCCATAAAAGCTTTAATTTCTGGTAGTCTCTTGTTGTGGCTACCCACAAAATATTGAGGTTAATCAAGATCGGGTATAAGATTCTTTCTAATTACAGAGTTGGTCTACAGATACAACCATCTTTCTGCATGGATTTTTTTTCTGTTTCAGAAGGAAGATGTCATTAATGTGGAAAGGGATGAAAGACTGTCTCTTCGGAAGCATCGCTTCATGCATTTCGCATCATTGGAATATGAAGGAGAATATTACATGACACCAAGAGATTTCTTGTTCTCAGTAATGTTTGATCAAGTTGAACGTAAGTTGTTTTCTTATCATTGTATTTGTGAAGGAGAAGAAACTTGCAGGTCCCCTTAAAGATGTAATTTGCAAATCACTGGGATAAGATACTTTATCTGACATAAATCATCAGAAGCCAATTTATAAATGTTGTACATATGGATTCTCACAGGCACCACCACCCTTTACACCAGTGAAGTGAGGCTGATGATTTAGAAATCTGGTGACTTGATGATGGTATTAAGTCTCTGCATAATTTGCATGTCTGATCAGTATGTAGTTCCTCAAGTACTTACATACCACAGAAAATAGGAAGACTGTAATATAATAGCGTTCATACCATTCCTGGCCCCGTTATCAGTCTATCCGCTTCACCAGAAAGTACTCTGTGACCTTTTTTCTTAGAAGAAGCAGTGATGAGAGTGACTTGAGTGAGCGTAATGAAGCATTGAGCTCAGCTCTAGGTTTCTGGTTTCAAATCTCCTCTGGTTTATACGAAAGCTAGTTAAGAACAAATCAAAATTGTATACATGATTTTAAAAAAATACTTTTAAAAGCATGCTTTCTGAGGAGAAGATAGGACCAGCACACAAATAACAAAGTGCATAGATTGTTGTCCTCCTTTCCTCCTGTTTTTCTGGCCTCATTAACTCTGCCTCATTCCTTCAGCTTCTTTTATCTGTCTTTGTATCATCTTCTGTAATTTCCATGTTACAATAATTTTTTTGAATTATACATTTTTTTTTCTCAAAAGACTTGGCTTTTTACAGCTTTCCCAAGAATTTTATGCTTTAGAAAGGTTAAGTTCTCCATGTTTCAGAGAGGATTGTCACTCAGAGGACAAATACTCTGTTAGTACGTCTGCTGAGGGAAAGAGGGGGAAATCTCAACTTGTAATCGTTGTTTGCTGCAGTGTGCATACACTGACCAGCAGACTGTGTTGTCTAGCAAAAGCCATTCATAGCCTGGGATGCTTTGCCCAGCTAGCAGCGAATGTCTGAGGGACTTGGGGGTATTGAACAGGAAATCCAGAAGGGAATTCAAGGTACTGTGGAAAGGCTTGAGAGACGGGGAGGAAGAAGGAGACCTGGACGCACTTTGATTCAGGCCTGTGGGAAACCTGGGGCAGAACAGAGTTTACTGAGCTGCAAGTGGTCAAAGAATAGGACAGAAAAATCTGTAATAAAAGAAGTTCTCTTGCGTCTGCCAAAAATCTATAGGTGATAAGGATACACAGCTTCACTGCTGACACACAACTTCTAATATTATACAAAGCTGGATATAAATCCTTAGGAGGACTTTATGACCTTGAGAGTCATGGAGCCTCTTAAAATAACTTTTTTTTTTTAATACATAGCTAACAGAAAGAGTTCTTTCCCCTTCAAAACTTAGGACATTCAGTTAAAAATGTAGAAGGGATTTTCTTTTGAGTTTTCTAGCCTGAAACACTGAAAGACAGTGACTACTGCAATTTTCAGTTTTGAAGGTGTGGATTTCAGGCAGTTGTCTGTGAAAGAAAGGTTAGAAAAATAAGTGTTTTTCAGTCTTAGCAGTTCATACATATTAATCGGTTACTCCAACTATAATAGTACACATGCAGATTTTTAATGAAGTGGTATACGGGTAAGATTTATTTGTAATGCAGCCAAGTTAATTTCAGTTACTTTGCTAATATGAGTAGGAAACAGCGTTAAACGGAAAAGAAAAAATAATGACAAGAAAAAAACATGTGAACAAAAAAAATCTTTGCACTAATGCATATTTAGCATTTCAAATTGAGGTCAGGCTTACAACAATAGTATCATAGACAATTCATAGAAAAATGTTAATACTTGAATCTAATGCTCCTAAACACTTTTTTTAACCATCCTTGGTGTGGGTTCTTTGGCCAGTAGCATAAACACAATGGTAAGCAATTCTCTTCAAGTCATATTGTTTGGGATTTTAGGTTTTCCTGTAACTGCAAACAGAGGTAGCAGTTGTTAGCAGAGAAGTATGGCGTTTTAAGTATTTCAAAGGCAGTGGTTTGTTCATTGTGTTTAGAAGAGTTTCATATGAGACAAATAAACAGGCCTATCTCAAGTGTCCATTCAGATATTTTCAGAGTAGATCCAAGATGGTGAACTTCACAGCAAAGTAGCAATTATTTTTTGAAACTTTCTGCTTATATCATAAAATTAATCCCTTGTCACCCTGAACAGTGGCTTTCAGGGTGATACTGCATACAAGTGGTGAGTCTTATAATGCTGAACTTAAAGCTGTAATGATTTGGTTATTCTCTACCTATTTTTTAATGAATCACTAATAAAACAAAAACAAAAACTCTTGGAAAATTTGAAGCACCCTGGCAGTAACCATTCATCTTCATAAATATTTGCTTGGAGTTTGCCAACTGGTTGCTATGTATAATAATATGAAAGTCTTAAGGCTGTTCTAAAGTTTTGTTTCTGCTGTCTTTTTTTACAGATAATAGGCAGGAACATATGACAAGGCTCATGAGCAATTTAGCTGTGTACACCAAGAAATGTTGCTGAGGTTGATCACAACGTTCTGTTGCTTTGTTCCTATTCAGAGATAAACACTCCCAAGGGGAAAAAAGGCAAGCAAAAAGAGGGGATGAGAAGCAGTTATGGGCTGGGAATAGGGGTCCTTGTCCAACAGCCTTGGGGTTTTTTGCTCACTGGTGATTGCCATTGGAGAAGTACTTTGAAATCTCATGTTAGTTTTTAGGCATAATTAAATTTAGAAGAAAGTAAACGTGGTGTTGTGTAAACCAGATCAATTGTTGGTGCTAGATCAAAAGTGCTGACGTTAGAAAATACCAAAATATTTCAGCTATGTCCAGATTGTCAAGTGCATTCCTGTACACAGTTGGGTGGAATTTATTACTGAAGCAAAAATCTTAGGTGTGCCCTTTGACAAGGTTGCAAAACATGCAATAAATTATGATTTATTATAGAACACTTTCCCAGATAAGAAAACACATGAACTGTAGTGCAAATATATCAACTGTCATCCAACCCAAGTGATCTTGAACCCTGCTTGATAGACCTTAGTTCACTAGTTGTGCTCATTTGTTTCCTGGTGCACGGGTTTCTCTATTACTCATTTTCTTTAAGGTAGGCCAAAAATTGTGAAATCTTGGCATTCCTCTTGATTAAATCACACCTGCAAAGTTATTTACTGTCAGGGTGATAATGAAGAAAAATATTTACAGTCTTGCCATCTAAGGAGAATCAGCTGATAACAAATGCAGAGTTTCCTGACAGATTACTTTGTTCTGCATATTGACAAAGCAGAAAGCTGTATGAAGGAAGAAAGGCACCGTCCAAAAAAAATTTGCTTGCTTTTAGATGCAGTGTTTCACACTGGATTATCTTTGTAAATATTTGCCCAATTCTATTACCGTTAGTTATTTTATGGAAGGAAGCAGCCACCTCTGTAAACAGTGGCAAACAGTAAATGAGACGTGATAGTGTGGCACAGCATGTGTGCTGGTACAAAACACCTATGACAGTGTTTTGTACCTGTTAATGCAGTGCATACTAAATGACCATTGAGATTTTGGGATTCATGGCTGTATGCCATGTAATCTCCTGTTAAAACAATGTTACTGCAGGGATTTGTGGCAAACCATTGCAAAACCAACCAAGTTCTTCTGGGTAGTGTGTGGGATGTTCATGTAAACAGTTGTATCTGATGCAATGATAGTTTAGTGAGAAAGTGTTTTCTGTTACTCTTCTTATCATGATGTAAAAACTCCTCAATGTCTCGTAATACCTAATAAGAATAATATGAACTTGCTGTGTTGTATCAGACATTCTAAGATTTTTTCTAAAATTTTAAGATAATGGGTATAAGAAAGATAAAGCTAAGCTCACTTACACTGAATTTTCATTACAATGCAGGAGTGTTTTTAAAAGACCCTTCCAGCTTCATGTAAAATCTGTGTTTTAAACAGTTGTGCCTGCTTAGGCTCATATTCCAGGTTATACAGCTAATACTGTGTTAGAGCTTCTCCATGGAAATATCATCTCTGGTGTGCTATTGTTGTAGAACATATAAGAAAATCTGTATTAAATTTTGAAAAGGACTACAGATAGAAGAATCCTTCAGAAAAGGAATATTTTGCAGTACATTAAATCTGGACTGTGTTTATGTTCATTTTTCTGGAGAAGATTATTCTATTCCAGAAATACCTTCCTCTTTCAAGTAGAATACAAATGTTCAGCTTAGCTTGTCTGATAACATTTGATACCTGGTAAATAAAGTTCTTGATCCTTCTGTATATACGCAGTCCAGATTTAATGCATCACAGCATCTTCACATCCTGAACCATTCCTTTATCTGCAGTAAAACAGATTTTCCTGTGTTCTTATAGCACCAGGGTGCCAGAGGCAGTATTTCCACGGTAAAGTCCTATCTGTTGGTGAGTATTAGTGTGTTGTAAGTTTGCTGGGAGAAGTTGTTTGAGTTGGTTAAGCTTTCTGTGAAAACATGGTTGGCGCAAGGTTGTGGTATGTTTGCAGGTTTGATATGATGTATGACTTTATGTTGTCACAGCATCAGTGTTGTTATGACTGTGAATAAATCTGAGGAAAGGATACAGTGCAAGGCTGCAATGGCTAGAAAAATTGGGTTCTCCATTGCCCTTAGAGGAGATCAGTGCTGGTGCTGTTGGTGGGGTTTGGAGAGCCAAGAGGGACCAGCCAGTAGATGGGCGCTTCAGAACGAGCTAAGTCAGTCTTTTTGTTTCTGGATCTCGAGTTTTTGCCTCTAGTGGGAGTTCAGATGCCTATGCTTAAGTGTCTTCATTTTGACCTGAATTTCATACACGGTAACTAATCAGACTGATACAAGTCATGCATGAGCGTCAGACCTAAAACCTAGGATTCATAAGATTTAAGCTTGTGTAAGTGATGAAGCTCCATATGGGACATGAGGATTGAAATGTTATATGGGGAGCCATTGGCAGAGCTGGGAACTGAATTCAATCCTCCTGAATTTCTAATGTGTTAACAAAGAGATCATTTTCTCTTTGTCTCTGCATTTAGTATTTTTTAGCACTGATACGTTGTCGTTGCTCAAATACTCCAAACACAGTAGAGAACTCTGCAAGCTGGGGTATGCAGGACAGAGATGACCCGTTGCCCAGTGCTAGATGGAAGGTAAACCAAAGCAAAGGTGAAGAAGCAATATGATGGTTTAAGGTCATTATATGAATCTCTTCTGAGTTTTAGAAAAATGAAACAAAATCAGCCATTTCAGCCAAAGCTTCTTAGTCATTGTTGTTTACTCATTTCTTAAAGTGGGGTTATGAGTGAAGGAAAGTAATGTTCCTGTTGAGGGGTCTGTACACGTAAGCAAAGATAAGCAGATTGCTGAAAATTTCTGCTTCTGTAACCAGCCCATACTGTGAATTTTTCATCTTCAGCTATCCTTCATCACCCAAACAGCATCAGGAAATCCTACCACAACCCTGAGAAAGTCTTTCAAATAACATATTCTATACATTTGGCCTTTTACTTTCTCTTAAGTGTCCAAATACAACATTAGAATTGATGTTGTGGATAAAATATTGGATCGTTGTGGATAAAATGTTGTACCTCAGCCAATTGTTGGTAAATAGATAAGCTAATTAAGATTTTTTTTCTTCTTTTCTCCTCAGCAATAGTTTGTTAAAACTGATAACTTAGTTACATAGGCTGTCTGATGCAACACTGATGATCTTCATGGGATTGGTTTATCTAAAAATTAATCTGAAGGGAAATAGATCTTTATCTAGAAACAGCAGAAATACTGCAGAAATTCTTAGAATCTTGATAATGTGTATTTACGTCTGGACATAAGCTTTGTTGTGAAATTAAAATAAAGACTAATGCATTTTCATAGCAGTTGCATCATGAGGTACTATGTAACAGAATCAGAGATGGGATTCTTGAGGGGAAATGGGGTCTTCCACCCCACAGCAATCAAATCTGATCTGTTGGCTAGGCTGCTTTTTTGGTGTATTAACCGCTGGCCACTGCACTGACTTATTTGTTTGCTTTTGTTTTTCAGAAAAACTTGTTAGGTTGAGAGTTCAAAAAAATAGATGCAAGAGGTGCTGTGATTAGAGCAGAGGTGTCAGGCAAGAGCTGGCTTCCAGTGCACGGTCGGATGGGGGAGCAGGAGGAAGGATTGAGCAGTGGTGTTTGGAGGAAAGGGAACCATGGACATTTAAGAAGAAGCAGGTTTTAGCACATCATTGCACTTGCACAGGGACAAGGTGTCCTTTTTTTCTCCCTGTTCCATTTCCATGCCTTGAACCATGCATGCTATGAGACAGTGCTGAAGGTACCTGGGATACGTACCTTGTAAGGTCAAATAAGAAAATATATTTTTGATCCTTAAAATTGTACTGACGTTGTATTAATTACATATGTATTTTTGTGGTTATGTCTGCATGAAAAGACAGTAAGGTTATAATAACCTCATGGCTTTGTTGTGATTAATTCTTATTTTTCCCTTTGTGGCATCGCTGACTAGCTGGAGAATGACGCAGAATCAGAGTTCTTGTCTCAATTGACTGCACTGCTTACTGATTAGATGTCCTGGTTTCAGCTGGGATAGAGTTAATTTTCTTTCTAGTAGCTGGTACAGTGTTATGTTTTGGATTTAGTATGAGAATAATGTTGGTAACACACTGATGTTTTTAGTTGTTGCTAAAAACTTTGGCAAGATGTTATGTTTTGAAAATACATTACTAGCTATTTAGCTTTCTGAAAAACAATTGTTAATGAGAAGATATATTGCAACTTCTCAATGAATGAAAGCAATTTTTTTAAAACTCAGCACAAAAATAGTACCAATAATAAAACTGGTCAGGCTTCAGCAGAGTTGTGAGCAAGAGGCAAGTGGTCTCAGCACACATCTTGAAGGATTTAGTTATTTAAAGTGTGAAAGTTATTGGTTATTTAATGGCATCTGAATGGAAAACAGATTCCTTGAAACGTATGAAACTATATTGTGCGCATACAGAATACTTGTAGTACAAGTAATGGAAAGATCTGGTTATTAATAACAGGAGTCTGCTTGTTGTATAAACATCGGCTGCCTTAGAATTTCAGAAGTCTTGCAACAGTTTCTGCTTTAGTCAAGTATTCCAGTTTTGTGACATACTACCGTGATATTTAAAATACTTAACAGAGAAGTCACTTTATTTTATACATATGAGCAAATTTCAAGAACTCATACAATCATTCTTGGTCTCTGAATAGTCTTCCTATTTGTAAAGATTTTTTATTTTTGTAGAACACCACACACTATTTCAACTACATTTATAACATACTGTCGGCATACCACAGAAAATATTTCTGGGATTTTTTCTGTCAAGGGTTCTGAACACTTCTTGACAGATTACTTCAGTATTTTTTTTTTTAATAAATTCAGTGGAACTTAATCAGTTCTGAAACATCCTGCTTAACTGACAATTAAGTCTTCACAGATGTAGCGTGAAAATCAGACTCAATGAATTTTTATCACTCTTAAATGTATTTTAATTTCTTGCAACATATGTCCTTAACACAGACAGGTATTGGTTTGTACCTAAGAAGTACAATCTGTTTTTAAAATTCCTTGGATTGCATTCAGATATTTAGAACTGATGGGGATCTGGCGGACCCTCGGTGGATGATATCAAGTGCCAGGAGTGCAGGTCAGGCTCCTGCCAAAATCTAGTATGCATTCTAGCCTCACATTTTCAGTTGTTTGTAACTCTCTCAGTGCTGATGGTTCTGTGCTTTTTCCTTAGGCCAACGCTGAATTTTTATTATATTAGTCATATGATTTCTGCTTTTTTGAAAAAGTAATCTTGATATAGACTGATTTTTTTTTCCCCCTGCACATTTTCATAAGGAATGTTACATTAGGGGGTTTTTTTTAAATAGCTAAGGTAGAACCATCGAGTACCAATCACTTTCCTTCTAGGCAGTAATAGCAGGCAAGGTGTGCAGCCTGCTTTGGTAGGTGAGAGGAGCTGTCCTTACTTGCCAAATGGCTGTGGTCTCCAGGGAGACCTTTGAGAAGTTCCACTGCTCTCTCTTTGGAAAACACTGGCGTTGTTTTCCTAAGAGAGGAACTACCTGGGTTGTGCTCTCCTTTTTTGCTCCCCGCCCCTGCACCTGCAGTGGGTTATAGCACAGATTGTGCTCAGTAGCCTTTCTCATCTACTGTGAAACAAAAGCAAATAGTGAGCTCAAAGACTTTTTTCCATGTGTAAAACACACAGGTTTCTCTTGTTAGAGCCACCTGCTTACGTGGCAGTGCCCTGTCTTGGGCTTACCAGCTTCGTTACTGCAGAGGAGAATACAGCCGAGAGCCAACTCTTAGTAATCGAATCCATCTGCCAACGTTGTCCAGTCCATCAGAGAGCTCTGGTCCTCACGCCACCATCCATAATACTGCTGAGCACCTTGTCATTCTGCTGGCTATGTCTTTAGTTATCTTTCCTCCAAGACCTGGAAAAGGCTTGTGCACCTGAAAGCATAATGATTTTTCAGCCATAGCTAACGAAAGATACCACATTTTCCAACAAATCCTGCCTTGGTTCTTACCAGGTGAAAGGTAATTCAGCATCATTGCTAGGTCCAAATGCATCCTAATTGGCCATTCTTGTTTCTTCTGGTTAGCTTATCAGTATATAGAAAATGCCAATATCCTGGGACTTTGTTCACCAAGAGCTGCGGTCCTACCTGGCTTAATAAAGATAAAAAAATGGGCTCCTTGTATGGGATTTGAACATAAAACATGGCCAAGCCAGCTGCCATTTGACTTTATCCAGACTATTTCAGTTGTCTTTCAGAAGAGCTGACATTTGAAGTCTTTGGTATGATTTAGCTTGTTTTCCCAAGTGCTAGCCTTCTTTTCAAGCCTTGAATTCACATCCTTTGTGCCAATACCTCTGATACTGCTGGAATACTGGGACAGTGGAGTCTTGCTGCTGCATTGGTATTGGCAAGTGCTAAGTAAGTCACGCATCCCACCAGAGAAACTGCCAGTTCCAGAAAACAGACAATTTTTGTCTTTTTTGTTCCTGTGCAAATGTTTTTTCGTTTTGTTTTTGGTTTTCCTGGGGAAGAGTGAGGTGTGTCTGTTCTTAACTGTGGACTGGATCCAAACAGTTGTGGGCCTGACAGAGCAGATTCTTATAATAGAGAATACTAAAATTAGTCATTTTGTCTCATGTGGATGGACATCTGCTTTTCCATTGGGACTGTATTTATTTACTGTGTCTGACAACTTCTGAACAGTCACCCACACCCTGACATAGCAATTATTTCTTCTCCATGGATTTTTTGGTGATAGAAAATGTGAGAGCTCACTTCTGGTTTGCTGTCACTTTCTTGGGAGAAAATAGAAAATCTGATTTTCAAAAATTTCATCTGCTTTTCTGGCTTTGTTCGAAATGGCAAAAGAGAACAACTATTTAGCAGAAAAGAGCAATGTTTTTTTCTGATGTGAATGGTGGTAAAGGCAGTCTCTGCTGTTGAAAAAGTAAGAGGGGCTTTTAAACCAGTATGGTCAATTTAGAAGTACAGTGGGCAACATAAAATTACTTTACTCTTTCACTAAAATCAAGCCATCTATTGTTTGCTTTTCATTTGCACCCACTTTGAGAATTGTAAAAAGCCTACTTAAAGTTTGATTCAAATTTCAATTCAATCTCTTTCCTCTGCAGCTAAAATGAATGCTCATTTCAGGAGGACGGTCCCTATTCTTTATGTCCAGTACTGCTTTAAGGAGGAAAAAGGATATCTGCTTAGTTGTACCAGTGTAAGAACACGTGTATTTTTTACCACAGCTCACCTAAGTTAACATGTAATATTTTGTAATGTGTTTTTAAGAATTTGTATTCTCTATTAGTGTGATACATAATGGCTTAGCATTTGTTTTTAGCATTTCATGGCTGTCAAAATTTATCATATATATTATAAAAGTAAGCTCCTATTTTAGCAGCTTTAAAACTTAAAATATAGACCTTTTATAAATTTTTCATGCTCAGTTTAAAATCATTTGTAACCACTGCTTATGTTGGAAAACAGTGACACAGCATCTCCTCTGTTGCTTGAAAACTCTTCTGATATCCCACCTAAAATTAATCACTGTCTGTTTAAACCCACTTGCACTTGTGCTAACACTTCCCATTACCTAAAATAGGTTTTTTTTTTCCTTTTGAATCTTAGCCCCATGATGCATTATAGATAATTATATTACCAGTCAGCACTGGTCTTAGGCAAACCCAAGCTTATTTTTATCTCCTCTAGCTGGGTGAGGCCATCCGTTCCATGGCTTTGTGTAGGTAGCTTTATTCCATGCTTTTCTGAATTTGATTTCTTTTTATAAAGCCAGCTTCATTCGCTGGCTCACAGCACAATCTGCTAGCAATCACTGTGGCTTAAGAGATGGAGCAAGGTTGAAGTCAGGAACTTTTTAAATTAATACCGTTACTGAAATATCTGAATTGTCAAACTGCAGCTTCAGTCAAGGAGAAAAGTGGTACAAACTAATACTCACTAGAGCAAAACACTCAAACTCATTTAGCCTGTGCTTTACTCACAGTTGCTACGTGCAGAAGAGCTTCCAGAACCATAGGTGCATTGGTCCTCATGTGTAGCTCTATGTGTCTGCTAGGCTGAGGGTAGTACAGTAAAGCAAGTTATTTTCTGTGTTCTTAGGTGAAGAAAGTTGTAAAGTAGTCACGGAATCGTGATTAAGACAAAGAGCGAGCTGGCAAAGAACATCCTTTTAGGATGTTAAGGGCTTGATGCCCCCAGGTAATGTACGCCTTTGCACAGGAACAGGGAAAATTGTTCATTTTTTCAGTCCAAGATTGCTCTTGGAGGAGCAGTTAGTTTTGTGAGAGAGGCTGGGTGTGGCAGAAAGGAGACAATGCAAGGATAGAGGCAGTGGACAGAGAAGCCCTGTATACTGAAAGCTGCTACAAGTTAAATGAGAAGGTGTTAGTGGGAATTTTGAGTGAAGTGTATTTATGCTTTTAGATTTGTCTCCTCCATTATCTTTACTGAATAAATATTTCTGTTCTATTTCTGTTTTGACAGACCTAATACAGTGTTTCCTCTCATGCTTAATAAGATCAGAATTCTTTAGAAAATTTGAATATAAAATTAAATCCAGGGTAAAGCCAAATGTCTTTTTAAGATTTCCTTCATCAGATGATTTGAATTCAGGGGAGAAAGCTTTTTTTCCTGGGGAAATAAGACAATTCTAGAAAACAATAACTTCATTTTTTTGAAAGAGACTGTTGGTCGTCTTTGTCTAGATTTTTCTTTTCTTTCTGCCAAACTTTTTGCTTTAGAATGTGAGGAGTTTGAAGTCACAGGGTCAAGAGACAGCTTATCTTTGCTTCTCTTACTCAGTCTCCAAAGTTCACCCCTTAGAGCGGAGGAGGTGTTCTAACTGGCGCACGAGACTTTCTTTTCTACTAACAAGGAAGGCTGGTGGACATCGTGTCAGTAATTTATTATTAAATTTACTATTGGCAGCATTTATTTTTTTCGAACTTGCAAATTAACCAAACTGTTTGGGCCACTGCAATAAGGCATGATTAACATCTGTTTTTAAGCCCTTCTGTGAGTTCTCATTACTTGAGTTCTCTCTGATCTTTTAGGGGGGTTCTCAGACTTTTCATGATCCTGCTCCTCTCTCTGTTACCACCTTATCTTTGGAATAAACACAATGTTTCAAATTCGGTTTATATAACTTTCTTCATTCTGGTACTCTCAGAAACTAGCAGAAACTGTATTGCTCCAGTAGTCTTTTTGTGTGGCAAAAATAGGATAAACCTTTCTTAGCTTAAAATACAGGAGCATTCTGTTATCACTTTTACATACCCTTGGAGCCCCTGCTGTAAGAAAACTTCCCAAACATCTGTTAATTGCTATGTGACAGATGTTAATGATGTATAAACAAGTCAGACTCAGCAGGGGCTGTTACTGGTTTGCTCAGAGTTTCTGTATGTGCTAATAACAGAATGAGCTAATCTTAGAAGTAGAAAGAAACTCCTGGCTAATTTAAAGGTAAAAGCGAGAATGACGTGGACCATCAACTGAAGGAAAGCAAGTCAGCTACTGAAAGGAACTCTGATTAAGCATGAGAAGGAAGAAAGAAAGAAAAGCTAGAGATTGCAATAATGCCTGAAGCTGGAGGGTTATGGAAATAATGAAGTAGGGCTGTGCAGGATCACTAAAATGCCCAAAGCAGTAGGCAGAGTCTTCTGTAGGAAAATTCCCAAACATGGTCATTAGAATGTCCTTATCTTCTCACGGTGGCAATTGGAAAAAGTAATGTCATCACTGGGGTCATCTGCATTAAAATGGCCTTCCTAAAATTTTCGTGTAAGGTTGCACTTCAGAGCTTTATAAAGGGAAAAGGTTCCTTTTGGTAATTCTGACATGACAGGATCAGCTTAATTCAGCTCTGAATAGCAATTCCCTTTATCACTAGTCACCCTTGTAATCTCCAGGAATCTAAAATATCTGAAGTGCTACAGTACTGCACCTATGCCAAAGGTCTGTTCCCCTAAAATAGCACTTTTATTCTTTTTTTTTCCTTATGCTGATTCACTAATCACTAATGGGAATTAGTTGCAGTTATTATAATTCTGCTGAAAAAGAAAGTGATGCATTAGGTTCTACTCGAATAGACATCCAGTAATTCAGTTCATCCTTTGAATAAAACTAACTGCAAAATGGGTATGTTTCTTTGGTGAGTGTTTATTCACCCTTTTCTTTCAATGGATGATGTCAGGAGAGTTTGGGAGGATGAGGAACAGACAGATAATATCACTAATTGCGAAAATACAAGTATCTTGAGTAAAACCATAGAATAAGTGGATCCAAATCAATATTGTGTACTTTCTTCTGTTTAAATTTGTCATACGTTTTATAAGTTCCACTTACCCACATTCAACACAGGTAGTAATTAATTTAGTAAAGCATTTCCAAATTTCTAGTAAAGAGGGTGATTTCATCCCTTTTTGTCCTCTTATACAAGTGTATTTGTTGTTTCTTCAAGAAAAGTCTCCTGCAAAGCAGAGGTGAACAGGAGCTAGAGCTGTTACTAGCCCAGGTCACCCCATGCAGTAACTGAACACCATCTAGTGGGTGTTCACTTAATCCTTTCACTCCTAAGCAGAATTGATATTGGTTATATTTTACAAATTAACTGTTCTGTAAACTCAATAGCAATGCCCTAAGACATCAAGTCACTGTAAATTGCATGTTCATGAATGGGGCTTATGTTCTGGAAGATAAGCATAATAAGGTTCTGTATTTTGGGGGTATTTACCACGCTCTGGACAGCAAGACAAAATGTCCTGGGCCTTGAGCTTAAACACAGAGCTCTCATTAATGAAATTAGCAACATAGAATTGTTTCCTTTCAATAAAATGCCCAGATTCACTGCTAAATCCACTACTTAGTGCTCTCATGTCTTGACATATAAGGCAAAAATGCTGTCTCTTCTTTCATAGGTCGTCGGTAAGAACTGAAGCCAGGATACAGTCTTCAACTGCCCAAGAATGTTGTTGCCTTTAGGATTCTTCCCCCCTTGCTTATATTAAAACTCCGTATGAAACCTCTCAACTACTGCTTGCATTTGGTGTTTGTGTAGGTTACAAAAGTACCTAAACTGCTGTTTTCCTATTGTGAAGTTGGTCAGGTGACTATTAAATTAGAGAGATGTCTTGTATTCATAACCCTTCTAGAAACAAACGTCTGCAAGCATATTCAAAACCCAACTGGACACGGTCTTGGGCAACTTGCCCTGACTGACCCTGCTTTGAGCTTTTTCCACTTGTCACCATGAGAAGATAAGGACATTCTAAGCTATCTCCAGAGCTCCCTTCCAACTTCAGCTATTCTGTGAATGAGGCAATTTCCCTTAACCACAGGGGAGCCCCACTTCATGGGTCTTCCCACCAGCTTCTCTGAAACTCCTGGGACCATCTTTCCCAATCACCAAAAAGGTGCTGTTTGTGCTATATTCCCTAGAATTGTTACTACTGGGAAAGAAATAAGAACAATAAAATGTTGGAAAGGGTGTGTTTAGTCTGTGGAGGATATAGGGCAGCCCTAAAGGAGTCAAATTCTAGACATTTGATGGAGGGACAAGGCACTAGGAGAACGAAACAGGAACAACGATTACCACCATCATTAGAATAGTAGAGCAATAGAAATCAGGCATCCTGACGATGAGATTTCCAGATCTCACAATAGCAGTGCAGAAGGACATCAGCCATCTCTCTCTCTCTTTCTTTTTTTCTTCCAAAGGTTTGACTAGGGGTTGCTGGGACATGATGAACAAAAGTTTCCCAAACTGATACTTCTAGCAAAATTCTGTTGTACTTTTCCAATCAGCTGTCACCTCTTGGAACATATTTTTGCAATATTTCTAAGAACTTTTACTGCATGTTGCTGTAGTGGAAGTAAATTAATCTTTAAAAGAAAAATACTGTTTTAACAAAAAAGAAAGCATTAATGATGGTGTAAATAATTTTGATATGTGATAGGGTGAAACAGGGAAAAAGTAAGCTACTATATAAACTAGATCTAAATAGCTTTTTATATTTACAGGACTCTTGAGAACCCATTCAATTTATGAGAAATGTCAGTGCTCCCGGTTACTTACCCACTGCAGTAATTTAAATTGGCTTGATGCACTAATATGTCAGCTATTTACTGCTTGGACACAAGTGCTATAAATGCCCTACATCTGAACAGAATTATGGTAACAGTGCTGCATTTTTCATGCTGATGCCATGAATAACTTCAATTTTTTCACAAAATATTTCCAGTTTTAATTTTTAAATTATATCAAGTTACTGCATTTTTTTTTTTCTTTTCCTCTAGGAATCAGCAATATCAACAGTACCCTGAAGTTTTTACTTGGATGAGTATGTTTAAGAAAAAGCAAACTATTTCATAAAAAAAAAGCAGTTGAATTAATGTCACTATTAACTCCAAACTACAGTTTAGTATTAATACTGTCTTTCAAATGTGCGAACATGTATTTGTGTGCACATAAACTGATGAGATAATGCATAAGCAGAAGTGTGTTGGGAGCAATAGGACAAAGTAGGTGACCCACATGGTCATTTCTGGCCTCATTATCTGTAATTCTTGCATGTTGGAATGTTCGTTACGTATCAAAGTGCAATAAATAAACCATACAGTTACTTAATATAATTTGACACAGTTTGATATGATTTGCAGTTCCTGCTTAGGGGTAAATTGCACTAAAGCAAGAAGGTGAAAAAGATAGTCCTCTCTGACACATGCCCTCTTTTTCCTTATTCCAGGGTTAGTAAAGTAGCTTTATGCTAGTAACAAATTCCCACATAAAGGATGAATTTTTCACCTGGCACCTCAGTAATGTTTGCCAGCAAGTGAATCCAATTTGTAATAATTAATATTCTTGTGCTTAGTCTTTAACTGTATTATATTTTTTTACATTTTGTAAGATGCATGTGAAAAATAACAGTTTGTCATGGTAGGGAAGGTCTCCAGATATATGAAAGAATACAAATTGTAAAGGAATTGGCTGAATGAGATACGAAAGGGATAGTTGCTACAGTGGTGATGGTGGCTTTATCTTAAGCACATAAGCTTAAATCAAGTCTTACACAGTGAGGTAAGAATCAATTTCTGGTGCTGTTAAGGTCTTGACCTTTTCTTCCTTCATTTTGATTGTGGGACAATTAATTTGCACACATTTTCGTTCTGAATCCAGATTAATCTCTGCTTATGATTAAGATGCAATTTGCTCAAGTTGTGCATGCAGTTAGATTTTTAACTGTGTCATTTCATTGTAGTTGTTCTTACCCTACTTTATTTGTTCTTCTAATTTTTGTTATACTTACCTTCTTCAGCTGTAGATTACAAAGCCCATAGGCCAGGATTCACAACTTCTAACACTGTCTAGCAGAGGAACAAAATTAAACCTCTAGTGCTATGAGGCTATCATAATAGTTTATCTTCATCTGTTGTTAGTACCTTAACCTAGCATGTGCTCCGGCACTACAGTATTTGAAAAACTAGTCTTTGTTAGCAATAGGCAATGACAACATAAAGCATAGCAATGCTACAGGAATCATCTCTTCTTTATTTTAGAGTAGGATCAAAGTTCATTAATTGAACTTCTGAATTGAGTCTTGAAGGCTTAGTCTAGCTTATGCTGTTTTCTTTGCTAGGTGAGACTGACTACCATCTCAAGCCTAATACTAGGAATTTTTTGTGAGTTGAGGCTCTACCTGCCTGCTCTTTATGGAAGGTCCATGGTTTTGTGCAGATTCAGGAGATGCCATCCATCCCAAAAGTCTGAACTGCATAATGTTCTCTGTAGGTTAGCAGAAGTCATTCTCCACCCTTCTGGTCTCAGAAATGTATACAGCTGCATGCAGCTCCTTCCAGGTAATCTTAATTGTCCTTTATAATATTTTATTGCTCCAATTATGCAGTCACTCTGCCTCTTAAACTGTAGTACACTTTGCCCTTGTATCTGATTAAGTTCTTAATAAAACAGAGAATACATGCCCTTAGCACTGCTAACATTGTGCTGATAGATAGGAGGTTGGAAAAAACAGATTACAGATATAACAAATACAAAAAGCAGTCATGGTGTGAGTTATCTGGTTACGTGCAGAAGGATTCATCTACTCGATTTAGATATATAAAAGCTGAATGTCAGGTCAGAGGGAGTAATTGTAGCATCTCTTTAAAGTTAATTGAAGGAAACAGGTAAGTCCAAGGCCTGTATTAGACACGTACCTCAACCTGGACTAAATTGCTCTTCTGCTGTGACTGTTTCTCTCCCTTGACTATAAATGGAGCCTGGGGTCATTAGTCAGGATGAGGTTTGTAGGCAGAGATAGTATCTTTTATTAGACCAGCTGCTGTGAGTTGGAAAAATTAGACAAGCTTTTGGGCATATGCGCTCTTCTTCAGAGCTGAAATAGGAGCAGCAGATTTCAAAGTTAATTATAAACCCTTTTCTACATATGTCCTTACACGATCATAGTTACAGCAAAGCACCATAGAGATCACTAACTCAGATTTAGGCATCTAATTTTTAGACATCTAAATGAAGCCAGAGGAACCAAGCATGACGTGCTTATTTGGGAGTCTGAGGACTTGTATTTCACATGACACATTTTTCCTCTGGATGCTGCCTCCAGTCCTGAGCTCAGAACCAGGCCAGCGCGCTGGCAGCCTCTTCTGCCGGGGAGATGCTCATCTGCGATTGCGCTCTCTGCTTGGCTCCTTGCTGCTTGTGTGTTACATGTGAAATCTTAACTCGCATCACATGTTCTTTTTGCAGCCAAGGACTGCTGTTACACGCCTGTTAGACTTTTCTGGTGTTTTGGAAGAAATAACTTTCTGTATGCCATGTATCATTGCAGTGCAAGTCTTGTGGTAAGCTTGGAAGTTTGAACCTCTTCTCAACTTTTCCTATCTGCAGTTTGGATGTGTTATTAGAAAGAGAGCAGGTCTGGGAGCAAGTCGCTTTCCCTGGATAATACCTAAGGAGAGGTTGTTCCTCTGTTCTCCCTGCCCATCGCCACAGACTCCTGCTACAGAACCAGCGAGGACTGAGCTGCTCGCGTGCTCTGTAACGAGCACCACAAAATCTGCTTTTACCCTGATGCCTTTGGTTATTTTGGAACTCCTGGTACTGCTGGTGACTCGGTGCCATGGTCTCTTTAACAGGTTTTGAAAACTGGCTTATCTTAATTTTTCAGTCTGTTTCAGTTTCCTAAAAGACTGTGTCATTCTTTGATGTTTTCTCCCTGCATCAGCATCCCACCCTTTTTACCCCAGGCTGCCTTACTCACAGAGAAGCCTTCTGGTATTGACTGGCTCTGATGCAACTGCTCTTCTGAAATGGAGATTTGCCAGCGCTGGCCTCTGCCCAGCACTGTATATTTCTCGTTTCCTCAGAGGAACGACTGCTCTAAATAAAGAAGGACAGATGCAAAGCTTGTTTTGTAAAGCATATCAGAAGCTTCTGTTATTGCAAATTGCCTTTTCCACTGGGCATACTTGGATTTTAATTCAGGTGGTTCAATTCACATGATTGAAATTACTTTTATCAATTATCTTTCAATGGAGCAATGCACTAGTTCAGTAAAAGCTTTCTAGCTGAAGTGGATTCTTAATTCATTTAAATAGCACGCTCATTTATTATTCAGGTATTGGTTTGCCAGGAGCTATCATAGGAATCTGACCACTTGGTTTGTCATGCTTTCAAAAAGCTTTAATTTTTTTTTCTATCCTTGATTATCTCCAATATCACCAATATTTCAAAAGGAGGCCTTGAACTAATTACTGGCTTGAATTTTTGCCCTTTACAGTATTGGTTTCATTAGCAGTAAGTACTTCATAAATGCATGGAAGAGCTTTAAAGAGCTGAGACTGTAAATAAAGCAGGTAAACAAAGGACACCTTGTTGAGATAAGGTAGTTGTCCAGTGTCATAAAAAATATCTGAGAGAGAGCTGGGAATGAAATACAAGCTGTAGAATTTCAATGATCTTATATTTTAGGCTGATTTAAACAAAAATTTTAACAGGATCTCCCCAAGGAAAACAACATACACAATTCTTACCTAACCCAGCTCACCAGGGCGTAGGGGCAGGGTTCTCAGAGTTCAGGTTGTGTGAAAGCTGACAGCTGACTAAAACGGAGAAATACAAATTCTTGTTCCCATGGCAGGCAAGGCTGCAGGGTGGGCTCTGCTGTAAAGGCCATGGCATGAGCTGTGCACAGTGGTTTGGTTTTTAAAACACCCTGATCCTCAGGTTACAACTGTGCCGAAATCCCGTCCAGCTTAAAAGGTTTGTTTCACTCATCATTTTGCGGAATCAGAGTTTGCGTGAATTGTGACATACTTAATGCTATTCTCGTCTTAATTTTTCACAAAAAAAAAATGGTTTCCTGGTACCCCAGTACAACTTTGAACTTGCCAAACTTCAGCAAAGATAGCAATGATTGCCATCTAAAATTAAAAAACTGGGAGGAGATTTTTTTTTTTTTTTGTACTTGGTTATCACTGCGTCTGTCTCAAATGGAGCTAAAAAGAGATCCTGGTCAAACCATCTCAGTGACTTTGCTGATGAAAAGCACAGGAGTTTGTTGTCCTCCTAGGAAAAGATACCTATGATATACTCTTGTCATTTGAAGAGACATGTTAAATTATGTTTTCTAGCAGGTCGTAGTAACTTCTCTACTTTTGCTTTAGCATTTGATTATTGTTGTAATGGTTGATCTTACTGCTTTTGTTCATTCTTTGGCTCTGAACGTCTTTTGTCAGATCTAAGCCTTTCCTTAGCTGTACAGGTGTAAATGGGTGTTACTGAGTGCAAGTGGGTACTTGTTCAATTCAGCCCATTCCTAATGTTAATCCTAACATTGATGTCGGGTCCATTCTACATCTTAGTGTAAAAAACTGATAGATGGCGGAAACACTTCTAATGTAAGAAATATATGTGACAAAATACCCAGGTTTGCCGAAGGCAAATTAAGGCTGACATAGCTGCTCTTGGCAGTGTTTTCTTAATTACAGTTGTCAGCTAACTTTCTTGGCTAACAGCACAGAATTTGTGTGCTTCTAAGTAGACTCAGTATTCATTCAACTTAAAAAGCTAAAATGGCTTTTTGTCCATGAAAGGTGTCTGTACCTCATTGTTGTTTCATGGACCCACTATAAATGGTGAAAACTTGATGATAGCATCTGTAAAATATGTAGAGACCCTTGAAAATACTCACTGTCCTTTAAGCCAGAATTCCATCACAGTCTTGGCAGCTCTGCAGGAAAAAAAAAGTTGTTTTTCTTCTCATTCATTCAAGTTCAAAACAATAACAGTTCCAAGTTTCTTTTTCTGATACCAAAGACTGTTACTACTACAAAAAAGTTTTCTAATACATTATTAATTTACCTGTTAGTAAGAATCTATCAAGGTAAAAGAATAAAACTGTAGAAAAATGCATTGTATAGATCTTTTACTTATTAGATTAATAAGTTCCTAATAATTATAACCATTGCCTGTATTCCTCAGAGAGAGACTTAGATCCTGATGTATTTGTAGTCATGTGTCAGGAATGACAGCACCAAGATTTAATTGATAGAAAGGAAGAGACTTCTTTTTTCAGTGTCTGAACTGGCTAAGAAAACTGTTCATACTTTTGCAGTGCATTTTCTGCAAAGAGGAATTAACCTTCTTTTCCTAATTATTGTAGACAAGGCCTTAAAAGACCTGGTTCCTCAGAGAGCTGCACGTTTGATATGGTAGTGTGCGATATTAACAGAGCTTTCCTTGTTGGTGTTTAAAGGGATCTCATTGTTAGGAAGTGAATAAATGGAGAGAATAAGCACCAAGAGCTAAATCAGTATTCAAAGAATATTGTGAGTGCTACAATAAAAGGAGCTAATGTTTGCAAGTAAAAACAGAGATTTGAGTCTTCACAGATTATTTTATATGTTGACAGTACCAGTAGAATATAACTGGATTTAATTCTTTGAAAAATATTCAAATAATTATTGGAGGAAACTCATTCTACAGTTTAAATTATTGCATTATTATAAGATTGTCTTCTCATACTTCACACAAACGGCAATATGAAAAATAACACTAGTGTCTCACATGTCAGATTTTCTCTAAAAATTCCTGGCCTACCAGTACACATGCTTGCTGACATCTGTATGCCATTTTCATCTGCCTAGGTTATTAAACCTTTTGATTTTGAAGCCCATTTGAGAAGAGCACCATTAAAAGGTTCCACATTTATTACTCTGCTGTATTTACTACTAAGAAAAGTAGAAATGTCTTTGTTTACCTCTCAATCTGTCCCTTTTCCTCCTGCCTTTTGTCCTCTTTTATTGCAGCAGCTGCCCCTTTTGCAGTCAGTCGTGGCAGGGACAGACTCTCGCCCACCTCGTTCTGCCCCTCGCCACGTCCTGGGGTGGTGTGACCATCCTCCTCCTCTTCTGCCACTCAGCAAAGGCTTCCTCTCTCTGCTAGTCCTTTCACCCATGCCAAGATTCCCCAGTCAAGGGTAGCATGAGCACCTCTGTAGTGTTGTCGTTACTGTCTTTTCATCTCCGAAAGAAGTCAGTCGGCATGTCAGCATCTTAAACATCCTCTGGAGGGTGGCCACAGCTGAACGCGAGAGAGCAGATGTTGATGGCTGCCACAGCCGTTTCTATGAGCTCTGGGCAGTTGCGGTTGTGACTGCTGGCTGGTGAAAAGAGAGTCCATATGTCTACAACAGATTTTCCTTCCCTTTCTTAGTTTTTATCAAGGTAGGGCAATTCTCACTGAGGATATGTTCCCTAAAACTGGCTAGCTGAAGCGTTTCGGAGTTACAGTGCTGAATACAGCACGCAGAAACATGGACTTAGCCAAGTGTAGAGCTTCACAAACTTGGCCAACTGGTGTCTCAGCTGTAGCTCCCAGTGCTTTCTCCTTACCTTGCATCAATTATTCATGCCTTTGCTGTTCCAGCCCACAGAGTTCAGGTTGTCTCCCTTCATCATCCTCCCAGATGCTGGCAAAAGGCTCCTGCCCAGCGCACTGCCGCGGTAGCAGGTGCTGTCCCAGGTGTGATGCTCTTGGGGCCACCAGGAGAATGGAATGAGTGGAGCTGCTGTTAACCAAATGAGGGTGTATGGCTGGCTTTAATACAGACAACAAGTACAAAGACCATTTACAGCAAAAAACATTGCAGGATGGTTTCCCCTTTTTTCTTTCAGAAACTGTTTTTCGCAGACCTACAGCCTGACTCATTCCCTCCTATAAGGCTTCTCACTGTGTGGGTCTCCCAGAGCTGAAAGAGCTGCTGTAGTTTAATTCCACGTTGAAGTGTGCTGTACAGAGGAGGTGACATTTCAAAGCTGAGATCTGAATCGCTTAATTTGCAAAATAGCCATTCATCAAAATGCTCTGCAGCAGTGAACAGTGTTAAACTGTGGTGTTGCATCACTCTGCTCGGGACTCAGCCTTACTGGCTGTAGTGATTTGTGCTTGCTCTCCCAGACTGTTATTAGTCTGACTTCTTTTATCTCAAATGAGGCAAAGTAGAGGATTTCATATGTCCTTTGAGCTAGAAGGTATCTATCTATGTAGCTTTATATGTGTGTGTGTGTATGGGTGTAAATATATGTACAGGCAGTGCACAAAAATGTATTCATCCACAGTAACAGGTGGTGCTGGCAACACCTGTTGCTAGGGTCACTCAACACTCCAGTATTAAAACCCTAATTTTAGTTGCTTATAACTTTTGTCAAACTTAAACATTTGAGTTGAAATGTTATGTGCCAGGTGTCTGCCTTAGGCTGATTTGAGGGAGGGGGGATGGGGAGAGGAATTTATCAGCAAAACTGTTACTGCCAGTTCAGGGAGCAGAGACCAGGGCACTGGTTTGCCTGTGCTGAAAAATGAACTATCGCTGGTTGAGATGTTCCAGCAGCTTCCCTCGTCCGAAGCCAAAAGTTGCTGGTGGAGACCCCCTGCAGCTGGGCATGTCTTTTGCCAGCATTACGGAAATTTGCTGTTGTACTGAGAACGCACCTCTTTCTGGCTAAATTATGAGCCTGTGAAAATGCTTGGTAGAAGTTTGCTGAGAGCTGCCCACCACGCTGCCTCCGCCACGTGCGTTCGCAGACAGCAGCCTGCGCTGGTGCCCCTTCGGCCGCGAGATGCCCGCGCAGCAGCAGAGCCAGCCTTGGAGTCCGAGCGTGGAGCAAAGCGGGCTGCGGCACGCAGGGGCACCCGTCCTCAGGGCGAGCGCAAGCAGCTCGGCTTGTGCTTGCACAGTGTGAATAAATCGGAGGGAACGGCTGGCTGGAGTCCGGAGGAGCTGGTGATGAAGGAAGGAAGGGAGCGATGGGCTGAGTGGTGAGAGTGAAGGACACGGGCGTTTAAAAACTGTACGAGGAGAAATGCTGAGGAGGCTGGCTGGCGTGATAACGGCAGGTAGACTGAGAAGGGATGGAGCACAGCTCCTGCCAGTCCATGACTGCAGGATTCCTGTGGTCCCTGCCTAACCAGCTGAAACGTTCCACTGATCATACATCGCAGCTCCTCAAACGGGCGGTTTACACAGGAACACAACCTGTACCGCTGCCAGTGACTCCCCTGTTTGAGTGTATCGACTTTAACCTACTAATCAACACTTAGGAGTTTGCATGGTTTCATCTGATGCTGTTTCAGGAGGCAGAGTTGTTCAATTTACTTCTGCTTAATAGAAACATCAACATTTTCATTCTCTTTTTTAGCATTTCTTAGCTTTTGCATACTCAACCTGTACTTCAAGGACTATTACATGTGCATGCAAATCCCTTTGTAAATACTACAGTTGTTTCTTACTGTATAATCTTGCTTTGGAATCTGTACTACATTTGTAGTGAATATGCAAAATCACACTAGTAAGTCAGTCACAGATACCAAAGTGGGCTGTGGTTTCATCTAGCTTGCAAGAACATTTGAACAGACTGCTCATATTATTTTTAAATGTTGTCCTTTCTTGATCATTGTGGGAATTAGAAACAAACTGCCTGTTGCAGAATATTCTGTTTCATATTACTTAGCATTTTCCCATAAAAATCTGAAGAAATGCCACAGAACCTGATCAAAGTTTGAAGTCAGTTTGTTATTGAATGATGATGATTTTTTTTATTATAGGGAAGGCCTCAGCCAAGAAGCTGACAAAAAAGGTAAGCAAAATGTTCCTTTCCTTCTTCAAAAGAACTTGCATTTTTTCTGTTACCCAACCAAATAGACTTCTCTTTCAAAACTGGCTTTATCTTTTCTCGTTTGTGTCTTTAAAGGAGGTAGATGCTGCACTGCTTTGTGTTGCCAAAGCTAAACCAGGACCAACCTTTTTCAGAGAGCTTGGTGATAAAGGTAACAAGCACTTTTGATACTGAAAAATACATCTTGCTTTTTATCTCATTATGTGGTATGAATTGAATGTATTTTTAAAGAAGGTTTCACGGATTTGACTTCATCCCCATCTAGCCAGTAGCAGCCTCCTTGGCAAATCTCTCAGTTATGCAATAGAGAATAAAGAGGCAGGGCTGGGAATTGAAAGCCTTCTGAGGTGCAGGAGGAGATGTGAAAGAAATCAGAAAGCCTACTTGGAGAAGAGAAAGGGGCCAAAGGGATGACTTCAGCACAAAATGGACTTTTAAGGCTTGTTAATAGCTGCTGTTTCACTATATAACTTAAATGCACAGAAACTAAGAATAAAAATAAAATTTGTACCTAGTTATGTAAAGTGGCATCCCTGATTCCAAGAGCAGTTGAACTTACTTCTGCCTCTTCAGGAGCTCGGTGGCCCTTCACAGCACCGTTGTGCTTTGGTTTTTCACCCAGCGTTTCCACCTTATATCAGGCTATGTAAAAAGAAAACTCTGAGAGCTGGGTTATTGTTTGTATAACAACAGGGAATTAAAGAACACCAGATAAACACGTCATTAGCATAAATTAATTGAAGGGAGAAAACAAACAAGGGGATCAAGGAAACCAAATAGATGAGTAATTAACCATTTCACCAGTAACAAAGACTGAGAGCCCCAAATTAATGAGAAAGACTGAGAGCGCCTATTCACAAACTTTCTGTATCGTAGAGTTCAGCCCGAATCACTTATCCGGTGGACGTTTCTGGAAAATAAAGCTGCCTTTGCACTGCTGCAGTTCCTTGGCAGGCACGAGCCACGCTCTCTCCACGCACAGCAGATCGCCAGGCATGGCTGGCAGCTTGTGCCAAGAGAGCATCCCTCCATCCCAGCCTGCAGCGTTCCGCCTGCCCTTTGGCCTCGTGGCATCTTCTGCCTGCACTGCATTTCTTGCATCCTTGTGCAGACGTGGAGGGGTCTTCAGCTGGGTGCCTTGCTTGTCAGTCCACTCCTGCAAGCCCCAGTATACCCCAGCAGCCCATCTCTGAACAAGTTGAATAATTTTGTCCTATCCTATTTTGTACTGAGTTTTGTATTGGACTTGTATTGGATTTTGTATTGAATAGTCATTCCCTGCCTTTTCAAATTGCTAATCATCATGTGCTTTCCCATGATTTGGTTCAAAAGATTCCCAGTCTTTAATTCTTCGATATTCTTTCTCTATCCCTGCTTTTTCAGAGGCTTTTTTTTTTTTTTTTGCTACTGGTTGACACTGCAAATCCCCAAAGCACTCTGCCTGGGAAAACTGGGAATCGACCAACAGAAAGTGAAAACATAGCAAATCAGTGCAGCCTCCTTTTATTGCACCTCTCTCAGCTGACTGCTTGGCAGAAAGTGGGCTCGGTGATACGCTCAGCCTGACATCTTCTGCATTCTGGACAAGGCATTGATTTCCCCTTGCTTAGGACTGTGGGTCCGTATGCTGTGTCCTTCAAAGGTCAGGTAGGAGTTTGAGATGAGGCAGGAACATTCAGTGCAGTCATCCATATGTCTCCACAACACACAGAGTTTGTACAGTTTTTGGTCATGATGCCTCTTCAGTGACTTTGATGCTTTTGCTTTGAGATGCATTATTATTACATTTTTAAAATGTAAATATTTATGTATTGTGTATTTATGTATTAAATACTGCTTCTACAAGTACCAGAATAATGAATCTACACCTGTTCCACTGTTTAGCTGAGATTATTTTAACTACCTTCAAATTGTTATTTAAATATCAAGTAGAGGGAAAACTGTCATGAGTCCAGTTTGTTAAATGTAATGCTAGGGAATTCTGCCTTCTAGTGGGCAGTTTTAAAATTCACGTCATATTTTGTGGGTGTACTTTACAATTTATTCAGCAATAAGAATATTGTACTGTCAGCATTTGCTATAAAATTTGAGGGTAGAGATTTCCAGGGAGGGATAGGGAAAGTTCACTTAATGTTAGAAAATGACAGTATTTTGCCAATGCTAACTGCAAATACTTGGCTGCAAGTATGCTGAGTCATTCAACAGTATGTGAAGCTTTTATCTTTTAAATTTTGCTTGGACATCAATATAATTTCCTATATGTTTTGGTTTGGTTTGGGTTTGGTTTTTTTAATTTGTTGCACTGCATCTTTTAATTTCAGTAGCTTTGTAATGATTACTGTAGAAGAAAAATAAAATTACCAAAATATTTAATTTACTTTATGGATAAGGTGAATTGTCTATTCACTACAGTTGTAAAAGGACAATAAAATTAAAAGAAGAATTTTTACGGAAATGAGTCCACAAGTTAAAAAAATCTTATCGCAAATTATTTTAGTATAATCAGTCTGCCAGAAAATGTCAGACAGCCTGTACATTTGCTTTAAAGCACTGAGACAGGTTTTAAAGAACAATCAATAATTTTTTTTCACTATAGCAACTTTTCAATCAGCTTACAATAAGATGATGAAAACAGAGTCTGTGCCTCACCCCTGCCATTTCTAGCAAGGCTCTTCATTCCAGCCCTCTGCAACTCGAGTGAATAGAGCCGTCATGCTCCTCCGTTGAGCCAATAAGCAGGGTGTTGTCTTTAAATTGGTTTTTAAGTTACATCCTACAATCTCCATATAAATTTTGCAGATTCTTTCTGCAGAATTTTGTAAGGTACAATGTTCCCTGTCTACACATATAGCTAGAACTCTCCAGGCACTTAGCATTTTGTATCTCAATTATTATGACTTTTTTTTCTCTGACTTTAACAAACATAATCTGCCATGTTAATATCCTTTCAAATGCTTTGATAAATAGGGGTTTTTTACATGACTCCTTTGAGTGTCATCTCTTTTGTATCCCAATACTGGGGTCTCCTTGTTCCGTTTTATCTAGCATAAGCTGCTTGTCTTCACCTTCCAGGTCTTCCCTAGACTATCCCTGTGCAGGACATCTCAAGACAGCCGGGAGGCAGACTCCTACTTCTCCTTGGCCAGTGGTGCTGGCCTTCATCACTTGCTGGTGAAATTTTCAGGCAGGGATCTTTGTGCTGATACCATTGCAGTCCATGACTCAGAGGTGTTTTCTATATAGACTTGAAAAGTTACCTCCTTGTCTTCCTTTATATTCTTCTTTAAACATTCTTCTGCTGCGTCACACACAAAACAAAATTAGGGAGCAGGAATCTTGATCACTGCCCATGACACTATTTGCTTGATTTCTTTTCCTCCCCAATTTGTTTCTATCTGTTTTTTTTATACTTAGGCATATAAGCTAAAAAAAAAAAAAAAAAAAAAAATGGAGTAGGAGTTCTTTCTCTGTTTGGTTTTGAATTTGTAGAAATCATGGACACTTTTGTCTAGGAACACGATTCCAAGTTTTACAGCAATGCAAATAATAATTTATATTCTTGCAATGGCAGTAACCCTAAAACTTGTAAGCAAAACTAAATCTTTGAGATGAAAATATTTTTTATTTCCACAGTGGGTTGTATGACTGTAGTACTGTGCTGATTTACATATGATGCATGCTGGGTAATAGGGTGAATAGCCCTATTTTGAGGGAGAGAAAAGCTTGAGATATGGAACCAGAGTGAGTTGGCAACAGGATCAGCATTAGACCTGTCTTTAGCTAAGACTTGTTCTTGGATTTTCAGACTTTTGCGTTCAGCAATTTAATACCTCTAAACTCTGGTATTTGTGTTAAGTCATTATCTGAGGTCAAATACAAATGCTGTTGGCTCTGCATAGTAATTTGTCAGAAGTTAATTGTTTATCACTGAAGCTTAAGTGGATTCCTTATCTATCAATTATAATTATCTATCAATTAACTAAATATAAATTATAAAAAATAGTTTATCTTTGCACAGATAGGCATGTTTGAACTTCCTTATTTTAAGCAGTTCCGGCATTATACAATGTTTAGCTCACAAGTTAAAAGTAGCTCAGTTATTTTGAAAAGTGATTTATAAAAAAGCCCTTTACATTTTTTTCTCCAAACATTATTGCAGGGCAGATGGTTCAGATTCTGTTGTTTAACCACCCTCGTTATGCGCTCTGTATCTTTAGCTCGTATGCTCTATTTTGACGCTATCACATCTTTGTGTTTGTTCAGGCTTTTCACTTAAGGCGGTATTTCAAAGGAAAACACTGGAATTTTCCTTCAAAAGGGGGCAAAATACTTTCACCTTGTAGAAAGGACATGTTCCTATTTAAAAAGAAAAAAAAAAAAAAAAGAAGCCTCCTCTTGGCATGCAGCCCAGCAATACTATCAGCACAATCTAGCAGCTTGGCAGCTTTGCGTGTTGCCATGTTCCCCTTGAGAATTAGAGGGAAGCTATTCTCCGCCTTCGCGAGCCTGCCAAAGGATGGAGGACTTTGATCCTTCAGGGTAACGTTAGAGTAGTTCTCCTCCCAGGTACTAAATGTGACAAAGCGCATTTAATTTATTTGCCTTTTGTATAAACATTGAATGTTTTCAGTGCGAATCCAAAGATTTAGTGTAGGCCTTTTATTAATACCAAATAAACCTTACTTTCTTGCTTAGACATCAGCATTGATGAGTCTCTGGATAGGGAATTTCACCTTCAGAGCACTAAAAACAGAAGTAAAAACTTTATTAAATAATACCACGGCTTACTTTAATAACCTATTTAATATGATGTTAAACTACATTTCTTTATAAGTTTTGATCTTTCAAGTTGTTCTATAAGGGGTTTTGAGGGGGTTTTTTTGCAAGTCATTTTTTAACTCTTTTATTTCAGGGTTGATATCTTACGCAGAGTACCTATTTTTGCTGACAATCCTTACAAGTAAGTATTACATATTAAAAATATATATGCATAAATCCTCAGCTACTAACAGCTTTCCAAGAACTTTTTCTGATATTTTTTAGCTTCTAAATTTCTACATGATAGTAAAACGTAAAGAACTATTGTATATAGAGTGATAAGGCATTAATGTAAATGGATATAACTGTAATTGATTGCAGTTTACTTCCATAGTGTCATCATTGGTCCACAGCAGTACTTCAAAAATCATGATAATCCCTGCACCATGGGATCAGAAAAGTCTTCCAAGAGACTTTGAGAGAGGGGAGACATTGGTTACAGGACCACATAATGAGGGGACGATAGTAGTCTTTTGTCTTTTTGGATAGTAGTTTTAGTCATTCTGGACAATGAGACATTAACATTCATTACAGCTCACGCAGTGGTGTAAAAAGCTGTTGTGGTGTCTGAAAGGTTGTTGCCTGTTATTCATGTGTTCAGATATGCAACGGATGATATACATAAACAGCAGAATTCTGCAGAGTCTTTTTGTTTGACTTTTTAATACTTTTTTTTCCCCCCTCTGTTCCTTTTGACTTTATTTCCTCCAAGTATTTTGCATGTATTTCTGTCCCTTCCTTTGCCTCCTTCCCTTTTCTCTATCAGACACTTTTTAAAAAAAAAAAATTTATTTGGTATTTGCTTTATCTGCAAACAGCAGGCATTTTTTTATTGTGCATGGAAGTGATCTTGGATTTTCTGGGTTTCCTCACCCATACTTAGTCTGTGCCATCCTTGCCACCTCCCTGTGCTGTTCTGATGAAGTGTAGGTGATGCTGGAAAATACCGAGATTTGAGATAAGATGTGTGCAATGAGCATGATGCAGTGAGACCTGTAGACTAGTAGTGAAGTAGTCCAAATGCAGTCGTTTGACTGAATTCTATAGGTCTAACATTTTAAGCAAGGGACGAAACCACGTGTACCAGATCTCATGGTATCAGTGGGTGGGGAAAGAAGAGAAGGAAGCAGTCGTTCTTATCCCGATAGACTGTAGATGCTTGAGCCTTGTCACTTCTGTGGCTGCGAGGTCCATGGCAGGTGCTTAAACAAATTGACAAATTTTCCTTGCTCTAGAAATCCACCCTCTCATGGTGTAGTACAAACAAGTAACGTTGGTCTCCAGAGAGTGGAGACAAGTTTATGTCCAACCCTCACAGATAATGACCGTCGGTACACACCTCTCGCAGAGTTTAGATAGCCCTTTTGCAACTTCTGTCATTTCTCAGCAGAAGTGCATTAGTTCCTATGACACGGCATGAAGGGTGATTTCCCGGGAAACTTCAGCTAGTACAGGGTATTGAATAGTATATATGCATTAAGATAACTTATTTAACATACAAATATACTGTTTCACCAGTAGTGGCTGTCCACTGCTACACGCAACTTGAACATGACTTATACCATGTGTTCAAGTGGGTTTTAAAATCAGAAATAATAGAAGAGTCTAGCCCAGTTAGAAAGCTGATTTTAAAATATTTTTTGCAACTCAGAAAGCACAACCACAACAGCCACACTATAACTTCAGAAGAATACCTTAATTAAAGCTGCAGAAAGAGGTGCCAAAGATTCTGTTTCTTTAAAAATCTATGGCAGCTGAAAGTAAATTCATGCTGATTTATTGGCTGAAACAATTAGAAAATTGAAGTAGTATCAGAGCAAGTTGTTCCACTTCTCCAGACAATCAGGTAACACTATTTTTCACAGAATTTACATAGGAATGTATTGAACTGCAAAAACAAAGGCACCTTTTGATGCAGGATAAAAATGCAGCGCTGATGTTGCTGCTTTGGTTACACAGAGGGCTATCATACCTATCAGTTTGAAAGCAAATGTCAACAAGTGTTAGTGCCTCTATCTTTGCCTAACAAGTATCCCGTGTCAGTCAGCTCCCCGTTACACCACCTGTCTCTCTCACTAGTGAGAATTAATGTGAGACTTAAAGCAGCCATTAATATTTAAATTACTTCTCAGTCACCAACAGAGCAATAAGAAAACAGGATAAGAGTCACCAGGTTTCCAGAGTCCCGGTTCCAGGACACGCTGACCAGACCGTGCTGCCTGGCTTATGAAAGCACTGTCTGTAACAACACTGAACTTGAAAACGCAATTTTGTGGCAGACAAAGGTTTTATTTTGCCCGCTGTGATCCCCTTTTCTCTTTTCTGTGTGCCTTGTATCACCACTATCTTTTTTCTTCCAGTGCTATTGAATTTCATTTCTAGCAATTGGTTAATGGAGCGGCTCGTAAAGCCCTGCCTGGTGAAGGAGCCCAGGAACTGAATTGTCACCTTTACTCAAAGCTTCATTTCAATTAGCCACTCACACAGGTTGACAGCTTGGTCAACGTAGGAATAGTTGGAGGGGAAGCACCTAAGTCTAACCTGCACTCACAGCCAAGATGAAGCTCTTCTGTTCAGATTTTGGAATTTTGCCTGATTCTAATTAAATACAACTATATCTGAGGTAGTCTTTGAACTATGCTTATTTTACGAACACATACCTTTGGGGTTACATCATATCAGATAAGTATGTCATCTCTGAACAGTATAAGCAGCTTTGGGTCCTATATTTTCAGTAACAGCTCTCTTATCTGAAAATTGCAACACAGATGGTATGAATTACTATAAAATACATCAGTTACTTTTATTCTCTAAATATGTTATAGGATAGGCTCTCCTTGCTTTTGTACTAGCAACACAAATTTAACGTGTGGCATTTCCATGGAAAGAAAGCCAGTTTTGATTATTGCATATTGATTGTTGCCGGGGAAGGGCTCTGCTATGCAGATTGCAGCAGTATTTATAAAATATCCCTGCATCACAAGATTGCTCCACAGAGAACATTGGTTGGCTGCTGAAGATGTAGTTGTTTCTAAAATGTAAAAATAGAACTGTCTTTAACCGTCTTGTTATCACTTAAAAGGAATGGGATATTTCTTTAACTTGTTCCCTTTGCAGAAAAATTCTCTAAAAAAAAAAGCAAGACTTAAAACTTTACAGGATGGAGCTGGAAGAATATATTTCCAAAAGAAAAACTCTGAAGGCATTAAGAGTTTTTTAGAGATACTGCTTCACTGCCCTCATGAGTCCAACATTGTTCTTGGAAACATGAATATATTCTAGAGACGATAAGTCCATGGCTTTCATATTAATGCCTGACTTGACTGGGTTGTGGAATTAATTCACCTGCTCCAGAAATTACTGGGATAAGTGCTTGCTACTGCAGTGAACTGTAACTACATTTCAGCGGCATGCTGCTCCTGTGTGGGCTTGCTAATGAGCGAGGCCACCTCCTGTAAGCAAAGTAAGATCAGGAAATTGTGGGAAGGAGCTCAAAACACACCATGTTTTTATAGCGCCTGCAAGATTCAGAACTCATTACATTTTTGCGTTGAAAAGAAACATCCACTCAGTGAAGGAAATGCAGGGTAAAATTGTATAAAATTCCTGAAAAAATCAGCTCGATGGGAGTCATACAAAACATGCTTTTGTCCAGAAAGGCCAGCAAGAGTGGTTTATTACCTCTCACTAACATTTGAGTATGTTGTTTAGGGAGGAAGGAGAAGGGAAGGAAAAAAAAGGCCTGGGGCGAACACAGCGGGAGCAGGAGCCGAGAGAGCTGGCCACCATCACAGCCTCGGTCTGTCTGCTGGGGAGACTGGGGGAGACTGGAAACACCGGCACACAGTAACGCACGCAAGAAGTACCGGAGGAGCACACTAGCTCTTTCACGCAGTTTGGGAAGAATTATTGGTTTCTCAAGGCACTTTCCAGTCTTCTTACCTGAAAAGGAGCTCTAATAAACAAGGCAGAGCCGGACTTCAGAAGTGACGTGGGATTATGGGGACATCTATAGAGAAGATGTAAGACCAGGACAGTGAGACATACAACATTTTCACAGTCATTGGAATCAGCTGGACAGTCGTGGCTGTACTTAGGCACTGCTGGCATTTCTTGCTTTGCCATTGCATAAATTATCCCTTGAAACGGTAGTAAAATGCAGTTTAAAATGTTTGCTTATATTGGAGGAGGTACATATGGTTTACTGGAAATATCATGTACATGCATAACCATGGAGAACTGAACCATAGGCAATATTCCTTTTGCATTAAATATTTAAGTACTAGTGTAAGTGTGTGTGTGTATTTACAATAAAGTTCTTTTGCAATTTGTTGCAGAACCCCAGACTGGATTTCAGATTGCCTTTAAAATGTTGGATACAGATGGCAATGAACAAGTTGAAAAGAAAGAATTCTTTAAGGTATGTGTATTTATATGCATATTAATATTAAAGTATTTAAATAGTTCCATGGGTTATATTTGCTAAATGAAGATTCATTAAAATCTTCAGGCCTATTTTTCAGTCCAATCTATGATCACATACTTACTAAAATACTTTATATGAAAGGAGCACATACCAAAGCATTGCTATAGAAGTACTTACCATATTTGAATCCACTTTTATAAATGTTTCCTTTGACTTGTATCTAAAAATCTGTTACTGGGAAGGTAGGAGTTGGTGTACATCCTTAATCCCATGAGCTAATTTAAATAAACATCTGGAAGAGTCTTTTATTTTCTAAATATTTTTCATAAATTTTTTTAATTTTACCATCCTCTCTTGGTTTTTATTCATTTTGTTTGCTGTTGCACAGACTTTTTACCAATTCACACTTTGGACAGTAACAGCAGTTTTTCCCATATTTTGTATAAAATATGGGGGAGAAAGGCAGATGCTTAAAAACCGAAGAAAACCTTGCTCTGGTGTTTTAAAGAAGAATAGGCTTAATTATATAGCTTATTCAACTTCTAAGTATGTAACAGGAGACTGTTAACTAAATACTTCTTGTCAAAAGTCAAATGCAAAATTAACTGGCATAATTTTGAATAGACTCCCATAGCTTAATTCAGATCCTTCATTCATATTGGAGGTGACTAGAGAGACAATTTTATGAGAAGCTGAAATGGCTACCACAATGCAAATTATTTTCTGTCACTAGGATAAAGTTAAAGATGATCATTAATGCAACAAATCTAGAGAACCATAGAATCTAAAACTTGCAAAGATACACCTGTTGATAGAGAAATAACCAACAATATATTTAAGTGTACTTTCATAGCCTTAAACTCTGTATTAACGATACAATAGCTGTTAGCATGTGTTTTGTGCTGATAACCATTTTTTCAGTGAATTGTCTCTTAGCAAGATTACAGTTGATGAGTCATACTTAAATATATTTTAAAATATTGTAAAAATACTTTTAGACTTAGTAGTACTATTTTAAATTAATACTTGAAATTAGACCATTTCCCAAGACAATGTTCCCAGAAGCCCCTAACTGAGCCTGCAGGTACCCTACACTCATTTGTTGCTACACAAAATATTTTAAGCTTGAAGAATTTGCTCTGTTAAAATGTTAATTATTCTGCTGATTAAAAAGAAATCAAATTCTAACTAAAGCCTTTATTTTTCACCTACTAAACCTGGGACAATCCTAGTGAATTGTTATCAGAGTAGCAGTGCACTGATCACTGAAATATGTCCGTTATGGCTGTATTGTTCATTTACAAAACAGTATGTTACAGGGGAAAGTAAGTCCGTGAACATGTTCAGCCCATAGCGCCTCTGCACCAAAATGCCATGTTAGCAGTACTTCCTTTAAATAGGTACTGTGTCAGTTAAGCGAATAAGGAGATTCTTGCAGAAATACAGCACAACCCTCCTGGGGAGACGTACAGTATGTCATATATTTAGTATCCATTACCCATTTCAGGTAATTCTAATTGAATCAGCCAGCATGAACAACAGAAAGTCATCAAAAGCAGAGGTGAAAACATTATACAGATCATTAAAAATAATTTGATTTCTGTAGAGGCAATCAAATTAAATGAAAATTATTCAAGTTAGATAGATTGTTACTTTGCATTTCCTTTATGGGCTGTATTGGTAAATTAATATAGAGTGGTAAAAAAAAACCAACTATAAATTGCTATGTCAACTCACAAGAATCATTAAATTTAAAGAAGTCCTGCAGGATGCAAGCTAGTCAAAAGATGAATTTTTCTCACATGACTGTTTACTTAACATTTGTAAGCAGCGACTATTTTAAAGCAAAAATTGGGTTTTGTAGGTTAGGTTTAAAAATAAGATTTTTTTGAATGTAAGAATCTGGAAAAATGTGTGTGCATTAATCTCTGTATACTCTAGTTCTGTATGCGTCATAGAAAGCTTCTGTATTTCTAATAAATGAGTGAATTGTGTGGCTAATCAGTCATTTGTCTTGTCCCAGGTGGCATCTCAGGAAATACATCTGAAGTATTCTATAGTTATTTCCACACTATATTCAACAATAATATCAGGAAACATATGTAAGGAAAGGGCATTGGAAAAGCATAGTGAAGAAGCAGTAATTAGGAGGACGCTTACTGTAAGCAGGATGTGATGGGAAAATAAATTTCAGTGCTACTCCATTCTCTTGCTTTGTCACCTTTTCTTCTCCCTGCTTCCCACCCGTTAGCTACTGATTAGACATCTGTGTACGTCTCTGTTATCTGTTGACCTAGACTGTGAATTCTTTGAGGTAAGAACTTTGCCTGTTTGTTTGCAAAACATCCATCATTCTTGGAATTGTGTGTATCTCAGCTCTCACGTGTTACTGGATAAACAGGCACAAGATGCGTTGTTCAGGACAGGGCGAGGGGTGACACGCAGACTCTGCAGCCCAAGTCCTTGGAGCCTGCAGCACGGGATGGAGATAGGCGGTTCGGACCTGTAGGGATCGGACACCCAAGGAGTGCGAGATGCAGGATTTCCCTCTTCACTAACATAAATGAATGTTCAGGAAAGGAGATCTTGAATGCAATTCCACATTTTCAACAAGAGAGTTTATCCTGTCCTCCGTAGCCTTTCCCTTTCTGAGCACGTTTTCCTCCTTTCCAGCAGGAGTTAAAAGTCTGTTCCTTCCCAGGGACGGACCCTTGTTCTCTCTCCTCCCTACTTCTTTGTATTCAAGCCAGTCTATTTTTAATTTCTGCTTCATCCATCTTTCAGTGGTAAACTTTCACAATACAAGAGACATTTCAGTATTAGGGCCCAGAATCACAGCAATTAGGGCCCAGCAATCTGTATTTTGAGGTGGGCATCTACAAGGATCTGTTGCTTTGCCCTGCAACTCCAGGGTGAAGATGTGGTAGAAACGGCACGTTCACAAATGTTAGTTGCCATCCTTAAATCGGCCCCAGCCAGAGTGCAAAGAATTGTTTCTCAGAGCCATATTATCTGCATCTTTGTGAGGACAGTAAGATACTTCTGCGAACTCTGCACTTCCGAGACATTCACATGAGTCTTGGTGAGGGGGATTTCCAGACGTGTGCACATAATAACCCGTGCACATTAATCTGAGACCTCCCATCGAGAGTACAGCTACCAAAGATCCCCAAATCCCCAGCAAGTGAGGAGTTTCCCTAACTCTGTCCTGATGAAAGATTTCTAAGTAAAATTAACGACAGTTCGAAACTATTGGGAATGGAGGTAGGGTAACACATAGCAAGAGCTATGTGATTTAGACTTTCTAAATAGACTTTATTCACTTGTCTTGGACAGCAGATATGACAAAAAAACTTGTAGAGGTTCATCTAGGGCTGAATGAACTAGCATCCGACACTGTCAGCAGTTTTGGTGGTTTGGTACAGAGCACCTCTGCAGCCCTAGAGCATCTACAAGCACTGATCTCTCTCAAAACAACTGGAAGATGCAAAATCACCTTTTTTTTTTTTTAAGACTGACGTAGCCTTTCTGCCAGCTTGTCTTCTTCAGAAAAGATTACTTCTTAGTCTGTTTTCACTAAAGAGGCATTAGTTGTGCATTATAGGTCTCATTATCTTTGAATTAGCCATTAGTATCTTCCAACGATGAACAGATATAAATATTAAATACAGATAAATGTCACATGGAGCACATGAGTATTAGAGTCCATTTCTTGAGGGCAGAATTTTTCTCCTTCTGTGAGTAGTTGCTCATTGTGCACTATAAGGATTACATACAGTGTAAGAAAACAATAAACTAAATCTTGCAGAACACTTGTGAAAAAAATTATACTGTGTGTCTGTGCTTTTTAGTAGTCTCTGCAGATTTTTTTAAAAATAAAAACCAAAAGACAAAATCATATTTTCTCTTGTTAAGAAGGTATTTGCAGTTGTATTTCTTGTGTTTGAGCAAAAGGGATTTTTCAGGTAAGAAAAAATTTAATTTTTCAGTGAGAATATGGGCGAGTAGTTGTGTTTTTATCCAGAGCTCTATATTGCTATTTTGCTATGAAGAAATTCATAATGCTTTTACTGTACTAGTCAATTGTTTTGTAAGTGATTAAAAATAAAAAGAATTTGGAGAAACTTAGAAGAGCTAGTACTGTTTAATTGTCTTGTTTTACAGTATTTATTTTGATAAAAACGATAAAGGCATGTCATTCAAAATTAATAATAGAAAGTAACTATCCTGAGGAACTAAAAAACTGAGGCTATGAAAAAAACAGAACAGGTGAATTAGTCAAAATTTGAAGGCCAAGGGAAGACCTTTGCCAACATGAACAGTTAGCAGGTTTTTTCCTACTCACTACTTAAAAGCCCATATTGCTTCTCTGAACAACGTAACAAAAAAAGGAAAAAAATAAAGCCCTAAGAAGAGATTTGAAAACCCCACAAAATAATGGCTATGCAAATTCAGTCATGGATTTTCTTTCCCAGTTTTAATGGGCAAGGTGAGGAATCACTCAGAAATGTTTGAGTAGCTTCAAGTTGAGCAGCTTTGAAAATCCTGAGCTTTAAAAGCATCTTTCCTAAAGTCTCAAAATCCAGAGTGATCGGTGTAAGTCCATATCTATACCTGAAATGTAATAAGTCCCTTGTTCTTTCATTTTTGCTGTCCTTTTGAGGATTCATGCAAATGTCTGTGAAAGGTAGGTATACCCTGTGCTATGTTAAATCACTCATTCTTGTGGCAGTGTTGACCTAAAATACAGTCAAAGAAACCTTGCAGCTGAGATATACTTGAGGTGCTGCAAATTAATGCACTTTCTATATTACCTTAAAGCTCTGCTTGCAACAGTGGAAGTTTAAATGTGAGTGTTTTTAAATGCGAGTCATTTCAGTACTTCTAAAAATCTTCTTAGCTTACACATTCAAGATTCAGTTATTTGTGGGGTGGAGGGGAAATTCAAACCACATTCTGCTTAGTGGCCAGTTCTGAAAATACATTTGCTTATTTAATTAAATTATTCTTTGTTAGTTGTATAGTACCTCATTTGAACAGGTATGTTTTTTATGTCTAGAAGATTGTGCCTGTAGCAGGACTATGTAAAGCTATCTAGGAGGACAGCATGAAAATCGCAGGATAATTTTTGTTTCCTGAATGACCCTTGATGTTATACCCCTGAGTTTCAAAATCTTATGGAGTGAATGCTAAGCTCCTAGTGCAAGAAAATCTCTAAAAATAGAGCAAGCACTGGGTTGCATGAGATAGATTCATATGCTTTGCTTGGCTGTATTAACTACAGTAGATAAGACATTCTGGGGAAAAAGTGTGTCTGAATAGCAAAATATCCTTAAGTATGCAAATATTCGTCATGACTAGAGAACCTTGCAGAAACGTAATGACTTTATAATTACGAAAAAATGAAATTAATGCAAGTTTCTGAAAAAGGAGATTCTTGTAAGACCTAATTTGTAATTTTCCTGTGCTTTTTTTGTGTTTTAACAAATACAGCTGCAGAGAATCATTGGGAAGGAAGATGATTTGAAAATAGCTGGAGATGAAGCAGTATTTCGGGTATGAAATAGAAATACACTTTTCTTTACAAAAACGTTGTCATATTTCCCATGAACATTGTTATTTTTTCCAGAGGTTTTAGAGAACTATGTAAGCATCAGTATTAGTGCTTTAATTAAGTGAAAATGCATGATGTGTCAACTACTTTCTAACTGGGGAAGAAAAATGTTTGTCACTTCTGAATCTCCTGATGAAATGTATGCAATTAATGTATTTCATTACTGTGTAGCCACTCCGTTATTTAGTTTCTGTAAGCCGCTGTTTCAAAGTAACTCTCTTCTATTTATGAAAAACTCAGAAAAAACTGTGTTGCCATATGAGAAAAGATGGCTTTCCAAACAGAAATTGATACCTTAAACATACCTAAGTGCTGCTGTTGCAGTAGTATCAGCTTATTCTGAGTTGGTTTGAAATGTAATTACTGTCATTGAGGTGACAAAGGCAAGGATTACTTCAGTTAGGTCCACTTCCAGAAAGAAATGGCGTAGATGCAGACCAGAAGAAACAATCTTAGTATGATCTTCCAGCTGGGTTAGAAGTTTCACTGGGTTGCAGATGATTAGCAAACGGCAAATACATCTTGTCAAAGAAAGGGGCAGGTAAATTCCTGCTCCCTTCTGTCTGTTTTCCCCTGAATCCTGCCACTGCAACCTGCCTTCTTCCCAGGCAGAGTCTTTGCCAGCTGCCATCTCTTCTTCAGGCTGTAGAGACAAGATACTCTAGCCTGGATGAGACTGAATGAGACCGAAAACAGAGAGGGCCATGTCCTGAGCATACTGAAAACATCTTGGGAGAAGCTGATGAACCAGGGCGAAGTAGGGGGAGAGTACAGAGGGATTATCCCCATCCATTACTACAAGGTGCTGCGTACATCAGCAGCACTATTTTTGTTGCATTCTTAAATTGGATGGTGTAGCCGAAGGATGTTTTTCTCACCACAAACTTGCTTTCAGTTGTAAACTGAAACATTAGGCATGAGGCAGCAATTGGTCATGTTGGAAGCATTCAATAAGAAATTTATACAGGGCTCTGCTTTATAAACCTATCATGTGTCAACAGTTTCTACGAAGAGTTGGTCCAGCTTGTGTTCTTTACTTTTTCACCTGCCTGAGGAAAAAAGGGAAGTGGCAGTATTGCTAACACCTTTAATATTTACTAGGCATAAAAAAACCTGTCTTCTGATGCATAAAGGCTTTACTTCCTCAATATGCATCCAGAGTTCAGTTAAAAATTGTTTGACTGACTAACAACCATCTCCTTTTTTGAATCTTTTCATCAGTCACCAAATTAAAATAGCTGGGATTAATAGGGTTGTCTGCTCCTCAAAACTTATTTCAATTGAGACTTAACTGCCATGACAGTGAAAGAAAAAGGATCTTTATTCTGCATGAATGCACAGCTGTAGTATAAAATTTCCAGAGAAACTTTGATACAGTTGGACAGATTTAGTTATAACTACATAAGCTTATTGGGAGCTAATTAAATACCTGAGCCTGAATGTCTCTATTTTGTTTTTTGTCTTGCTTCAAATTTTGTCTTCAGAATTCTCCATTGAGAAAAATCTGAAGTTACTGTAACCAGAAAATACTATTTAATACAGTTTCTTAGCAGATTATAAATGGAATTATAGTATGTTCAAAAGAAGAATTAAATAGCTTTGGGGAGTACAGCTGTCTTGAAATTCTTCTGGTTTCTATGTTTCTACTTGGCAAAGTCCAAATTATCACTTTTCTTCTAATTTTTATTTTCTCTCCTGTCTCAGTCCCTCACAAAATAAGTTGGTTATCTTTATAAGCAGTGACTCTGACTATACAATGTAGTCAGTGCATATGTTTTTACCCCTTATTCTTAATAATTATGGCACTCAGAGTATTACTTTCAAGCAAAGCAGATAAAGCATAAAAATAGGGCTTTTAAATTGACTGTGTTCTTTGAAACCTGAAATACTTCAACAGAAGTTTGGTGTTTGGGATAGTTCTGTATTTCCACAACACTTTCACAGTTTGCATATGAGTTGCTGGTTTTTCAAAGTAATCCCGGTCTCTGATACCAGATGGTAAATGTCACTGACTTACGAAAATAAGGTTCAAACAGCAGTCTGCAACTTTATTTAACCAGGCGGTATATCCAGGTATGTTCCCTGTACAGTGTGTAGACAGAGGTCCCAGTGATTCATTTACCGTATGGAGATACCACGTAATACTCACTGAGATACTGTACTAACCAGAAAACTTTTGAACTAAAATTCAGTCTGACTGTAAGCAGTATACTTTTAGACCCACACATGGATATTTTCTTATTAATTGTATATCAGTTGTTTTAACCTGTCTACTTCTCTTTCTGTGGGGTTTTTTTTGGTCCTAAGAGAGGTGAATGACATTAGTCATTCACACCTTTATCACCACTTAGCTGGTCGGCACAAGGTTTTACACTTGGACCTTCAGACATTGCGGCATTGCAATGCATCTCCTCAGCCAGACTGTGCAGGCTAACGTAACATGCCCATCTGCTTCCTAGAATTTCTATTTAGTTTAAAATTTTCTACCCATAGCTTCAATGTCTGTAAAGCTCTGGGCCCATAATAACTAAAGACTGCCTAAACTGAAGGGAGGAAGATGGTGGTTGAGAGCTATGCTCTTCTAGTGCAGTAATACTCCGTAGCAGGGGTGCAGCACATCGAATTTTGCAAGAATCTGGTCCAAGACTAAAATTAATATCCCTCCTCAAAAGAGTGTGTCATTAATCTTGTCACCTCTCAGTTCAGATGGAATGCACATTTTTTCTTGACCTATCTTTTCCAACATGTGTATGTTTTGTATCAGGAGATTAACATTGGATTCTGTTGAAAAGTTTTTAGGTACTTTAAACCAAGGAGCACTGCAATGTTTGTGCATGCTTTAAAGGAAGTTCTCTAGGCAGGTAAACCCCATAAAGAACCAAGCCATGTGGCATCAAAATATTAGGCTATTAAAAAACTGCTGGGTCGTTGCTTACCTCGCAGGCAAGGAAATTATTTTATTTTTCCATGTCATCTGACAACATTATAACCTCAAGAGAGACAAAGAAACATGCTTTCTGACATCTTTCTAGGTACCTATTCTGCAAGTATGTTGAATTTGGCTTGGATAGCGCAAGTCTCTCCCACGAGGAATTAATCTGGAAAGCCCACTGTGGTCATGGTAGCATTGCTTTCCATTGCACAGATGTGTGAGGCAAGGCTACCACTTTAGTTTCTGCTACTCAGCGTAGTCTGAAGCACTTTAAATTATATAGAGAAGCCAGATAGCAGTGTGGGCTACTGACAGGCCAGGGAAGACACATGATTTGGCCTTGCACTAGCAGCTCTGATCTTTGATTCAAAGCAGTAAGAATCTGGTCGTAATCTCCGAAGGCTACCTCGTGCATGTGCTTGCAAAATTAATTGGAATAAACTGGAAATGGTGCACATAAGCGTGCTCAGTTGGCATTTTGTGATAACCGAAACTTGGGATGGCAGCCTGAACGTGGGACTGCCTTGGGACGCATCTGGACAGCGGGGTAGGGGAATTGGTCACAGTCCATCTGAGTCAGTTTTAGCACCGAGAGCAAGTTTACGTACGCTGAGGATGGGTGCGCTCGTCCCTTGAGGCCAAGTCCACGTTAATCAAAAGAGTGTGCTTCGAAGAACATCGTACCTCCTGAGGGCGGTCCTTGTTACGGATTCTCCACTTTTGGTGGAAATGAATATTTTTCAAGTATGGCATGACAGGGAGGCAGGACCTGAATTCTTGTGAGGGGCTGTTCCCAGCTGTGCATAGGAGCTGCTTTCCCCGCAGCGGTCAGGCAGCCTCAGGCTTCGCAGTGCAACAGTGCCATTCCCTGACTGCTCGACACAGTCAACCTGCTGGCGACAAGACTAGTTTCAACCTGTTCCTATTTTTGGCATAAAGTATCTCCTACAATGTCTACTCCCCGTTAGCTTTAGCCCATTTGGCTGGAAAGCGTTTTTATTCTGTACCTCCTCATGAACTGGTGCAGAACTGTGGGTAACACACTGAAAGCTGAGGATGTCTGTGAAGTTACATTTTCTTCCTTGCTAAAGGCACTAACAGTACAGCATAGCGATTCCACGGCATTAGTTGTCATGAAAAAACAATTAATCCCCCAATAATGGGAATTATGGATGTTGTTGAATGCTGGATATAAGCTGTTTATTGTTTAGAAAATGCTCCATCAGACTTCTCAGATACTGTCTGTTATATACTCTCTGTAGAAAAAAATTGTGCACATTTTAGCCCTTCTGTATCAGACCTGATGCATTCTTGAATCCTACCTAGTAAGAAAGTGTCTTGCAAAACATTAAAAACTTTAGTATGGATTTACATCATGATTAAAGCTGATTCATCATCAAATGATATGTTGTTTTATTCTGGGGCCCACTTGAGGCTGTCGGGGCTTTGCCAAAAAACACAGCTTTTGGAGATCTGGATCTCCTGGTCCCACTAGCTTGCTTGTTTACAGTTCTGTTGACTGGCTGTACCTGGTAGGATTAATTTCATAATGGATATATCTTTTAAACCTTCTTCCCAGAACTGAGTTGTAGGATATATCCCAACATCTTGGAGACTCTCAAAATGACAGAAAGCTTGATGCTCTTGAGCAGTGTTTGAGGCTAGGCTGCTTAGATTGAAGTCTTGATTGCCTTCAGGAATAGAAGCCTGGCATGATGAATTGACTGATCTAGCAGCTGAAAAACAAAGAGCATTTCAGAGAAGTGGACTCAGAAAAATTTGCAAAGTTTTAGTCTTACCTTTGGAAAGATTTGGGAGATCACTATCAGACAGAAACTGAGATATTGTTCTCCTTGACCCTCCTCTCTTTCTGCCCCTGTTCTTCATCTATTCACTCTCCTTCTACCTTAGCCAAAAAATATTTCTATCCCAAATATGTATTATTTTTACAGTTTCTGTTGAAACAAGACATTGCACAGCAAATACCATCTCCCAGGAAGCAAGTAAGAGAACAAGGAATGTATTACAAATTTTAATTATGAATGCTTTCCAGTCATGCCTCAGGCAAATTCTGCAAGGAAAGGCGGAAAGAATCTAGAGACAGTAAGTCTATTAACATTTCAGATGAGTTTTGAAAATCAGTTGGGTACATGATTCCGAAAATCCTGTCTCACTGTGTGATAAGTTTCTTCTCAGTGGCACTTGTTGCTACTTGCTGCAGTATCGGGTCCTAAATGTCAGAAGCTCAGTGGGGAGCTACAGGATTAGGTAGGTCTGTGCCCGTGACTTGGTGTTTGCAGCATCAGGCTTCTATGTTAACAGTCTGTGTAATGTAATAAGGAAATACATGTTGTGTTATCCGATCTTGCTTGAAAAGGAATAACTGCATAATTCAGCAGTTCCTGGTGCTTTTGAAAAGTGTACGAGATGTTAACATTACTCTAGGAAAATAAGCCTGTGTTTGTAATATGGACACATATGTTCATTAGTTCATCTAGACTTGTGTGGCATCAGAGGTAGGTCTTTGGGATTCTTTGAATCAATGCACCCTGGAACATGTCTGAGTTTCCCCGTCGGGATACATGTCCCTGCCCCATCCCGTGCTTGTATCAAGATGAGACTCAGAACATCCCCGTCCTTTCTCCACGCTGTGCCTCAGCTTGCTGTAAAGTGCACAGCCCAACAGGGTGCGATGGTGCAACCTCCTGGGGCTGAAGCTACCAGGTACGCCAGAATACAAACTTTGACTCAATTTAGATGGTAGCTCTGACTCAAAGCTACCGGTCTGGTCCTTTTTACAGCTCCAGGATTAGGTTACCATTTCATTCTCATTGTCAAGCGAGACATTCTGAATGTAAGTTATTCTTTTACCTAAGCTCAGGAGGGTGAGGTGTTGGAAATATTAACAGAGCTCTCATTATCTTCTAACAAAGATTTGTCATGTTGGTACTAATTTATACAGTTCAGCAGCAAAAGCTCCTAATGATTCTGTGGACAAAAAGGAATTACGTACTAACATGTACTTTAATTTAATAGCATTAACTCCAGGAAAAGCAGTTTTTTGAAATTTTACCCTTAAGCTTTAGTCTCTGTGGTCTCCTATTGCATATTCTGTTTTAAAGAAATGTACTGTTTTGTAGTTTAAAATACATTTAACTCTCACTAACATAGCATTTGGACACCTGCCAGTTTCACTTTGGAATTTCAACTGATAAAGAGAGTAGCCAACAAGTAGGTGCGTATTTGTTATAAATCCAGGGATAGGCTTTGTCATCTTAGATAAGATGAGATGAGTATTGTTTGTATGTCTTCTTCTAGCTTATAACTAGAGAAACATGAATAGAAGAAAAAATCTTTTTCTGTCACAGACTTAGTTTTTAAAAGGTTCTTTTAAACCTTGTTTTTCAGTTTGTTTTCAATACAACACTGATTTTAATATGAATTAAATTGGAAGCATTAAATCGCATAATCATGAGTTCAGTTTTTAAAATTACATCAGCAAATTTATTTCTTGCAATTTTCAAGTCTCCTTTAAACATGTAAGCAAAAAAACACAAAAAGCAGATTAGAATCATGCTGCAGTGAGAAATATGTGGATTCTTCTCTGTTTCTTCTTAGAAAACTTTACATTCTGACGTAAATAGTTTGGGGTTTGAATTTCAAATTCAAAAATTTCCAATTTCAAAAAGGCATACATGAATGTTTGACTTTTAACTTTCAAAATAGCATATACCAATGTTTATGCATCAGTTTTCACTGTAATCTGAAGGGTTTAAACTTTAGAAGGATGGATCTTGTGGGTATTTAAATATTTTTTGCCTGCAGTTAAATGATAAAAGTTCAGTAAGTACAGTTTGCATATGGCTTGAAAAGTTTTCTTCTAGGTTCACTCATACAGAACTCGTATCACTGGCATTTAGTGAATTGGAGCTTGCAGTAGAAATGAGGAATGTTACCTCTTTAACTATAAAATAACTGTGTCACATATGCAGTAAGCATGAAACACACAGTGGACTAATGGGACTTGTTACTGATGATGCTGAAAGCTAAATAACCATTAGTATTAAATCTTATGAATAGACTCTCGTCTTTCATCTTAACTCTTCAACCAGATAAAAGACACAGAGGCTATTTAGATGTCATAAGAATAGTTTGTTGAAATCCCTCTGGACTTACAAAAAAAAAAAAATCTCTCTTCATGTTGCTTAGTGTTTTGTTGTGTTCAAAGAAATGCCAGTATGCTAGTGCTGAAAGAAGAATAGAACAGAAATCCAGCATTATGTGTGGTTTTAGGCTTGTTAAAGATGCTGTTGAGTTGAAATAATGTGCATGCTTTTTTCTGCAGAAATCTCTTCATCAGATTTTAAAAAATATATAGAAAAGTCACTCACATCGAAAATTTGTGAGAAGCCTTGTAAGACCACATTATGATAGAGCACTGTGAATGTTTCTTTCTAGTTTCGTTTCTTAGACTATCATGAATGTTTTTAAATGGCTGTAACAAATTAGAAATATCTGACTAAAAACTTTTTTACAAAGATAATAACTTTATTTAAAGCCTCTATTCATCTGCACATAAAGGTTTTTAAAGATTTAACTAGCAACCTTCTCAGTTCTAATAAAATACACTGAAGGTGGTTGTAAATTGTGCTCATCTTTCATACAGAATATATAGAAGCAGAACATATAATAATACACTGTTACTAGTTGATGTGGAATAATTATTCAGCTCTGAGATCCTCTGTGATAGCTTTGGGAACGGTAATTGAATTGCAAGTATCTGTTGTGAAATTGTAGTTCAAATAAATATTTCTAGATTTGTGGTGAATAGATATTAATAATCATACAATGCATAATAATTAATCATACAATTTTTTGTTTTATAGGGAGTAGAACTGGAAAGCTGTGGTGTTAATACCATGTTGCTGGTACATTTCTTTGGAAAAGAAGGAAAGGAAAAACTTCACTATTCTGAGTTTTTCAGGTATTTTTTCAGCTAGGCAAGCCTAACGGCGGCCAGTCCTGTTCCTACCCCCTCTACTTTGCACCAGCACTGGCATTAATCTGACCTCACACTGAGCTGATTCAGAAAGTTGAGCAGGTAATGAAGCAGGAGATTGTTTATGATTTTGCATGATTAAATTTCTAGTGTAGCTCCTGGAGTCTGCTGTCTGCAGGAGGAGTTGGGCACCATGATAACTCCAAAGCAGCAGAGGGCCTGGAGGCTGTGAGGGTTGAGACTACCATTCTTGGCAGCTCTGTGATGGCATACCTTAAGACAATATGATTCATGAATATTTTTCTTGATCAAATCACTAAGAAGTGACTGCTAATCAATTAAAAAAGCTTTTCTGAGCTGAGATACCCCCCTCCCCGTTACAGCTGTCATGTTAGGCTACAGGAAACTTCTCTGCTTGCTTTAAATTCCAGCTTCTGTTGAAACTTCACCTGTGCCTTTTCCTTAACCCTTTGAACTACTTTTGCAATGGGACTATGCGGATACTTCATGGCACTTAGGTCAAAACTGAGAATTGAGCCAGATGGTAAACACCACGTCAGACTGAAACTACACTGGAATACCAAGCGGCCATTACTCCTGGAAACGTAGCGCTGTTTACCCACCTGTTTCACTGTAAGCTTTGCAAAATCAGCAGTTAACAGAAAGTTCTAAGACTGGTGTAGGGAATCGTTCAGTTTGTACATCATATACATGTCAGAAAGATGGTGTGATCCTTGTCTACAACAGAGTATGAAGTTCTGCTGTGGTTGCTTTTAACTTGAAAACCCAACCAGGTATCAGCTGTTAGTGTTTTAGTTGGATGAGATTCTTTCTTCCAATGTTTATTTCAATCAGTAATGATGACCAACACCTACACAGCATCACAACTTAAGTGGTTAAAACTCTCAGTTACTTGGGAGATCAATTTCTCCTGTTAGTATGAACTCCAGACACATCTTGCTATGTGAATTTGTGCCCAGAATCCAAACATACAGTCTTTCTTTGAGATAAATGGAAGTTAAGTGCCTAAATACCTGTGTGAATCTTGACACACGCCTGGTAGCACAACTTCAAGAGAAGATTACCTACATCAGTATTACCTTTTCTACAAAAATAAGTCATTTACAGACTGCAAAAATAAATTAGGATAATGTGTTTTACTTCAATTTATGTTCAGAAGCAGAGAATCTGTCTCAGCCCTCTTAAAAATGAATGTTGTTGCAATCTATAGAGGCTTGGGGAAAGCCAGAGTAGAAGAGGAAGAGTGGCAATTTTTCTAACACTGAAAAGCGTTTGGCTCCACTGGCTCTGGCACACACCAGTCTTCAAATTAACAACCTTTCTCTTTTGAAGACCTCGACTCAATAGGAATCTAAGTGAGTAAAATAAGTTTTAAGATGCCTCTAGCTACCTTTTCTGTAAATACCGTAGATCCTCTCAATGAAACAAAAGGCAGAGAGCACCAGTAAAAGGTTGTGTTTGCATACACAGTGTAAACTGAAAAGCCTCAGGTTTTAGATAAAATCCTACATTGACCCAATGAGGCATGACATTGATGAAACTATGTACCTAGTACATTCAGAATGCATAGGTTAAAGACCTTTGCCTACCACACAGATAGAGGCCTGTAATCAAAATCAAACTCCCACATCTTGCTCTTAAAATTTGTGGGATAAGTGTAAGGTTTAATGCAGGTAATTTTTCAACAGTGGCAGTTATGTTTCGTAGAGCTGGAATGTGCCTCTTTATCACTGTGTAGACACTCCATCTCAGTTGCAACATGACAGTGAAGTTTGTTTAACACGCAGAAAGGTGAATAAAAGGATCACTGTCTTTTTAACCTCTGTGAAGATATCACCTTTCACATGATTTTATTTGCAAGTAAATCAAGCACATCATTTCTGGGTTCCTATTGTTCAGAGAAAATGTGATTTCTATCTGATGGCCTCTCATAACATTTTACCTTACGCGGGAAGCCATTGTTGGCTGTTTGATCAAAGTGCCATGCTGTTTTTACAAGAGATGACTGATGAGCTGTACAGACATAGATCATTGTCAAAAGCAGAAAATAATGATGGTAAATGCTTTTATCATTTTCCAACTTCTTGCCTAGAAAGCTTTTCCATTGATCAGTGTAGTACCTAGTAGAAAGTAGGGGTGATTAGGTTTGATTAGGACACACTAAAACTTGTCACATTAGTTAAATACACAGATATTGCTGTGCTGTAGAGTCCTTGAAACTAAAAAAAAAAAAAAAAAAAAAAGGCAGGAATGCTTTCTTTGTAAAATTTCACTGTACTTACATGGGAATTCAGAAAGCTGAGACTAGTGTTCTCACCTCATTACTTACATATATTTTCCTCATGCTTCCTCCTTTTCAGTTTGGCTAACATTAAAAAATCCTTTTGTAAGTGTGCAACCATCTGTATCTACATGTACACCAGTGATGTCTGACCCTTTTAGCCCACAGTCCCAAGATTTAAAATAAGTCAGACAGCCACAGCGAATATATCAGGGCAATTAATTTGCCCTGTTCTCCTTTCTTTGCATTCAGACAGCACACAAAAATGGAAACTGTCTACATCTTTCCAGGCAACGTGGAGCTGATATAAGCCAGCTCTTGTGCCTCCCTTCCTACTGCCCTGAACACAGGAGGCACACTGATGCAGGGAGGGAAAATAGTTAAGCACACTGTGCTCCATCTGTGCCCAGCTGGTGCATGGTTCTTGGGAAATCATAGGTAGGCAATACACACAAGCACAGTCCTCAGGGTGTTTTTTACTGGACATAAAGAATGAGACCATGAAACAGAATATCAAATCACTTTTCAACCTTTCTTGGGATTCTGGGAGCTTGGAAGTAAAGAAGTAACCTTTTCATAGGTATTTTGTGACACCAGTCATGCTCTTTTCTCACTGTCCTACAGAACATAGTCAAAACAGCAACCAAAGCCGCTCCTTTTCATTCTCTGCTGAGCAGTGGTGGTGGGACTCCCGCTTTGTTCTGCAGCTTCTCCAGGGACTGCTTAGAAGTAGTGGAAGCAATGCAGAAAGCCCACCGTCCTGTGTCTTTCCCATAGTAACGAGGTGGTTTCAGGGATCTTAAGGTATGACTCAAGGGACACATGTTCAGCTCCAGACTGCTACATGGTTTCTTGCCAGTTGTATTGTCCTTAACATAAGGACCGTATGATAATTATTAATAATAATTCACAACTTCAAAAGCAACAGCTTGTTTCCCTGGCAAAAGTTAGGAAATTTAAATCTGAATTATTCTGGAGTATGTTTATGTACATCACTGGTAAAGGTATTGCCTCCTAGTCAGATACAGCTGGAATCATTATACTCCTGTATCAGTTTAAGAAAATATAAAACAATACGCAGCAAGCCTAAAATCATATAATAAAGAAGGGTAGATTTAATACAAGAAGCTGTAACCAGGTGAGACTTTCTTAGAAGAGCTGAACAAGTTTCTGTTTCAGATGACCACCACTCAGTTTTACACCTCAACAGCATCATCTTCTAATACCAGGACTCATCTTGGGGAATGACAGATTTCAAACATGAAGCCAGAAGTTCTCTGGGTTCCACACTTTTTATTCTTTTGCATGTGTTTCCTCTGTTTCTTAAGACATACATAATTCTTGGTCTTTTCCTTCCAAAAAATGTTTCACTTGCGCTTTAATTTCCAGCTATATTCTATGTACTATCTTTTATTCTGAGCAGAAAACTATTTTTTCTAGGTATAGCAAATATTTCTTCTTGACAGCCACTGGTTTTTTTCCCTGAAAAAAGTCCCTTACTGATCTTGTTTAAGTATGTCTAATCCCAAATAAAAGAGGAGACAGTAATTCACTCCCTAAACAGTTTATGACTGCCATGATTTTTTTCTGTAATCTGTCCCCAAGCAAGCTTAAATCTCTCACAATCTTCTTGAAGAAAAAAAAAAAAAGAAAAAGTGCAGAGAGTATGGAAAGAATATTCAAAAAACTTTCTGATCGTTGTATGTTTTTCCTGGGATGGCTTACAAAAACGTACTTCCCAGTATGGTTAAACAATTGGCATCTTTTAATCATCTAAGGAAAGTTAACTTTTCAAATCCAGTTTAGAGCATTTTCTTATCTGATTTGTTGCTTCCAAACGTCTCAGCAGTTAATAGAATTTTGCACCAGAAATATTCTTTAATCGTGGTTTCTTTTTTATTTTCTGCTTTAGCTTAAAGGTCACAAATTGTATAACCATACACAAAACATGTCTTTTTCCCTACCTGTCATGTTTCTTTCCTTCAGTATTTTGAATTCCATGGTACGTTTCATCTGAAACCTTTCATTTAAGAAACCAGAATGGTCTGGGCTGAACCACACTGCTAGTGCTGACATTTGTCTGGTGCTGTTCTGTGTTTGCGCCAATGCCTGGATGCAGAATCTCTTCCAGGTAGCATCGTCAGCCAGCAGGGCTTTTGCTGTGATGATAGCTTGTACATTTTCAGTGATTTTCATCTAGGGATTTGGAAGTGCTTTGCAGAAATAGAATATGGTTGCCACCTCATTTGTCCCTGTACCTACACTTGTATCTGTGTGTGTGTGTATGTATATAGAGCCCTAATACACATAGAGATTACATCTTGTGCACCCAGGATCAGAGAGTGAGGAAGTAGAGATGGGAACAAAATCTGGCTTTGTGATTGTATTCCTATCATAACTGAATCTGAATATTTCCCAAATACTTAGTAATGATGTTGAGAAGAATCGCTGTTTCTTCCTTTCCTATACACTTAGCAAAAGAATAGCTTGATTAGTTTCTACAGAATGCTTATAAATGAAAGTGAGTAGTTCTGTTTTGTTTGGTTTGGAAACGTTGAGGACAGTAAATCAAAAAGGGGGTTGCCTGTAATTCTGAAAATGGGGAGATTGATTAACTGTCTTACCGCTTGCAAAACTGAATTTACAAGCATAGACTTAAATGTTCTCTAAAGGTCAATGGTCAAGCCTTTATTAAATTTTCTATATTCTGTTTTGAAGGTCAAATTGCAAAAAGGCAACCTTGCAGCTGGTTTGCAACAGTCTTTTGTGCAAAGAGGGTCATCAAGTCTTCAAAAGGGCTTCAGTGTCCAAAGAGGAGCCGGAGCAAAGTACAAATGGCAGGGTGATATATTCACCACTATCTTTGTTGTTAAGTTTCCTTCCTATAAATCAGTGCAACAAGAACTGGACAGTTCTGTATTAGAGTGTTAAAGCTCTGCAGAGACTTTCAGTTCAGGTCAAGAGGTATAGGAAGGAAAACTAGCCCTAACCTTTCCCTTTGTGTTTCATTCTACTACTTTATGTACCGTAAGTAATACAACGCTAGCACTTCATTGCAACATCTCAGGTTGGAGGGGCAATAGCTGCATTCCTGAGGTCTCCCCACTTTTATTACATTTTCACTTCTATTAAAGCTGAGTTGCCAAAAAGTCTAGAGAGACTCCCTCTTTCTATAGTAGAGCACATTACAAAATGAGGGATAAATCCTGATAAGGTTTCTGGATGCTGTTGTAACATGATAACGAATTTGGCCATTGGCCTTCAACGTGGGTGTTTTAGAGAGCGTGGATAAAACAGGCCATCTTAAAGAAAGCACTGTCTGTTCCCAGCCTTTTCCCTGTCTTATAAATTTATGATTTACCTTTCCTTTTTGTTACTTGGAAACTTAGGGCTTGCTTTTATTTTCAAGCTACTACAGCATAAGAGTATTCCCAGTGTAATTATTTTTGAATTGTAGAGCACATCTACAATCAGAATCCTGTTCCCGTCGTTGATTTCTGACTCCTTTCAAAGTCCCCGGCCAAGCTCCCACTGACTTTGGGAGAGCAGGAATTTCATTCCTATGCTTATTTTTCCTAAGATCTGGATAAATTTTTAAGGAATTTCCAGCTGAAACTCATCGCACCATGATCCAGAAGATACGAAAGCAAGTATCCCTAGTGATGTCTTGGCATTTAAGTATCAAGTTTTACTTCCTAACCAGAAAGTTATTTTTAATAACTTCTAATAACTTTCACTTAAAAAAAAACTCATTAGGATTTTTAACTCTCACATCTGGGAATAAGAGTGACCTAGAATGCTGATGTGATGATTCATAGTATTTTAATTTTTGTAATATGGGAGGCTATCATATAAATTTTAAATTGTACATTTCAGCTGCTGCTCCAAGTAGCATTTGGTATGGCAGGAAATCTTCTCACTCTGGCTTGCCAGGAGCAAGCCTACAGGTTGAAATGAAATATCCATTAATTTTTTTGTACCTAAATAAGTAATTCCCACTCCCCTCCCTAATCTGCGTAGTGCAGCAAGACGCACGGCTCTTGTTGCCACAGGGAGGGTGCAGTGTCATTGCCTCAAAGCAACTGGAGAGGGCAAGAACCCAGGCCTCAGAAAAAGCAGTGGAAAACCCACAGTGGGGCTGGAGAAATAGAACGCTTCGTTTGCTGTATGACTAGAAGAGGGTGCAGAAGCAAGAACACATCAGAAATGCCACAGCCAAACCCTTCACTTTCCTCTTTGGCTTTGCTGCACCTTTCAGCTGGCTGATGCGTGTGGCTAGGTGGGCCACCCACTCCTTCCTCAGCATGTAGAAATGCTTGGTCTTTTAGCTGTCCTGCCTTTATTGGGTATGGCTAGAGGGCAGGATTTTCTCCCTAAGGAAATGCAGTATTTAGAAAAGATGGAAGAATGTGTAGTTTGTCATCACCTGTGGCTACTGACCAGTAAAGCAAATGACTGAGAGTTAGCTCCCCAAAATAAATAACTCATACTTTCAATAACAGACCTAAAGTCTGTTGCAAAATGTGTCCACCTTTCATAGATCAAAAGCCAAGAAAATAAAACACATGGTGTCTTGTTTCCCTACATCCATGTTTTAGGCATATTTCTGTAAGTGAACTCATTTTCAGCAGGTTCTCCTCCCCCAGACCAGATGTTACATGGGTTGGAAACGACAGTCAAAGACGCGGTTGCTGTTCCGCGTGGTCTCTGCTGCGACTTCCAGCCAAGCACAAGCCACACATCCCAGTTCCCATCTCCTCCTTGCCTTTGACGACCACTCCCAAAAGCGGCCAAGTGGCCCTACTCAGTCTCTGCTGGACTGACTCCGTGCCTGCTCTACACGCCTGGTCCATGCCGCCCTCTCCTCCCGCGGCTCGACCTCCCTTCCCAGGATCCGGGGAGGCTCCAGCGGGCGGTTCGGCAGGACTGGTTCTGCCAGCCCACGCTGGCCGGTCTCCCCGGCACTGTGCTGACCACTGGGCTGGCCAGAGGCAGCAGTCGCCTCCCAGGTGAGAAGGACAGGAGCTGTGTCTGAGCGCTGAAGAGTGGTTTGCGAGCCGTGCAAGGAAGCTCTCGCTGGTCTGTAAGGCAAGGGGCTCCCCTTCGCACTGGTGGCACAAACAGACCCTTTGGTGTTCCATCCCCGTGCGAGAGGGAGAGTTGGGGACCTGAAAGCGAGCCGGGTCTTGCGGTGGACTGTGGAGGAATATACCGCAGTGTTTGACTGTACTGTGGAAGGCTTGTCACCCCCTTCACTGGACTAGAAAAATGCCCATATAAAATGTGAGAGCATATCATGCCCCTCCTCAGTATTACCCTAATAAAACTCTAGCCTGAAACTTCAAATCACCTCCACTGTCAGGCCTTCATTTACCTGCATGTCCTGAGCCGTGAAGCATTTGTTGGCCCTTTATTTGCATGTGCAGCTCTAATTATTAGAGGGAAAAATACAAGAGAGACCTTCTGCTGCAACAGCAGTCTTCAGCTAACCCCTTATAGATTTCACAGAGCTTCGAGACACTAATTTTCCAAGTGATCTCATTAAAGAACTAAAGATAGCTGTGTGGACTAAAATGCCGTAATTTCAAGGGAAAGAATTCAAACCCAGTGAGGCCGTGCAAACACTGATGAGCAAATGAGCCTCTACTGATAGTTGCTACATAGACCCTTAGCTGTCCTCTTCTCCAACTAATTGCTTTGTCCCAGTATAGGAGTATTTGATTCTCTCCTGTCAGTAATTTTTGCAACTCAATAAAGCAGGGTTCTTTCAAAGTACTAAAGGGATTCTGGCAAGCATCACTGTGTTTTTAGCCTTTATTTATATTTAAAAGTTATCACTTGTTTTTGGATTACTCCATTTCTGAAGTGGAAATTACCAAATGGATCACACAGTATTGTCTTTTACTTTCTCAAAATTAATATTAGCCAGAAGAAATTATAATGGCCACACAGACCAAACTGCAGAAACTCAAAGCTACAACTCTCCTTACAGTTCTAGCTCTGTGCTTGCAGGTTGTTACTTGCTTCTCATGCTACTTTTTTTTCTTTTCTTCCTAAAAGAATGGGTGTCTCCTAAAAACCTTGATATTCACCCCTTCCTTTTTTCAGACAGCTGTCTTCTTACCTTCCCAAACACCTGCAACATCATTTTCTGTGCTTTTCCGAACCCTGTACATGTCACTGGTAATCCTCTCTAATCCATCCTCTAGTGAGCACAGAACTGACTTGCCGAACTTCTCTTTGCAGTTACAATCTTTGGGGCTTTTAGTCATCTTTTCTTGAAATTATAATTTCAAGTTCCCTCTTTTCTTTCACTTTTGTGGTTATCAGGGCCTCGTCTTTCTAGGCACTCTCCAACCTTGTCATTCCTCTCTTATTAATATGAAATTTCATAAATCATGTATCAAGCCTTTAGTTACCATGTCCTTTTTCATTCATTCATTATAATACTGCCTTACCAATTATTTTATCTCACTATCTGCACATTTGTAAACATTAGTTTAAACTGGATGCCAAGTGTATCTGTAAAATAGCAAAGGAGCAGCCATCTATGCAGACTTAGAGAGCACCCTACTGGTGTCATTATTGAAATGCAGCCATGGAAACATCTGCACGCACAGGTAAAATTAAACCAGTGACATTTTAAACAATGATGTCGATAGTATCTGTGATTAAGAGTTAGTGTCTACTGCATTTAGTAGTAGTGACACAGTGATGCATGTGTCAACTGTTGGATAATATCTGTTTACACTTAGATTCATGGAAAATCTGCAAACTGAAGTCCAAGAAATGGAATTCATAAAGTTTTCAAAGGGTTTGAACGTCATGAGAAAAGAAGACTTTGCAGAATGGTTACTGTACTTCACTGATGAGGAAAACAATGAAATTTACTGGCAGAATGTGAAAGACAGAATTGAAGCAGGAGAGGTTAGTACGTAAAGCATGCTTTGTTTTACTTCCTTGTTTTACGTATAGGTTTTCATTTGCATATGAGTATCTAATAATGTAACTAGTTTCCAGGTCAATTATTGCAGCCCTTGAATTTTACGCAAATAACAATGATAATTTGCCAATGAGAAACACAGATATTGGTGATCAGTAGGCAATCACACCTAAACACTAGGTCCCACCAGATTTAATGAAATAGATTTACTGGGGTTTGAATGTATTATTCATTGTATATCATCTGACTTCTGTGATACTCTAGAATATCAGTTTGGAGGAATTCAAGACTTTTTGCAAGTTTACAAATAACCTGGAAGATTTTTCTATTGCCATGCAGATGTTTACTGTAGCCAATCGTCCTGTTAAACGGGGTAAGTGCTGTACACCTTTCGTATGTATTTTTTTAAAAAAGAAAAAATGCATTTTTGTTATGGAATTAATGTAAACAAGTTATCCCAAAGTAGCGCTGTGAAGTCCAAAAGTAGTATGCTGTTCTTTATTCTGAATGAATTCTATTTCATGAAAAAATAATAATATAAACTCCCCAAAATGTTTTGATTTGTAAGTTCTTATGTGCTGTCATATGCTGGACCGTTCACAGCAAACTAAACCGTAGAATCATAGAATGGTTTGGCTTGGAAGCGACCTTTAAAGATCATCTCGTCCAACCCCTCTGCCATAGGCAGGGTCATCTGTCACTGGGTCAAGTTGCTCAAAGCCCCATCCAACCTGGCCTTGAATTCTTTCAGGGATGGGGCATCCACAACTTCTCTGGGCAACCTGTTCCAGTGTCGCACCACCCTCATTCCAAAAAGTTTCTTCCTTATGTCCAGTCTAAATCTACCATCTTTCAGTTTGAAACTATTTCACCTTGTCCTGTCACTACAGTCCTTGGTAAAAAGTTGCTCTCTGTCTTTCTTATAGGCCCCCGTTAAGTACTGAAAGGCTGCAATAAGGTCTCCCTGGAGCCTTCTCTTCTCCAGGCTGAACAACCCCAACTCTCTCAGCCTTTCCTCACAGGAGAGGTGTTCCATCCCTCTGATCATTTTCAGGGCTCTCCTCTGGACCTGCTCCAACAGGTCCATGTCTTTCCTGTGCTGAGGACCCCAGAGCTGGATGCAGTACTGCAGGTGGGGTCTCATGAGAGCAGAATAGAGGGGCAGAATCCCCTCCCTCGACCTGCCGGCCACGCTGCTTTTGATGCAGCCCAGGATACAGTTGGCTTTCTGGGCTGCAAGCGCACGTTGCTGGGTCATGTCCAGCTTTTCATCCACCAGTACCCCAAGTCCTTCTCCACAGGGCTGCTCTCAGTCCAATCTAAATTCTAGATTAGGAAGGATTTATTGAAACAGTACATGCTTTAGTAGCAGTTGATGATAACAAAGCTTTTTCCTCACAGTGAAACTAGTTTTCTGAGGAAACTAAACAATAGAAATCTCTTCTTTTGCAGGGTCTGTAGGATCTTGCTGTCTTTTATTTATTCCTCCATACGGCCTTCTCCATGTGCTTATATAGTGTTATGCAATCATGGCTATGAAGAACAAACAATGTAGTAAAGTGGGTTTTAAAATAAAGATTTGGAGGAGGGAAGTTGCGTCCTTCCCATACAGTAGAAATAGGTGCAATGCAACAAAAGTTTCATGGACATAAAAATCGTTTTTGTTATAAACCTGAGGTTGTTACTTGCTTGTTATACTTGAAGGACAGATCTCATAAGTTATTTGAAAATAGCATCATAAAAAGTTCCTAAGGAAATTTGATGAGACATTAACATTCATTGAAATAAATATTTGATGGGGTCATGTGAAAAAGGTGAGAGAGATGTGAGAGGACAGGAAGATAATTCAGTATTCTTGAGAGAGAAGTGTTTGGATGGGGTTTGAACCAAAGAAGGCCAAAACTGGGGAGGTTTACAACTTGTGACTTTTGTCACTAGTTTGTCCAGCCTTCAGGAAGAGTTTGGTTTCCACAGCCTCTCCGAGTGGCTGTTCTAGTACTTAACCACTCTCATTGAGAAGATTTTCCTCTTCTGTGTCAAACCCTTGATGCAACTTACAATGACTGTGTCTTACCTCCACACACCTTTGAGAAAAATACGGCACTCTCTTCTCTGTAACCCCTTTTAGGCAGTTGGAGGCTGCAGCAAGGTCCCCCCTGATGCTTCTGTTCTCCCCAGCTCCCTCAGCTTCCCTTCTTCCACCATGTGCTCCAGTTCCCAGCTGTGTTTGTGGCCCTCCTCTGCCTGGTTTGACAACATCTTTCTTCTGTGGGGGAGACAGATTTTATTTGCACAAGGTGTACAAAGAGTGGAGAGGAAAGAGGATGAATTAATGGTGAAAATATAGTCCTAAGTGAGATACAAGAGTTTAGTTCGCTTTTCTATTTAGTATCCCATTTTTAAATGCCAAAGGATGATGAGGCCTACAGTTGGTGTTGACTCTGGTAATGTTTCCTTGTAAAACCTCATTCCTAACCAACAGGCAGTTGTGACTTTGTTTATGCACTGAACCATACTGTGATCAAAACCAGTCAGCTCCTGAGGTAACTCACGGATGTTACATGTATACACGTCTAATCCTTTCCTGAATCTCACTAAGTTCTTTGTCTTGCTGTTTGCATGTGTGTACATGCGTGTATTCACAGACATATGAATATTTATCTAAAAATAAGACAGTCCTTTAGTCCTTCCTTTCATTCTAGACTTTTTTTTCTTCTAAGTTAGCAGCTCATCTTTTCTCTCTGTTAAGGTGACCCTTCTTGGTTTGAAGATTATTGTGTTTCACCATTTTAGAAGATCTTTCTCCTTTTCTTCTGTTCAAAAAAGTGCAGTGCCATTTCTGGATTTACATTTAGCTTCAAGAGCTGAAACAGTTAACATGTTTTTAAAGACAAAATTAAGACTCTACTATAAGCAACCCATATTTCATGTCCGTTTCAAATTGTGGTGTATCCTTTTACAGAAGGATTTTCAACTTAAGTGTATTTAAACCAACTGTAATCAACTGCATTTATACAGTAATAATCTACAATACTGCTATACTTTAATAACCTCCAGTCCCTCCTTGAAATTCACACTTCCATGATGCCTTAAAAAATGCATCCAATTCATGTGTTGTGATTGTGCTTGCTATAATAAACAATAATCATTTCACTCTTACTATCTCCCCCCCCCCCCATTTCCTCATCTTCTTTGAGTCAAAACTCCAAATTCTTTACACCATAAGACCAAAAGTGGGGATATGGAGGTATTAGTGTAATGCACATGGTAGTGTGAAGAGAGAAGGCCAAAAAGCTGAAGAGGAAAGTAGATATCCAGAGAGGTATGACAGCTTTTTCTGCCATAAATCCTCCTAAACTCTTCAATCATTATTTAAGACAAAGTAGCCTACTTTAAAAGAACTACAGGTATATAAAGCTATGTGCTGTAAAGAGTGCATTGAGTATTTGATGGTCTGTGTTTCTACAGAGTTGCTGAGGGGATTGTTGGTTGAGGTGGAGCGTATCATAAAATACTGTGCTCTGAGGAAAAGAGTTTTCTTGCAGAATGAATTGGCATGAAACTGATTCGAGATAAAATGGTAGTATTTTTTTATGAGACCGTAGTGATGTAAACACTTATCATCCATATGCACGGGTATCAGCCGAAAGTACGTAAGTTTTCAGCATGCAGCTATTTCTAGCAAAAATTGTCACTCTTGCTGTTGCTTGAGAAGTAGTGCATTTCAAAAATTTATGATACAATTAAGAAAGGTAGTGTTATGGAAGATGAAGCAAGCTCAAGAGCACATGAACTGAGGCCTCCTAATAGTTTACTAGTTCACACATTCCAAATTCTCCAGTTAGGATACCCATGAGACACTGTAAATTGTACAGAATCCTGCTATTTATGTGCTTTCCAATTTCTTTACAAGTTCACAGTCACCTGTGATGTAATATTATGTCTTTACTAGCTGAGTTCAAGAGAGCAGTGAAGGTGGCAACAGGACAGGAGCTCTCAGATAATGTTTTGGATACCATCTTCAAGATTTTTGATCTAGATGGAGATGACTGCCTGAGTCACAGCGAGTTTCTTGGAGTCCTGAGGAACCGAATTCATCGCGGTTTGAGGGTAACAAGCTGACATCATTGTTTTTAAATACCACAGATGAATGCTACAACTCTCATGTTAACGCTTGTAGAAACACAAGTAGAGATAGTGAATAGAAAGAAGTTATATTTTAAACTGAATATTCCTTACTGCTTATGAATCTGGGAGGAGTGCTGCCACCAAGAACTTGTTATTATGCATGTGAACTATGGAAGCAGCAGCACTGCATTACATGTTATATTTACACAGTCTGTGAATAAAAGTCTTTTTTGTGTAAATGCTAAACATACTTTAACTTTATTAACAGGTACCGCAACAGCAAGGCATTCAAGGTTACTGGAAGTGTGTGAAAAGAGAAAGCATTAAAGGAGCCAAAGAAGTGTGGAAGCAAACTGGGAAAAGTCCATTTTAAAGCAGTCCATTGTTCTTTTGCTATAAATGTTGTTGTTTAGGGGAGTTTGTCTGTCCTGTTTACATAATAGCTGAATCAAAAATACTCCTTTTTTTTTTACTATAGTTAAAGTTTAATTAACCCAGTTTCTAATGCAATAATTTTATATTGTTCTAGTGCAATCAGTTTGGTTTACAGAACTGTTATCACTCCATACAGAGGCACTCTTGTTCTAAGGAATAGTGTTGTTTACTCCTCTCTGGAGTCTGACCCTGCACTGTAGCATACAACATACGCAGGATTTAATAGTGGTCACAGCAATATCATCTCCTGTTGGAAGAATGGACTTCATCTCAGTTAGCCACTAACACAGCAGTTCTCTTTCTCTGGCAAGGACAGAGTTCCAAAAGGCGAAATCACTTGCACAATCCACGCAAATCAAGTTATCCTAAGTCAAAAAGGAAAATTCCCATGGCTCATGCCCTCATTACTCTGAACTGCTCATGTAGTAGTTCCTGGTGGATGATTCCACCAGATCCTGTGTGGATGTCTGGTTTGTCTACCTTCATACTGATAATACTAAACTGGAAAAACAAGACTGTTGATACAGGCTTTAAAAGTTGTACATTGATCTATGAATGTGCCTTGAGTCTCTCAGACCTCTTCAACAGATAATATAAATAAGAAGCAAAAATCCTCATTCTATCATAAACAGCAGTAGCTACAATTTGAGTCATAACTATTTTGCTTTAATTGTATTGCAGAAGGTGAATGTGTAACAAATAGTTGCTTTATCGTACTAAAGGTTGTGACAGGGAATGGTGCAGTATCTCAGGAATTCAAGGTTATAATAAGCAAGAGTTGGGGGAATAGTAAGTCCAATGAAAAAGCAAATACAAATGTTTATTACTCCAAAGTGCAAAGTTAGACATAAGATCTTAAACAGTAAAACAAGGAACAGATCAAAATTAATATTTAGCAATTATAGATGAACTTTTTTTAGCTATAACATAGTGTGCATCTATGTATACACAGGTGTGCATGTTGCATGTTTTTTCTTTCTTATAACCTTAGGAGCCAATAGTCCCAGTTCCAGATCAGTCTTCCTGGTTGGCCACTAAATTTAGGAGATAGACTTATATGTAAAGCTCTCAGGGTTCTTCCTCTTTCCCTATCTCAGTTGTCTGACTCGGCTTGGCTGGGGTGAAAGCTTAACATCTCAAGGTAGGTTTGTGATAACAGGCTCAAAAGATGGACTAGGGAAATGTCTCAAGAAAAACAACCAAGAAATCTCACCACTCTGTGAGGAAGTATCCATCCCGTTTAAGCATGACACTAGCTGTGTTGTTCTCAAAAGTCATATATAAGCTCAACAGGAGGTGTTTTGTTGTAATTTCTTTGGGGTTTGGTGGGGGGAGTCTTGAGAAGAGGGGAACCTTCCATGATAGATAGACATCAGAGCAGCCCTCACTCAGAGGGATGGGAAAAACCGCCTTAGGAAATCATGAAGATCCCACGTAAGGAGTACTGAGATTACAGAGAGTGTATTTGGTATGTCGGTAGCCGTCAGGCAGGCTTGTGCTGAGGAGGAGTCCTACCGCCCAAGCCTCAGTGTGGTGATCTCTCCTAGGGAAATAGAGTGAGAAGCTAGCAAAGCAGCTCTTCTCTCCATGGCCTTCATTTGGAGCTTTCATTACAATTGTGTTAAAGAAAAAAAGGCTTGTATTCTTGTCATCTGTCGACAGGCACCAGTGACCACCAAGGATCCCTTTTCCCTCAGGAAATAATTCAAATGAAATACAACGCAGCAAGTGCCTCGGCCTCCCTCCCCCCGAAACTGAACTCATGCACTGCTCTGTGGGCAACAAGAAATTAGATACGTGGTTTACTATGTGCATCTGGAAGTTGCTTGCTGCTTCTGGTGATGGGAGCTATGACTAAGAGATAGCTAATGGGAGCAAAGGTGGGGCAGTGGGACTGGCATCAAAGTACTGCAGCCAGCTTTGCATCACCAAATAATTAAAAAAGGACACAACTGAGCAAAGCACTTCTGTGTCACAAAAGGGTATGTGTTCACCCAAAGTGTGCTTTGTTCCAGCTCTGGCTTTAATGCAAGGCTGCCTTTTACCTGGTGCTGTTAGCATTTTGGCAAATCATTTTTACTTTGGAATGGAGATTATTCTTTAACGTTTTATTCTGTGTAATGTTAATAGGTTTATGATGTTCTTTATTGCTTTTGTGGTTTCTTTTGGTTACTAATTACTTGCCTTCTACAAGCTGTTTGGTTTTCTTTTGCAAAAATCAATTCATTTAGCTTTAGTGTATCTATAAGTTTAATTCCTCATTGCTCATTTGTATCTGGGTTCGTGCAATCAGCAGTATCTGCTTTCAGCAGCAAGTTACTAAAAATGGGATTTCAAGTTTTACTTTTTAGCAAAAGCTTTGGTGTCGAGTTCAGAGGAAGAAGAAAACAGATATGTTTATTTTTAAATGAACTTGGTGTCTGTATTTAAAAAAGAAATTAAATTATTAATTAGGAATTAAAATACAGTTATGAAAAATTTTCAGAAGAAGTTGTCCTGAAAGTACAGCCAGGAAAGAACTCCTTTGAAGGCCAGGGAAGACTTGTCCATCAGGCTTGAAGAATCAGACTCTGTTTGATGTGTACTCTTATTTTTATTTGTCTTAACTAAAAGGCTTTACAAAACAGTCTTAAAATAATTTCTCTTATTTAATATCTTAGATTGAAAGAGCTGTTTATGTAAGTGTTTAGGTGGACCTTGTCCTATAAGGAATCCATCATAGTTTTAGCATTAGGTGGTTTAATTCCTTTTAGTAACTGTTTGGTATTTGCAACCTGTCTGTCAGCATTACTCAACAAAATTTAGTTAAAAGTTTATGCCAGCTGCCAATCTATCAGCTAAACTTATCAATTATGACTTTTTTTAATGTTAGGAAATCTTCCTCTGAACAGAAATATATAGAAAAACTAAATAAAATTCATTTTTTAAAAAATCTCCAACATTGAGTCTGAATGTTATGTGAATAAAGATGAATACATTGCACATTGCAGAAGTCTCAAAAATTGATTTAACGTATTTCTAAAGGTTACACAAGGGTGAGTACAAGTCATTTACAGCATAAAACTCATTTACAGAATTTTAGTTGTATCCCCATAACAACATTTTTTACATTTCTTTCAGTTTGTTTAGTTTAATATTATTAAGACATTTATTCTTCATTTCTAAAAGAAGCAAAGGTAAAAATGCAGTCTGATATACTAGAACTAAGAGAAAATCATTGGTTGTTTCTAGAAATTAATTTTGGTGTCTCAATTTATGCAAGCCTCTTTCTAAAAGCAAAACTCCTGCTGGAGTCAAACAAGTTGGTGGGTTTTAACAAAATAAGCAACAATGAGGAGTACATATTCTGCATATAAGAACTGAAAAAGAAAAGTTTTATCATGATGTTATATGACTGCGTCAAAAGCAAATCTCTGATTTCCTCCATCTCCTCCAGTGTATTGTCTCCTTTCAGGGCTCAGACAGGTTGCCACTGATCACGCCTGGAAACGTGGCAGTACCCGATCTGAACTCGGGTATCGTCAGGATGTGTTGGTTTGTCTGTTGAACCAGGTATTATTAAAAGGGTGAACAATACATTCATTCCTAATTTCAAGCTTTCGGTGGAGAATATGTAAGGTTTTTTTAATTTTAGGAATTGTAGATGTTTTGTTTCTGGACTCCAAGGTGTCTCGGAGCTCGTGGAATTTTAGGTGTAGATACCAAACAATGTCTTGGCTCCGAAGAGTTCACAGATTACACTTAAGTTATCTAGAAAGCAGAGATGGGACACTAAGATAAACAAGCCAGGTCATGGATTGCGCTTTCATGGCACTTCACAGGTCCAGTGCATATAACAAAAAAGGATCACTGCCCGATGAAGGGCTAGAATGGGAACTGTTACAGTAGTTTAAAACTGAATCCATTGTATAGTTACTTCCTAGCTCAAACAAAATCCATTGTATAGCATTAATAGAAAGACTTGCTGAAGCCTTAGGCCACAAGAGGTGAGCTTATGCTGAACTTATACTTAGTTACATGAAGGGAGGCCCCAAGAAGGTGCATCCTGTGAAAAATAAAGTAGCCACATCTGTCAGCAGAAGCTGCATCCTCAAGATAAGAAAAGGAACAGCCCGCCTGGAGACTGAAAAGGGATCCAATGAGGAACAAGACAACCCCGGATCCAAATATTACTATTGGACTGAACCGTTGTGTGAGGGGAGGGGAACTTGGATTGTAAGGGATAATTGCCCAGAGATTTCTTTGTTTGGGGTCCCTCTCTGGAGGCCCCCAGCTCAAGCTGTCCTATACCACTGTACCACTCAATAAATTCCTCTGACATACGTCGTGTTGGAGTCTCTGCTTCAGGGAACGTAGGGTTGAGCCTGAGGGAAGAAGCAGCGCCCGAGGGTGAGAGTGGTGTGTGTGTGAGGCGTCAGAATGGGCACCCCTTGGCTCACTGGAGTCGCCTGCTGCAAAGGGACCCCGGTCCTAGCAGTTAAAAGTCTCGGGTAGTGTGTGTGACACCTTGATTGGTGTGTGAATGCTCGGGCAGCAGCTTCTCTCTTAACAGGAACAAACCCAGGTATTTAGAGAAGTATTTTAAAATTCAGGCATATTGACCGTACTTTGACTTAAGCACAGAAATGGATCAATCAATGTACATAAGAATTTAAAAATACAGTTTTCTTCTCATGCAGGAGTTCTCATGGGAGAGTGCAAGCATGTCTCGTGCCTTGAGGTTTAGTCTTTCCTATAAAATAGTCACAGCTGGGTCAGAAAACTACTCCAGTGCAGAAGAAATCTTCAGTCCTTCTGAACAGAAAATACATGTCCAAATTATCTTGTGGTCGTTATTAGTGAGATCCAAGTTGACCGAGCAACAGCTCCTGTAATGCAGCTGGTCACAAGGCAAGCGTGGTGATGAAAGTGGTGGATGTAGACACACACTGTTAGCCCCCAGCTGACCACAGAAACTCCTCCTAGAGAAAATGAAGATGTCGCCCAACGAGAAGTGGAAAGCCCTGCTCAGGACAGGAAACCTGAGAGGCTTGAGCATGCACAAAATTAATCGGCAAACAAGCGCATGTCTCTTCACTCTCCTGCTGTTTGAAGGTTTCCTGCTGGCTTTGTTGATTAAACAATTCCTAGTTGGTTCAATAATATAAAAATTATGCAACATATGTGGAGACAGATTTCCCATTAGGCTGGTATTGGCTTAGTTAATAATGTTTTCAGTTCATTAACCAGAGTGCCCTAGCACAGAGCTCTGCTCGCCGTCCACAGGAGCCACACTGCTGCTCCTGCATGCTGGCCTCCGCAGGGAAGCTGCTTAGCGGTGCACTCACCTGCGTGGCTTTAGAAAGAATGCCTCATGCCCTGAAAAACAAAAAGCCATGTTTTTCCACACCCGTGTACCCAATGCAAAGGTCGTCCTTTCCTCTTCTGCCCCTGGCTGAGGGTGGCCTGCTTTTCCACACTGACCGGGTGGGGGAAGTAAGATGGAAGGCAATGGACTGTGGGAGCACAGACGCTGCACCTTGCAAAACGTAGGGTTTATGTCAGCCCCGTTTCAGACACACAGATTTGAAAAGCTGTGAGGAGGGATATTCTGTAGTTAATGCAGAGAACTGTGTGGGGTTTTTTCACGTGATTTCAGACACCAGCTTGCTGCTCTGAAACATCCTCTGGAGGACCTGGCCTTTCTCCATGAACTGCAAAGGGCACACGGAAGATGAGCTTCACTGGACTAAAGCTGTGCTTTGTGAATGCTGCCTTTCTTCATCGTCTTTAGTGGCCCCTGAATACAAGTACTTGCATTTGGATGTTTTTTGTTAAATTGATGTACTATTTCCTGTGAAGGGTGAAAACTCTTAGAGAAGAGCTGTTTTAAAATTTTTATGAAATTGAACCTAAAGGAAGTGGATTCTGAAATCAGAACCATCCAATGCGCAATTTACTTGAGAAAGGAAGTACTACAGGGGTGTCATACTGCAACACTGTATGCCTTGGGCCCACTGCTTTAGGGGAAATTTGTCAGTTTTAATATTACCCCCATACCCCATGGAGCAACTAGTAGCTCTAAATTACCCCCAGGAAAACCAATTGGTTTTAAGACTTGTCAATGAAGTGTTTTAAAATTATCTTCTTTTTTTTTCAGTATACAGATTTTTTTTTTTAAATTATGTGGCATCTTACTGTGTTTTAATCTACTTTGAAATTGATACTATTAGAACGAGTGAACATTACTAAAAACATCATGTGCATCTCTTAAATAATGCACAGAAGGTAATTCCAGAGCAACAGTAGCTGAGTCACAGGACAGACAAATTACATTCACTGTTGAAAAGGAAGGACACCAAAATGTGATGCTTTGCCACTAATCTTGGAAAAGGGGATTTCAAAAAAAAAAAGGAGACTAATTAAATGATAGGTCCTAAAGTTAAAAGAAACACAGCTCTTTTAAATGCTATTAGAAGAAATGATAATTTAGGAGACATGAGTATCACTGAATAAAAGGACACTAGGAAAACAATGACTAAATCAATATGGCTGAAATAAAATTTTTCAAGATGCTATTTCAGCAAAAGCACATCTTCATGATTTAGAAATTTGTCTGATATTACCAGGAGCAAATAATAAGATTCCTAATGAGACAAATTATCATTTTGCATCAGTCTCCATCTAAGAGGCTATTGCAATGTGTCTGCCTCGGGGTTGCATGTTTCTGGAATTTAAGATGAGCTACTCTGAGAGGAAAAAAATACAGAAGCAAAATGGAGATGAAATTGTCATAGATTATGAGGTCTAAATAGTACAGAGAGAAAATATGAAAAACTAGAGTGTTTGCAGTGTCTTGCTCTAAGACATCTTTCCAAAAGCATAGCAAATGTTGGTAGCTGTATTTTTAATGAAAAAAAAAAAAAAGTTGAAAGGGATGATACAGTAAATTTTGCCACCTGTTCCTACCAACCTGCATGACCTATTTATTGCAAATAGACCAACAAACATCTGGAAGACTGTGCAATAGACCTTATCTGGTGCTGAAGCTGCAAGGGGAAATGTTTCACTTCTCTCATACAGTTCTTCCTGTGGCTAAAGCAGGTGGGCAGCCAGAAATGGAGGTGTGAAATGTGAAAATGGACAGGGAACAGGGGGTGTTTTTTTCATTATTTGACAGTTACGGGATCAGATGTGAGTGAGTTGAGCAGCCGTTCCCACAACATGGCATTCTCAGTTGCTGTTTGGCTTCCCAGAGCTTGCTCCAAGTGTCATCACTTGTCCCTCCCCACATCTGAGGCAGCAGAGTTTGCATGGGATGCAGTGTGGCGATTTGAAGCCAAACAGGCGCTCAGTGATTTCTAGCAGAGCTTCCTTCCATCCTGCTTAGCTTCTAGTCAAGGAGCTGGTTTCTTCTCAAGAGGTCCTTGTAGAGACGTCCCAGATGGCTTTGAGAAGTGGAAGATGTTAGTTCCTGCCAGCTGTGCCAAGGGGCTCCTCATGCAGCGTAACTCGTCGGTGGGGGGACTATCTGGGGATGAATAGTCCCTCTGTGCCACCTCACAACCTTGATGTTGTCCTTGTTTAATTCAGTTTCACTTCAGCACCTGTCAGTATGGAAACGTTGCACAGGAATGTTACTGGACAATAGCTGGTCAAAAATCATCCGTCCTGTCCTAGGTTTATGCAGCTGTTGCTGGCTTTCTGTCCTACTCAAGGCATCTGCCTGACGCAGAACAGAAATACTGGCCATGTCACGGCTTCCAGCTTTGCCAGCGTCAGACTTGTTCCAAACCACACATGGTGGCTATTCCTGCAGCTCAGTACTGACACATGCTAAAAGCGGGTCACGTCAACACGCACGTGGCCCCACCAATACCCCTGTGGGTGAAGCTGGAGTCAGCATCAGCAAGGAAGACTGGGATAGGGAGGGTCATGTTGGATCACCTCACATTTTCCCTAGCATGGTGAATTGTTTGCGAGTTAAGCCTATTTTTATTCATGGCTGTGCTGTTTAGTCTTCATGTTAGGAATAGTGCTTATTGTGAAGGGTCATGGGATTTTGTTATGAAAGCTGGTGGGAGCGGGGATGTGAGGAGGGTCAGTACACAGTAACAGCCAGCCACACACAGTATAAGCTTGGTAAAAGCTGTTTGTAGCTTTACTTCCCAGGTCCAGCTCCCTTCCCTTTAGATTGCAGGCTTGAGAGTACAATGTTTATTCACTGAATACACTACTAAGAAACTAACACAGCGATTAAATGATTAAAAGCACACACAACTCTAAAACCAGTTATCATTCTTAAAACTTGCAGATTACACCCAATGATATTGCATTACAATCCTAGCCCCCTTGCCTCCCCACCGCTGAGCATCAGGGTGCAAGCCTACCTCTCCTCACTCCACTCTCCCACACTAAGCTGTTTGGGCAGAGAGCTGATGGTGGGGAGGGGGTCCAGCAGGGCTGTCCAAGGAGTTTCTCCCTGGTGTCCTGGTGGGCTCGGGTCTGCAGCTCAGCATCCCTCCAGCACGGAGGCATCCACACTCCTCCTGTCAGGAATCCCCCTATGTTGTTCTTACCTTCCCCCACTTTCTCTATTTCTGGACCCACTTTTTCACTGCCCTTGTACCATCCTTTCTCCACCCAACTCCTCCCAAAAAAACATTCTGCTTATGTTATCTTCCCACACTACCACTAGCAGTGAGGCAACACACATACAACTTTCGCTGTTACCAGATAGCACTGGAGTTCCCATTCTGCCTCCTTCCCACTGACACATGGTGATACCCACGGTGTTCTTCAGGGTTCATTACGTGGTGTAGATCATACGTGCTGTGAAGTTGTTCCACTTCCAACAGTGGCTGGTTAGACTTAAGGGCTTACTATATGCTCACGTTCCCTTTCTAAATCAGGTTCCCATAGCCCTGCACCCAAGACTTTCATTAGCCTAATGCAAGGTTTTATATCCCACTGTTCACACCCCTCCTTCAATTCGTCCCCAAGCCACCATCCCATCGCTGAAGATCCATCCCATTCCCAAGACAAAAACCAGCACCACTCCTCTGGTGCCCTCCTGACACAGGACTCGCTGCAGTATCACCCATGAGAAAGGAATTAACTCCTTACAAAAAGCATCTAACCACTGGTTCACTGTTTCAGTTGCCAGCAGTTGTGCTTGGTACAATAAATAGCCACCGATACTGTTCAACTGAACACCTCAGTGGTATGTTCTGTTAGACTGGCAGTCCCTTTTGCCACGTGCCACTTTCGGCTATCCAAGGTGGTTATTGTCGCTGCATCAGATAACCATCCCAAGTTTGTTACTGAATTACTTTGTACGGGATTCAAAATTCATCCCTACACCCCCATCTTCCTGAGTTTAGCTGAGAGCATTACAATATCAATTAATTTAGGATTGTTAAATGTCAGATGTGCTCATACGTTCTATATTGTTTCCATGATATTTGCCAGGCAGCCAGTATGCCAGGCAAGTTTTGCCCAGCAGGCTGTACAGAAAAGGCACACTCTGAAAGTGTTCCAGAATAACTCGTTTCTGGCATTCCCTATTTCATTCCATGTATTACAGGATGAATACCAGGCTTTGTTTGGATACACTCAGTGTCCCAAACTAACAGGCAGCATATATAGGCTGATATAACTGTGTACCTCTAGTATTACTTTGGGTGCAAAGGTACCATGCAGACTCCATGCAACTTCTGCATCTGCCCCATATTGTGCTCCCATACAAAAACCTATTTGTTCCATTTTTACTCATTCCTCACCCCTTCAAAGGTAAAATCAGTTACTTCTAAAAGGACTATTAACAAATACTCATTACTTGGACACCAAGCATTTAAATCTGTTCCCATTGTCTTGAGACTAAATGTTAAAACTCCCTTGAGATCTTGAGGGAAAGCACATGCCAGCAGCTGTTGCGTGTTTTTACACCTTTAACAAACAGAATGAAGATTAAAGGAGCTGGAATACTTTAACAATATACCTGATAATCAGCACATCAGCCCAAGATTTTCCTAGTTCATGTTGAATCCAAACTGCTCTATCCTTCTTAGTACTTCTCTAGACTAGTCCCCATAACCAAGGTGCCGTCCATGCAACCAGTCACTCCTCATGCCTCCCAGCTCTCCATTAGGAATGGGCCAGACCAAGCCATTCCACCAGCTCTCTCCCTCTCCTGCAGTCCCTCTCTTGAGCAGCCCTTGCATTACTATGTACAATTTTACAAGCCCCTTCCTTACCGCCCTGATCCCGCTCCCATGTTCCAGCATTCCCACACACTTGATCCCAAACCGACCTCCATCTTTCTGTGGTCCCTGGGCACATCTCCCTGCTCCACAGTTTCTCTGTGTATGCCAAGATCAGAGGTCACCGCTTCCTTTCTCTGCTCTGATACCCAGATGAAGGCACACGCATATTCCCACACGTACAGGCAGCTACCGCTCGGGCATTTGTCTGGGGCATCCCCCCACACACACACACATTAGCTGTTAAGAGTCTCAGAGTTTTCTGAATTCCTGGTCACTCGTCTGAGCATTTTTTTCCATCACCTCATCAGCAGGCAAGGCTGTAATAATCGCCCCTGCCTTCTGCCAAGGCAATCCTACCGCCGCTATCACCCCCTCGGCCTCTTCACCCTCCAAAGGACTACTAGCTCCCAAAGTCCAGGTTCGGCCAACCCACACGGGCCGTCCCACCACCAGCCCCCTTGCCGGTTTTTTCCAAACCTTCTCCTTTCGGGGCACCCCTCTCCCCGTGCCGCACCTCTGGGCTGTTAAAGCCTTACCCCTCGCCCTGTGGATTTGGTCTTTCCAGCTGCTCCGGGGCCCGCAGACGTTCCCGCCTCAGCCACCGTCGGAGCTCCTCCCGGCGCCGGCCCGCCTCAGCCTCGGGCGGCTCCGCCTCAGCCTCGGGCGGTCCCTCCCGCCGCCGCCAGGTGGCGCCGCAGCCCCGCGGCAGCCGCCCCGCTGCCGACCGCGACCCGGGGGGCGGGAGCGCACCCGGCGCAAGCACCCTCCGGTTTTGGAGAGGAATGGGGGATTTCTGTCATGCCACGGGCCGCTAGTAAAGCTAAAAAAGTCAAGCGTTCAAAACGCCCACGTTCAAGAGGATCAGCCCCGCAAAGCCGCGCCTGTGGCGGTGCCTTTCAGGAAAGGTGGTGGTGCTGCCCGCAGTTGTTGTCGGGCTTGAACTGAAGTTCAGAAAACAGCGCAGTTAGTTAAGTTATTTCTAAATAAATATTCTCCGCAGCATCCAACACGCCGTTCGAGCCCCTGTGAGCGCATGGACTTGGTGAGCGGGAGGAGGAAACAGCCCGGCAGGGACCCGGGTACGGCTGCCCGGACCCGTCCCGCCGCCTTTGTGCGCGACACGGACCCGCCCGCCCGGTCAGGACGGCAAAAGAGCAACGCTGAGCTTTAAGACCGGTTTCTATGGCTGGAGGAGGGTCCCGCCCCGAAACGGCCCCGCCGGCGCAAATCCCACAGCCGACCCCTCCCGTGGGGGGGACCCGCTCGCCTCCCTCCTGGCGGAGCGGGCTGAGGGGCGGCCGGCGGCGGGAGGAGGGCGGCGGGACGCTGAGGCGTTTCGGCGCCCGCGGGAAGGAGGCGGTGGCGGACGCCGGGGCCGCCCCTCTCCCGCCCACTGCGGCCCGCCCAGGGCCTGCCCGCCTTGCCCGCCCGGGGCCGGCTCCGCAGCGGCGGCTGTAGCTGCAGCCGCCGCCGCCCGTTGCAGCGCCGGCGCTGATGCCTCCTGCGGTGCCCCGGCAGGGAAGATGGCGCCGTCCCACGTCCTCAAGTGTTGCCAGAAGGTGTTGGCCTGGGTGCCCGTGGCCTTCATCGCCCTGGTCGTGGCCTGGTCCTACTACGCCTACGTGGTGGAGCTCTGTGTGTGTGAGTGGACGGGGAGGGTCGCGGGCGCCGGGATCTGCCAGCCGGCCGGGGAGGACCCCTCACCACCCGCCTTCTCCCCCTGCGCCCCGCCGGGGTTTGCTTTTCCCTTCGTCCGTCTCACGCTTTCCTTCAGGCGGGCGAGAGGAGACGCAGCCCCCCCTCGCACCCGCCGCGGCCCCGGCGCTCCCTCCGGGGCCGGGTTTACCTGTTGTCCCCCCCCACTCAGGCGCTTGTCCGGGGCCGCGGGCGAGGACGGCGGGAGCCCGCCCTCAGGCGCCTCGTGGCGGCGGGGTCCCGGCCCGGGGTCGCCTGTGGAGAAGCGAGGGACGGGGAAAGGGGAGAGGAGGCCCAAGCGGGGGGTCTGGGGCGCTTCCTTTGGGGACAAGGCCCCTCAGAGAGGCGGTGAGGGGTCTGCCCCTCATGTCTCCCCCAGAGAAGTTTCCCCTCTCTGTTTTTCTGTTGTTGATCCCTTTTCCTGATATATGGAATAATTCCTTGACCACCTCACGGGTGTATTTATTCCCCCCCCAAGTAAGAACCCCAGTGTCATTGAGGCTGAAAATGTCCCACTTAAGCGGGCAGGAGAAAGGATTTAGGGCTTATGGGGTTTTGTCAGGCCGTGTCTCGGTGTTATGTAAATCTGACTTGCAGGCGGTGTCGGTCAGGATGATATTTACCCTTCTCTGTCTTCAGGAGGAAACTTCAGGAGGATGTTGGCTTTCTCCAGGCAGGGTAAACAGAGTGGCACGGTGATGCGCAGTATTTGTCAGACTTGGTAAAACTTGGAAGCAGCGTAGGAAAACTAAGGAATGTGTTACTGAGCGTTTGACATGTTTAAGTAAAGCAGCTGAAATGAAAAGGAAAAAAAAAAACCAAAAGTACTGAGAACTATTTTAAGCTCCATATAGGTCTACTTAGTGTCTGTAGGTCCTTGTACTTATTGCTATTTGTGTAAAATACATGCTTTGATATCCCTAGATAGAAATAAAAGGCATGCATGTACTTTTTATCTGGGCAAACTTGTAAAGACATCTTTCCATTAGAAATAATCAGTTACTTTTTTTCTGCAGGACTTAGGTTTTTGGATAACTTTCCTGAACGCCAGTGGTATTTCACAGCCTTTTGTGTTAGCTTTACATATGTGGAGTGGAACATAAGCCACAGGCAAAAAGTCACTTGGACTTAAAATAGTAGAAATATAGTTGTAAAGTAACGCTTGTTGGGATATTACGTGAAATGTTAATATGAGAGAGTTGCAAATATACCAGTGTATCCAAACTTGCCAGATTACTATGGTTTACTTGTCTGTCTGTGTGAGTAAATAGTACCACCTTTTGGGGAAAATCGTGCTTAAAACTATAAACACTTGGAACCAAATTCTAGACAGTCTTTAATACTAGAGGTCTGGGGCATGGACAGTTGTTACAGTAGTCCTGAGAGGAGCTGTGCGAGGTTATAGACTCACATTTTACAGGTGTGATGTGAAGGTTTTCTATACCCATAACGGTCTGACCAGTATGACAAAAGGCACGTTAGGGCTATGCGTTTCTTCTCTTAAACGAACAACAAAGCTTCAGAGATTAAGAGACTTGCCCAGGGTCGCACAGGTGGTCTGTGGCTGAATTGGGAACAGAACCTTGACCTCCCAAGTCCCAGCTCTGTGTCTTGATCACAGAGTGGGTCAGGGCTGGGTGCTGGTGAATAGTTTCTCCTTCACAGGCATAGAGAAGCTGCAGAGAGCCTTTCTGAGTTCATTAGGGTTTCATTTGTGTGAAAATTGTTGAAAGGGTTGGCTCCTGTTTATGCAAGAACTTTCACATCTATAAATCTGGTTTCTAGACGTCTGGCACTTTTTGCTCACAAATCAGCTTTATTCTTAATGTCTGCACATACAGACTATTAATAAAAAGTGGTCATTTAATAAGAAAATTACTTGCTGATTTTTATTGCTGTTACTGAATTTTATAGTGTTACCTGTCTAAATCATACTTGGTGAACAAGGATTTTTTTTTTTTTCCTGTGAGGTTTTTCTGCTGTGGGTTTTGTTTTGGCGGGGCGGGGTTGGTTGTTTTTAACCTGTTGAATTTTGTTTACACTCTTGATAAAAGGTCATCTCATCAAGGGAGAAGAAAGGGGGTTTGTGTTAGGGGTTTTTTCCCCCCTTTGTGTGCTTTTGTTTTACACTGCAGTTGAGTTCAAACCAGCATAGAGAGGATTTATAGTGCTCCTTACATTTTATTTTGGTTTGAGAACTACTGCGCTATGTACTATGAAGAAGAGCAAGGATGTGCCTTTAGCGCATGGCTAATGAATGAGGTGATGCTGGTCTCTGCAGATGTTCACATACAGCAGGTGCAGAAGCAGGGCTTACGGCTTGTTGCATTTCTGTGTGTTTGGCAAAGGGCACAATATGCAGCTGATGTGTGCCTGGGTAAAGGAAAGACAGAGGAAGGGAAGCTTTAGAAAAGAGGAGACACAATAGAAAATTTCGAGTAAATACTGAGAGTAAAAGAGAAATTGAAACCCCACAGACACCAGTCTATTTTTAAAGGTTATTCTTAAAAGATTAGATAACTGTTAAGATGTGAAGCTAACAAGGAAACAGGAAAAGAGAAAGCCTTTGTTCCCCCAACTATTTCTTCTTCCTGGTTGGTTGGTTGTTTTCCTCCTTGTAGTCCCTGCTCATGTATTAAGAGTTAAACATATGTATTCAGTTAGTAGATCAATTGGGAAGCCAAGCTTAATGTAGTATCATAAAAGATTCCTAATAATCGAAGCAGAAGATGGTGTAGTAAAGTTGTAGCTGCTTCTTTCATCACATCACTCTTTCCCTTTCAGTTTTGCTTCTCTGTGCTGCTTGCCCCACCCTCCTGTGCTGAGGTGCTCACGTATTGCTCAATGTCTTGCTTTTGGTGTCTGATGGACTCAGTCTTAGTCTGTAATTCACTGCTAGTATGTATTTACTTGGTTATGCCTCTTCCATAACCCTAAATTATATTACTTACATACTGGCTGTGAACACTGAGGAGGACTGGTCTGAATAAGATGAAAGGAGGTTCATGAGCTAGTCTGTTGTTTTCCTTCCGTGGAAACTGCCGGCATCACTGTGTCTTTCTGAAGCATTTCTGTTGTATGCTGGTGAACACTGGCTTATTTAGACCACTGTTGCTGTGTAGTTGTGATCCATCAGGTAAATTAGCTATTACGCTAATTGGAAAGGTGAAAATAGCCCTTTCTCACCAAATGTGTAGAAGTTGAGGGAATGTCAGCAGAGTGGAAAAAATCTGTGAACACTTGTAACTGAAGGAACTGTAGAAGACTCGAGGCAACATCTCATTCAGATTTTTTTTTAATGTTTTAAAGTAGAAAAACATGAATGAACACTTTCTTACTAGATTATTTCTTCTTTTCACGTGTAACTTACCCAGAGCTCTGTTTGCAAGAAAGCACACCTAGAAATACATAAGGGATACTGTAAAATAGCTTTTCATTAGTTTAAAAACATTTCATGTGTTCTTTCTCGTTATCAAAACATGTTTTGCTTTTAACATTGCTTTTGTAAACAATGGCTGTATTATGCTGTTAGTGAATTGAATGGATTGTGTCTGCTTTCCACATCCCTTGGAAGCTCAGAAAGAGTGGGGCTCTTGTGGTTTGTTTTCACTTATCGTTGACTTGTATTTTATTACCTATCCCAAAAGTTTTTGTAGGTGATAGGCTGTAATACAGACTGGCTAGACAATGGTCAGAAGACACTGTTTTGACACACATAGCAGGAGTTGATGGGTGAAGCCAGACTTTCCTACAGGCAACCCTTTTGCTAAAACACTAGCAGAATTTGTAGTGCAGTCTGCACTGAGAAAAAGAGAAAGCAAGTTAACTTTGGCTGAGTTGTCTGCAGATTTAAAAAAAAAAAATTAAAATCTTGTTCAGGTTAGGGTTTTACTTCTATAGTGAGAACTCTGTGTTCTGAAAAGCACGGTCCTGGCTCTTCCTCTGGGCCCAGAGTTATAAGGAGAATGGCTTGTTTTACGGATCTACTAGTCTTGTAAATGTATGTTTTCATGCCTCAAACTCCACAGAGCATGGAAAACTGTGATTTTGAAAGCTACAGGAGTAACAAGTTGTGTGTTCTTTTCAAAGCATCTACTTAGAGAAAGGTTTGGGTGTTTTTAATACAGTGTAATGTCTAATGTGTCTAAAATCCTGGCAAACAAAGCAGTTTAATTTAGAATTCATAACTTGGTGTTAATGGTACAAATTGAACTCCTTATTGTTCCAGGAGACTGCAGTAGGTCTTGTCAGTAGGGAGATAGCTCTGATTTCCCCAAAGCACAGTCCACATGAGAAGCACATGGTGATCTGTTGTAATGCTCCCATTTGAAGAGTCTGTTGAGTAGAGAGAAGGTAATTCCATCTGCCTCCTCCAGAAGAAATCTCTACTGAAAATGCTAACACAGTAGCTGTCAGACAATGGCAAGGTGATGTCAACAGCAGTGTGTCAGTAACTTCTGATTTCAAACTACAGAAAAAGCTAAAGTACCAGCTCTGAAGTACAACATTTGCATGTTAAGCATGCAAAAAGCATTCCCGTAGGAAAAGAGGGTTATCTTTCAGGAAAAAGGAACAGCAATTTAAACAAGTTAGATCATTAGTAACAGTTAACTATGTTTACATGCCTCTCATGAATTTCAAAATAAAGGAATTGAACTGCTTTGGATGCCCTTAGTTGTGTTGTAGTGTCTCAGCTCAAGCTGTGCATATTATCATCTCAAATGAGAACCTTTTCTGTTATTATAAATGAGTAGAATTCCTGTTGAGGTGCTCAGTCTGGATACAAATGTATTAGTAAACGAGATGCTCAGCTTGAGTAGAAAGATTATGTATCATCTTATATCTTACATGGTGCTTTGCACTGTATTGGTCATATTAGTTTATAAGGATGGGTGGGCATGCGCCCTTTATATGGCATGAAACCTGCTCTCTTGGCAGTCCTCTAATGAAAAAATTGTTCCGAGAGCAACAAAACTAGTTACCCTGGTTTCCTGGGGAGTTGTCTTGTGTCTGCTCTTGCTACTCTTCTGCCAGCAGAAGGTCTCTGTCCCTCTTCTCCCTCCCAAGCCCTCTGTCTGCAGTGCCCACCGCAGCCCCAGCCCCTCCATTGTCAGTTTTACTCTGTATCTGCTAAACCATTCCTGACAGCTCTGCAGTAGTTGGCATCTTTCCTTGATCCCTAGTTACCATTTGGTCAAAAAGAAGTGGGGTGCGGTGGCTAGTTTGGTGTTGCTTAGCTTGCCAGAAGGGCAGGCAGAAAATGAGCAGCTGCTTCCTAACAGGGAGTGTGGGCTTGTCTCTTCTACCCATGCAGCAGCTTTGGTGAAACTTACTGGCATATACTTACAGTGAGACCTCCACTGAGCTTCAAAACTTGGCCAAAACTGGTCCATGGACAGGATGGCTTTGGAGTAGGGGAGAGAAGAGGCTTAAGAAAAGCAGGGAGCTGAGCACAAGTATCTGAGCCAAAGCAGGAGCTCTGCTTGTGGTGTTATTCTTTTGTTGTAGCTGTGATCATTCATTGCTTCAGTACTTCCCAATCGTCTTTTAGATGTGAACTGTAAAGCTTTTGTTCTTGGTTTGAAAGGGCTTGGATAATATGAGTAGTTAAGATTATGAAAAATAACTTCTCTCAAATTTTTCTCTGGTAACAACAGTAGGAGCTTTCTGTATGCCTTTACAGTTAGAACAGTCAACTAAAAATTCACTTTCATTTTTAATCGGGGGTTTTATGTTACGCCATCACTCACTTGTCTCCCAGTTTTCCTACAAGACACTATGGATGAAAGGACCAGAATTTCAAGTGTACATTTTCAGTAGACGTTACTTGGAGGTCTCTGACTCTCTGCATGCTATGAACTTAAGGGTCTGTTGTCTATTGAAATGTAAATAATTAAAACTTTATTCTCTAGCATCTTATATTTTTATGAGTTAATGTAGATGTGCTTTCCGCACCCATCTTTGTAACACCGTAAATTCTTTGAGTATCTGAGCTGAAGTGAAACATTTGGATGGCACTGCACCTTCTTTTACTTTTGGAACTTGAGACTGCCTGTGATGGAAAATGGGAGTAGGAGAAATCCTGGCTGTGTGTCTAAAATTGTGCCTGTAAATGCTGAGGGTTTATTGGGTTCATCTTTCACCCATTCAATACATACATCAGTGTTTATCCAACTCTTTCTGTTCAATGGTGTCCTACAACTGGGAAGAGTTTATGCTGGTTTAACACGTACTTTTCTTACAAGTGTTATAAACTATAGGTTCCTGAGTTTCCTGAAACACTTTTATGGAGTTTTCAACTCAGTCATTTAACTCCTCTTCACCCGCTGCATATTCTTCCTGAAGAGTATCCATTTTTCTCTCATTAGTATGTATGAAATCTAACAGAAACATTTGAGAAGTTACCACAGGCCACTTTTCTGTGTAAGCTGCATCTCCACCAAGGTGAATCAGGTGTAAAAAGGATAATGAGACTGCAACAAATAATTTGTTCTTTTAGCCACTTCCCCAATTCTACCTCCTTCTGCTGTCACTAAATTGTTTTCTGTGGGATGTGCTTAACTCCTGTCCTGGGTCAAGGAAAAAAAAAAAACAACCAGACTTTTCCCCCTCTTCTGCCTTCCCTTCCCCCAGCCCCCAATCCTCAGTGGAGTGCCTCCTATATAACCTTTGATTGTCTTCTCTTATCTGTGTTAAAAATCAAGTTCCTCCTCTGCAGCATTTCAAGCCTCTGCTTTTCCTTTTTTTCAACAGACCAAATTGCTCATCCGTTCCTTATGTATGTTCCCTTTTGACTATTAAAATTGTCTTATGAGATTGTCGAAGAGAGCTGGATCACAAGAACAGCATGCTTTGCGGTTTCTGCAGCATGCTCTCTGATGCTATATATGGTGCAGCATTGTCTTAAATGTGAAACACGGAACCATTTTAATCATGTGATTTACAGAGAGATCAAGTGAGAGTTCTATGCAGGGGTTTTTTGTTTGTGGTATTTCAGTTGTGCATCCTGATGTGTGTTTGTCTCCAGAGTGGGGAATTCTTGTGCATCTCTTATGAAGCCCTAAGCAGGGAGATAGCTGTTTTTTCTTTTTTCTTTTTCTTTTTTTTTTTTTAATTATTATTTTTAGCCTATTTGGGACAAAAAATTTTAGAGGTGGAAGTAATAATTCATCTGGAATTGCTCAAGCTGCCACTGCAGAGAGAATGAAACAAAATTTACATTAAATCTAAGTAACCTTGAGAGGAACAGACATGATTTGTTTGAAGAGACCTAAACAGACAGTTATTTTATAAGCTGGTTTGCAGTTGTCTGTTGTAGACTTAAAACTTATGCTAAATGGCTTGGCTACTGTTTTGTCATAGTGTGAATGCAGAGAACCTATTATTGTACTGTGCTTCTTACCAACAGTCATTCCTTTTAGGTTTGTCAAGCTTGGATTAAAAAAACAGGAAAGTGAAGTATATTTCCACAATGCTGGGAGTGATGGTACCTGAAGGCTTTCACGTCTATGGGTTTGTGACACATAGATTTACCCAAGCATTGCAAAGGAGCCCAAAGTAGAGCAAAATTTTATTTCTGTTCTGTTTTGAAAAATCCTATGTAACTGACATTCAGGTCTTTTTTTTTTACAGGATCTGGAAAAGGATGCAAGTTGTGCATAGGATTTTTGTGGGGATGTTTTGTGTGTGTATATATTTTTATCAGTTTAATCTACTGGTCCTTAAGTTTAATTTTTTATTTTTTTTAATAATAATATATTTTTAAAAGCTTGAGTTCAGCCTAGTAATTGTATGCAGAGATAATATTTGCTGTGTTGCAGGGTAGATACCTGCTGAGATAAAGCTAAAGCAGCAACTGGTGCAGAGGGTAGGCTTGAACTTTTTTAATAATTCATAGTTTAGACAAATTATGAATTTAGACAAAGGGAAGCTTAAAGACCTTCGAGCGCTAGATTCAGTCATTTTCTCTCTTTTGTGTGGCTTTTTTCTATTGACATTCTCAAACTTGTAAAGATCCTGTGTTTCTCCCTACTTCCGACACTTGCAGAGCCACCTGGGGAACCCGATTGCCAAGGAGCCGTTAGGAGTGCAAACAGGGACCTGTTTGTGAGCAGAAACGACAGTCTGGGAGAGGTGTTAGGCACATACAGGACATCAGGAGCTGTGCTGCCATGCCTCAGCTGCCTGGTTTTGTGAGTCTCCTTTCCTACTGTGTGACAGTTCTCTCCTCTTGCTGCACCTCCTGATCCCATCCCAGTTCATTTTTCTGTGTAGCTTCTCAGGAGGCAGCAGGTTTAAGGGTTTGGGTCATCTCGCACTTAGTCATAGATGTTTAGAAGTAATCACTTGCCTGATCTAAATTTCCATAACTCAGCGTGGTTCCTGACTTATGTGTGAAACAGTGGCAATAATTTCTCTTTCTTCACAAACATTATTTCCCACCAGTGTATCACACTCCAGCACTTCACCTGCAAATACAGATATTCTTGCAGCTGCATTATGATATGTGATATCCTAAGAAGATGACAGCAAGTTAATTCTCTTAGTAGGTGTCATGCATGCATCAAACTCTTACTCTTTCGCTAGGCAGTTTGCCAGGCCTGCTATGGTACATCCAGTGCTTTGCCATGGGAGCCTTCATGCATCTCTGAGGTGTAGTAGGCAGCACTGTTTCTGCCCTTGGCACATGTTGTATTAAGATTGATTTATAGTATTTCAGCTGACCATTTTACAGAGTCTTGAGTTAATGCTTTCCAAGACTTACGTGGTGGTCTGTCAGCAGGCAGGTGAGCTCTGAGAAATTTATTTATTTAGTTATTGGAAGCGGTATTTACTGAATGAGAGCTGTATGATAGGCTATGCTCTTTTGTATGCTTGCCTTTCTGTTTACTCTGGAGTACTTTCTAAGTTTTAGTATAGATCTTTTGGAGTATCCATAAATGCCTTTGCAGTGGCTCATGCAGTCTTTGCGCTGTCGTTTTTTCATGTTCCTAAGTGGTCAGGTAGTTAAATGAGACCTGGTGCCACAAAAACATGTCCTTCTGATCTTTGTCCTCTAGCCAAAACTTTCTGTCCTGTTATCCCTGATGTTTTTCCCCTCTGCAGCACCTGGATCTTTTGTTATGTTTCTGGGGAGTCGCTGGTTATTTCTTCCTTTTTGCAAAGAAACTAGAGGAAATAGCTTTAGCTACAGTCAAGGTTTGTCAGTCCAGGTAAGGTTTAATGAGTGACATTTTGTTTTGCAAGAACAAGCAGCAAAGCCTCCAGCATTAAAATGTGGTAGCATTTGTTATCAAACAGCTTGATGAGCAATATATGGACAGATTCTCTAAATCACCGTGAGTCTTTGAAACTTTATTCCATAAATATTTTAATAATAAAAATAATAAAATATTAAGTATTAATATTTACAAGTCCATGTCCCGATCCAATGTCGGGGAAGGTTTCAATATGATCCCAAGAGCTAGATTAAGACACGAACAAGGTCAAATGCTGTATACCCAGAAGAGCTTTTATTATCAAAAGTATCAAAAGTGAAAAATAGTGGCAATAGGATAGAATGGAAGAAGAGGTAGAAATTAAGCAAGCAGTCAGGATAGGATTGCTAGGATAGTCACCACCACGGATCCAGCAGCGTCCCGTTGGTCCTCGATCTTCAATTCTTCGGTGGTGGGGAAAAAGCCCCACGGCTTGTCTCTATGGGTTTTTATAGGGCATATTTCGATGATGTCATGCACTGCATGTTTCATCTATCACACAATCTTCGCATGATTGACATTAGAAACCGGTATCTTATCAGCTCCAGCCCAGTTTCCTCCCCTGGATGCCTCAATGGCCTGGTAATCGTCCTTATTGGCAGAGGAGTGTCCTGCTTAAACAGGGCATCTCGGAGGCGAAGGGCTCGAGATAAACAGTTCACAGTTCCTTGAGATGACAGTCCAGTCCCTCACACCTAACAATCTTTGAGACAAACGGCTCGAGATAACAATTCTGTCTCTTACAGTCCAGTATGTTGAAGACATGAATTCCCCACCATTAAACTTTTCCACAATTAACAGATGCGTTTTTGAATGACATGTTTTTCAAAACAAAACTTCCATAAAGGGCTCTATTCAAAAGCTTGGCTTACCAATATCTTGATGGGAGTTCATGTAAATTACATTACTGGCTGCTATGTTATTAATGTGTTGCTGGCAGAAGATGAGCTAGTCTTATTATAGGCAGTTTCGTATTTAATCTCAGATGGCAAATACCAATCAAACCTGATTAACATTACGAAAAAATTGACCTTAAACACTTTATCTGAGGAATCCAGTGACCTAATGCATGGGAGGAGGTCAGCTTACCGGGCAGTTTGATTTCTCCCATTACCTGATGAACTTGGCAGCAGCAAAACCCATCTCTCGGAAAACAGTGTGCCTAATATTTTGTAATGAGATTTACAAGGAGCTTTTATCCTAATATTTGAGGAAACACTTGTTGCAAGCAGGGCCAGTAAGTAAGGAGAGAGCTGATTTTGGAAGAGTCCAAAGCCAAATGCAAAGAAGGGTGCCTCATTAACAAAGTGGATCCCTACCATCTGCTGACGGTTCTCGCCACTGTGCGATGGTTCATGTCTGCAGGTCACAGCAGCTGTGTCTGGAATTTTTGTTCCCCATGAACTGACACTTCTGCTCTCCTGCCATCATACCTCACAGCTGTGTGGAATAGCTAAATAAAGACTGTCATTCTATTTTCATCTGTCTAGAGTAGAAGTAAATGGATTTACTAGTAGCATCCTGAGCCATAAGACACTCAGCTTTGAGTGACCTTAATATTCAAGGCAGGTGTTGACTGGCAGTCACAACCGCAAATTAGTGAAGTGTTTGTTTTTTGAAAAGAAATGGTAACTCCTTAATTACCTGAAAAATTCTGTTATGAGAATGAATTGTATGTTGTTGGGTTGTTTTTTGGAGGTTTTTTATTTTTTACTTTAAATCTATTGATGGTTTCTAGTATTAACCTGCAGAACACCTAATCTTTTACAGGGTGTATAAGACAACTCGGTACAACATATGATACTAGCACTCTGTCAACACCAGCTGATTATCCTGTTTGTCTCTCCTATCTCTTGCAAGTGTCCTAGTAGTGTCTTAACTACAGAACCACTGGAGTTACTCCTAACACAAAAAGCCCTTCCACATATCCAGATACTTGAGTGTAGTATTACTATGAGCTTGATCTGGCCAGCCTGAGTGTAAATACTCCTTCAAATGTAAATGTAATTAATTAGTGGTGTGGACATGCACTAGCTCCACTCAGATGCTTCTGAGTTTCCATGCCTTTCTGCCGATTCTGTTTTTTCCTATTCCCAGATGAGCCAGAGGGAGTACAGCTCACTGACTCATGCAAGTAAGAGATCTCTCTGTCTTTCAAGAAACCAGGCTTGCTTTTGGCTATGTCTGATAGCTTAAAGGCAGTATTGGAAACAGTTTATGTGCAGCACTTCCAAACTACTAAGCAGTAAAGCTGTTACTGTTATGATAAAGTAGAATTTTGGGGAAAGAACCGAATGAAGACAGTCAAATAATTTGAGTGAGCAGCTGAGGAAAGCATGTAGAAGTAATGTTAGGGTTTAAAATCCATCAAAATGCAAACAGAATGAGCAGTGGTAATAATGTTTAAATAGCTGAAGAAAATCAAGTTACATTAGGTTTCTTTGGGCAATTATGGTAAATTGAAAGTGAATAGTGCTTCTCAGGCAGTAGGGCTTTTCAAGGACAACAGACCTGGTCCATTGCTGCAGCTGAATGCTGACTTCATGTGCAGAAAAAGCCTTTCGTTATTTGGGCTGATACATCTCTGAATATATTATGGTTCTTAGTGCGGACACAACTATGGGATGTTGAGGTTAAGACCCAGCAACATTTCCTCCTGCATGCTCCAAGTGTAACTCTTGGTTTCTGAATAATTTAAAGCGTGCAGGCATCCTCGGTGAGAAGACCATTAGGACACCTTTGGTATAACTTTCAAGAATATTTTCTAAAAGCAGAGGTAAGGAGTCATCTGTAGGATTTCGTGGGTTCCAGAAGTCAGCTGCCTTCATAGCTGTGTTTTTGAACTTTGGAAGTGCTAGCACAGAATTTACTGTTGCCAGAATACACAGCAGAAGTCTTTTCAGTTGTCACAGCTTAATTCATCGCTAAATGTAACTCAGTACCCAAGGAGTATGTTGCATTGATTATGCTAATTTCTGCTGTAGCCCTGTTTGTATTTACACACGTACTCTCTGCATTGAGGCTGAAAAGACCTTGGCTAAATAAAAAACTCCTTTATTACTGTGATAAGAGAATGTTTTCTGGGCAGCGAGTCTCTGGCTGCTCTAAATTACTTGTTATAATGAAAGAATTGTGTTAATATTGTTTTAACTGTATGACAAATCATAATGATGGCTGGTAACAAATAACAAAAGAGGTCTGCAGCACAGCTTGAACTGCCTTATTTGAAATATTAATTCATCTTACCTGTCCCTGTAATAATGCTGCTTTGAATCCTTTAGCAATGGGCATGGAGATCATAAACATAGAAAATCTGGCAGCCATAAACAGAGCATCCCCCTTGCAGCAAGGTGTCTCTTTCCTGCCTGCATTTTCTTCCTCCTTTCTCCCCCGCCCCAGATTTCTCCCACACACACGCTCCCTGCAGTGCCTTTGAAGGCATCATCTTGTGATCACTTGAAGTCACAAAGTAGCTCACTCAAGTGATGTTGCTGTGCACAGTGTGTGTGAGGTGTTTGGACTCTAGTTCACATGCTTGTGGAAACAGCTGCACTGCTTTAAAGCATTGGTGGCCCTGGCAGAGTTTCTTTTCCCTCTTGTGACTGACTGTGCATAACCCAGGACAGCAAGAGGCCATTCGCTGCTGTTCACCCTTTATCACTGCAATTCCCTGCTGTTTGTGGTCACTCAAACTTGCCTTCATTAGCAGCTCAAACCTGACCTGAACTATCTGGGAAGGCACGCGCTCACTTTTTTTCAGAGGGGTAACTTCATACACCCCTGCAGCAAGAGTTGTCCACCACAGGTCATGCCCCTGAGGCAAGCATTGTGTTAGACCTGGGTGATGGTGCACCCATGCTGCAGACCAGACCCAGGCAGTGCTACCACTGGGGCACACAGTGTGGCAAGGCATCCTGCTTCATGCTGGTACAGCACAAAGGCCGTGGAGCCACCTGTCCAGCCTCACCATTCTATAAAACATTAGTTTCTGAATTACTTAGCAGTGCATTGGGGGGAAACCTGTGTCCTATTCCTGGAGATCTGGAGTAAAAAAATACATCAGTCTAGCACCATATGAAGATAAAACAATTCTAGGTTCGTATGGCTCAAATTTCTCTAGAGGACATTCATTCCAGCTGGTGGCAAATCATGTGTGCAATTCCTGGGCCCCCATAGCCTTTCAGCAGGGACCTGGCAGCATCTTCCTGCGTTGGCTTTTGGCTACATGATGCTGTCAACTCAGTCATCTTGAGTCATTTGTCTAAAAACAACTCTCTGCTGCTTAAGGAGGAAAGCACCTAGTGGGTGCCTGCCAGTCAAGAAATAAGAAATAGCTCAGTGTGGAAAGGTCACAGAATTACAGCTTTTAGAGAACAATGGAGAGGTGCTAAGGTCTTCATGCGCTGGCACTGCCCTGTAACAGAAGTCAAATGAGTGTTTGCTCAAGGAAATTCACTCATTGTCTGTCCCACTTTTGTCAGCAAGTGATGTTTCTACCATCTTCTGAGTGATTAAGGTCTGCATTTGCAAATGGGAATTACGTTACCATAAATCTAAGTTATACTTTCAGTTAAATGCCATTCTCTAAACAAATTAAAAACTTGGGATAATGTCAGTGGTGCTTGCCTTTGCAGATAGAGCAGTGCCCACAGGGAGTTTCTGTTGAGTTTCAGTACTGGTAACTTCTGGAAATATATGTGTGTGTGTGTATGCATGTATATATATATATATATATATATTTTAACCCTTTTCCTTAGAAGCTGAGAAAAGTTAAGGCTATACATCTGGTGAAGGGATGCAATTACACATTTATCACTCTTTCTTCCCACCCATGAGGAATGTCAGCCAAAATGTGAATGTTACAGCCTTTCCACGAATCTCAAGAGTAATACCCAAAGTATGACTCCTGCCAGGAGCCATCATGGGAGGGGACAAGGGGGAAATAAACATAGCACGTCAGTAACAAGATCAGTTCTTTTCCTTTTCTATACTTCTACATTTGTTGCAGTTGAATTTCTTGCTCTGCAAGGAGCGTGTTGGCTTTGATTGGAATATGCCTTTTAGGGGAGTAGGGAGATGTGGTGTGTCGGTTTTGTAGAGTGGTGGGGTTTTTTTTCTTCCAAGGTTGAAGGCAAACGTGTCGTCTTTTAGTGTGCCTCTTGCAAGGTCTTGCAGATCATTTCGCGTCTCTGCCCCAGAATAGAGAGATGTGGGGTTTTTCCTATTATGCAGTGATTTGGAAGGTGCTCGAAGACTTCATAGCAATCCTGAAAATAAGCCTGAAACTGAGAGCAAACCAGCTCCCTAAACATACTTGTTCTTCCAAGATGTTCTGGGAGGTTTCCTTGAAGCAGCTTAAAAAAAATTCTCCAAAGCTTTCTGAAATTGGCACCTCTGTCAGTTTGTACTCCGAGAAGAATGCTTTCAACAAATGACATTTTCCCCCCAGTGTCATTTATTATACAACTAACAATGTCCCTATGTCTGCACAATTGTTTCCTGTGATAATCTGTAGGCTTCCACCTCTTTCATTCTTGTGACATAGGTGAGATGAAAGATATCAAACAACAATGTAAGGAAGAGTATCTAGAAAGAGGTGTAATGAACAACTGGGGTCATGAAGGAAAAAGTGTCTTTGCTGCCAGGAGTGATGCTAGGTGTCTAAATCAAAACTAAAACAACTTTTTCCTCTGTTAAAGTCAAACCTGGAATTCCTGCTTGTCCTCTAAGCAGACCAAGTTAAAAAGTACATTTGAATCCAGCCTAATAAAAGACTGTATCATGTATTTAGAAGGTAGTATTCTGTAGAAAGTGAAACCACACACTTAGTTTTGTGTGCTTCTTATTGCAGTGACCCAAAGTGTTGGGAGGTTCAATGTGTAAGCTGCTCAGTGGTGCAGGACCACTGGCAGACCGTATTGGGCCTCTACGTTCCTGGACAACCTGCAGCAGCATGAAGTTCAGTGTAGGCCTGTTCACCTCTCTTCACAAGCAGGCTTTGCTGAGCTCATTCCTTAGTCGAGCCTGTTTTGGAAACCCTGAGGTAGCCAAGGTAAAGCTCTACGCTGCAGTCAAACAGACAGGGCTCGTTCGCTTCATTCTGCTTGCTTGGTGCTGTAACGCTGAGATGTTGAATCCTTTGAAATTATGAGGCCGTAGTGGAAACTCACTGTGTGCCTGAGCACGTGAGTGCCTGCTTTTTGCAATGAAGTGAACTGCAGCTCTCACTGTCTAGTTGTATTTTTATCCTTCCCTAGCAATGTCTTGCTGGAACTTCATAAGTCTTCTTGAGAAACCAGAAACTTAATATTAAGAAGCCAGTCCTAAGAATATTTTTGTTCTTGTTTTTCCTTTTGTAGCTGAGCAATAGACTGATACGGGGATATATTTTAAAATCCTCAGAAGAACAGTTGTTTTACAATGCTTATGTTTCTGAAATATGGACAGGTTTGTGTTGACTACAGTGCTGAAGGCACTAACTTGTGTGGATGCGTCTAATCTAGTGTATAGTGCTGCTGCATCCTGAGGTTAACATATAAATCATACGCAGTGTTTATTTTGTTAAAAAAAAATCAAAATCAATAAGCAAAAAGGCAGTGCTGCTTTTTCCCCCATCCCACCCCCCAAACAAGAAACCGTGTTTTAGATATGTTTAAAGTGAAAATGGTACTAATTTAGTGGAAGCTGATGGCAGTATCTAAGTAATTAGGAGCAGTAGAGGAGAAAAGCGATAGAGAACTAAGCTTGTAACTTAAACTAAAGGCCAGGGATGGTGGGCCAGAATGGTAATGTCTTGTGCTGTGGTGTTTGGGGTTTTTTTCCTGAACCAGAGTTCAAAAGCTAGAATTGATTTCTTGGTGGTATAAAGCTGCTTGTTACATTGCCAGCCTAGCAAATACTTAAAGGTCTGTTTTATGTAAAGATTAAATATTAACTTATTTAAATGAAGGTTTTGCTTTGTAGTATAAAGATCCTGTAAAAACCGTAGATTTGCCATTTGCTGAGTGAATTTGGACACGTAGTAGGATTGCTGTTCATTTAATCTATCTGACAATGAGAATAACAACAGTGAAAGGGATAGAAACAGAAACACTTGCATGAACTTCTGAGGCAGAAGAGAACTGGCCATTTTTTTATTTTTATTTCATTTGAGGATGATAAAACAGGATGAAAATCACAAGCATTTCAGTGTTGGCTTTTACCTCAAATTGCAGGAGTTTGCCAAACTGAAATTGTTCTGCACAGTGTAATAACTGCATTCTGACCTAGGGGACCTAGGTACGAAAGAGAAAATTATCTTCCAGGTGCTGTGAAGCTTTAATTAATTTTTATGAAGTTTATTTAGGGATCTTTTGATGAATTCTCATAGGTGATAAAATCTTAAGCTTTTTTTCTGCATGTAAAGACTGTTCATTATTTTGAGTATTCAAACATCAAATTTGGCTCATAATTTTGTTTTGTGCTGAGAGCAGAAATGAGACTACAGATTATGGAGTGCTTTAACCAGAATTACTTACAAGAAAATTCCTGTAGTTTTAGAGATAACAGTGTTCTTCCATGCCGTTAGAGGATAATTAAGAACATTTTTGTATTTCTTGTCTAGGGAAATACATGTTGTCCAGCTGTGTGCAAAGGTGTTTACTTAAGACCTATGAGGAGCCAAAGACAAAGCTTATTCTAAAGTACCTCTAGTATTTTTTTTTAAGTTGAGCAACAACCCTACTCAGCAGGCTTGTTTTAATTTTCACCTTTTTAATGATTTTATCTTCTCCTTATATTGTTGAAAAAGTTTTAACTAGAGAAATAAAATTCTAGTAAAATCTCAAGCAAAAACAGTCATAGGATTCGCTTTAAAAAATAATGTGACCTCTGTGCATTGCACAGTGGAGTATTATTGAGACTGTATCATGACACAGCTGGACCTGTTCTTATATTTACATGCATACTTTACCAGTAATCATGTGCTTCAGGTCTGTTTGTGTGGATTGTGTCCCAGTTTCAGACAGAAACACAGGAGGAGGATGTGCAAGTATGCATAACTAATTTGAAATTGAGCTATTCTTTAGGATTTACCTCCTTAAGTTTGAAGCCAGCCTTGTTCTATTCTAAATGGTAATTTCTTCCTTCTTTAGGTGGAAGTAACCAGAACCTTTTCCATTAACTTTGTAGAGGCTCCATGGACAGATAAGAGGGTGCTGAGTGGATATTTTAAGGAAGGGGGAGAAGGGGATGAAAACAAACAAAAAACCTATCTGAACAAAAAGGAGTCATCTATACATTGACATATCACCTCATTATGTCTCTTGTTGACTGTAAAAAGAGGCATGTTGCATAATATAGTTGCAGACCCTTTTGCTATAGGTATCTGCAGTTAAGTGAGACACATGCCACCTCTTTGACCAAAGTAACCCTTCAGAACAAAGTCTCCAATGCATACTGAAGCCCTACTGTTCACGAGGAAAAAGCTCTTTTGAACTGGCACACAGACTAATGACAAGAAATGTCAGAGCTGAGAGAGCGGAGACAATGTGGAGTGAGGTGAACTGCAGTAGGCAGGGTGTGCTCTGTTAACTTTTTGCTCGTGCGGATGACCAGAAGCTTAAATTTGGTAAGATGAAGAGTCGGGACAAGATCCTTTCCTCGTTGCATTTCAGGAATTCAGTGTCTAAGGAAGAGATCCAGCAAGGGGAGTGATATGAAGAAAGCAACCTAATAAGTAGAGCAGCTCTGTTCAGCATCTTACCTGAACTGATGAATGAAGTGTGAAGGTTTTGGAGAAGCCTGATGTCAGGAGGATGTACTCCTAGTCGGGCAGTATACAAGGTAGATTTGAACAATAGAATTTGCTGTTGGGATAAAAGGAGATGAGGATGTAGGAGAGAAGGAAGTGGACAGGTTTTAACTATGCCTGAAGAATTCAGGTCAGGAAAAAAGTAAAAAATAACATGTGATGGGAAGAGAGAAGTGGTGAGAAAAAACTGAGGAAGGGAAGTAGGTTACATGTAACACAGTTTCATGGGGACTTCTGTAAGAACTTCCTTTATTTAATTTTCTGCTTTCCAGTGGTACACCTGTTGGCCTAGCTGTTGACTCAGAAAACTCTGCTAGGTGCATATCTGAAGGAGAACATGCATAAATTATGATCTAATTAATGTCTGTGAAAAGCAGTGTGCTAGCTTGGTTAGCGCAGGGAACTGGATCTCTTAAGCTCTTCCACTGACTCACCAAGCCTCAAGGGCTGGCAGGGGGAACGCTAACTCCTGTTTTATCACAGAGCAGGGTAGGGAGGCTCTGCTAATGCCTGAAGTACACTTTGGAACAAGTCAACTATCTCATATATCTCACTTCTAGCCAAGCATTTGATTCAATATGGATTACTTACCATATATATATTTCTTTTTTTCTCTTCCAGTTACTATTTCTTCAACTGCAGAAAAAGGTAATTTTTTTTTATATTTTTGACGATGTGAATAGTTTTGTTGCATGCAAGTCTTAAGGGACATAAAATTTAAATGTACTCCTTTATGTGTAAGCTCTGTGTACTGAGTAGATTAGTGCTAAGAAACAAGGTAAATATTGTGAGGTTGAGTCTGTTTAGCTTCTAGTACCACACGCTTGGGATGATGACAAGACCTGTGAGTAATGCAACTATGATTTAGGTTTGCAAATATTTTTAAATGGGTACCTTCTAAGAACAGAAAAAGGAGAACAGAGAAGGAACTGCAGCAGATCCAGAAGTCCATTTTCTGTTTATTCCTGAACACACCCTGTGACCTGAAAGACTTCTGGAAGAGGAAGATTTGTTCTACTGCTTGCTATTTTCCAAGCAGCTTACCAAATTCCTCAGAACCCCATTCTTTAGGACTCGTTAGAACTGTGCAAAACACAACTATTTCAAAGGTGGCTGCACATTATAATTTTAAATCACCAGGTCAAGTGGTTAAGGCCTTGTTTTGACAAACTTTACTTAAGTCTTCACATTGGCTTTGGCAAGTATATGCCACAGTGGGTAGTACTTACAGAGATACAAACTGATCAAAAAATTCCAGCATTCTTGTTCTGCCACTTCTTTTAACTGTGAACAAAAACTAGTCTAAAGGATTATTTGATTCCAGAAGTTCAAAATATGGGGATTTGTTATAAAACTTTTTTTTTTTTTCTGTAGAAATACAAGTTACTGATGGGGTATTTGTTTGGGAGTTCATTTCAGTTTATAAGGGGACATGAGTGGTAGAGTAAGCATTGATTTGCATTTTGACTATCCACAGAGGGCTGTCTTCAGAGTGTGAGACCACTGGTAAGAGGCTGTCATCTGTTAAATATTTTTGCAGAACAGCATAGAATGTAGAGCTAATCCAGCAGTTTTCTTCCTGGTGGGGAACATCCAGGAGAACGCTGTGAAAGGAATGAACCTTGATGGAATCTCTCCTCTTTCGTCTTCTAATGGAGAGGTGAAAGAGTGGGGAAATCTCCAAAATAAACTGTAAGCTGTTCAAGATGAGAGCTGTCTCTTACCCTGGATTTTTACATCACATTGCACAGCTGGGCTTCACCTAGACTTCACGAAATTCTGCAGATTGCTGCTGTGCTTTACTGTTGACCTGAATATGAATAAGTTTTACTTTCTTCTTCTGGAAAGGCAAGATCCATATCTCAGTTAAGGAAGCCTGGCAGAGCAATGGTGTTGGTGTTGCATAGTCAGATCTCTGGCTTTAGTACAAATGTGGTGCCTATGTGGCTGAAGCAGGTGCTCTTAAATCTACCAGGGAAGAAAAATGCTTGATTAATTAATGAGACTGACAGTATCGTTGGAACCTGACTGTTAGGCTTTTAATAGCTGTCACCTGCATGCTTCTTGTACCCTCAATTCTAAAGCATGTCATAGGCATCCTGTATGTATGAATTTCTTTACCAAGGAGGTTGATCTTAAAATGAGATGCAAAGTCTTTTTTCATTTGAAATGAAAGCTGTCATAAGTTTTATAAAGTTCTTAAAAGCTAACTTGCAATAGCCAGGAAGTAACATCAAAAGAGTCAAAAGGCCAAAGTACCAGTAACATTGCTATGTAAATCAACAATGTGCATCTTAGCAAATATATTTTGCTCCATATTTCAGTGTACTGTGTTCAAATCCTTTTACTCCAGTACTTAATTACAACTTTTGATTAAATTAGTGGTGATTTCTTCACCCTATTAAGGCTAATTGTTTCTTTGTAATTTCATATTCTTACCTAGATTTATATCCATTGGGATAGGGGAATAAAGTCAACTCTGAATATCTCTTAACAATATAATATACTTCTGTTATATATTATTACCTCTCTTTAATCTGACTCAGTCTTGGAAATAGTATGAAGAATGATTCAGAAAAGGATGTTAAGGGCAAATCTTAGGAGGCCTTACCATATTTTAGGAGGATTCTAAGAGCATGTCTTAAGACATTGTCCTCCTGAGGGCATAAATTGTGGTCTAATATGCGTCAGTGCCTTTTAAGAGAAGTGATTTGACTTGGTCACAGCATGACACCAAGAATCCTGGATTCCCTTAGCATAGCCAGGACTTCCTCATGACTCTGAGTCTGGCTAAACTGGCAGATACTGGGGTTTGAGGTTTTTGACCTATTTTCCATCTAGCTTGTAATTACAAGAAAATGAGCTGAATAGGAATGAGGCTGGTTTGTATTTGTACTGGTAACTGATGCAAGATGCTTCAGGGAGTAGTTTGCAGAGGAGATGCTGCTATCCAAACCAGTGAGTAGATGGACTGCCAAAGTAAAGCTGTCAAAAATGGTATCTTCCCTCCCTCTCATTTCTTGGGGAGCACAGACAGGACAGATATCTGTAATCACAGTAGGAATGGCAGCACAGGAGTGGGAAAAGAAGCAAGAATCTATTCAGCGTGGGGCCAGTATGGACTGCCAGTTGTAGGCTCTTTCTCCTGTAGACTGGGTGGTGCCCATCACTGGAACAGCTGTGAAAGTCTTGCTTGTCCTTGAGTTGCCCCAGTTTGGCTACTGAGGACAGGCCCTTGGCTTTTAATGATAGTGACAAATCGCAAGATCTCTGTTATTGCAAGAGTGCAAGAGCACTTTAACAGCTGCCTCTTTCTAGTAAATACTGGTAGCACTGGCACAGATCTGTACCATTGCTGCAGCCAGCCTTGGTGCCCGTTATTCTGTGTGTTGTTGGGGCATTTACAGCCTGTGACAAGACTGAGGTTCTGCTGTTTGAAGTATTGTGTGTGCACTAAAAAATACTCCCTCAGAAGAATCTGAATTCTGGGGAGATTTCTACAGACAGAATAGAACTGTTTACTGTGTAATTTAATTTTGCTGTGCCCTGCCCTTCCCTGTATCTCATTTCCTCTTTCTTTCTACTTAGTTCCGCTCATCATCTTCTCCCCCGAAGCTCTGATCTGTGCAGCTGATTCCACTGCAATTTTGTGTCCATTTCTCCTCTTTTCCAAACAATTTTCTCATGCTTTAATTGCTTAACATTATGTTTGAATGTGTCTAGTATTTTTTTAATGAAAGACAATTTCTAATTATGCAGTGCCCAGTACAGTGATACACAAGTTCTTTCCTATCACAACGGCAATTTTAGGATGGCTTTAGAAAAAGGTTTTGCTTCTTGCATTTTCAGTCAGCTCCACAGCTGAAAATTTCCCAAATCTCTCTGTAAGGTTGGAGGAGTCAGAGGCAAAGGTAAAAAGCATAATTCTCTGAAGAAAGCTCAAATACAGTTTGTTTGGGTTTTTTACTGCAACAAGCAATGAAGATCCTGAAAGATGATAGATTAAGATAATATCTTGTGACTGTGCACAAGCATTTTCTGAGCTGTTGGAAGTTCCCAAAGTTTCAAGCCTGTTCTGCCATCCATGAAGTATGTCATACGCCTTCTTAAAGGACTCTCTTTATGCACATGGGAAAGTAGGTCAAGTTTCCTTCTTCATGCAACTGAAGATAATATAAGTGAAGATGATGTAAATATTTAGTATGACTTCTTTTCTCAGGCTTGCTGTTCTGTCACAACTGATCTGTTTCCTCTTGACAAGTGGTAAAAGAAACTGTTAGAGGAAACAAGATTGGAAGAAGCCTCCTGGGTCATACGGTCTGAGTCTCTGGTCTTTAAGGCAACCATATCACATCAACCCATTTATAAATGGATTGAGCTCCCTACTAAAGCCACCTACGTTTTGTTGCCACTGTGACTATAATAGCAGGACCCTTCCAGATTATATTCCTCTGATGATGTGAAAGAAGATAATCAGACAATTTTTAACTCACAGCTATCTCTCATCTTGGAGTGCAGTCCTCTCCAAACCCCTGGTTTGGAGTTTTTACTGTCACTGATGATCAGTGCCTTCTACAATGGCACAATACCATGCTGTTTCTACTAGAAGTAGAAATTAAATTGAATTCTCTAAGTTAGTTATCAAATACTTTACTATAAGCTAGAACAGAATTGTAGCATCTTCTTTATCCAAAAAGGTTAGTCACTTACATGCCACAGGTGAAGCTGTGTTCAGTTCTGGGTTTTCTTGGTTGGTTTGGTTTTTTCCCTTCAAAGTCTGTTTTGGATTTGTACATAAAAGCATATTATTTCCTTGAGGAATAGCACCCATTATATTTGGTGCTTTTTTGTTTTTAAGTGAGCACTCCTAGAGTGGTAAGTCTACCCAGGGAAAGGGGTTTAATGTAACTTAATTTTATCAGGTGATTCATAGCTTAGTAGTTGAGCTCTTATCAAAGATCAGGGCTTTTATTTCTTGTTCTTTCCAGCTGTATTCACCAAACTCTTACTTGTGTTTTATTGCAGTTGTCTACCTTGTGGTTTTTCATCTGTCATTTGTCATGTTTGTATGGTCCTATTGGAAGACAATTTTCACATCTCCTGCATCCCCCTCTAATGAGGTAAATATAACGTTAGAAAAATGTTAATGCCTTTTTTTATAAATAGCTGAACTGTTTTTGGTGATGAAACTTGCTAGCAGTACTGCATGATTCACCTTTCCCTTCTCATTATCTAAAATAGAACAGCATGACAGTGTATCATGAATGAAAATGATCAAGTTACTCTTAAAATACTGTATACTTTGTGTAATGACATTTCCTTATATGAAATGTGCATTTAATTCATCAGAAGTTTGATGGTCATGTACAGTGCTTTGCTATGAAGTAGCTTGCTTGAAACCTGGAATTTTTAAAGCCAATAAATCAAATACAGTGACAACATTTTTATATTTCCATTTTAGGCAGTTTTGACCTTTGTTTGGGTAAGAAAAATTAGTAATGCAATATATACTCATAACCTGGAGAACTGAACCACTTAGTAGTAAGTCAAGGGTTAAAGTTTAGGGACAATTGAGAATATATAATAGCAAAAGAATGCATGATGACTGTAAGAAGTTTTGTTTTGAAAAAGAACAGTATTAATTGCAATAAGCCTGAGATGGATTATCTTGTTTTCTGTTTTCTCTAAGGTGTGTGTGTATAAGGATTAAATACTGGCACCAAATTTAAAATACCTCCCTTCCCTTCCGTGGTTTTATAAAGCTTTTAAATTGGCTAAACCATTTGAGGCTTTGGTTGCTCTATGGGGGTTGAGTTTTTATTCTGATTTTGGCAAGACTGACTTTCAGTGCTAATGTCAAACATTTTTGAAAAGAGTTAAAACCATGCTTCTAAGGAAAAGCAAACGCTGCTCTGCAGTGCTTAATTACGGCTTAGAGATCTGTATCTTAAAGCTACCAAATATAAAATGAAAAAAGCTAAAGACTATTCTGTTTAGCTAAGCAAAAGAGTAGTACTGAACTGTTAAACCTAAAAATTCAAAGGGACTTGTCTTGAGGGTGGTTTGTTTTGGCTTTATCTGGGATGGTTCTGCTGGAAAATGGTAAGTTAAGCAGGTTAGCTAATTAAAATGTGGTTGGAACTGTGTTATTCCAGGTTTTGTAAAGCTAATGGAACTAGAGCTGCACATAAAACTAATGCCTAGTAACTTTTACTGTCTGCATGGATTCTTCAATAATAGAAAACTTCCTCTGACAGTACTTATCCTGTAGTTACAGTAATGTTGTGGGAAGCTTTTCATATTCAGTGAGTGAAAGGGATGATTTGGGCATACGGCATGTAACGAATATTTTCTATATGAAGTGTGGGGGAAGATCAGATTTAATACAATTTTCTTCTACAGCTAGCTTTAAAAAAAAAAAAACCAAACCACAGCAACAGCAAACAACAAAAAACCCACAAAAACCAACCAAACAAAAAAAAACAACACCACTTTTTCTTTCTGGGCAAGTCCCTTCTGTTCATGTACCAGTGAGTAATTTATGCTGGTTATACTTAAAAACAAACCCTGACTTCAGAATCTCCCCATTGTATGAGAGTGTAAACGTATATATTTTTAGTCATTCAAATTAGCCATTCTTGCAAAACAAATAGCATCCTGTGATCTTACTATTGAACTAAAAAAAGATTCTGCAGCTGCTGTTGTCTTAGTGTAATCCCTGTACATTTGTCATAAGAAAGAACAATCAACATTATACAAGATCCAGAAAGAGGAAGGAAACAAAGGGACTCTTTCTGTTTTCAGTAAGAACTGCTGGAACCTCATTGGAAATTCTGTTAGCTATGTGGTAACAGACAACTTTTGATGTCTTTGAACATATCCTGCCATTGTCCAAAGAGAATGTGGTCTCATGGCCCTATTAATTTCTGAAATTAGAGCAGAAATGTAGCTCTTCGGAAAACCAATATCCTATCCAGGATTTTTGGAGTAATATTATGGTGTTACTTGGACAAATTGAAGAAGCTTAAATATTGTGATTTAGTTCCTTTTCTGTGCATTAATGGTTTGCCATAGAAATGTCATCTAGAAGTAGTATTTCGTGTTTAATGCAACCTCTGCTTGATTGCAGGTTGTGGAGACAGGCATTGGGTCACCTAGCAGACTCACAAGGGCAGTAGGGAGGAAGGCATATTGCACCATTGTTTGCTGGCATGATGCTTCATATCTGTTTTAAACTTTTGATGTGAGCATCTCCAGTTTTTGTATTTGAAAAAATATGTCTCTTAGAGATTAAGATTAAACAACAAGGTCAAACTTTAGGTGATGACTGAAATGTTAAACTTTAATTTCACCCTTTGCATAGATTAATCCTAGGTTTTGATTATTTAAAAGGTGATTATGTTTCATGTTTCTGGGTAGGCTCAATAACTGGGATGATACTACATGTAACAGGAGGCTCAACTAGATTCTGTGAGATATGAGGCAACTTCTTTGCATTCTGGGTTAGGAAATAACACAGAGAAATTGCAGCAATGTCTTGTTGCTTCCTCCTTTCTGTAAGTGGAGTCTTCACTGTTGCTTGCCAACTGACTGTAATCCAAAAGAGGAAAAAGTACAGGATGAGAGGAAAATCCATGTGAACTAATCATATACATGTTCTTGGTAGGAAAATATGGTCATATTAAACCACACTAAGCCAATTTTTGTTTCAGCTGCACACACAGCATTTTCCACTCACTAGTATGAATACTTTGTCTATGTGTGCTCATAAAAAGGGCTCTTATAGTCCATACAGGAAGCTCAGAGTTTAAAACTGCTTTGGGACAGAGAAACACCAGAGGAAATAGTGAGTTCAGCCCCCATTCCACAGGGTCTTGTTAGCACACTGGGTTTTGTGGGGCTTAATGGTAAAGCTCCTAATTTCAGTGCTGTTTCAAACCAAACTAAGTGTTTCACAAGTGAGTAAAAGCTCTCCAGGTTCTTCTGGTAAAGTTTCACATTTCATTGAGGCTTCAGCAGGAATGTTCTTCGTGCTTTACTCAGAACTGTAACTCTCTCTCAAACTGTACAGGCTTTGCTGAAGTTGCTTTCAATACAGCTCATGGATGTTGAGACTAGTGCTGACAACTCGCAAGTAAAAATTCAAGTTAAACTCATTCAACTTCTGTGCTGAAGCCTTAAAGCCCCTCCTCCTTATTTCCCCCCCTCTGGTTTGTACCCCTCTCTAAGCCAGCGAGAGGAAGTGGGGTAAGATAACTTTGGTGCCCTGTAGCAGCAAAGGACTGTTGCGCCTTCTCCTTGTTCACAGTTCATTTCATTTACACTTAACAGGAATTAAAAGAAAGGTTGCACCTTCTTACAACTCCCAAGTCTCTGCCTTCCTTTGTGTTGAAGAGAAAATGCTGTAGCTAATGAAACAGAGATAAAGATTATTTTCTTTAAAATATGCCCAGGACCATCATGGAGTTTTAAGGATCTCCTGTAATTCCTCTAGCATTCTTTTTTCTTTATGTGGGTATTTTGGTGTCTGTGGGTGGGGGTTGTCAAAAGACATAGGATTAATATACATAGGGTCTTTTCCTTGGAGCTTGACTAGAACACAAGGTAATAATTAATCTCTTTCTTTAATTCCATTTTCTCCCTCCCTCCTAGTTCTGCTTGTCAAAAGCTGATAAAGAACAATATGAAAAAGAAGAGAGACCAGAATCCCAGCAGGAGATTTTGAGAAGAGCTGCTAAAGACTTGCCTATCTATACGACAACAGCATCGAGAGGTGAGATATAAAGATAATTCTGTGCTCCTGAAGCTGCTAGTTTAATTCAGTGAAATTAATTTGATGTCACTGAATGAACAATCTGTTAAGCCCATATTGCTAAGGCCATGAACTTGTTTTGTTATTTGTTTGGGCTGGTTTTTCTTCCCCCAAGAGAAACTGGAGTCCTTTGTCTGGGGATCTCAACATGCAGCCAATATTTGGAATAAAAAAAAAAAATCCTCTTCTAGCAAGCAGATAACATTTATCTCTAATTGTGGCTATTAAAAATAAACACAGAAAAGAAATATAGCTAATACAGCTAGAAATAGAGAAAATTAAACTTCTTACTCAATTTTATAGTCATTTATATCCCACTTTTAAACTTCTTTTTTCTGAGCTGCATCAGTTCAGCAGGAGGAGAAACATCACACTTAAGGCTAGAATTTAAGAACAAATAAATCTTGTTTCATTCCCATCTGTAATTCAGTACAAAGCTAGTTATGGGCTATTTCTGTATTTGCCTTTAATACGTATAGGCATTTTTATTCCAACTTATATATGAATGATCTGTGAAACTGCTCTTATGCATATGTATATTCTTAAAATCTAGCATTTATATGTATATATGTATCTGTTTCTCCTTCTTGAAACTAGCAACCTAGTAGAGTTTTCCAAAAACATAAACCACTCGGAATAACTGTTACCAAAGTTTACTGTGACATTCCAAAGTCTAAGGACACCTGGCTTTTTTAAATACAAGCATCCCTTTAAGGGAGTCCCAGTCTTAAGTTCCTGGAGTGGTCTGGGTAGCTCTTGCCAGCTCTTAGCAGTCCTGCTTAGCTGTAGGTGTTGACTTTCCTCTTCCTTTCAAACTGCCTCTGCTGGTGTCTTATTTCCATTGAGAAGAGCCTGGCTTGTTTAAAAATATCCAGGAAAGATGAGGAAGGGCTGATTTACTGAACGCTCTGCTAGATCACTATTTGCTGAAGAGGATAAAGAAAGGTAATGCAGAAAGTTGGCTTGCTGGAAGAATGTAGTTTCACAATGGGATGCCTGAGTACCCTGTCTGGAGGTGACAGAAAGCAAGTGATAGGGGATCAGTACAAGAGGATGAAGGATGGGAAGACTCTGGAGCCAAACTGTAAATGGAAATGGACTCTGTACAGTAGTAATAGGTGAAAGTGTTTTAAATACTTTCATATGTTACATTTCTTAAAAAAATAAAATATACATATCATATGAGAGTAGGCACATGAAGGTCTGTGAGAACAGGTGTGGCAGGGGAGGGCAGGAAGCTCTTTAAGATTCAGTTCATGCTAAGGGGGAAAACCTTTGTAAAATTAAATGAGTTCTAATCACTTGACCCTTGCCACTTGAATGCAGCCATCAGATACTGTGATCGATGCCAGCTAATCAAACCTGACCGCTGCCACCACTGTTCTGCATGTGACATGTAAGTTACTGAATCTGAAATGATGGGTGTTCTCTCTCCTGCAATCATCACTTCAGTGTGTTCATGTCTTCAGTGCGTCAGCCCTTGCATAACAGCAGCTTTTACTATTTGTTCCTCTCTCAGACCCACAGTACTTGGATTTCACAAAAGAGCAAAGTTCTTCCTGTTGGTGCGGTATTACTATTGCAGCTCCATTGTCCAAAGTGGTAGAACTTTTTAGGAGACCTGCTTGTAGCTTTGTAAAACAGTGCTTATATTAAAATAGAAATAAATAAATAAATTAGAAAATCAGCAACTGAAAGTAAAGAAAGACAGGTCTGAGATACCAGCACCAGCAAATGCTTATTATAGAACTTCTTTATTGTATCTTGCTTCTGCAGCCTTGAAACAGATGTGTGCTACTAATAATGCTAAAAGTCCTTATCTCAAAGACTGACAGTGGAATTGCATGCCTTAACCGTTTCGAAGACATTGCTGCTATTCCCTAGCTTCATTCTGAATCATCAGAGAAGTCTGCAAGGCCACTGAAGACTGAGTCTATGAGTGAGACTTCAGTAGGCTGGGCTTGAGGAAATCTAGTTAACTGAAGAACCTGATACACATCTTTTGGCTAAAATCAAATTTATTAGCGAATACAGTGAATGTCTGTGTGTCTGAAATGTCTTGTATCTGTCCTTATACTAAAACTGGATGAAAATGGCATGTGGACTATTCAAATTACCCACTGTGCTGCTCTTTTCCTCAATTAGCTTTAAAAACCAAACAAGCAAGCAAGCAGCAAACAAAAAAAGGTAGCAAAAATAGCCCCAAGGTAGACTTAGTGAAGTGAATGCCAGGCTAACATACCTTATCCACACAACTCTGAATGGTCCTTTGGATTTGTTTTCTCTCAATGTGCACATAAAACTAGTATGGCTTAATGAACTATTACATAGTGTTGCTCATTAATGGTCCCCATGTTAATTTAAGAGACTCTCTTCATAACTCTTCTGAATCTCATTTGGTCATTTTGCGTGAAAGGATGGCTGCTATAATACAGAGATTTGGCATGATTGAGAAGGACTTGAAAAAGATACAGTGGGGCAAAATAGTTTAAAAAACAAAACAAACAAACAAAAAAAAACCCCCCAAAAAAACCCCAACCTCCAAACCTGTACAAGCTAAAAGTATGTGTTTTAGGAAGAAAATGTATTTTTTGCTTTAACTTACTGGAAATTATCTCTTTCAGATGTGTACTAAAAATGGACCACCACTGTCCATGGTAAGTTTATAGAAACAAAAAAAAAGATCAGTATAATAATGATGACTTAGATCCTACCTGATTAATTAGACACTGCTTCAAAAATGCAACTTTGAAGTAAAACTTGATTTTCACAGAACTCCTGGTGTCTTTAATATGTGAAAATCTTGTTCCTAATGTGTGTTGCAACGTAGAGTTGTAGGCCCAGTACCCCAAATCATGCAGCTTCTCCTTATATAGAGAAACTCTGGCGTTAACAAGACCTATGAGAAATGGCATTTCTTTTGTTTAGTTTGTACTGTTAACCAGGAGAGGAGATACCCGCTACATTGTGAAAATCAGTTCTTGGTTCTAGATGGTACATATGACCCACTCAGACAGTTACTCTTCTGCGGTTTGTATTCACTGGTAGTCAGTAAAAATATTATCTGCTGACACTATAAAAATACTGCTATCGGTAGTTGACTTGAAGGTGGTTTTGTAACCAGAGCAACATCCACTGAAATTGATGGAGAGGCTCGTACTATCTTCTGTGATGACTGCAGTTAGTTCATAGTGTGTGACGCTTCTTATACAGACTGTATGTATCATACGCTTTGCCAGCTCATGTCCTGTCCTGTAGAACTTCATGGGGGACAAAATTATTTGAGGGGCCCAGATCATTTGGCCTGAGGAAAGAGACTTCATTCAAAATGATGGCTTAAAATGCTTCTGAAACACTAGTGCCAGACTGTTTTGGACATACCACTGACATCGTACATGTTATGCTCTGCAAAAGCTGAATGTATTACTTTTTATTTTATTTTATTTTTTGTATATCATAGTAACCTCTTTCTCTTTCCCCTCCTTCTAGGGTGAATAATTGTGTGGGATTTTCTAACTACAAATTCTTCCTCCTGTTTTTAATGTATTCCTTACTGTACTGTCTGTTTGTTGCTGCTACAGTCTTGCAGTACTTCATAAAGTTTTGGACAGTAAGTTCTAAGTTTTTTTGTTGTTGTTCATTTGTTTAATCCTGCATGTGTTATTGGAGGCTGCATCAGCATGTTGTCACTCACTGTTTACTCTGTTCCATAGTTCATTACCATTAACAGCATCAATCGAAGTGGCTGAAGCAGGAGAACCTTCCGAATATTAATGAATTAAATGTATTACACTGCCCATGATGAGTAATTGGGGGAAGAAGTTCTGATGAGGACACTGTGCAATTTCTCTGCTCCATCAAAACCAAGTGGCACAGCTCAGGTTTTTGAGACTATTGGATATAGATACATAGTTATAGAAAGAACGGGCTGTATCAATTATGTGTGTGTGTGTGTGTGTATATACACACACACACATATATATATATATAAAAATACTGATAAATGTGAAATATAAGTAACAATTTTGTATCTTCCTAGATTTGTCTATGGATGCTACCAGATAAGGCAGATTAATTTCTTGGGAACTGACCGAGCTCTGATTTGGAGTCCCTGCATAGGCGTGTCTGAACTTCATACTAGTGGCTTTTATTGATCTGATATGGGTAGAATGCTAAGATATGTACAGTGTTAATGATATACATCCTCCTTGCAACTGTTATCAGTTGTCAAATGATTGATACACATACATGCGTCTTAGTAGATTTAATAACATTTATGTGAAGGGTAACCGTCCTTGTACATAGTGTTATATTCCTCTTATAAGTTTTGTTCCAGTCACATTCCAGGCTAAACAGAGTGTCTTCTGGTGTTGTTCCCTTTCACCTCCAAAACCTTGTACTGTGCCTTCCTGTCTCTAGGCAGAAGAGCTAGTGTCAGAATTCCCTTAATCAGTTTCCATTAACTAGCATGGGAAAAATCACTGTAAGTGGAAGGCTCTCCATCGCTTTATAAGTAAATAACAGCAGATATTTCTTAGATGCTAGTTGCTGTCAGAGTAACTGGGAAAAGCAATCATCACCTGTAGCTGCAGAAATAATGTTTATTGGAGCAAAAAGATGTTGCCGTGTCAGGCTAAGAGAAGCTTGATCATGTATTCAGAATAGCTGTATGTTGAGACAGTTGGCACTAGACAGGTAAGATAAGTGGTGCAAAAAGTATGTTTCTTTGTGTTCATCTAGGCCTATAGGTCTGATCTGCCAAAGTACTATGTTTCTCTTAGTCTGTCAGTTCTGTATAGCAGCCTGTCACTGGAGAGCAAGAAACTATGTGGGAATTGAGCTGTCAGTATTGTGTGAGATGAAAGCCATAAATATATTTATCAGTCATAGCTGTGGCTTGACAGGTATTTCAAATGAAATGGTCTGATTCTGCTGTTCAGTCTTGCTTGACTGTAAATAGTTAAATTTTTAATTTGTGAATGTGCCACTCCCAAACATCTGCCTGGCTGCTTTCCAGTGCTTTGTATGCAATTTCTAATGAAACTGTAGATGCGCTCTTACATATTTACCAGTCAGTGCTTGAGAAAAAAAAATTAATTTGCTTTGTCACCTCACTTCATAAGTGTTAGTGCGATAAAAGTCCACAGGACATCTGACCACAATGTACATTTAATACCAGCATTTGCAGCAAGGCTCTTCCAAAGCCCATTGGACACAATATTGAAGTGGACCCTTGAGCAGAGGAAGTAAACTTAAGAGAGTTTGGGGGTTTGTTTGTTTGGTTTTTTTTAATTAGTTGTTAAAAATGCCTCCTGCAAGAATGGGCTACTTCTGAAATGTGACAATAGACAATGTAGTTGTGTGCACTTGTTGCTTTCGGTTCCGGTTACTTCCAAGACAGAATCTGGTGATGCCACGATCTTATCATTAGAGTAGGTCTCTGAGTCACTTTACTCATATTAAATCATTCATTCCACAAAGCTAATATTCCTCTGATCTTACAATAGCTTGATTTTAAAGTACACTTCCAGAAAGAGGTGGCAGCACCATAATCACGTTGGCTTGCAAGATTTAGCATGTCTCTAGTATGTAAGCTTTTAGGCAAGTGCTGTTCACTGCAAAACAGAGTCCTGGAAGCTTCTCTCTACAGCTGTATCCAGATCAGAGCAGGGTACTGCTGACACGTGCTGTCTGTAGACTGCTTCAGTATATTGCTAATGCTCAGCTTTGTGTGCTACAGCATCAGACAGATTGCCGTTTTGACATTTTCTGTTGAGGCTCTCTAGGTATTGTTTTTTCCCCCCAAAGCTTGACTATTAGAAATGTTATAGTATACCTTCAGAAGGTAGTTTTTCTTTTTTGCTTCATCATGGATGTTTTTCAGAGAAAGTGTGCAATAAGCTGCTGCATATGTCCAGTGTTAGGATGGAAGATGAACTGCTTCTTGGGGAGTGTAGCCTTGGTTGCTTCAAAAGTTGTAGTAATGAGGTTGTGAAGGTGTATGTGCTAACTACACAAATTTTAGCAATCCATTGTTTTGCACTGTTCACAATACTTGCATAGAGACACAACACACATATGCAGATACTTGCAAACATTGTGAGAAATGCACACCTACCAAACTCTTCTGTTGAAGAAAGCCTTTGTGTTTCCTGCTTGCCACGTGCAAGACTTCTACATAGCATATTTCATGCTCTATGCAGAAGTGCTGAAGAAGGATCTTGGTACTGTTCATAACACTGGTGGAACACCCATACTGGCTGTAAACGTTTACCACAGGCTTACACACTGATGCAGATGTTAAAATCTGTTTTGTAGATCAAGGGAATGTGAATGACTCCTTTTTTTTATACTCGTAACCATTTTTTCTATACTCATGAAATTTTTATTTCTACCTAGGAAGTTGTTAAAGATAAGCAGATAAAACCTCAGTTTAACCAAATGTATTTGACACAAACATCAGCACTGGCTGAACGCCCAGTCCTTGATGTCTTGTTTACAAACTGCATGGTGGTACTTCGCAGTGTATATTCATATCTAACCTCATTCTCGCTGCACTCCCTCCCCCTTGAAACTTGTGTATTTTCCAGCTGTTTTCGATGTCTTTCATTGTCCTCCAAATTATTTTGGCAATCCTGAGTATAGCTAATACATGGGTGTAATATGGCTTCTGGGTAGGTGGCACACACTTCTGCAAAACTTTGGTTGTATTAACAAAAACAAAAAACAAAACAAAAAAGAGCAATTCCAGATCCTTAGTTAGATTTCATTCCTTTTGCATAGACACATAAGGACATATACCAGATCTTCTGAGTTTTTTCTAGCTTTAAGCTAGACCTAGCTACTGAAAGATGAGTAACGAGTCAATCTCTGACAGCACTTTTTTTGTTGTGGGTTTTGTTTGGGGTTTTTTGTGACCTGATAGTTGCTCATATGACTCTATGCTTGTGAAGGAGTTTGTAGGGGACTCTTCACAATAGTGACTGGCTTCAGTCTATTATGTGTGCTAAGTAGCCCAAATTTTATTGTGCAAATTGCTTCCCTTTGTAAGCTCTGCAGCTGTCTCACTTCCAAGTCTCTGCTTCTGTGCTGCTGCTGAGCATAATGATTTTAAATAACTAATGTCTGAAGTTTCACACTCTTTTCACATGCTGTGGCATGTGGACTGCTGCTAGAACACAACTGTGAATAAGCCTGTTATATGCACTCAAAGCCTGCATGCTTCTCTCCAGGAAGGAATTGGCCTTTTTTTGAAAGATGCTTCAGTTCTGCAACTGTCATTCAAGAACTTAACAACCAGTGGCTGAAACTGGGTAGTCAGAAGAGGTAAATGCTCCCTGGGGATCATGCAAATTAATCGTGCATCATTCAAAAGATCCTTCTCCAAGTTACAGAGCTACTGTTTTTGGAAGATGGAACATAAAAATGGAAATTAACATATTTTTCTGGCCCACAGAAAACACAAAGACTAAGCTGCTACTGCTACTGCTCTTTGATCTTCAAAATCAACTGGCCTGAGAATTCTTTATGGGGAACTATTTTGTTTAAATATGCAATTCCAAAAGAGTCTTAGAAGTAGAAGTTACAAAAATTAATTAGGAAATGGGAACACTGCATTGTGCTCTGAGGTAGGAAAAGTCATCATAGCTTTAACATGAAGCTTAGGCATAAGCAGCAATTGGAGTATGTATTTTGCTAGCCTTGATTTCAAAGGATCACAAAACACAACATATCCGTACAGCAGGGGGAAGAGGGAGTGTTGCACAAATTGTCTAAGCAAAACTGCATTAAAAAAAAAAAGGCAGTAAATAAGGAAACTGAACTGATGGCAGTTCAGAGAGCTGGACTCTGCTATCATTTGCTTACTGTAGCATGATCTGATGGTAGCCAGCATTTTGGAAAATGGTGTGTATATCTGCGTGACTCTAAGGTAAATGCTTGGGCTCTCCCTAGGCTTTCTGCACAGATTAATGTAACTTAAAAGCCATACATCTTGCCTACAACAGATTCACTAAGTGCTAGCATCTTAGCTAAGACTGCTAATACCACTGTTTAGGTATAAAGTTTGGAATTTAGAAACTAATTTAAACTAAGCTTTCCTGTTTCTGGTTTTATTTTCTTGACTACTGGTTCAATTTCAGATGTTATGCTAAAGATACATCCCAGAAACATATCTCAATATTGAAGGACACTGGGAAGAAGAAAAACTGTACTGATGTATTATGAGCTCTTTTTTTTTTTGAACAAAGAAAATTGTGCAAAGAATGGCAATTTTTTTTTTTATGGTTTTGACTGAAACTACATCTAATGGTAGTAAATATGTCCCAAAGTCAGAAAGATTTTTGTAATTTATAAACCATTGCATCATACCTCTGGAGTATACTGAGCTTTTCAGACCTTTATGAATGGTTTCATCATACAGAATATTTACATAAACCTTACTTGTGATCAAAACAACTAGCAAAGAATGCACCTGGTGTAGTCATGCTGTTCAAGCTGAGGAACCACTTGAAAGTGATCCAGCTACAATCTGAATAGCAATACTTCCATGCTTCAGTAGAAAATTTTGTGCCTTGGAAGTTAGTAGTGTGCTTTTACGTACTCTCTCCTCCATTCTCTTGGAGAATGGGGGCTAAGGCTGCTGATGGGCGTTGGAACTCGGCATGTCGGAGAGCACGTGTGCACACCGACCATTTTGTTCTTAACAAAGCCTGTGCTGTTTTCAAACGCTTCGTCTTAACATAATACTAGTGTTTAATAAATTGTCTTTGTTTGCGCAAAGCTTTGCCACAGGAAAGCTGCAGAGAATTGTCCAAAGGTAAAATCCAATATTGCTGTAATTATTTAAATACTGCTCCTACTATAATTTTTCTCATCCAGTCATTCACGGTGGCTATTTACACCATCACAGAAGGAAGGAGACTTGTAATCTGTTTCCTATGAATATAGGCAGTGTACAGGGATATAGATATGCCTGTGTGCACTTGATCTTAATTGCAATGTGTTTTAGTCTAAAAAAATAAGCGTTAGATAAGTGGGTATACTGAATGAGCTAATGGAAAAAGTAATGGCAATAATGCTAACTAAACAGCTGAATAAAAATAGCCTCTCTGCTTTCATAGTGCTGTTAAAGGTCAACTACTTAAAAGTACTCTGATTTTAAGGATATAGAACTGGAATAGTATTGTTACAAATCCCATTGGCCTCTTGAAAGTGCAAGCCTAAAAATAGTTGGGGGTGGAATTGACTATCTGGTATGGGTGGGAGGTTATTTTTTATATGGTGGTTGTACTGAAATTGTTGCTTTTCATGTAGATCTTCTCGTGAATCACTTCTGCCTAGTCAGACATGGCAGATTTCTTTTGCTAGGTATATGCTGGTTGTTGTCTAAACCTTAGAGATCATCAAAAATTGAAGATCTGTCTCGGGTCTTGTCTAGGATTGTTCGTTTTACGTTCCTTACACCAGTTCAGAAGTAGGTTTGGTATTATTACCTTGCCAGGAAAGGGTTTGGATGTTTTTCTTCCATTCAAATAAAGTGATTTTGGACATGTTTTCCCTGTGTCTCTTTGCCTGTGGCTGCACAGTTAACATTTTTTAGTATAGGAAATTTTTTTCCTTGCCCCTTAATGTGCATTTAAAAACTAACAGATGAACGTATGCACTCATGCTACTAAACTCAGGTGGAAGGCGTACCCATCAGCTTTAAACGTTGTTGTATATCAGTTTAACATGATGTGAAAGGAAAGCTGGGCTTGTGCTTTTTTTTCTTTGTGAAAAGTGAGGTGAAAGACCTATAGCAGAATGGGTATGACAGAAAATGTTTAGTGACAATACTGCATTAGTTGCTAAAAAGTGTTAACGTATTAATCTCTTTCTCTCTTTCTCCCCAGAATGAATTGCCACATACCCATGCAAAATTCCACGTACTATTCCTTTTCTTTGTGGCAGCCATGTTCTTCATCAGCATACTGTCACTCTTCAGCTACCACTGCTGGCTAGTTGGCAAAAACAGATCAACCATAGGTCAGTTAATTGGAATACGGAACTGTTCCTTATTGAGAAAACCAACAAGTTGATGAGAATGTGAGGCCTACAGGATATGCCATCACATATAAACAGAATTTTTAAATATTGTGCAATAAGAAGCATATTTGGTGAAAGTAATTGAAGGTGAAACATAGGGGGAAATGGAGCATGTGTAGGGTTCCTCTGCTGGAGCCAAGCGTTCAGATTCATGATGAATGTTAATTTATTTTGTTTGTATTTTTGAGATCTCTGAGGCACTGTACACTTATGTTGTGCTTTATATAGTGTTAAGTATGTAACAATTTCTACTTGCCAGTAACCCTGTTGTTCTAATACTTTGAGTAGGTGGGTGGCCCCAACCAAGATGAAGGCTCTACTGTATGTGAACATGCTACATTTTGAACTAGATCTAAAAGAGTATTCTTAAATCCTGTGATATAAAATGGACCTCACTATTAGGAAGTGGCTTGTAAAAGCAGTGCGATAAAAATGGAAACACTGATGCACGTTTCCTAAATAATAAAAGAGATTCACATAATTTCTATGCCTGAATGTTTTAAATGGCATTGACCAGCACAAGCAAGTTACGTGCATTAGTTAAAATATCTGAAGTTCTTGCTAAAGCATTTTTGAAAGTGTGTTTTGCGGGGTTGGGGGGTGGGGACTGGTGGGTATTTCCACAACTGTGCAAGTCAAAATCTTATACCTTTTAATGGAATTAAATTTCTGTCCTCAAAAATAAGTGGGTTGATTAAAAGTGAAATAATTTTCAGCTTGTTAGAATTTTTTGATGGAGGAAAAGGATTTTTTTTGATTGCTTGATGGTAGCATTGTTTGAGTCCTCTTTCTTTTGACATACCTACAGCTAAGGAATATTCACAGTTTCTTTTTTAGCTTTGAAGAACATTTCAGCATGTTCCTTGCCCAGAAGTCAGTGGTCATAATTGGCCACACAGTACTTTATTTATTTTCTGGATCATGATTGTAAAAAGACAAGCTCTTGGTATGGGGAGAGCAATGAGTCCTCTCGGTTCTTGGCTGAGGGTGTAACTGGACTGACTAGGAAATGGTGGCGGTTTGCTACAGTTCGTGGTGCGTCTGTTTCAGATGTAATAGATATCATCTTTCTCTGATACCACAGGACACTCTTAATTCAACTTCAGACCTTGGCAGAAGTGGAAGAAACTATACTGTATGGGTTTAGGTCCAGTAGTGCTTATGGTAAATTGCTTCTAGAAGAGGAAGCCTTCTGCTCAAAAGAGGCTTCACAGGCCAAAGAGAGAGCTAGCCATCAATGAATAAGGGTTCTGGTGTCTTTGCCGTGCTGATGGTACTTAGGTCTGTCTCAGACCTTAAATGTTACATGTAAAGAGAGAAAGATGACTGTTCTGATCACGTGACTTTCTTCCCTTTTGTTTCTATTTTTGTCATTAACACTGTGGTTGGTTTTTTTTATGCTCTCTGATTACTTGAGATGACTTTTTTCCCCCCCAATACACATCAAGGTCGTTTTAGCTTGCCCGACACTGTTTTCACAATAGAGAAGTTTGAGTCTGTTTATTTGTCTTCCCTGACTCCTTATCACTTTAGAGATAGTGCATGTTTTTCTTTTACAGAAACATTCCGTGCACCCACATTTCGAAATGGCCCTGATAAAAATGGCTTTTCTCTTGGATGCAGCAAAAATCTGAGGGAGGTTTTCGGAGATGAAAAGAAGTATTGGCTACTCCCTATCTTTACCAGGTATTCAGTCTGAATGGGAATGAACTGGGGGATAAATTGATTCCATGACTTTCACCTTGCTTCCCCTTCTCCTAAAAAAAATAAAGCACAACTGAAAAGCCAACTCGTAAGTCCTGCATGATGAACATTGGTGTAGGGAAAATGTGCAGGAGAAAACTGAGCGAATTCTGCACAGGGTTTTCATTCAAAGAGAAGGGCCTCATTGATAAGGGCCTTCTAAATATGGAAGTTTGGAAAGCTTTGAGAAGTGTATTTCAAAAACTGTACATCTTTTGGTGGTAGTATTAGTGTCTGATTATAGAGCAGTAATCAGCAACTCAGAGGAGAACCAAACGCTTGAACTTCAGCAGCATTGAGACAACATCAGTTTAAAAACACCCCCTATTACCCCTGAAAACACTTGACAGCTTTCCTTTTACTGTAGATGACAGTTTAGGTATTGAAAGCTGCCTGAGAAAATGCGTGTAAATAAGCAGCAGTGCAAAAAAAAATTCTGATACAATGCAAAATACTGTTTTTAAAACTTCAGCTGAGCCAGTGTTAGGGAGTTGCAGACAAGCGTCAGAGAAGCTTGATGAAGCAAGACTGACCTGCTGCCCACTCCCACCACTCCTGAAAGTCAGCAGAACAAAGTAGGAGCTGTATTTCAACACTGCTTTTAGGGGGTCATGTATCAGTTAAAAATATTGGTGAACCCATTTGTGACGCTGAGGTCTGGTAGCAAACAGCAGAGGTAATAACGAGATCTTAAGTTGCCTCAGTTGTTTGCTCAACTACCATGACTTTTCATGTGATTAAAGACAGAAGCTATATTCTAGGTCGATCAGTCTGTTTTGCCACCACATTTTATCCTGATTAAACTTGCTTTAAAAGAAGGCTTAGCTAACCTCAAAATGATGGGTGGGGAGGGGAAAGCATGGCCACCAAAATATTATTTATGCTTCTGGGGTTGTAAATACCAGATAGTCTGGCTACATGTGCACGGTGGTTTGGGGCAAGACCCAGGCTACAGTCTACAGAGACACAGGGATGTTTCTGCAAGACATAGGCTAGTGATGTGCTCAGCAATCCATACTGAGTGATATGGTGGGAATCATTTGAGCTCCAAGATTTAATTAACTAATCATCTGGCTTAGTGGTAGAACTGCCTTGCTCAAGTCTGGAGTTCAACGCTGCACTCAAGTAATTGATTCGAGCCTGCAGCATTTGCCTTTTGCATGGGTACTTTTCAGTTCATTTAAGTCAACTACAAATAGTGATTTGAATATTTGTTTCTGGTTTAGTTTGGGCGACGGATGTAACTTTCCGACTCGTTTGGTGATTATGGATCCAGAGCAACTTACTGTCTCAAGCCAAAGTGAACCTGCCAAAAGGTAACTATAGCATTTAAGTTAGTGATTTTGTACTGTTCTGTACCTCATCTGGAGAAAAAATTGTTTCAAAATTACTTAGTTTTTTATACTTCCTGTCATCTTCAAAGTGAGTTTGTAAGTCTTCAGAGAAGGACAGAATGGATCAAGACTAAAAAATGGTGCTGCTTCATGCAGAAATTGTTTCTTGGTTTTGACCTGTAACAGAGGATATGGCTCTGAGGAAACAGTAATGCAGAAAGTAAGAGAGCTTACTGGCTCTTAACAACAATCAGCAAAGTTCCAGGGAAGACTGAATAATGGCCCATGGAAAAAAAAGTTCAAGATCTTTTTTGGAATGAGAGAAAGGCAAGGTAAGGTATTACTTGTACTTTACCTCCTCCGGCATGCTTAAACAAGGGATGCTGAGACACAGTTTGCGAGAGAGTTAGATCATTGTGGCTAGTGCTGGTTTTTAGCACTGGCGTGTTTTTAGCTCATTACATTTTATCCCTCCAAATTTGCATGGTTTGTATCTTCAGTGTACTTTCAGGAAGCCTGCTTTAGATTCAAAGACACAGGAGTATGTGAAACTTCTGGGGGTGTTTACATTTGTCATTTTAGAAGTGTTCTGTATAGTTTGGTGAATTTGTAGCTGAAGATTGTTGTCAACAGCAGTCACCTGAGTTACCAGGCATTAGGGAGGTTCAAAGGCAATACTGAGAAGTTGCTTCCAGTGCAGCATAACCAGTGGAATTTAGACAAGAGCAGGACCTTTGTGCAAACAGCAGAGTATCCTTTTGCATTAAGAAGATTTTCAGCAGAAAGCCCTAGCATTTACTGATGGAATAAGATGGCATTAGGTTGTTCTTCCAGACAGTACTGGTTAAGTTTTCTTTTTAACAGTGTGGCAGTAGCCTTGTTGTCAGTATGCCATTTCTTGTCTATCAATCTGTGCTTTTTTTCCATTAGAACTGTGAGTGGCTTATGTCAGGTAAGGGTTTAGAGTGATGACAGGAACAAGCCTATAGGAGAACGGAGTTGGGGGCTGGGGGCCATTTTTAGTTGGCAGTGTAGGTGGTTTTGTTTGCTTTGCTCTTAAGTAACTTCACTACTCTACAAATGTCTGAAATAAGTAGCTACTGCTATTACAGAATTCCTGTTGACTTTGCTTACTTTTCAGCTCTGGAGGCAGTCAGTCCTTTCCTACTCGACCACTCAGTGAATCACAAAATCGATTGCTAGCCAGTGACAGTCAGTGGGTGGAAAGTGGCCCTGAAGAGGAAAATGTTAAATCAGGTAGCCTGCACCGTAACACTTCTGTTGATTCTATGGTTTTCTTTGTGGTGGGTTTTTCCATTTTCTTTTAGGCCTAAAAAGTCCTTAGGAATTGGTTGGAGTTAAGTAGAAGAAAATTTGTTCCATAGAATCAAGACAGCATGTTTAGAAGTTAAGGCTAACTTGTCTCATGCTCTGCTCCAAAATGAGTTACTACACTAAGGTAATGGATAGATAATTCTCACTTTCGTGCTTCCTGTTCTGAGATTTTGGATCTTTTTACATTTGATTAGGGGGAGGAAAATACTTTTCTAAAACAGGCACAACACAATAAATGTGCTTTCTGGTTTGAAGTCTTTGCTATTTGTTGTGCAAATCTGCAAAAACACATAATTGAGATTCTCTCACATTTTAGGTGCAAAAAAGCATATTATAGTTTCATTGGAAAGCTGATCTCAGCTTATTACTAACCAACCATCTCAATGAGAAACAGGTAAGACCAACATAATTGATTGCCATTTCTGTATATGTATGAGTAAACTAAAATAGACATCCTGAAGTCAAAAGTCACTAGTCATGGAATGCAGAGGAGTCCTCTGATGTTGGATGAGTAATAGAAAAGTCTAAATAAAACTTAGAATGGCTGTCCAGAAGACAAGAATGGGAGTAAAGCTGTAGTGCATGAAACATGGGCTGGCTAGATCTGAGATGAGTCAGACTAATCCTGTAATTTAGATTGAAGTGGGTAGTGCTGGATTTGTCACCTGACCAGGGAGAAGAATCTAATCTGCTAAATAGGCGATTTCAAGATGAAGTGCTGTCTTGAGGAAGTGCTGTTCTTAAGGAACAACTCCTTAACTGTCTTTTTCTTAATCGTATATTGGTGGGCTGTGCTCTGCTCTTATACTTTAGCTGTGTGCATACAAGGAAGGAAGGTCAATAGGTAAATACAGGTGTCTGCATACGGACTGCTTAGTCACACTTGGGATTGACAGTGATCTTTTATGTAAGAGTTCTGCATGCACTTTGCATTTAGGAAATACAGTGAGTGCTGCTGCATATGTGAAAACTTCCCTTGGTCTATTTCCAGTGACTACATTAAACTTCTTTTATATTGACTTCGTACTGTGGTAAGCTTATAAGCTCCCATTAAATTTTTCTCTCTGGAAGAGAAACAAATCTTATTTGGACAACTAGCAACTGTAGATGCTGAGGGCTGACTCATTCACCCCTTCTGCCTTCCCACCACCACCACCCCAAAAAAAAAGGGGAGACAGAACTTGCGAGGAATTCCCATTTTCTTTGGAAAGAAAACACGATATTTGAGGTTTGTGACCTCAGTAATTTTAGGATCATTTTTTTTTTTCTTTCTTTCTTTTTTAAATAAGGCTTCTGACCTAGAATCATTGTTTTGGTGGGGTTTAGCAGGGGTGGTTTGTTTTCAAGAAAAAAATCTGTCTAAAAGGTCTTTGCAGGGGATGGTATGGTGCTTGGACTGATGTTGGTCAGACTGCTCAATGTAAACTCATACAAAATCAAAATTAGACTAGTTAGTGGTACTTCTGAAAAACCTACTCAACCATGAGGACCCACCAAAGATGAGTTTTCCCTTTGCAAATTTTCTTAACAATTCATAAAAATGTGCAAATGAATGTCCCAAGCAAGGGACTCCTTTCAGCCTGTAGCTATATAAAAACTAATCTGATCTAAACAGGTTACTAACGCTTTTCTATTCTTCATAGAAAGGAATACATATTTTCTGAGACCAGTTCATCTGAGCAGCCTTTGATAGGGTATTATAGAAAGGTCTTAATCTTTCTTTCCACTGATTTAGAGAGGGACTGTAAGTGACTGGCTTAAGCTAGACAATTAACTGGTAATACTTTGGGATTAATTTTCTTTCTATCCTTCCTCTCTTCCTGAAGTCAGGCCAGATTTCATAAAGGAAGATTGTGTACTTTGTGTCACACCCGAACTGCTGTAGTTTTGAAAGTTGTATAAATAAATAGTGCATAATTGCACCCAACACAAAAGCATTTTGGTATGTGTTATCTCGAATAATGGTTAACTCAGTAGCACAATGTTTCAGATGTTTTGAGTTCAGTTGGTTTTGATCACAGCTTCTGTAGACCAAGGTGGTTAATTCCAGTCCCCCTGCAATTGTAAGCAACTGTGCAATAGCTCTGAGATCCAACATCTGTTCCATGCACTTTTGTATACCCTGTAACAGACTGATAGTTGTATTTTTCAATTTTATGCCTATAACATGCAGAAGAAGCAAAGTCATAGCTGATGAAAAAAATTCCCTGATTATTCTAGAAAAAAGAGTGATTTGCAAAAGGTGGCCAATCCCCCAGCTAGCAGTCCCCCAGCCTCACCTAGGCAAATACCATTTGTGTCTCTGTATGTATCAATTTAATTCAAAATGAACGAGCAATTCTTTCCAATCAGGGATCCAAGAGACTTTAGCCATAGGTCAGTGGTGATGGATTGACATTCTTAGTGCAGATAATCTTCTAAAACATAAGAGGTTTAAAACAAAAACAAAACAACGCCCCACACCTTCCAGAAGGCTAATTATGAGTTGAAGTTACCTTAACTGCTGTCCTGAATCAGGAGTCTGTAAATCATGTTACCTAGCTGCATTCTTGTCATGCACTATAATCTAGTTTTTCAAAGCTAATGGTATAATTCCACTAATTACCTTTTTTGTTTCACTAGGTTTCTGCAACATGTTTTGTGCTTGAATATTACTTAATTTTGTTTGGAAGAAGTTATCAGTAGAAAATGGAACATGAACATTTTAGGAAGAGACAAGAAATTTAAGTTTCTGCACAGTACGATGGATTCTTGTAAGCACTATTGCAGAGCAGGGAAGTTAAGACAGATGCCTTAAGATTCTTAACGTGCATTTATGCAACACTGAATTATATACTGCTACCAAAGGGCCAAATCCTGAAGTGCCCTGCTTGGATGCACAAGGTCCAGAGTGGGAACTATGCATTTCTGTATGCTGCAGTGATGGGGGTAGATTGCAGAGACTCCTACCTCCCCCACAGGCAAACTTCATACCTTAGGCACTGCAGAAGTCACTTCCATAGCAGGTCTCCAGGATACAGAAAGAAAGAAAAAAGGAAAAGAGAAAAAGAAAAGAAAAGAAAAAAAAAAAAGCGGGGCGGGGGGAGTGGAGAAAATCAACATAGAGCATGGCCAGTGAGTCTGAAGTGCGACTATACATAGTTCAAGCACCAGGTGATGGGGAATGGACTGGATGGTGTCTTCTCCCCGCCTTCCTATTAGCCAGTCTACCCCATGATCACAGCTCTCCAAGTCTTTCAGGACTGAGGATTCCTTCTACTAGCTGTGCTTTGGAGCAAGGCAATGACAACAACATAAAAGCCTTTTACTTGGGTTTTTTTGCTATAGGATTGAGCCCCCTCATTGGTTTAACTTGATATATGTAACCATATCAAGAACAGAGCTCAAAGAAGCAAACTCCATTTTTTAGTTGAAAAAAGCATGGATTATTACTTTCCAACAATTGTCTATCAGCATACAAAGAAAAGCCAATCTAAAAAGGAATTAACAATTGTTATATTTTCTGTTAGTCTGCAGTGTTCTGTACGAGGCAGTAACAAAATGGTAAAGTACCCCTGAGAAAAACCTTATTGCAGTTGTGTGTTGTTAGAAAATGGAACTGGAAGAGTACTGCTTTTTCTGTGGGACTCTTGATGGTTTATAAATACTGTTTTATAGTTTTGTTTTATCTTTTTAATAAAGGCACAAGTTTTTATTGGTTCTAAAGTACCATTTAAACCAATATCAAGTACTTAAAAGAAAATTAGTGTTGGATCATACATCTGGTTAACACACTGAAAATTTGTATGCTTTAGTCTGCCACTTTCAAGTCCAGTTTAAGTGATGCTGAAATTGCTAAAGATTGAGTACTTTGTGCAGTGATGTACCTGTTCACAAAAGGCGAAATGTGTTTCCTGTGTGAGGAATAAAGTCCATCCTAAGCTTAAGACCTACAGCAAACAATATGGGGTTTTTTCCCCCTCACTCCTCTATAGAGAAGACTGCTAACTCATCTTTGGGAGGTATTGGAATTTTGCACCTGGAAAAAGTGACAAATACTATTTTACTGTCTGTAACTTTTCTGATGTTTAGCTGATGTTGATTACAAATAGACATGAGCCCTTTTGATACAGACTGAAAGTAGTAGCCAGGTTGATGATCTGGACCAAAAGAACCTGTTTGGTTTCTCTCCCAGATTGATTGCTACTTAAGTCAAATATGTTTATGATGGAGATACTAAGGTATCAAGTATACTGTAAGGTTTAAAGCAAGTATTTTTTTGCCTTTGGAAAGAATAAATTTTCTTAGATATTAATCTTATAGAACAAGAACACTTTGAGAAGCTATGAACATGATTTGGTCACTGTTGGATGTTCCTGAGACAGAAGTAACGGTCTAAACCTGAGTGTTTTCTAAAAGTTGCAGAACATTTCTTCAAACTTGGTACAAGAAATTTTGCGTTTGCTACTATCAAAACTTATAAAAGTATTGCTACACATTAATCTGAAAGGTTTAGCTTTTTCTTCTCAAATGTCAAGTGAGAACTGCTCATCTGAATATAACCTCTCAGTAGTACTGCACCAGCAAAATTTCTTTGGGAAGACAACAGAGACAGAAGACTGCAAGTTCAAATGGCTCATTCTGAATACCAAAATTTGCAGCCCCAAATACTGGTGGAACTAATGGAGGGCCCAGGATATCATCTGGCTTTTACTGCATCAGTGTGTTACAGCTGGGATAACACATACATGCACAGTCATTGTCTAGCAGAACTATAAGCAAAATCTATGTCTCTGATGTGGTAAATATCACTGATTCAGCAATACAGTCTCTGCCCCCTTCCTCCACCCCCAAAGTGCTTGATATACCCCCATATGAATTTATATATACTGTAGGCTAACATCAGTGTAACTTGTTTGATTTCTTAAGTCAGGATAGTTAATCTACAGGAAAAACTGCAAGTAAACAGACTGGGCTAACTCCATGTGTGTTCTCTAGCGAGTGCTGGTCTTCTGAAACCAGTTCTTTGTATATCTGGTGGATATTTTTGTGGCTTTTCATGAAGAGCTGATGTTTCTGACATCTTTATGCAGATCATGGGTACATTTTGTCCCAGATTTTTCTCATGTTTCGGATGAAAAAAGGAGAGCAGTGTGCTTAGGATACTCTTGAGGCCAGAGTTACTGTTGGTGTAAAAGCAGGCATTACTGAAAAGTCACTTTGACAAACATGAAATGTAGTAAAATGATTCAAATATGATTCTTCCAAATTCACCCCCTCCCCCTTTTCTTCCCCTCCAGGAAACTGGTTACTAAGAAAAACGCCAGACTGGTATAAAGGAATTAACTTGTCTAAGGGAATTGTATTGATGAACTCTAAGGGCACACCAGTGAGTGGAATGGGAGGGTCATGTTTTCCTGGCAGGCCCTGGCTGCAGAGGAGGTATCGTGTCTAGGGCAGCAGGACAGTGTCTTCTGTTCTCCAGAGTTCTGTCCTGACAGCTCCCTAGCTGTAAGCAAGGGCACTCTGTGCTGTATCAAACAGTAGGACAGGAAAAATGAGGGAGCAAGCCAGGAATTTAAAAGTTGGTGAGGACAAAGAGCTGTTTGGCTGTTGAGTTGCAAGCAGACTAGGGTATCGCTGCCAGCAGAGGCAGGGGGGCTGTAGAGGTGCTCCAGGAAATAGGTCCTTTTGGCCCATGCACTGAAGAGCTGAAAACTTGCAGTGAATGCAGCAAGAAGAGCGGCTCTGCCTGTTCAGGAGGCCAAAAGAGAGATGGATCCTGAGAAAACAACTGTTTAGGGTGCTGCATCATGTGCTGGTTTTGTGCTTTAACCTACTCTCTGTTGGCAAGTCTTGAAAATACCTAGATCATCACTAAAAATAACAGCCCTTAAGCTTTTAGATCCATCAAAACAATTACTATTGCAAGCCATAAATAGTATTGCAGTTACTGCAGGATAGTCGACATCATTGGCTGCAATTAGGAACTATGCTTTAGTATTTCTTAATGCTTTTTTCTTTTAAAAAAATCCACGTACACACAGGAGTCATGCACACAAAATGACATTAAACTCCCAGTGTGAGGACAGAAGCCTGATATAGGGCAAGATTTCAGTGTGACTTCTTCTCAAGATTTCTGAAATGTCTTGAGATGATAAACCTGTCCCTCTGAAGATGAGGCAGGCAGATCCATAAATAGAAAATACTTGAAACATAGCTAATACAGTTTTTTTTCTTATGATTACTTGTTCTCAGAGTCTACAACATGCACATCATTGCTGCTCCTACCAAAGGCATATTATGGGAAGAGGGCAGGAGGAGGTGTAGGTTGCTGTCATAACTGACTTCCTACAGCATTATCCCGAGATCTCAGTGTCACAAGTTAGATGCATCACAAGCCTTTGATTGAAAACTTCCACTTTAAATATTCAGAGGGTTATTTTAGAGGGAGTTTGGGCACTTCTATTTTTAGTGATTTGAGTAGAAATTGTGGTAACATTTTTGTTAAAGCTGCCCCTTGAGCGTTCAATTTGCAGGTACCAAGCTACTTTTGGTATGCTATTCTTAGAAACTGGTCCTGTTCTCCAGAGTGCCTAAGTGCCTACAGTTTTCAGGTACTGTTTCTTCCGTCATTTGATCTTGTGTGGCTCTTCTGTGTTGTAATTAGTCTTTTGGGGTCTGGAGGTTTTCATTAAGTTCAATACCATTCACTACGCACTCAAATACATTCTTGATATATCTGAAGTGTATGGTCCAGTTGTAGCTCACCAGAGCCCCAAGAGGAGGAAAAAAGCGTTTGCAGCAGCATCACTGGCAGGTTTACCAAGAGATGCATTGACTGACATAGATTAACCAGATCTGCCTAGATCTGGAGCACTGTCTGACCATATTTATTAAAAATTTAAAAAAAAAAAAAAAAAAAAAAAACCAACCACAAAACCAAACTACAGCTTTGAGCTTCATAGTGTACATTCTCTGACGACACTGTCTAAAATTGTCTGTGATTGGGGGATTCACGTAAGTGTTTACAGAGGCTCCAAACAGCAGCTACTTTAACTCAGTGCAGATCAAGAACACATCTGTCACAGTACCTAAAAAATAGCTAGGTGTGCAACATCAGAGGCTCTTCTATCCCTAAATGGCACCAAAGAGAGCAGCTGCATATAGTGATTTGTTATAATACTGAACACATTTACTACACTCATTTCTATCAATTTTTGTATATATCAACAGCTTTTTATATGCATTTTTCTTAATTATGTAACTGTCATGACATGTAATGAAGCTGCAAGTTGCAGTTTGTATGCTGATTAAAACTGGTGTTTGGCTGTTTGTTTTCTGCAGCAACTACTTGAATCTTCTTTCCATTAGGTAGTGAAGTCTGATAATGTTTACAGGATTGCTTGCTGTGTTTTGAGGGGGTTCCCCATCTTTCTTCCCATGCCCTGCCCCAAGAAACAGAGAGCACATGCTCAGCAGTCAAGCAGGTGTGTTGGGGATGAAGCATTGGGATCACCTCTATTGGCACCAAAGCATTAATGGTGACAGGCACATTCCCTTCTGTTCACATTGCTTAGCTGACAACTTACACACTTAGCATGTTCCTCTCCGATTTCTCCTGTCCCTTAATCTGTTACTATCAGCTTTATTGTGAGAAACTTAAATCTTTATGAATGACAATTTACAATCATAAAACTATCATCACAGAAACAGGCAGCAAACCTGCTGTTAAATCTGCCCCCTCTCCCTGTCCCCTTTTTAACTGAGATGAATTAAATATCGCTGAGTTATCTCAGCAATTATTTTTGCATTTGCCAGCAAGGGTCATCAACATTTGCACTAATCACAATGTCCCAGTTGTTCTGCTTCCATGTAGTCATTTTTAATTGTGCTACCTAAACTTGTAATGAGCTGTATTTAAGTTTGAGGTGAAGTGTAAAAGATATATGTAATAACGACACATTTACTGTATTTTTGGTATGTTACAGATAGGACTAGTCCTATGCACAGAGAAAACATGTTGCCATTTATAGTTTAATACTTGAAGTAACTTTTTAAAATGGGCTTTTATAAATGAATTAATTAAATACAGAATCACAATGCTTTGCCTGGAAGTTCCTTCATGTTTTAATTGTATTGTGCAATTTCCCCATATGTATACTTTTCCATAAATGTTATCCATCTTAAGCCATTTATAACCATTAAAAGTGCATTCAAGATTTTGTACATCAGTGTTCAGACCTGTTCATACTTCTCTGAAGTATAGTTCATGTTTAAATAAAAATGTTGTACCATTTTAGGCCTCTTTTCCAAAGTGACAAAATATGAATGGACTTGACACTTGAATTCATCACTGAATGCAACATCAACTTAATAAAAGTATGTGAAAGAATCTGAAAATTGCTTAGCTGTAGCCTGTGTGTATACTGGTGAGAAAAACTGCCTACCTGGGAAACATTCTGTAACTGTTCCACAGATTTTACACTCCAGCTGCAACAAACCTGAGACTACACTCATTCTTGACACATCTTCTAGGTCACTTGGTCTTGAGAGGGGAAATAAAAGAACTCTGACTTGTGGCTGACTGTATACCTTCAGGACACTAAATGTGACTTAGAAATCAGATTGCCACTCAAACAGGAATCAGCTATGTTCCTTTTAGATCAGGAATGATCTCTGTAAGAGGACAGTAACATCCAAGTTGACACTGACATGACAATGACACTGGCATTTAAATTCAACAATTCTTTCCAGAAAGTTTAAAAAAACTGGAACATTTTACAATCTTCCATGAATTCAAGCCTCATACACCTGAGTAATTCTAGTTCATCTTGGTCCTTGCATGCCTGATGAAGTGAGCACTACCTACATAGTATCAGTTGTGTCTGGAGTATTGATCTCTACAGAAGTATCCCTTCAGAAGGGAGAGTGACCAGTAAGAGCCATCTGGTCAGTACCAGCGGATAATCCCTTTCAACAGAGCAGGTGTGTTCTCCTAGCTTTTGAAAGGAAAACGGTGAAGCTATACATCTAGTTCAAATCATCAGCACTGCACTTGGTAACTCACAGTTTTATGCAAAACCCCTGAAGAACAGAAGGCAAGCAGATGGTAGAGAGCCACAGAAAAAACTGTCTCTTTAGAAAAAGACAATAATAAAACATATACTGTTCTGTAGGACTACTTTTAATGTAAGATTTTGTATACCGTAGCAAGGTCTAATTTGTCATCTACCCTTATTATACTGAGTTACAAAACTACCGTAATAAGTACAACAGCAGATCCCATGGTAGTCCGTAATACACGCCAATACTCTGTATTAATCAAGATGTCCACTTTTTTGACACATTTAAGTGGTTTAAATGATCACTGATGTATCTGTGCTCAGGAAACTTGGCTTTCATCAGGCTTTTGAAAGCTTCCCATTTTGCCTCTCTCTCTTCTGTGTTATGTTTGTACTCCTGTTCCCGTGTCAGGTAAGGTCGACTCAGCCAATATTCATTCTCTGCTTCAATTTCCAGCCTTCGGATCATTGCTTGCTTCATTGAAAGGGTAACCGCTCTTGGTCGCCTGTACTTTCCAATCCATTGTCTTCCAGGAATTCTCTTTCGGAGTAATACCGTTGTTAAAAACATTATGCCTCAAAATACAAACAAAAATATAAAATACTTATTACCTTAGGGACTAAAATTAAAAATGTAACAAGAAAAATGAGAAACTCTTAACACACTACACTGCCTTTTAGCTGGCTGTTGAGTTTGAAGTTCAGAACCTGATACTCACAACCAGCCGTTACGTAGACAGTACAATGACAGACATACTGTAAACTTAACACCAGAAAAGGGAAACTGAAATCTTTACTTAGTTAAAGAGTTTACTGAGTTATCCTTGCATTGAGATTAAAGCATATCATCCATAAATTATTTATGAAAATTCCAGTGCCAGGTACTAATAAACAAAGGAATCACTTCATTCCTTCCTTCTTCAAATAGCTAACTGCGTTGTCAAGACAGTGAGTGTTTCCAGGTCTGTCTTCTACATCCAGATCTGGCCTTTCCTCAGTATTAAGTTTAGAACTACAGTCTCTCAATAAACTTATTAGTATACAGTTACCTAGTCTTGTATTTTAACTATGGGAAATCTGGTTTGTAGAGAAGAACAATATCTTGTAGTAGACCAACTAGTGTACGTAGAAAGCACAAATACAGTTTCCGACACAATTCACAGGTGTAACAAAGGCAAGAAAGGCCAAGCTACGTTTAGATTTGACACGCTTGCTCTTCATTAACCTGTTTATTAGTCCTAAACATGCCTAACTCCTAAGTCTCTCATTACACAGTATTTTCATCAACTAATAAGTCAGCCAAGCGCCTTAACACGGCATTAACCAGCACTACCGCTGAGAAAAGCCACCCCACCATACCACTCCCGCGGTGCAACTGCATGCTGACATTCCACTCTCCGACACAGTTCAGAAGTGAAGCTGCGGGGCTTCGCGGGGGCATTGCTGCCTCGCTCCCTGGTTCCTCTCCCGGCAGGGCAGGGCAGGGCAGCCCGTCTCCTCAGCAATACCGGCTGCTCGCCCTCAGGCCTGCGGCCGCTGCGGCCTCGGCGGCGATCGAGGCCGACGGGACTGCCCACCGGGGCTGCCCACCGGGGCTCTGCAGTGCCACAGGAGCCACCCGGGCCGCCGGGCACCCGCCAGCTCTAGGCGGGGCTCGGCCGGCGCGGCGGAGCGCTGCTGCCTGGGGAAAAGGATCCCCTGCCCCTTCCCCACCGGCGTTACGGCCCAGGCCGGCCCACCAAGAGACACCCCGCGCCCAGGCCGAAGAAGCACCGTGAGAGGCCACAGCGGTGCTCCGAGCCCTGTAACTAACGGGCCCCTCCCCGCCGCCCTCACTCACCGGCTCCGGTGACAGCTCCAGCCCCCCCCTCACGGCGGGAAGCGAAATGGCGGCGGCGGCGGCGGCGGCGGGCGGCCCGTCTCGCGAGAGCTCGCGGCGGGCGGGGCGGGGCGGGGCGTGACGTGGCGGCGCCGCCAATGGGGCGCGCGCGGCTCGCCGTTCGAAGCTGGCGGCGGGCGGTAACCATCCCCCTCAGGCAGCGCGCGGCCCGGCCCGGCCCGGCCCTCCTCTCCTCTCCTCTCCTCAGAGCCGCCGCCAGCCCCAGTTCCCGAGCAGCCGTTAACGGCCGCCTGCGCGGTCTGGGCCTAGTGGGGGTCGGGTCGGCCCTCGCCGGGTGGCGCTGGCGCTGTCCCTCTGGTACTGCCCTCCCCTCCCCTTCCCTGCGGGCGATGGACGTGTCGAGGGACTTCTTCGGTAAGCTGCGGGCCCTAGCCCTCACGCTGGAGAAGGAGGCGAGGCAGCTCGAGAGGGCCCTACGCGGAGAGGACGTGGGTAAGTGCCGGCCTCGCCTCGTCTCCTGACCGGGACGACCGAAGGGGGCCGGGAGCGGGGCCTCTCCCGCTCCCAGGGCTACAGCCGTGCTCCGGGGCTCCTGCTGTCGTGTCCGTCCCACCCCCAGGCAGCAAGACCCCGAGTTCGGAAGGTCATCTGGAGAGTTGCTCCCGGTGACTCGTGGTGATGGGCCTGGACGCTGGGGCTGATGGCTCTGCTGGGATAGCCTCGGAGTGGGGGGGGCGGGAAGGCGGTTGGTCCTCGGGAGTCCTTCATTTGGGTTCCCGCCTGCTATTGTGCCCCTGTGCTCCTCTGGGCAGGAGACGGGCCTTTGGTGGGCCGGTGGCAGGCCTGGGCATAGGTCTGCAGGGTATTCCTTGGGCTTCCCCTCTTATCTTTGTCTCTCTGAGCTCCTTTGTGGGTGCGTAGGTGAGCTTTTATTGTGGGGATGAACGGGATGAAATGGGAATTACATTCTTGCTTTTATTCCTTTTCATGGATTGAGACAGGAAAATGCATTTATTTGTAAGGCTTGTTCTCTCTGCACAGCTACCTGCGTCTAATTGGATTTATCACTGTGCTATCTCTTGTCACATAGCAGGTGTCCTCTTTTACACCATTTGCATTAACCCTGATTTTCAGTGAAATAAGTAATGACTGCTGCATGCGTAAGTGAATAATACTAGCATCTACCCACGTGCAAATAAGGCAGAAGAATTCAGCTTTTGTTGGTGTATGTTTTTCAGTGGTGTCTACAATGCTTTTTTTCAATTTTTATTATTTCAAGTTCTTTAAGGATAAAAATTTAGCATAAATAATCCTTGATAGCCCGGGGACCTACCTATTGTACCAATGTCTGCTATACATCAATTTTTACAGTAGTAGCTGCAACAGTAAATGGAAGCCTGTGCAGTTTCTCTGTGTAGTTTAACATACTGTGCAAATTGCAGTCTCATGCTGTGCAAGGTACCCTATGTAAACTAGTTTCTCTTTGTTTTTCTCTGTTTTGACTCTCTAACATATGACTCCAACATGTCTAATATAGGTGATTACGTTCTGATGTAGAATGTAATTTCACACTGAAATACTAACCCCCCCTTCTTTCTTTCCAAACCCCTTTATGTGACATGCATATCAAAGACTATGAAGATGAATCTCCAATAAGAGTCTTGCATGACCTCCATTGTGAAATCAGGAGTCTGAAGGTAACACCTTAACTCACGTACTTCTTGAAAAATTGCAGGGGGGGGTGTCCATAATCTTACAGTTCTGTTTTCATCATTAAGCCACAATACAACTTTGTTAGTCAGCTGTTCTGACCCTTATTTTATTCATTTACCTCTAAGTCCTCATAATGGCTGTGGATGTTGGGGTAGTGCCCAAAAACTTTTGGGTGGCTTGAAGTAGATTTAGCAGTATTTATTAGTTTGCAGTCAGTGTTGTCACTTGGATTATCAGGGGACAAAGGTAACGGGGAAGTTGTAGCTGTGCCAAGGCATAGATATAGGGGAAAAGGATTCAGGAGCAGCAGCTCCCTAGAGAAGAGATATGCTTGTTTGTGTTTGATGACTGGCACTTAGAATAAAGAAAGTCTTCACAAAAGTTTTTCAGTACCTTCAGCCATTCAGTTAAACATGAAGAAATGTTCTTTATTTCTTTATAGCCCATTTTTCATACTTCTATTAGAAATGAGCAAGTGTAGAAATAATTGAGAGGTAAGCTAGAATATAGACTTGAGATTTACTATATGCTCTGCACTAATTCTTTGTACATGGGGAGTAGGAGTCCAAACTAATTGCTGCTATCTCGTTTTTTTTTATGGAGTAAAAGCATATATTTTTGTCTGAGAGGTTACCAGTAAGTTGTTATCATACTGTGAACTGTCATCTTAGTTTAACGTTTTTAAGGTTTTGTACACTTGTGCCTTATATATTCCTGATATTTTGTAACCTAGTTTTTAGGTATAGATAAGACCTAAATTTGCTGCTTATCGTCATCTGAGTTGAAGTTTAATACTTATGCCCAAAATACTTCACGTGTAAACAACTACTATGTGATAATTTGAAAACCAATATTTCTGTGTTTCCTTCTGCCCCCAAAGGAAGATGTTAATGCCAGTCTTGGTAAGAGTTGCTCTGAAAAACAAGCAATTCATGAGTTTATGAAGGCAAGTGAAATATTGATGCAAAGAAATGCAGCAGATCTTGGAAAAATAAGAGAGCTGTTCCAGAAATACGGCTACAAACCACTTGTCAAAGACTCTACAGGTAATACAGTATGTGAAGACAAATGTTCTCTTTAGCTATATGTATATTTCTATTAATTAAGAGATCAAGTACATCTATCTTATTTGCTTTATAATAATATCCAGATGGTAAAAGATTCTGTTGTGATTGGTGCCATAAGAATAAACCAAAATATGAAGAGTTAGATCTCCTGGCATGCTTTTAAGATAGTGTGTGGGTTTTGTGTTTGGTTTGGGGTTTTTTTTTCCTCCAGTAATAGTTATATTCAGAAAACATGTTAGCAAACATGTTTTCATAACGCAGAGAATTATGCTGCTTCAGCTTCTCATGCGTGGGAAACTATTGTAGATGCATCTGAATTAGTTTGTATTCATATGTGATGATTCCATTAACTTAAATCACCATAGAGAAAATCTTAAAATAACGTGCTCCGCAGCACAAATGGGACAAGAGAAGCACATACAGGGATTAGGTGACATGTGGCAAGCAGTACTAGCTTGATCATTGGAGGTGGGGTGATCCTTAATCCAGTCAAAAAGTGCACGCACGCACACACCTGTGTGAAAAATCCAGATATGCCAAATGAGTTTAAAACACTACAACTGTCAGTACTACACTTACCCCTTTCAGTATCAAGGGCCCAATAAATCTTAAAGAAGCCTTTGGCAAGGTACACCTTAACCTTCCCCTGAGTGTTATCCAGTCATTACACAAAACAAAATTGTAGTCATGGATCATATTCACCTCTGAGTTAAGCTACTACACCTATTTTACAAAGATATGGCAGAAGTCTCTAATTTTATAGTCTCTTCCTTCCTGTCCTCTCTCTGCCTTTAAAGAAGACTTCAAACAGAGCTACAAGGTTAATTTATTTTTTAAGATGTATTTTTAAGCTAAGTGTATCTGAATAGGTAATACCAATACACATAAAAAGGTAATGCCTCTGCTATAATATTTTAAATAGCTTGCCCCCCGCTTTCTTGCATTATGCAGAAATTCACAAATATTTTGGGGTGTTTCAGTTTATCTAATTACAGAAATGTACAAATTCCACGTTTGCTTATTTCTGCAGTGGACTCTTCTTTTTATCTAAAAAGCTACCCTCTTTCATAAGTTTTTACTTGCTGCTTCATAACCTTTCTTCAATACTGTTTTTCTGGTACTGTGTGCAGCCTTTGCTTTTTCCCCAAAAACATTTTCAGTTCTATACAAATTTTTTTTCATTGTCATTTGTTGTACATTTTTAATCAATTTTCACTCTTGCACTGAACTAAAAACAAATAAGTATACTTAAGATTAGCACTTCCTGCCTGCTCCATGCAGGGAGATGAACTCTATTAAAAATACACTTGTGTAAAGATCTTTCAATTTCATTTTTCCTAGAAATAATATTTACCAAAAGAGTGGAATTCAGTAAATGTGTGACTTGTATCGGGCTAAGCTATATTTATAATATGACCTTCTGATATCTGTTGTAGCTTCAGGTTCAGTGCTTTAAAATGAAAGAAGGAATCTATTTTTTTTTTTACAATAATAAATAAAAAAAATTTGAACTGAGGGGAAGTTCCAATTTATTTTATAAATTCTTAAACCAGAAACTTCTGACATAATTTTTTTATTTATTATTACTTTTCTCAAACAGAAGAGGAGGAAGAAGTTGTTAACAGCGATTCAACAGTGTCTGTCCAGACTAAATCTGATGAAGGAAAAGCAGATGTACCTCTTCCTGCTTGTACTGAGAAGCCACTGGTGCCCACAGACCCACTGCGTAATCCCCAGCTTTCTGATTTTGGTCTTTCACAATATGCGTTCTCCAGGCCTTGGAGCGCAGTGAAAGGACAACGCACAACAAATGCATATCAAGAAAATTCAAAGAACAGGACTCCGCTAAAAACACAGGCACCTTGTATTTTGCCCAAAACACCAAAATGTATGCTAAAGATGGACGATTATGAGTGTGTAACACCAAAACTTGAACACTTTGGCATTAGTGAACATACCATGTGTATGAATGAAGATTATACGATGTCACTTATTCGTAAAACTGCTCAGACAAGCAAGAAGTGAGTACATTACTTCAGATTGTTTCTCTGCTGAATTTTCTGTAGTTTCTTCTTGCTGTACTAATTTCTTGCTGCTATTGCCCTTTTTCTTCAAGCACGTGGTATGTTATTATCTAACAGCTAGTTAGTTCTGTGTCTTTTCATGTACCCTTTGCAGTGCCAAACGCTGCCATGAAACACATCTCTGATATACTCCTTCCCTTGACTGCACCACGATAAGAATCTTCCATACAAAATCTATTTACAAAGGGAGAATGCATGCATAGTATATCTGTGATCTTTTGCTTTCTTTAACCTTGGATTTGGATTTGAGGATGTGTTGTCTGCAGTAGATATTACATAGCCAATTTAAAGGTTTCAGAAGCTTTAGGAATATAGACCTGGAATAACCTTCTAAAGCATTCAGTAGAATGCCGTCATCATAGAAACAGTGTATTCTCTCTTATGTTATCCAGCCCCACCTTACAAACAGTTAGCTCTTTTTGCTCCAGTCTTCTGTTTCAAAGACATCTCCAGATTTTCACTGTTCTAATTAAAATTAAACAAAAGAATTTGCAGCAGTGAGGTGAAGAATGGCTTAGCAGTAGATGTATTTTTCTATACTTCTAAGGTAATGTAAAGGTGGTTAGATCATGTTTTTATAGTTAGCAACACATTCAATTTTAAAAGCTGACAGTATTTAAAAGAAACTCGCTGTTCTGCAGCTAAATATTTGGTATTTAGAGAAATTATTCAAAAAACAAGAATCATATTCAAAATAAGTTGTGGAAATAATCATTCAACTTTTTTGTTTGTTTTTTAATCCCTGATATTTGCAATATAGGAACAGGTGTGAAGTTCTTCAGAACCATGCCAACTTAAGTGACTTTGCCCCCCAAAGATCCAGTTTACTGCAATGGTTAAATTTTGAGTGTTTTTTTGATTTTAAGATTACTGGGGAAAAAGTGAAAAGATACATTTTCTTTTAAAATAGCTTTGGGATCTCTCCTTTTAAAAGGTTATATAAATACTAGAATGTTTATAAAGCCCTATAGTATTTGAATTGTAATAATAGGAAAACTTACTGAATCCCAAAAGATATTAATTAAAAAATTGTTCCCTCTCAAATAGTATTTTGAAAATAGTTTTGTCTTATCGCACAATTTAAGTTCTTTTGATATCTATAACTTTTTGTGGATTTTGTACAACTTTTCCTATTTAATGAGAACTGTTCTAAATGTGATCTTCAGCTTTAATTATGGCTGTAATTTATAAATGGATGCATCCACAAATGTAGATTCTATTTCTGTGGCTTCTAGTGAAACAATTAGACAGTCCACTAGTGATATTTATATATAATAAAAAAAAATCACAGTAGCAGTCTTCCATACCCTAATGATAATATTAAAATTCTGTAGAGAATTAGTTACAGCATGATTGCCATTTAAAACATCATCATTATTAATGACCAAAACAGATGGACACACACTAATTGTGACTAAAGTTAAAGCTGCGTATAGATTCAGAATTAGTGGCTTATGTGAGAGGTCATGACATCAAGTCATTAGAGTTAAAATGTTGTTTAACTGTTTTTTACCTTATTTGTTTTGTTTATTTTGCAACATTAAGTTAGAGTTAGCTTGCAGTTTGATCAGAAAGGTTGAAACAACTAAACATTTGTTAGCTGCAAAAAGCACTCCTCTTGCCTCTTAGTGAGAAGTCTCAGCATGTTAAATGGGCAGAACACTAAGCCAGCAAATAAAAAAGCAACAAAAAGAATTAATAAAGGAAAGATATTCTGCCCATTATCCAGTGAAAAAATCTCTTCCCCAAGGATCAGATAAGGAAAAAAAACTAGTACAAGTGGGGTAGACTTATACCTGTAGTTTCCAGGTACAGAGACAGGTAATAATGCTGACTTTATTGGAAACAGCCCTGCCCTTTTATATACCTTACTTCTGCCAGCCAGGTCTTGTACCTAGCTGAAATCTGTCTAGCAGCTGTGTATTGTGTGAAAAACACTTTAAAAATTCATCTCAAAGTTCTTAGAAATATTTAGTGGACTTCAACTCCTCCAACTTTGTTTTTCAGGTTTTCAGTTTTGAAGTGGGTGAAAAGAACAATATACTTTGATGCACCTTCTACAAAACTGAAACAAAAAGTAATTAGGAAAGAAAAGAATAAATTGTTATATTTGTTCTTCTCCATTGTAAAAACTAAAACCCATATGGTTTCAGGTATCTGTAATACTTCCGAGGCAAAACTGACTTGAAAAATTACTTTTTTTTTTTTAACTCAAAATTTGAGATGTGTTCATCTAAGTAACATATATTGCCTCAAATGGATTTTTTTTTTAAGCTTAGGCTTTTTGTAGAGAAGCTCTAAATGTGGTTCACATAGTTAAGATAACTTTTTAAACATTTAAAATTATTTTCTTATGGACACACTTTTATGTAGAGTTTAGGTTAAGCTTCCACTTTTTGTCTGGTATTGTCTCTTAACTCCCTATACCCTTCTTCCACTAGAACAGCTTGGATGTGAAAAAAGAATTTTAAAAAATTCAGTTTCCAGTTTTGTGGAATTTATATTAAATGGCTTTTCATTCTGAAGTCAGCTAGTGATAAACATAAGTAATCTTATTCAAACTTAAAAATAGAATTAAAAATCTTTTAGTGTTCACAATAACGTTAGTAGGTTAAGAGCCAAAAATATTTCCTCTTGTTGTTTAGAATTTTGTAGGCAACAGGCAATTCAAAATAAAATAGACTGTACCCCAACACAGAATTGATCATCTGGGACAAAGAAAATTGATCCTACCCTGGACACCTTTGTTTTGGTTTGGTTTTTTGGGATAGGGATTTGTTTTGGGGGGGGGTTTATGCCTTGGATTGAAATCTCACTATATTTGATAATTTGTGGATGGACTGAACATTTGCATGCTACGAACTGCTGCAGTAGAATCCTAGATAAAGAAATCTATGAAAGAATCATTTTTGAGGAAATGTATTTTTGACTTGCATGTTGATAAACAATACTAGAAAAGTGATCAGGTTGACAGTATTCCTTTAATTGTGACTTCTTCATGTTACTTGAGAGCTAATGGACAGATTTGGTTTTCAGTTTGGTTAAAAAAGATGATCATGAAGTGAATGTACCAGAAATGACATCCAGGGAAATCATGTTTACTCCTGGGCCAAAACCAAAAGTGACAGCTGAGAATGGTAAGTTAAAAATACGTGAAATAAATGTATATATGCATTTTTACATAATGCATGTGTAAATGCATTGTAAACAAATGGTAAACTTTTAAACTGTTTCTTCTTAAATATAGTTAATTCAGGCCCAGTCATCATATGAGTAGTAATGTCTAGAAAATTAAATGTTTGTGGCTTCTGTGGGAAAGTTTCTCACTTCAATGTAAATCTTTGCTCATTCTTCTTCTCATATCCATCTAGAATTATGCAGAGGGATCCATCATTTTGTAACTGCAACTTATCCTTATTTGAAAGAAAAAACCTGTTTTACACTGAGAATACCTATTAGATCTGTTTAAAGATAGGAAAGAAACTGCTTTGAAAGAGGCTAACAAGACAGTAACTTAAATCTTTCAAAAGTAGTGCTGAAACTTCTTTGAGAGGAGATATAATATGTTCTTTTGAAAATGTGAAGATCTTGGGACAAACGTAGTGACAACTGAATATATGAGAAGCTAAAGCAATGTTGATTTAAGTTGGGCTTTTTCAGTTATATTCAGTAGTGGGACTAGATTTACTTTTTTTTTTTACATTTGTAGCTTTTATGGAATTCTGTATTTGGATGGTTCTTCATACTAAAAATATCAGCTAAAATGATAGATGCATTTTAGAATATGCAAATCTATGAAAAGCTAATAGAAAACTGAACTAGGGCACTGGAATTAATAATATTTATATGTGTGTGTGTGTGTATGTATATATTTTTATTTTTGTCATTCCCCCCCGCCCCATTTCAGCAGCTGGCTGGATGGCTTCTCCTATGGTATTTGTGTTCTGTACTCCTGATGTGAAAATCCCTTCCAGAACAAATAATACAGTATTATCAAGGTCACCAGAGACAAATGAACTGCCTCTTCCCAGTCATACAGAAACACCACAGTTTCCAGATTTTGAAACAAGATGGCTAAAAACAGAAGCTAAGGTAGTAAATAGCAATTATGTACCTTTTCACACACTTTTTACCATAAGCAGTTTTTCAGATGTCAGTTTGGGATTTGTGGTGGGTTGACCCTGGTTGGATGCTGGGTGCCCACCAAAGCCGCTCTATCACTCCCCTCCTCAGCTGGACAGGGGAGAGAAAATGTAACAAAAGGCTTGTGGGTTGAGATAAGGACAGGGAGAGATCACTCACCAATTACCATCACGGGCAAAACAGACTTAACTTAGGGAAAATTAACTCAATTTATTACCAATCAACCAGAGTAGGGTAATGAGAAATAAAACCAAATCTCAAAACACCTTCCCTCCACCCCTCCCTTCTTCCCAGGCACAACTTCACTCCTGGATTCTCTACCTACCCCCATCAGCAGCACAGGGGGACAGGGAATGGGGGTTGTGTTCATCACACGTTGTCTCTGCTGCTCCTTCCTCTTCAGGGCAAGGACTCCTTGTTCTCTTCCCCTGCTCCAGTGTGGGCCCTTCCCATGGGCTGCAGTCCTTCAGGAGCACACTGCTCCAGCATGGGTCCCCCACGGGGTCACAAGTCCTGCCAGAAAACCTGCTCCAGTGTGGGCTCCTCTCTCCACAGGGCCACAGGTCCTGCCAGGAGCCTACTCCAGCACGGGCTTCCCACGGGGTCACAGCCTCCTTCGGGCACCCACCTGCTCCGGCGTGGGGTCCTCCCTGGGCTGCGGGTGGAGATCTGCTCCACTGTGGACCTCCCTGGGCTGCAGGGGGGCAGCCTGCCTCACCATGGTCTTCCCCACGGGCTGCAGGGGAATCTCTGCTCCGGTGCCTGGAGCACCTCCTCCCCCTCCTTCTTCACTGACCTGGGTGTCTGCAGGGTTGTTTCTCTCATCTTCTCACTCCTGTCTCTGGCTGCAGATTCTGTTTGTGTTCCTTCCCCCCTTAAATCTGTTCTCCCAGAGGCGCTACCACTGTTGCTGATGGGCTCAGCCTTGGCTAGCGGCGGGTCTGTCTTGGAGCCGGCTGGCATTGGCTCTGTCAGACATAGGAGAAGCTTCTGTCAGCTTCTCACAGAAGCCACCCCTGTGCCCCCCCCCCAAATAAGACCTTGCCCCACGGACCCAATACAGTGTTCTTTTCCTATACTACTTTTTCTTATGTTGTTGTAGAAGATCTTTTTAATGGTAATTTTGTAAGAACGTTTATTAAATACTTTACCTAAGATAAGTAGATTAACTGAAGGCATTTAATACCTCTTTTGCAGCAGGTGAAGCAGGGGGGCAAAACTGAGTCGGTGACAAAGAAGGATGCAACAGATAAAAAATACGTAGAAAATAGCATTCCTTTTGCTGTGAGCTCTGATGATTATCTTAAACATTTTGGAGACCCTTCTCCTCCTAAAATAAAACACTATGACCAGTTATTCAATACTCCTCCACCTCCAGAAATAACAAGGATACCAGATGATGTTCTACAGGTTAGCTAACTTTTTTTTCCTAAATATTTTTAATATCAAAATAATAAAATCAAAAGGCTTAGTTCTATCCAATTTTGTTCTTCAAAGAGTTCTCTGCTACTTATTAAATATGTATAAACTGTAGCCTGTTTTGAGTTGTTAGATAATTCTTTTTATTCCCTTTTAATGTTTCCTCTAGATTCTGTCCAAGTATAATCATAAAGTAGACTCTTCTAAAGCCAAGGAAAAGGAGACCAAGGCAGGAAATACTATAAGATGTGGAAGTGATTTCACTGATTACTGCAATAAAGAGAACAGGTATGATTAAATTTTACAAATTTGGTTAAGTAATTTAATTTTAAGGTGCTACGAAGGTGCTTTAATGCATTTAGAAATTCATGCAGCTGCGTGCTCTTCAGCTACCAAAATAGCTCTTGTTGCTGTGACTAAGTAACTATTCTTTGGCATGGTAGCTGACTGCCTTTTTGTAAAGAATGAATATTATAATTGTGTGTTTGAATCCTCCCAACTTTAGGGGAAAAAAAATAAATGAAGGTAGAGTTTTACTGTTTTATCTGTAGGTATATTCTGCTTTGTGGCAATGAAAGCACTGATGAATGCTTTCTTCAGAGTAAATTTAGGGAATAAAACTAAGGAATTGGAGAAAACTGTAAGTGACACTACTGGTTTCATGGTCGTTTTGGCAAAGACAAAGATCTTTGAAATGCAAAGCCACCTTATGAACAATATGTGAGATTAAATTAGTCTACAATAAGCATGAGTAGTCTTTGAATAATGGAATAATAGCTTTAAAAATAACTCAATCAATTTGAATAGAGAGAAGTTTTTGTGACAACTCGATCAAGTGTAGATATTCCTGATTCAATGTAATGTATATTATGCTTGTTGGTTATCTGTTAAACTTGGGGTCAGTACAGATTATTTGGGTAAGAGGTACAAGGAACATGTATGGAGTCAAATAATCACAACAACCCAGAATGAGACTGATAAAAGTAGGTATTTTAACATACTTGGAGTTGGAATCCATTTGAGTAATCAAATAGAGCAAAGCTCTTACTTTAGCTGACCCTTCTTTTTTTCTTGTCAAGATAATAAAGTTTTCAATGTTTGTGTCTTCTGCTAATTCAAAATATGATTGAGATAAGTTCATGCACTCTTCTGGATATATTTGCAGAGGATATCCTGGATTTTTCAAGCCAAACAACTGAAATCAAGCTCTGAAGACTGTGTTGAGACTGGTTTACATTCATGGATCTTATCACTGAGACATAACAAGCTCAAAAAGCAAGAGAAAATACTGGTGGGAGGAAAGAGCCAGACAAAGGAAAAGCTTTTTTTTAATGGAGAAAAATTATTTATCCATGATGTGGATAAACTTGTTTGAACTAACAACTTGTGCTTAATTTTTTTATTGAAATTATTGGCAAAATATATTGAGGGTTTTTAAAATACATATGTATGGTTCAGAGGGCTGGGGTCATGTATGAGGTAGTACTTCACTTGTTTCACCTGATTCTCTTGTTTATTGTGTATGCTTGCATTTGCAGTAGGCTATAGAGAAGTGTAGTTAGGTTGCAATAAAGGGAAAGTCTAGTATATCGCCCCAGGAAGTGGATATCTCTGGCTGTTCTGGTGACACTGTACATCTTTTCAGGGCTGAGTTGGAAGTGTAGTACTTTAACAGTATTTGGTATCTTCAACAGAAGCAAGTTTTTTTTTTTATTGGAAGAGTAACTCCTGCTTTACTGTTTAAAACACTTCTATGTTATTAGTCATTTCTGCAATACTAAGACATATCAGAAATATTCCTGCATCAGGCTCTCTGTTACTGTCTGACAGACAGGCATTTCTTTTATGCTGCTTCACCTTTCTTGTTATAGTTTTCTTACATTGACATTGTATTAGGTGCTATACATCTGTTTTCCTTTTGACATTTTAACCTCTGTAGCCCTACAAGGTGATTCTGGCTCCAATATGAATTATTTGAAAATATATTGTGCAATTGGTACTGGTTATATGTATCTTCAACTGCTAGAAGGATTTACTGGCAGGCATGTAGGTGACTGCTTACTCTCCTGCGCTGCTTGCCATGTGCATTCTGTAGTGGTGGTGTTGCTTCTAGACAGGCACATCTATCCCTGTCATAGCTGACCAAGCTTAAGTTCTCAGAGCTGTTGAGCACTTTTTTGGTATCTGGCAGTAATAGTAACTAGGATTTTTTTTTTTTTTTTCCTACCAGAGATTTTACTTCTGTCCACAAGAAATCCTAGCTGCATATCCTTGTTTGGAGCCAGTTTGCTGTTTCCAGTGTGAGCTATTCCTTTGAGTGGCTCCAGGACTGCTCTTAACAGCTGTACATGGTCTTCCTGTTGATGGCTAAAATTCTGTCATTTGTATGAGGGCAGGCATGCAACACATAAGAAGGGAGAGACTGTCCCAGGAGATGGAGAGAAGTATATACTTATCTGGACTTTCTGAACATAGCTCCACCTTTTTTTTTTTTTTTTTTTTTTAAATCCTCAATATATGCAAACATCTAGAGATGCCTGGAAGTATTTCTCTAGTTGCGTAGATTGACCTGTCCTGCCTCAAACCTAGCAAGTAAAAGTGCCTTTTTCCTGCTATTCCAGTCACTCTCCAGGATAAGGATACATCAAATTAACTGGAGAAGCTGATTTTCTACTAGTTCTGGCCTGAGCACACTGTCATTTTTCTGTGCTAGCTTCTGTTTAAAAATATGTATGTATTATTATGTGTCAGTCTTTGAGCTTGATCAACACTTTTGAATACTAAATAAATCTGTCTCAGATGCTTGGTGGCTACTTGGAAAACTGATCATTCGCTGCTATAAAAACACTTATTTGTTCTACCCAACTCCTTCAGAGAGCGAAGGCCAGACCTGCTTCCAACATCTTCACAGACTAAAACCACTTAATGGGCTGGATGCTAGTCATGAAATTTCATGGTCTTAAAAAGGTACAAAGTATTGTGCTGCAGAGCAAGAATCTTTCAGCCAGACAGATTTACCAGTGCTTAGCTGGAAGGGGTTCACAGCCTGCATTCTCCCTCCACGGCACTTCATGGCTACTTTCTTGCCCTGAAGCAAGCCAGATATCCTGAAAGACTCCATTTAACATGAAATGGAATGATCAGCGCTACGGTCCTGTTCCTTGCTGTGTTCCCATCTGCCTTCAACTAATGAAATTCCCAAAAGGACTTATAAGTGTCTTTTCCCCAAACTTGAGAACAACTCTGCATTCCACTGTCCTTTCCTCCATTAGGGAACTGTAGAGTTGTACCTAGCAGTGCTGGGGTTCTCACCGTAAGCCACTTGCATCATTTTTCTTGCCTATTAAACAATGTTTTCTGCTACATTTCATGGCTATTTCATTGACTAATGTGAAAGGGATTCGATTAGTGTTTTGAGATACAAGTTATCTTCAAGATGACAATTGAAATCTTAAAATCTTCTGGTCTACTCAAGCTGTTGTGACATGATGCTGGCATGAGGCTTTTTGGAATAGAGAAATGAAGTTTTACTGGTTAGTTTTGGTTTTTCTTGCCTACAATATTACCCTAATACAAGTAATATTGCTGTTTGTGCTTATATTCTTTATAGCAAGACCATTGCTCTCAGGTGGATATAATCAGAGCAGCAAAACAAAAACTACTTTTAGTTTGTTGTTGTGCTTTACCTTTGAAAACCTTTTAGGTTTCAGTAAGTCCTAAGCAGTGGTTTGAGTTATTGGGGGTGGGGGAGGGAAAAGTTGGCTGAAGTGAAGGCATAAGCAATGTTGGAAACTGATCTGTGTTCAAAATAAGCTGGGGAGGGAAAGTTTTTGTGGTTTTGCTTTGTCTTTTTTCTCCCCCCCCCCGATCAGTTTTCTCACACAGGTGGCTGTGTGGCTGTCTGATAAACTGCACAAGTTCAAATACTGGAATGACCAAGGATGTAGCCATGGGGCTGGAGGAGGGTAAAACTCCACTTAAGCCAGTATCACTGCTGAAGAAAGGTTTGTCCTGCTGCACACTAAAGTAATATGTCAGAGTGAGAATAATGCAAAAGAACTTAAAAGTTATGTGTTGGTTTGTTGTGGGGTGAATCTAATAACAGCATTGGCCTGTCAGAAAGTGCAGTTTGGATAAACAGTAGCTAAATAAGTAGCAAACATAGTGGTTCTGTAGGGGACAGTCATCACCTGAAAACAGGCAAATTGACTCAGAGTATGGTTCTGTGTTGTGCTTAATTTAGTTTAACTAGGGGCTGCTTCCACTAGAGGCTGTTTCATCAGTTCTCTTGCACAGAATCTAGGGCTTGTGCAGTTTTGTGATGGATTCCATTTGCTAAGCCACTGAGAATAATTGATTTTGTTTTCTTTTCTAGTTTGTCCTCCTCAACAGTAATCTCAAACTCAGCTTCTGTCTGTGAGCGCTAGATCAGATGTAAGGGAAAGGTGAGAATGGGATCACATCTTCTAGCAGTAGCCTGCAGTCAGAAAAGATGGAACCTGGCACAAAATTGCACTTCAGTGTTTAGGGACATCTGGGAAGCAATAAAAAAAGCATAGCCTTTAGTTTTCCTTCATTTGGTGTGGTTCTTAATCTTTTTTTCATTTAAGTACATCAAATGTGTCAGCTAATGGAAGCTTCTCTCCATAATCCCATTCATTGTCAAAGGAGCATCTTGACTGTTCTGCCTAGGAAGCTCCTTAAGATGGTCAGTGCTTTCTTATCTTGGAAATGTTTTGCCTGATGTTAAATACAAATATAGATCTCACAGTGAAATGAAACTTCCCAGATGGCTGTCAAATGGATAAATGACAAGCATCGCATTTAGCGCCTCCCATTGTGCTTTTATTGATGTTTTTGTAAATCATTGGAGCAATAACTGGAGTCCAGGCTTCCTTGGTTATTTAAAGCATCATGGATGCTTTAAATTTTCTGTAGGATGTGCTATTTGCTTTGTTCCCTGTTGTCATTATTCAGATGTTCTAGTACTCGTGGTGGTTTTATGTGCTCTGTCAACAGCTGCAGCTGATGTTGGAGCTGCCTTGTATTTTAGGAGTATCTTGTTTCTCCAGGGGACAGTAATTCAGAGATTGTGGCATTCTTATAAATTAAGGAGCAATGACAACATCCAGTGGCCACACTATGCAATCACATGTACATTAGTCCACAGGAATGCACCTTCCTACCAAGAAAAGACATCAGTCAGTGCTGACTATATTATCTATCAACTTAAATGTGAAACCTCATGCTGTAATACCTACTTTTAAAAAAAGGCAGTTGACATCATGGCAGGGAGCTGACCAGGTCTGTGAATTTCTTTGATCTTGTCTTGTCTAATTCAAGTTGAAGAGTTTAAAAAAAAAAAAAAAAAAAAGCACAAATGTGCATGCACAGGAAAGGGTCCATGGAAGAAGATGCTGTGGTACACAGGCATTTCTCCTGGGGAGAGACCAAGCAAAGTATAGTTTGCAGAATACCGAGCAGGAAGGTGTTCAAATACTTTCATAATTTTTGGCATAATATATTCCTGGCTTAAAGCCCTGTGGTTATGCTCCCTAATGATTGTTTACACAATTGTTGTAAACTGATCTAAGGCCTTGCTGCATGGTCCTGCCTTTCCTCTCCTGCAGCTGCAGGTCCCACACCCTCAGTTGTGTCACTGCACTTGTGGCTGCATGGGAAGCCATTCCTGCTTGCCCAACTACCAGGAACTAATTGTTGTTTTCTAAGGTTAAATTGTTCATGGATGCTGTGCACTGACCCATATCACTGCTCACCTGCAAAGGCACTGATGGGTATTGAGGCAAGAGAAGGGAAACAGCAGGGGGAGTTGGAGATGGGATGTCCTCCTTTGCTGGTTAAGCTGCTCGGGGAATCATATCCTGCCTGTCCAGCTGCTTTGGTAAGGTTTCTGGAGGCTGTTCCGCAAGCGCTTCCATGGCAGCTGAAGCAATTCCTCTTCACCCCAGCAGCCATCACTCCTGCTCCCAAACCCTGCTTCCCCCTCCCTGTGACAACTGCTTGCGTGGTTGTGCATGAATTGGACTGGAGGGGACACAGCTACTAGGACAAACCTCACCCTCAGAAGAGTGTCCTTGTATTGGGTTTGTGTGGCAAGGTTTTGGTAGCGGGGGGTTACAGGGGTGGCTTCAGTGAGAAGCTGCTGGGAGCTTCCCCTATGTCTGACAGAGCCAATGCCAGCCGGCTCTAAGACGGACCTGCACAGGCCAAGGCTGAGCCCATCAGTGATAGTGGTAGTTGCTCTGTGATAACATATTTAAGAAGGAAAAAAAGCTGCAGGGCACACAGAAATGGCAGCTGGAGAGAGGAGTGAGAACATGTAGGAGAAACAACCCTGCAGACCCCCAGGTCAGTGCAGAAGGATGGGGAGGAGGTCCTCCAGGTGCCGGAGCAGAGATTCCCCTGCAGCCTGTGAGGAAGACCATGGTGAGGCAGGCTGTCCCCCTGCAGCCCAGGGAGGTCCACGGTGGAGCAGATCTCCACCTGCAGCCTGGGGAGGACCCCATGCTGGAGTAGGGGGATGCCCAAAGGAGGCTGTGACCCCATGGGAACCCTGCGCTGAAGCAGGCTCCTGGCAGGACCTGCAGATCTGCAGAGAGAGGAGCCCACACTTGGAGCAGGTTTTCTGGCAGGACTTGTGACCCCGTGGGGGACCCATGCTGGAGCAGTGTGCTCCTGAAGGACTGCATGCCGTGGAAAGGATCCACACTGGAGCAGTTCATGAAGAACTCCAGCCCATGCTGGAGAAGTTTGTGGAGGACTGTCTCCTGTGGGAGGGACCCCACGCTGAAGCAGGGGAAGTGTGTGATGAGTCCTGCCCCTGAAGAGGATGAAGCGGCAGACACAATGTGTGATGAACTGACTGTAAACCCCATTCCCCATCCCCCTGCACTGCTGCGGGGTAGAGGTAGAGAATGTGGGAGTGAAGTTGTGCCTGGGAAGAAGGGAGGGGTGGAGGGAAGGTGTTTTGAGATTTGGTTTTATTTCTCATTACCCTACTCTGGTTGATTGGTAATAAATTGAGTTAATTTTCCCTAAGTTAAGTCTGTTTTGCCTGTGATGATAATTGGTGAGTGGTCTCTCCTGTCCTTATCTTGACCAATGACCCTTTGTTACACTTTTCTCTCCCCTGTCCAGCTGAGGCGGGGGGGGCAGTGATAGAGCAGCTTTGGTGGGCACCTGGCATCCAGCCAGGGTCAACCCACCACAGTCCTATAGGTGCAGAGTGGTGTGGTTTGTTCCTGGCCATGTAGGGTGTTGTGATGTGATGTGGAGCTGGTGAGACTGTATTTCAAACTTTGAGTACTTTCATATGCATGTGCCTCCCTTCTCCCTTCCAAGCATAAGCCTCCTGCTCTCCAGTGCAGTTCTTAAACCAAAGGCAGCAGGAGTGTGGCATGCTTGCCAGCAGGCCCCAGGATAAACAAGGGTTGCGGGCCAGTGCACAGCCCCAGCTGAGCAGGCAGGTAAGGAGGGTTGTTGGTGCAGGACTGCTGCGTGCCTGGTGCTGTTCTTCAAAAGCCCAACCTGGAACCACAGCTGGGGCTCTCCCCTCTTGTCCTCCAAAGCTGGGGGGTATGTGCTTCCTGGCTTTCAGGTAGGAGACCTCAGCAGAAGACTAGAAGGAAAAGGGTCAGCTATGCTTGCTCCTGTCTCCTGCCAGCACTCCGTTGCATTGCCGAGCAAGTCTTCTACATCTCTCAAACATGCACTGAGGACGTAAGGAAAGGAATAGTTGAATTCAAACAGCACACATAGTGAGGTTGTCTAGGCCAAGTGCAGTTTCAGGCCCTGTTAAAGACACACACCACACCCCACACCCCCCCCAACTCTCCTCAAGCCTGAAGACACTAACTGGTGTTTGCCTGGAGCATGGGCTGGGGAATTCATGCCTCAGCCAGCACTAAGAGGAGCTCACCTGGACATACCCTTGAAGGTGTCACTTGCAGAGTTCACTAGATTTTCTTGCTTGAGTGTTGAAGAGGTCAAGTGAATGGGCCAGGATGTCTCTACTTAAGCCTGTCATTTCTGTGAGACTGGAAATACCCCAGGGAAGGTCCCAACCACCCCCAACCCCTCTGAACCCAGCCCTTAGCCATTTTTTATCTCCAGTGCCTTGCCCCAGTACACCAGCCAGGCACCTCCTCCACATCACCGACAGGTCTTTGTGGCCAGGCACAGTGCCTGCTGTGTACAACATGGGTGTTTTACAATTCACATTCCTCAGGGTCCTGTTCTGTTGGAGGAACCGATGCTTTTTTTTACCCTAGCTGATCTGCTGTAATGTCTAGGCACAAGGGCTGAGAAAACAGCAGCAGGTAATCTGATTGCTTTGGTTTTGGTAGGTCCTGTCTTAGCTGTTGCATTACTTGCAGTGCTGTTCTTTGAACACAACCATAGCTGTTGTCATTCATTTGCTCTGACACAACAGGGTTTCTGAGACCTTCTAATTTTTCCATGCTTTCCATAGCAAGAGTGAGAACTTGCTGATAATGCTTAATGTTTTCCTGCTGCAACACAACTGTTTCTGCTTTTGCCCAGAGCTGTAAAGCAAAACTTAAGCCTCCACAACTGCTCCAGTCAGTTGGCAAATGCAGTGCCAGAGTGAAGAGTGTGTCTGACACAGCCCAGGTTATTGACAAAGTGCGTGCGAGCCTTGTCCTCAGTTCTTAATTAGGGAGGGAATTAACCTAGATACCAGTTCCTCCACCAGAGACACAGGTAGCCTTTCCCAAAAGCACTGCAGAAGACCTTCCTTAGAAGCCAAAGAAGGGGGACAGAAGAGGGTGAACCATGGGCAGAATCAAACCTAAATCCCTCAGTCTATACTGCACTGAGAGACTCCTGAGAGAGAAGAGTAAATAAATCGCAGCTCATAGAAGCAAGCATGCCTTGTCCTCAGCAGACAGGAACACTTTTAACTTTGGTAAAGCTCTGCTAAGGCCTTAGGTGAGGAAGGTGAAGGCCTTAAGGAGCAGCTACAGCTTCTGTTCCTGCTCCTGCCCATCTCTCAGCACACAGGGGCAAGACATGCAGAAAACAAGCACCTGGCTCTCTGGACCAGCTGGATGCTCAGGGTCAGCCCGCAGAGGCAGACAGCCCCAGGACAGCTGAAGCCTGCTCTGACAACCAGAGGCACCTGCGTGTCTCAAGATCTCCCCCTGCAGTGACAGAAGAAACTGAGCAAGCACTGAGCTCTGGGAAGCCACAGGTCCCATCCTCCTGTGTTGCACCAATGTGCTGGGTGATGGGTCACCCCTTCTTTCTCCTGCTCCTTGAGAAGGTACCAGGCAACATCATGCAGACCAGCCTTCCAGTTTCCCCATGGACAACTGAGGCCCCTTAGCTACCCCTTCCCCTATTTCATGATTCTAGAAGCTGGCTGCTACACCCCCAACCACCTCCAGCTTAATCAGTAACTTTTAACACAGAACAGCCTCAAACCTTGAACCTCGCTGCTCCTTGGCTTTGCCCCAACACCCGAGGGTTACAGGATATTGAGAAATTGGTGCTCAATACAAGCTGCAAGTATTTGTGAAAAACCATCTTACTGAGGACTCAGCAGTGAGATTTACCCAGCTCAGACTGGTCAGTGTAGGGTCCAAAAATCATATGTATTCATTAGATAAAGAAAGATAAGTAAGGGAAAGAGGCTACTACATTCACCTTCCTTGGAGTTCTAGAAGTCAAAATTGGATGTTGTCCTCTTGGTCAGTGTATGCTGACAACACACAGTTTGTGGTCAACAGCCCAGGAGATCTAGGTATGCGAGCCAGCTCCCTCCACCCCACAGGCTGGCTTGGCCAAGAACCCAGTGGTCAGGGTCAGGACTCCCACACATACTGCCACAGCACAGTCTTGCTGCCTCACTTCCTCTGTTCATCTAAACCACAGGCAAGAGCATCTCTGGGCAGAGCACCTGCCATTACATTTTCATTAGGAAATAGTTGTCTGCTCCTTAGTCAACCTCAATCTGAAAACACAGAATTTCTTCTGGCCAGGTCTCTGCAGATATTCCCATCTTCAAAGACAGTGGTCTCCAAAGTGAGGTGTGCAAGTCAAGCCAAAGACAAGACACTGTCCAAAGTGGTACACAGGCAAGGGGGGTGCAGGAAGAAAATATTTTTTGCACCATTAATAATATTATTTTTTCAAGTATTTCACCTTTTTACACCTGTTTTTGTGTAGTTTTATAACATAGATGATATATTAGTACAGTAGTAGATGTACGTAATTTATAAATAATTTGGGGGGCACACATTCAAAAACTTTTTACAGATAGGGGCATGTGATCAAAGAGTTTGGAGACCACTGTTCTAAGAAAAGCAGGATCTTCAAAGACAGCTTTATGCCTTGTTTTTAAAGACAACACTAGTTCCTTCGGAACTCAAGTAAGGCTGATGTGCAAGCATGCTGAACCATGCCTTCCTCTGATAAGGCCAGCAGCTCCTCAGTATCGTGGGATACAGTGGCATCACCGAGACCACTCCCAATCCATGGATTGTCATCATCTTGGCATAAGACAGAGCAGCCCCTGGAAGCTGTAGTAGTCTGCCCTGGCTCCCCTCACAATCCCAGAGGACAGGCAACCTTACACAGCTCATCTCTGACGTTTTATGTCAGCAGGGAGAGCAACACTGAGCTTGCCTGCCTTTGACCACACCGCTCACATGCTCACCCTCCAAAACCCAGCCAGCAGTAGCTTAATAAGTCCTCCTGCAAAAAGGAATCCCCATCAGGCCACCTGCCTCTACTTATCAAGCCCACAAGTTATCAGATAAAGGCTTTGGCCCTCCTTTCAATTTCAACTTCTGCTTAAAAGCCTACTTCTCAATTTGTCTGCAGAAATCCACTTTAAAAAAAAAACACAAAAAAACAACCACCAAACAAACCAACACAAACACCACCACACTATCGAAAGATTAAGAACATCAATCTTTATTCCACCAAGAGAGAACTACAGAACACCTGTAACCCTTCTGGTCGTCTTTTATGGAAATCTTGAAACACTGGACACACTGACTTACTGTTCAAACTATAACAATCAGGGATAGGATGATGGCACTGCTAAAGAGAAGTGTTTCTTCTAAACAAACTAAAACTTAAGGTTTAAAAGCTAACTTTCATTTCTGATGCTTAGCTTTGTCTTCATGTGTTCTTGCTTAGCAACAAAAGCAAAAAAAATAAGCCTGCTTTAGAACAGCAAGTAGGAATAAACAGAAGATGTAATCATACAAAGAAGCAATAGTTTAGTATGGTCTCATGCGGCTTGATGGGGGCGGTGCGCGATTCGGAGGAGTAATTGCTATATCCAAGTAGTCTCCTATCTGGAATTTCTGAGACTGCAATGTCATGGAATCATCTGTGCCCTTCCTGCCCGACATCGTACTCCCAATCTCCTTCACCCTGCACGCAAGAGAGGAAAGGCAAGTTAGTTATCAGAGGCAAATCTCTCTAGATGTCCAAAGCAGGAACTGTATCGGCTCAGAACAACCTTCCCATGCCATCCTCTGCACTGTATTTAGCATTTAACTAGGTTCACAGCTTGCTGGGGTTTTTCTCTCCAGTACCAGGTGCAGCAAGAAAAGCTACACTGAATCCTCTTTCTCATGGGGCAGAGGGGTGATGGAACCTTCTACTGTATTAAGTTAAATACTAGAGAGAAGCCCTTGCCCCCTTCCATACAGACACAGAACAAGACCCCACAGATTGCAGAGCAGGCTATATGCACTGGTTGCTGACAAAGGTTAGCTCACACATACCGTTTTTGAGGACAGACACCTGCAACAAGATCACTGCTAAAACTCAAATGCATTCTCAGATGCAAGACCTACCACACCTCCTATCACCAGAAACAAAGCTTTATCTCAGGCTGTAGGTCCATGTTCTGGTGGGCTGCCCATAACAGTGACCAAAGTCTTCAAGCACACAGCTTCATTGTTTTGGGAACACACTAACAACGAAGGTCACCAAGCGAAATTTAGAATTTGTAGTGGTCATCATGAAGTGTGTTATCAAGAACTTCATAAGTTTGGTATGTGGGTCCTGAACTTTCAAATCAGTGTTAATGCAAAATAATTTACTGCTCCAGTGCCTGAATTCTTCTACTAACCCAGAGAAGAAATGCCATTTACCTATACCCAGGCCTCTTCAGATCTGTAAAAACAATTGCAAAATTGAAGTGTGTGCCCTTCTTCCGTGCTTCCGGGTAAACTTCTTTCACTAAGCTGGTCAGCTCTTTCAGAGTTGCATCCATCCTAAATTAAACAAACAAACCAAAGCGGTTCACATTCTCAAAAGCAACAATGATAAAACAAGCTTCCCCAAACCCATTTAAGATGGAATCAATAACATTGTTACAACTTAAACCATGTATTTCCTTGCCTTTGCATACTTTCTGTTGATATCTGAAGATGAGCAAGATGTTACATTTTGGCTACCCAGTGAGCCACTGATTTCACAACTATACAACATTCCAAACACACTTTGTCTAACAATCAAGTGGCAAGAAGTTGCTCTAATTATTGATTATAACACCTGGGAGAAGTCACCACTTACTGTACACTGGAGGCAACATGGTCTAGTGCAAATGTAGCTTCTAATTAGCTTCCAATTTACTGTGTTATTAAGACAAATCTCTTCACCTCCATATACATGTCAACATCTGCTTTTCCAGGTGTCTCAGAAGAGTTACCATTTATACAGTGGGGGCCTATTTAAGTGTATTGATGCATTTATACAATGAACAACGTAATAGTGTTTCCTTACCTAAGTTAACATCTATGTTAAAATAGTTTCTTGAATATTAGAGGAAGTTTAAGAAAAGAAGGAAAAAAAATGAACACGAGTTTTCCATTTCCATCCAGATTTCCATTTCTGCCCGAACAGGCAGCACTCCTTTTCTCAGCCTCCAACCAGACCAGGGCTAAAGCTCATTTCTAGAATTTCAAGAACAAAAGGACTCAATCATCACAACTAAAGCGGCTCTAATTATACAGACTGTACACTAACTCCAAGCAACCAAGGAGCAATGTGTTGACAGACAATACCCATTCTGACTTCCGCAGATGGCAAACAGCTCAGATGCCATCAATAGCCTGGACTGAATCCATAAATCCCATTAAGAAGTGAATTAGAACTGCATGCTTTGCTAGCCACAAAAATGGATTTATTCAACCGTATGACATACAAGTTATACCCCCAACAGATACCTTGAAGAAAAAACAAGATTTTAAGAGTACTATAATTCACTTTCAAAAGCATTCTTAAAAATACCATAAACAAAAACTAACGTGTTTGCAACACAGACTAAAGCAGAGCTCCAAACTAAACATGAAAGCAATAAAAAGCAGCTCTCTGTTAAAGCACTGCTACCTGACCGCACCAAAATAAACACGTTATTCCACTCTCAAGAAGGTCCGACGTAAACCAATGTACCATTCACACAACAGTTCAAGCCTTCCGAGACAACTACTTCTACTGAAAAAAACAGGGCTGCTGGAACAGAACTTAAGCATTAAAGGACAACCTCCGTGTTGAACAGATTCGTTGTGATAACCAAAGATACGCCACAAGGCGAGCCTCCCATGGCGTGCATCAGTAACTGGGCAATTCAACCGCAGCAAGTTTCAGGGAACAGCAACCGGCTGCGCTTCCACGGATGCCCCCACGCCTAAGCTGCCGTGGCTGTAGGCAGCAGCCATCCCTTTCGCCTGCCCCCGCGGAGCACACAATCTCCCCCCCCCCCCCCGAAAACTCCCCCGCGTTTCCTGCTTTAAACGAGGCCTCTCGAACTCCCCCTCGCAGCTGACTGTCTACCAGACAAAGACTTCAAGCCCCCCGACGACACCGCCAGGAGCCCCGCTCGCCTCCGTGCCGGGGGGCCGGCCGGGGAGGGGGGTGTGTGCCGCACACTCACCAGGTGTAGATCTGCAGCTCGCTGGAGGGCACGTTGCCGCGGGAGAACTCGTCCATGCGGTGGTGCCGCCCGTTGTTGGTGGTGAAGACGCGAAGCAGCAGCGGGCACGTCTGCGGGGCGAGCCGAGGATGCGGGGCCGGGCGAGGACACGGGGCCACTCGCCATGTCCCCCCGGCCCGTCCTCCCCCCGCCCCCGGCCCGAGGCCTCACGGCGCCGCCACCCCCTTGCTCCCACCCCCCCGGTTCCCGCCCCGCCGCGGCCGGGAGCGGCGTAAGAGGCCGCGCTGCACCGCCCCCGGCACCTTTTCCCGGTCGATCGGCTTCTCCGGCTCCTTCTTAATCTCCTCCTGCGTGACGCGAGACTCCACCGCCATCTTGCCCCGCCGCGCAAACAACCGATGGACCCGGATGTCTCGCCGGGCGCCTCAGATCTCGCGAGAGGAGGGAAAGGGCGGGGCGGGGGCCGGGCGCAGCGCATGCGCGCGGGCAGGGCGGGAAAGGCGCGGGGGCGGTGGTGGTGGTGTGTTAGGCGGCCGTGTGTGAGGCGGCCGCCGTGACGGGCCGGGGAGGCCGCCGCTGGCCGGAGTCCGGTCGCGGGGCTGGGCTGGGCTGGGCTGGGCTGGGCTGGGCTGGGCTGAGCTGAGCTGGGCTGGGCGACCGACCGACCGCGGGACCTGAGGGGAAGGGTGGTCGGCGCAGCCCGGGAGCGGCCCTCAGCCTGCCGGCCGCGGGAGGGGCGGCGGTCCCCGGCGTCCTGGCGGCCCTGTCCCCGCAGCCTGCCCTCCCTTGGCCACTGAGCGGCCGCCTGCTCCGGCCGGGGCTCTGCTAGGTCTGGCAGCTGCCTTACTGCGGGGCAAGCGTGGGGTAGTAGTAGCTGCCTGACAGGACTTGACGTGATTCTTCCTAAAACCTGGGAACGCGTGGGATAGGGCCGCTGGTCTGAGCGGAGTTCCGCGCTCTTCAGGCCCTGAGGTGGCCGGGGTTGGGCTGTGCTGCCGCAGGCTTCTCTCCTCGTTGTGCTCCGTGTTAGACCCACCTACCTTCGGGATCAGGGCTAAAAGAAAAGCTTTTAACAAGCTACTGATGCTGCGGCCTGTTGGAAGAAAAACACTTCTTTCTATACGGAGACAGATTTAAACAGATGTCTAATGTAGGTAAATAATACAGTCAACCACTGTAACTAGCAGTAGATTAAAATAAATGAGAAAGGGGTAAATCATATTTAGAATTTAGCTTTCCTTAATATTACACCCAGGAAAGATCAAATGAGTATGCTTTCCATTTATGGTCTTGTTTTTCCAAGAATAGGATCTTGGACTAGGTTAAATTTGAGTCTGTGGTTGTGCCTTACAAAATAAGTGGGAGAGAGATCTGTGTTTCTGATGTGATAACTTTTTTTAAATGTTGAGAGTTGTTTGTTACTCATATTAGAATGGGGGGTAGGGGTTGTTCATTTGTTTTCACAGAATTCACTTGCGTTATTTCCTCAAGTGCTGTGAATTTATTTCTCATTTCAAGAGTAAAAGAAAATCAAATTTTTCTGTAAAATGATGCAGAAATGTATGTGCTTGCAGGTGCAAAATAAGCAAACATCAGAGACTCATAGAACTGGTGAGGCTGGAAGGGAGCTCTGGAGGAGACTGCCTAGCCCAAACCCCTGGTCAAAGCAGGGTCAGCAAGGGCCGGTTGCTCAGGGCCAGGGCTGGGTGGGTTTTGAGTCCATCCAAGGATGGAGACCTCTCTGGGCAACCTGCTCCAGTGCTTAGTCACCCTCACAATTAAAAAAAAAAAAGTTGGTTTATTTTTCTTCTTACATTTAAATTAAATTTCTGGTATCTCAGTGTGTGCCCATTGCCTCTGGTCCTGTCACTGGGCACCGCTGACAAGCCTGACTGTCGTCTTTACTCCCTCCCATCAGGTATTTATACACAGTGATAGGATCCCCCTGAGCTGTCTCTCTCAAGGCTGAACAGTCCCAGCCCTCTCAGCCTGTCCTCACATGACAGACGCTCCCATCCCTTAATCATCCCATTAAGCTATATTTGATGCTATATTATTATAATGTTCATATATTGCTCATGTAATTTTCTGTTGATACTTGCAGCAGAGTACAGCACAGAGCTATGTGCCAGTGAAGCTGTGTCTCAGGATCCCTGTTCTGCAATGAACTTCTCTGAGTAAGGAGATTCAGGGTGAATTTACATCTGTGTTGGGCTGCTTTCCTAAGTATAGGTTTAGTATCAGGGAGAAAGAACTACAATATATTCTGCACCACGAAAAAAGCGTATACTTGTTCTGGTGTTACAACGGTTGAAGTACCTGTGTTCTAAGGGTGCTGCTGCAGTTTGATTTCACATTTCCAAGCACTGTAGATACATGTTTCCAATGTATTATTTATTAAAAAAATACGTAGGGGAGAAAAAATTATTAAAATATATTCACCTATGAGGTTTCTGTGTATATCATTAAGAAGAAAAAGGGTTATGAGTCCATACTATTAAAAAAAAAGAAAAAGAAAAAAGCTCTTGCAGTTCACCTCTAATATAACCAACAGCATTTGGTTTAAAATGTTGATTTATGGCACACCTATACAAGACAAGAGAACCAACAACCTATTAGAGTTCACCCTCAGTTTTTATGAACTTCCTTTTGTGGTAGCCTGGATAGTATTGTACAGTTTTTAATCTACATTAAGTTATAGCATATCATCATTTTATTACTAAAGGGAATGAGTCAGCCTTGCCACCATTTGCAAGATTTGATTTCCCAGGCAACAATACAGTTTATTACGCTGCTAAAATTAATTGTATCTGCCCTGATAATAACACGCTTTGGGCTCAGTATGTGAACTGCCATTTCCAAAACAAAGGAATTTATGTCTAGAATCAGGTATCATAAAGGAACAGCTGTAAGAAATAAAGCACAGTTCTGCTATGAATCTAAGTAGTTCCTTCTGCTAGGACTTTTTGAGTGTTTTATTTATGTGAAAAATGACCTAGTGTGCTTGAGTTTTAAGTAAATTCAAGCATGACTTAATTTATTATTCATGAACTCTATTAACAATCACAATTTATTTTCACTCTAAAATCTTAAATTCTTATGTTACGTATTTGGAAGAGAAGGTTGAAAATTATTTGGAAATGAAAATGCAGTTATGTGATCTGTAACCTGGACTGCGGGATGCAGGTTTTACTAGAGACGGTGCTGTCTGGTTAAACAAGGCATAACACAGTAAACTGGATTCCCACCAGTTTAGGCTGAGGTCCCACGTGTACCCGAGGTAGTCTAACAGCTCGCTTTTGCCAAAGGAGGGGGATTTAGCTCCTCACTGCCTGTCCTTATTCTCAGTCACGTGAGGGTTTTTTCCCTCCCTTCTGCCAGGTGTGGCCCTCATTAGATTCTTCCAAGAATAAGTTAAAATCCCTAATTTAAGATAAAACTGTCCAGTTGTGGGCTGGTTTTCTGTCAGTTTATTGCATTTGACACTTGCTAAACTGATTCCGTGACTGGTAGACCTGGTGCAAGATGATCAGTGAAAGTGCGTGCGTGCCCAAGAGTAGCTGGGAGATGGAGGGAGAGAATAGGAATGGAATAGGGTCTGTCCCTTCGGTGGTAGTGAGATGGTCGATTGCTTCACCCTCCCTTCACATTTTCATAGGTTTTGGGGGGTGAGGGGTCCCCTCTACTTGTCAGGGTCACTGTGTTCTGTGTACACAGTGTATATATGTGCAAACATATATATAGTGTATGCTGTTGAGAAAATGAAAGCTCCTCACTGAGGTAGTGATGCAGAGTAAGACTGTATATACAAGCAAGTCTCTCGCCTCTATTGTTGTAAAGGAGGTACCCGAAATATGAATCAGACATTTTCAGATATGAATGCTTGTAGAGAACTGAGACAAGTGGTCTCAGAAGTGTGAATTGCCTCTTTAAGAATTCTTAACACACATTCCTATTTAAGTGGTTATTTAAATAGCGAACTTCTGTTTATTGGAGCATCTAGGAAAGGTACGAATGAGACAGCGTGTTGGTGCTGTTAGGCTATGGGACTGGGCAAAGCTTCCACAGCCGTTTAGAGAAGAGCATTGTGGGTCAAGTAGCCCGTTGGCCTATGAAACACTTACCATAAGTAAATTGTGATTGAAAGAGAAAAACAAAAGGAGCAGTTGATATTGGGTGACTTAAAACTTTCAGGCAGAACAGAGAAGACGACAGTAAATAAAAAGTGTCCTTGGGAAGACGCAGAAAGGAATGGCACAACTGGGCCTGTGATATCAACCATTGAGGTAAATCTCCAAGAAACTAGAAAAATTTTGACAGATAACCAAGGAGCAAGGAGCTCTGAACAATTCAGACCCATGAGTATACTGAATCTCTGTTCAAAGAAGCTGAATTACCCTCACCCTCTGCAGCGTGCTGTTTTCAGGTTCCCAAGGCTCCCAGGATTTCTGGCTTATTGGCTGCATTTGTGAGTTCTTCCTAGCCAGGACTACATATTGCTCCTTAATTTTTCATGATTGTATGTGTATCCCATAAAGCTTGTTTGATAGAGGACTTGGTCTTTATCTTGATTGTGGAAGGTTAAACTACCCTGTTCTGGCAGCAACACAATCATCTTTCAAACATCTTTACAATCAACTGAGTGAGCAAAGTCTCAAATTTGATGGAGCTTCTACTGCAGACCGCCTTGAACTGGTGGTGGAAGAATACCATTGCATTTTCTTTGCAAATATGATTGCTGCTATTTCCTACATTTTGTGTTGTGGTAGCGCCACAGATATGTTTTATGTTCAGAATGCTCTGTGTGCAGTAGCTTTCATTACAGTGTTTTAATTTCCTGTGTTTTGTACCAAAGTTAGTCTGTAGTGGTGCTAGAAAATTATAGTGTCTTCATTTAAGCATTGGTTGTTATTCACTGTCCTATTCTGAACGAGGATGATTTGGGCTCACAAAATGCACCATAACTGTTGGACTTCTGTGCTCCTCGTCAACTTGCACGTGAGCCAGCAGGTGAGCGAGCCGGTGTGGTAAAGGCCAGCAGGAGCAGGCTGTTCCTTTGCCATGGATAAAAGGACTCTGTCACTCTGTGTGAAAACCACGTGGAGACCCGGAGGCAGTATCCTAATTCAGGAGCACCAAGACTTGGCAGCCTGGGAGGAATCTATACTTGTGTATAGATTACCTGTATGTTTTCTTCTTCTTTCTCTGTAAAGTCATCAGAAGGACCACAAGTTAATAAAAATGCCTCGAAGATGATTTACTATTGTACAAGATAGCAAAATTATTTAACTGTTCATGTGACAGTGGCAGGTCAGTCTGCACAGCCTTGCACACGCTCCAGGGACACAGGCGGCGTACGCAAGGCAGAGCCACTGATGTGCCTTGTAAGCAAGCTGCCTCATACTTGCCAGTGTAAGACCTTGTTTAAAGTTGTTTGTGATGTTGCCAGATGTTATCATCCTGCCACTCAGATGGAACTATTCCACATCAGGTGTTTCCTGAAAGAGCATCCTCCGGATGCTTTTTTTTTTCAGTTTCAGAAAAAATGTTTCCAAGAATAATACTTTAGGCAGATGAGTGTTATCACTCATACTTCTGTTATTTTTTGTCCATTTTAAATACCTACTAATATGGGGCAGCTAAATTGTACCTGATGCACCTGGGTGTGCGAGGGATTCAGAGGGCTGTCCACACTGCTCCTGTGCTCTGCGACAGGACTGGACATGGGAACTGGGAACAGTGGGGCTCTTTCTTTTTTTCCTTAGGGTGCTGCTCCCTGCAGTGGGCACCGATGAGGGATGCAGGATGTGACCCTGCCTGCGTCCCCTGAGCAGTGTCAGGAGGGAGCCAGAAAGCAGCTCCACAGCGCTTCAGGCTGACCCAGTGCAAAACTATTTGCATTCGAAATCAACAAGAGAGTATGTGTTATGTAAGCGAGGTCCAGCAAAAATTGTAATGACTGCTTGAATTTCACCTGGAAGAGACTAGAACAAACTGGAACTTGTAATCGTCAGCAGAGGAAGACAGAATTCAGTTTCGAGTAAAGAAAAAAGTAAATCCTGGTCTGTCATGTGGAGTTATTTTCTTCTCTATACAAATACACATGAAGGTGTGATGGTGAGATGTACTAAATATTCTATTGATTTTTCCTGGAGGAGTAGTAGACTCAGTTACAAAATATAAAATTAAGGAAGAAATGTTGCCAGAATCTAAACCTGGATTTCATTAAAACATGTTGTCATTTGCTATAAAATACATCTGCTACAATGTTCCAGAAATTTTAGACACACAATAGAGTAATAAACTGCTTTTATAACTTGGGTAATACTCTACCATAGATTTTTGATTTCCCCCCTACTGTTTGAATGAAATTACCTCAGTACAGAAATGCTTGTACACTGTAAGGAAGGAATAAATGGGTTGTCATTGCAATAAGTGGAAATTTTAAAAATTGTGTACGAGATGTGTTTTATAGAGAGGACAACCAACATCGGAGGTTTGTCAGCCTGTAATTCACTGCAAACAGTTAGGTCGGCAGCATGGGCCCCTGCCTACGCGGCCTTGTAGCTATGTTTCCCGGTTTTCCTTCACTGGAGCAGCTCCACTACTGGAAGCAGTGGTGGGAAACCCAGTGTGAAGGTTACTGTCATTGCTGGTACTTTCCCCAGTTGTGGGTGTTGCTGCCACCCGTTGAGCTAACTGGTTTGCCCTGGGAACATGAAGGCTGCCTGACCTGCAGCCCCTACGCCGGCTGCTCTGAGGGCAACAGCACTATCCTCCAAACACCCTGCGTGGCAAAGCCAGCTTGTCTCCTCGCAGCATCATCGTCTGCAAGAGATGTCCTTAACATTGTCTTCCACGTTTCCTGAGCAGACAAATCCCCTCCCTGGCTGCTTTCTGGATTAATGTGATCCCATCCTTGAATACGGCACAAAAGTCTGAGAAGGGGGTGAGTGTCTCCGTCAGATAGACACAGTCCTTCTCATGCTTTGGTGGGACCGTTTCCACAAATAAGCATTAACAGATTAGGTTGATGGTTATTGCAGTATCTTCCCCCAAATATCTGTTCTTTTCCCTTCCCATGGAAGAATAATATTAAATGACTCAAGTATTTTCTCCTAAAGCAGAGGATTCCAAGAGATCTGACTGAGTATATCGAAGTACATATATTTTATATGCAGCTCCCTGGCTATGCTTCTCTTCAGCTTGCCATACATCTCTAGAAGTTTCCAGTCTGTGGCACACACAGTTCCTGTTGAAAATAGCAGGTGGATAAAGATGCATCCTGCACACCCAGAACAGATATTTCCTTCTCTGTTTTCTGCCCCAGGATGATGGATCTTAAAGAATCTCCTTGTGTCTGTGGCATTTCACACTGATTCTTTAATGATAGCGGAGCTGTGGATAAATAAATCCTCTCGTCAGCCACAGTAAGAGGCATGTTTTATTTGGCTTTGTTCGGGGGCTCACAGAGCCCCGCAGAAGGTTTATGAAAGCAGTGCATATCCTTTGTAACAAAGGCTGATGTCGTGTAAGCCATTGCATGTGTCCTGCCTCTAGAAGTATCATCATAAAGAGTCGAGCAAAACTTTTCTCCAAAATAAGTAGTTACATGTGGCAAGCCTTGTCGAGCACAAAGCAAAGCCTCAGCACCCCGAGACAGCTCAGCGACATTGCAGAAATATCTTTTGTGGCTCAACATGCAGGTCAGAAAACACAATTCTTTAACTTTTTTTTGTCTTTTTATTTTTTTTACTGAGTGGTCACTTATGACCAAAATGTTCTGGCTGCGATAAATTACCTGCAACATTTTGAATAGTGCAATATAAAACCAAATTATTTTCTGAATGCTATGTTGTATGTATTGCAATATCAATTGGCTCGATGTTTTTTAAAGAAAGGAAATGTCCGTCACTGGGAATTTACAATATGTGAAGTTTGAGTCCAGAATGAATTCTGACAGCTTGGTTACCATAAGCTCCTCAGAGACACAGTGCTTAGTGGAAACACTGACATAATCTTAATGATAGTGGCGGGAATAGTGCCAGTAAAACAGAATGTCCTGTAGGCATAATGTAAGGCAGAATCACTTCAGCTCCCCAGATCACAATAGCTTTGAAAGAAAAGTTGATAGAAAATTTGTGCACGCCTGTTCCTTTGACCAAGAAAGAATAATCTCTGTGTGTACTGCTGACTATTGTTATCAGCTGTATTATATTCCATTTTGCACATGGCAAAAGGTGCTGGGGAAATTTAAAGCCCATGTTGCAAATCCATGAAGTCTTGCTGCAGAGCAATGGAGGCACGTTGGGGTTGTAAATGAGCGATCGTAGGGGCATGGACAGAGGTGCACACTGCAGCCAGGGTGCTAGCGGGAAGAAGTCGCTGCTTTTACATTTCTTGCCGTTCCTTCCCTGTCAGCTCTCTTGGCAGAGTCGGTCATGATGAGCTCTCCGCAGACTTATTACAATGAAGCAGGTTAGCAAAGACTTCATGCTTAAATTGCTTACAGTAATCTCATTGCGCTTGCCTGGAATGGGCAAGGAAGAGTTCACACAAGTAGCTGTGCTGGCACATCAGTGGGCCAGAGGGGATGGTGGTGAAGGACGTCCTCTTGCAGCGGTTCAGCTGGAGTCAGAAGATGACATCTGTCCATAACCTGGTGCTTTCAAATTCCAAGCTGTACCATCTGACATTTTATGTGACAGCATGACAGACTGTGACATTTCAGATTGCTGTGAGCAGTGCTTTTATTTTGTGTTCAGAAGCTGTATAAGAAAGCGCTGCACTCCAAAACATAAATAAGTGCCTCACAGAATTGCTGGGGGGAAATTCTTGCAAATGAAGAAAGGAGAAGGAAAAAAAGAAACTATTTAAAAAGAAGTGGATTGGAAAAAAAAAAAAGACCTTAGGTTGACATTACTTCACAGTCAGTTGTATGCTTTCTTACCCCTGTTACAAAGCTAAGAATAAATCAGATTCATTTCTTTAAAACTTCAGGGCACAGAAGAGCAGGATAAATGGCTCTTCTATACCTCTTAGATTAGATTTATTCAATACGAAGCAAGATAAAATATGCTCTGGTGTTTTGTTTGGGCTTGAGAAATGCAAGGGCATGATAATTACCAGCTGATACACCAATTTAATGCAGGTGTTCAGATTTTTAAAAGACCATTATCACTTAATGTTACCTTTAAAAAAGAGATCTCAGATCTTTCAATGGAACAAATACTAGAAAAAGAGACACCATTATCTGAAAGGAGGTGAAACAATCAAATACAAGAATTGCAAAAATTCTGTTACTAGAGGTAGAATAGATTCTCTGCTTGTTAGAGACAAATGATTAGCTAAGCACGAAGGTTTGAAAATATAAAAGTGAAATATTAAGAACACAAGGCACAGTTATTGCTAAATTCTTACATACAAATTCTGATGTATGGGCTAGATCTTAAAATGCCGTTAAAGTACAGCAGTCTGGCTGCTGATCACTTGTTTCAGCCTTGGGTCTGGCTTCACCCGAGAAAATATATGGAGCTACTACTTCAGCCAGTAACATGAATGAGATTCAGAAAGGATTTTAGCCAAGACCAAAGATGAAATGATACACTGTAGAAGTCACTAATTGATTTCTGATTAGAAACCATGAAGACTAGTCAGAATGAGAGATTTATGAGTGTTCATCCATCTCGGGCTGCAAATGGAGCAGGAAGATTTGTGTGTTTGTGTTAATCATAGAATGGTTTGGGTTGGAAGGGACCTTAAAGATCAGCAAGTTCCAACCCCCCTGCCATGGGCAGGGACACCTTCCACTAGACCAGGTTGCTCAAAGCCCCATCCAGCCTGGCCTTGAAACATAGTTGTAGTTCTTCTTTGAACTATGGCCAGCAGAAGCAAATGATTTGGTGTACAAAGGCATTACACATTTTTCATTATGTTTAGACAGGAGAGGAAACCTTTGGTCAGTCACGGAGTTCTTGCTCCATTTGCACTCAGGGATGCCTGGATTTGGATGAACACTTTTTCATCCTACATTCTTTGAGAATCTAAAGTTGGTAATTTTTGGTGGTGTCAGTGGGGGAAGGCCACCAAGAATGGGCTGTGCACCTGCTTCTGGGGGCTCTGAAGTTTATCCTCCTCCTGCTCTCTGCAGGATCTGAGCTGTACAGCTCCTTTAGCTCTGCACACACTGGATGCTGACAGCCGAACTGCAGGAGATTTTACAGTTTCTTCAGGCTGCTTGAACGAGTCGTGGCTTCTCGCTGGGACAGAAATCCCATCATCCCAGCCATCAGGATCAGGGTTGTGAGTGGCTTTATTGGAGACTAGCTGGCAGAGATAATAGATGGTATAAGACACTTGAAAGCAGCTGGTCCTTGGCAGGTTTAAAAAATGTCAGGTGCAAGTGTTATTAGTCCTACCTGTGTGTCACTGATGGAGCATGAGCAAGGCTGCGGGGACGCTGCTGAAATGTGGGAAATTATACTTTGTGTGCACTATTTCCTGGCCCAGCCAGGAGCAAAGCCAAAGCTATGACAAACAGCAATGCAGTCTTTTACTCATATCATAGCTTTTCAAAGAAGATTCCCAGAAAAGATGAATCCTGCTTTCCTGACCATAACAATGCATATTTAATCCCAAGCTACCTTTTTTTGCTGTCAAAGTATAAACAAGCCCTCTGACTTCTTGGGAAGGAGCGTGCAGAACGCCAGGCTCTCTGCCTGACGGACATGCGAAAACCTTCGCTTGCTGGAGCACCGTAGCAGAAGAGGGGTGAGACAGACACGGCGCAGGTGGGGTGTCTGTGTGCAGGGAACGTGGCTGTGGCAGGTCCCCGGAGTTTGCTAAATGGCGCCGAGGCGTGTGCCTGTCCTGCCACACCAGCACCACCATAGGGGACAAACTGGGATGTTAAACTCCCCTCACTAAATAGACCATTCAGCTCTTGCGCTGTCCTCATTCAAGTAAATAACACGTTTCCTCCCTGAAATTATTTTGCATTTCCCTGAAGGGTTCTTAAAATATCTGCGGCATAAAGCACAAAGGAAAAACTGCTGGAATTTGGTCCTGCTGAGGGTAAGGTAACAATATGAAGGATATGAGGCAAGGTAACATTTCATTGTGCTTTACTAGTGCTTGTAATTTACATCTCATTCCTTTCAAGGCCTCTGCTGGTAATATTTCCTTCTTCTAAGAATAGAGCTTAAAGGTATTTTAAGAATTCTAGTTGTCATGCAATTAATAGCGTAACACTTTGTTCTGAGTAAAAAGACTTGCTTGTTTTGAGCAGTAACAGTATTTTGCATGTAAAAAAAGGGGAATGGGGAATGTTTTATTGCCAGCACTTTTCCTTACGCGGAGATGAATCACTTACATTCTTGGCAACCAAGCTCAAATTCACAAGAATGCTCAGTTTGATCAACTTCCTTCAAAACACTAAGCTCAAAGTAAAGAGGAAAAAAGAGAGAAAGAAACTGGGATGGGCTTGGATGCGGAAGACATTACAAGATGGACATCCAAGCAGGAAGACAATAAATCTAGTGTACAGATTGTTTTGCCCAAAGCAAGTTACTGATTTGCCGTTACAGGAGGGTCCAGTCTAAATTAAGAGAATACTGGAAGGGAAAAAAAAACCAAGGAGGAAAAGAGCCAGAGAAAAGAAAGAAAACCCTGCCGATCTGGCAGACATGGCGGATGTTGTGTCAAACATGAGTTTATTTGCTAACAAAACAATGTGAATTTTCAAGAAAAATTACCACCCTTCCCTTCAGAATGGAAGATTGTGTTGAGAAACAGAATACAAGAATACGGTTAACGTAGGCATGAGGAAACTGCCCGTGTTCAGGCTGTAGCTTCATGTGACAAGGGCTGAGGGTCGTGGGGGGCTTTCTTTGGCAGCAGTGCAGGGTGAACCAAGCCGTCCCCTGGCTGGTTCCTCCTCTCCACCTGTGCAGTGGATCCCACTGAGAAAGAGATGGCACTGAAAATGGTCTCTTTTTGTTTTATTCTAATGGATTCTTTTTCACCTGGATCAGTTCCCCGGGGACAGTTCACCCAACAGCCACCCATGGCACTGCACAACATACCCAAGCAGCAGTGAAGAGGATGACAAGGGGAAGGAGACGTGGCGGAGGGGGAATGATGAAGCTAGACAGGCATCCCTGCTGCTACTGCGCCACCCCGGCCATGGTCTTCAGCACAGCACCAGTCTAAGGCACATTTGGCCCTGCTGCTCGCTTCTACTCAGAGACAGTCAAATGGCAGCTTCAGTGAGACCAGCACAACTGCTTGTTGGCTGAAGTAAAAATAACCCAAGCAAAACCCAAAACATTATTTAGTGTGGAATCCCCCTTTTTCTAGGTCACCCTGTGGTCACGTGAACAGCTGTGCATTGGTATAAAAGCATGACTGTGAGGAGTGGTGGAAGACAAGGAGGGAAGTACTGCTCCCCAAAATTAAGCATTTCTTCTGCATATCTCACTTGGTACCTTTTGATTTCCCCCCACTCTTCACCCCAGTGCTCTTCCACCCCACACCTGCGGTGCAGCACCAGGGCTGCAGCAGGGCATAGGGCAGCAGCACCGCAGGATGCTTGAGATAAGCGTGAGTGTGTCATGCCCTGCAGCCAGCATAGGGCTCCTGTGCTTCTGCCCCAAAATATATGTTCACTTAGTGAGCCTAGTATGGGGGGGGATAACTGGGGAAGTATGAGAAGGTAGAGGCCCAGGAGGGCTGGGCCAGGCCACAAAGGATGAGTGCAACTCGAAGCAGGACCCAAGATACTGCAGCCGTGTCGGTGTCTAATACCCTGGGCATCACACAGTTGCTGTTGTGTGTCTTCAGGATCCTAGTTTCAGCATGTTGCCTGCTTCTGCCATGCTCTGCAGTGCCCATGCAGTAAATCCAGTAGTTCCTCTCTGATACTGTAATCAGATATGTTGCTTACATGTAGTAAATCCCACATTTTGGGGACGCTGTGAATTTACTGTGTATTCACCAAGCAACCGCATTCCATCCATAGAATAAGATCAGAGCTTCCTGGTCCGGTTTCCGCCACACAGATTGTACAATAGGTCAGCACAGGTCCTGGGGATATGTCCAGGTTTTCCACACGTGTAGCCTTCCTATCCAAGTTACAGTACAGATAATCCCAAAAATCTGTGCAGGCAATTTTTCTAGGCAGAAAAGGAAAACACCTAGCAAATCTGGACACAGGTTAGCCTCAAGTCAAAGCCTCCAACACAACATGAAACACTAGACCAAGCTTCCAAGGAGAAATGTGTGGAATTTTTGCACTGGAGTTTTTAAGACTACACAAAAATCTGCCATAGTAAAGAGGGACAGCCTAAACCAGATCTCTCCCAGCCCTACATTGCTGTGATGCCATGTAAGGAAGGACTGGTGTGACTCTCCCCAGCACAAAGAATGGCAACCACAGTCTGTTCTCTGCTCTGCAACCTGCTCTCACTCTCCAGCCTCTTGCTGGGACCAGCACGAAATCCAGGACAGACACTACTCCCAACCCAGCAGGACTGGGCGCTGAGAAAAGGGAGATTTGTATGCAGTGAGTCTCTGTATTCATGCATGAGAGAAATTGTGGTGGCAATGGTGTTCTCTCATAGTAATGCAGAGCAAGACGGAAACGTGATAAAGGGTTTTTTTAGGATTAAAATAAGCAGAACAAGAGCCAGTTGTTGTTTTGGGGAAAAGGAAAGCAGTTGCTGTCAAAACGTTTCACCGACTGGGCAAAAATGCCAAGCTGGCCCTGCCTGCAGCATACATGGACTTCAAAGGGCTTATCTTGAATAAGGATTAGAGGGAGCCAGATCACTGCTTCCTACATGTATTCAGCTGAGGTTAAATGATATGCAAGGCTATACCCCAAGGGTGCATTTTCCTTCTGATGCCAGCCAAGTTGCTGACTCCTCTGCCTGCCAGTTTGTGGGATCAGTCTTGCTTTAGCTGTGTACACCCAGAGGCAGCTCAGTTCTGACCCAGCACCAGGAAGAGTGGGTCACACTCTCACAACCGGTCGCTTCAGGAGTGCTGCTCCACAGTGGGAACGCTCTCAAACAAACGGTCAGGCCCCCGCTCCAGCGGTGAGCCAGCCGCTCAGGAGGGGTGTGTGGTTCTCAAACAGGATGCAGGCTGAATAACCCTCCATTCCTGAAGAGGGTGGTCCCCGAAGGTCAGGGCTGCCTTCAATGGTGTGGCAGTGCGAGAGGAAACTGCCTCAGAGGGTGCTTTCATAATGCTCGGACTATGAATAAATTCAGCCTGTTGTACGCTGGGTTCCCAAGTGTTAGTCATCAAAAATGTGAATAGGAGAATAAGGTTAGGAAAAGAACAATTCTCCAGCTGAACTTTCATTACAGGATGAATAGGGGTCCTCCTCCCCCCACTCTGCTTTGATTTCAGACAAAGGGCTTTGCATCCCATGTCGGAGTTCTCTTTGCTGCCTGGAAGGAGTATATGGATGTAGGTGATGATACAAACCTGGTAGGGCCCAGCTCACAGAATCACAGAATACCTGAGGTTGGAAAGGACCTCTTGAGGTGATCTAGTGCAAACCTCTGCTCAAGCAGGGACAGATAGAGCAGGTTGCCCAGGACCATGTCCAGTCAGATTTTGCGTATCTCCACAGATGGAGGCTCCGCAGCCTCTCCAGGCAACTTGCTCCGGCTCTGAACGGACCGGCAATGACCAGAGACCTAATGTCAGTATAGATCATTCTGGCACTTTCCACCTTCATGGTAAATAATTAAACAAAAGTACAACCTTAATAAATGTACTTGATATTCATTCACTGACTCTGGTTCTGGTGAGATGGGGTATAACGATGTGGGCCAAGGCTGATCCATACTTTACTCAGTTGTATAATTATGAAAAAAAGACAGTCAAAGAGAGGGTTGGGTTCTACATGGGATTAACACACTGTGGCCCCACGGGAACTCTCCCAGTTCATGACAGAAGCGACCATTACCTCAGTCAATGCGCTGTGCTAATTTAGTGGCAGGAGGGCCAAGGGCCTCTGAACCTGTTACAACAATAAATCCAGAAAAACAATGGAGATTTTTCATCCTTTAAGACACAGAGAGTTTTCTGAGAATATTTGTCCCTTTAGCTCCAGAAGGTGAGGGAACAGACAGGGTTGTGCTTTCTGTTCCCATGCTTCTGAGCCAGCACTTTGCCCTGACTGTCACTGTTACCAGGGCATCTTCTCAGTTCTGGCAGGAGATCTTATCTGAAACCTTAATTGAGGCACATTTACACTATCCAAGGCAGTTTTATATTGCTCAAGCTAAAGTCACTGAAATGTTTTAATTAGCGAGCAAACACAGTCTGTCGCTTTCCTCTGTGTGACGCACAGAAATCTGTCTGCTTCCTCCCCGAGTACAGTACAGCATGTCTAAGCCACTGGCTACTATAATTACGATGGGGTAAGCATTTATATTGGTACTATAAAGGTGAACTGAGTCCTTTGCAAATACAAAAACACTAATCTCATTCCCAAAGAATTCAGAGTCAAACATGGTCAAGAAAAATCACAAGGCAATTGTCTCGAGGGAAAAAATGGATCCTGCGGAGACCAAGAATCTCAAGGGCAGGAGGTCTGAAGGGCAGATCTGGAGAGGAGGAGTCCTGGGCTGAATGACTGGATGCCACTCAGAAACACTGAGGCTTCTTTCCTAATCTGCCATGAACCTCACAGATGACCTTCAGGAGTCAAGGAATCTGTACACGAGTTCTCCTCCCTGTAAAATTGATATTACTTCAACTCATGCAGCTACCAAAATAAAGGCAGGCTACAGAACAGAGGAGACAAGAAGTATTGTGGCAAGAGAGGATCAGGAGGCACACAAGAAGCAAGAGAGAAAACGGGAAAAGGAGAGAAAACCTCTGAAGAGTGAGGAGGCAGAGACTCAATGACAAGATAAAGAAACAAGATGGTATCCTTCAAGTGTGGGGGAGGAGAATGTAGATTAACAACCTTTCGGTTAGGCTAAAGGGAGTACAGAAGAGCCTGAAGAGTAGCTGTCAGCGAATTACAGTAGCTGAAGCAGGTAATGGCCAGAGCATAGAGAAGAATTGTAGTCATGGTGATAGAAAAGCAAGGACCACTTCAAGAAGAAGAAGATACTGAGATAGAAACCAAAAGCTTCAGATTAGGCCTTTAATGAGAGACTGGTTATATGAAAGAAAATGAAAGAAGAGAAAAAACCCTCCCCAAACCCAGAAAAAAATAGAGGAAGTACTGAAAGCAGATTTAAAGAGAACTGATACTTTCATATTGAAAAACATCGATTTGAGGCAGAATGAATATGTAATAGCAGCAAGAACTTCAGGAGAAGAAATTAAAAAACCTACAGGGATATGAAATTGGATAGTCATGGACAGAATAGAAAATCATTTCCCCACCAGAGAGGTGCAGGCAGAAATGATCGGGTGCATTGGGGAGGAGGGTGGAACCATCAGCAGTGCCATGTTTCAGGGGCCACCAGACAAACAGCTCCAGCTACACCAGTACCGATGTTTGGTGTCACCCACGCTGTGCAGACACCTCCTCTCATTTGCTGAGATGAGGATTTACCATGATGTTTCAAATGGACACAAAGCGAACAACAGCAACAACTGTGAAATCCCAAGTGGCCAAGAAAACACTCGTCGCACACACACACAGCCTTTGCTTGCATTTCACAACATTGCACAAGGCTTCTTAAAAAGTAACTTCTAGATTTGCACACCCATATCGCTATGTACCCAGGGGATGGCTAAACAGATCTGGTGTGCATAGAAATTCATGACATAGCCTAAGCCTGACCTCTTGCTACATACACACCAAGGGGTTGGCATTGCAGAGAGCATTAGAGCATCTGGAGTTATATGCGATTATATGAGAAGAGGAAAAGAGATGGAGGAGCAATTAGACTGATTTTGTTAGGCTAAAGGGAGTACAAAGGAGTGTGGAGAGTAACTGTAAATAAATTACAATACCTGAAGCAAGAAATGGCCCGAGGACAGAGAAGATTTGTAGTCATGGTGATACAAAAGCAAGGGCCACTTGAGGTGTTTTGCATGCTGTCATAAGATGCTGCTTTAAAACAATTTGTTGTGACTTCTGTGTCTCTATTCACTTTGATTCACAGTATAATAATATTACTATTCATGTGTTTATCACATTCCAAGACTTATAGAAGACTTTACTCAGTTAAGTTACAGACTCAGAATGATGATTCTCATTATAACCAAATTCTGTATTTTAATTATTTGCAAATCACATATTTCCCAGCCTGCAGATTTAGTGACTGGTGATGAATAAAAGTTACCCCTGACATTCAGAGCCTTTTTTCTTTAACCACAGAGTTGAGATTTTATGAGCTCTAGCACAGTATGCAAAGGTAACATACAGCAGAGACTGAAAAAAAATAGCTAAAAATTGAAAGCATGTTTAGGACTGCTGTGGAGCTTTTTAGACAAGCAAGTGTGTATTCCTGAAGTGAGCTAAAAGCAGTGGCTGGTGTGGGAAGAAAGTTCAAAATAGATGTAGGTTGAAAGACTGTGTGGAAGACCAGGAGACGCTCAGCGATAATGATAGTCATCAAATGGGAACATGCGGTGGTGAAGCATTTTTAGAGTGGAAAGTCTTTCAAGTTTGGATGCTGTTTTCATGCTATATTATTCTGTGATGATATTCTAGTAGAGCATCATGGACAGTTGGGTTTTTTTCACAGCCTCCTACGTAGGGTCTCTCAGAATTTTCCCCAGCAGCTTTTCAGGGGCTGTAATCCTGAACGCGATTTCCATAAAACTTTATCTTTAAAATGGACATGTGGCACATACGGATGACAAGTCCCAACATGCAATTTTCTGTTTCTACTGCAAAGGCCAGGCGATAGTTACCCCACCTTCCATCCTGCTTGTGATTATACCAACTGATCCATAGGATTCAGGCCAGGTTATTTTATTCATGCAAGTCACTCACCTCATAGACAATAGTAAATACCTTCTCTCGGTTTTCTGGTGTCCTTTGCTGATAGAGGTATGTAAACAAGCACAAAGCACACAGGATCTCAGCTGCCAGAGTACACAGAGGTGTGACTGTAGTTTTGCCTCTACTCAGTATCTTTCTCTCTTCCCCCAAGAAAATACGTGAGGTTTGTTGACCGGAGCTGCTTTGAGATGCCTTGCCAAGTTGTATGTTATCCCACTTCCTTCCTGCAGGCAATCCAAACAGGGGAGCCTTCCCCTGGAGCCCTGCCCCTCGCAACTGCTCAGCTCTCAGGCCCTCTTACAGCACCAGAAATGTGGTGGCCGGGTGCTGGGCTCAGCAGAAGCTCTGAGAAGGTCCCACCTCTGTGGGCAGACCTCGAACAGGAGCGTGCTGCAACCCCACTGTGCTCTGAGCTCAGGAGATGCTGCGAGCCAGTGGCTGCCACCTCGCCTCGCTGCGCTGCGGGGCTGCTCTGCGCCGTCTTGCAGATGTGGCAAGTATGCCAACGTAAGGCCGGCTCAACTGGCACGGTCACCATGAAAAGCCAGTTTATTTAGGAAAATGAGACACAGCAACAGGCTTACAGCACCACTGGAAAATTACTGTGTGTCAAAGAGAGGCGAAGCGGCGAGGGTCTGAATTTCTGCAGACAGTCTACGGCAAGACCAAAGTCTTACAGGTTTCCCCTAGAGCTTTGTGTCTGGGCAATAGCCTGGAACCAAGAAGTTGGACATCCCCTCTGACTCTTCATGTTTTGCATCCATTTTAAACTTTTTCTTTACTGACAGTGTGATCTAGTTGCTGATTGTGGTTCAGGAGATGAGGATTCGGGTCCTGTCTTTGCCGTTGAATTGCCGTGTTCCTTGTGAACGTTCAATGCAGCCTAGCTGTGTTTCTCCATTCAACTTCTCTGTCCATCTTATCTGTAGAGATGTAATCTCTGCTCTGAAGAGGTGGTCCCTTATTACGTTGGGGGTTTTTTTGAGAGCAATTGCAGCCTCCCCATGCACCATCACATATAGCAAGACTAACTGATACTTGCCCCATGCTTCTCTGGAATGTTTTCATTTAGTACCCGTTCCATACATGTGGTTGCCTTGCATTAGCATGGTCTTACTTCTGTTTCTTTTTTTAATTTATGGTCACTTCTGTCACCTACTTCCCACAGTCTTTGATACAAAAGCAGACTTTTTAAAAACAGAGGTATAAATAGATTTTTTAAAAACTCACCACTTCTGTCTATAGCTGACATCTATCCCTGTTTCCACTGTGGCCTTATTCAGTGTATCTAGACTATATGAAGACACATAGTTCAATCTCTTACGGTTTGACTTCCATGCTTTCTATTGGCTCACCCTTTTTTCCTTGTGCGTTACTGATGTCAGTCTGCAATCTGTCTGGATCTATTCCTCTGCACTATGTGTCTTCTTCCTATCCATGGTTGTACTTCCTTGCCCATCTGTACTATTATTTTAATTTTCTCTGAATACACATTAATAGTACTTCTGAACACATGCCAGTGCCCATTTTTCTATCCCTTCCTTTACTCTGTTCCATGTCCAGTTTTCTCTTAGAATTTAATCAGTTGGAATTTGTTGCTGTTGGGTTTTTTTTCCTTTTGAGCTGATTTAGTCATAATAACAAGGCTTACGGGGAAAGATCCAAGTCTTGTTGAAAGATCTGATCCAAAGCTCATTACCATGGTCACTATTTTTTTGATAATCTTCCAACTATACTTCCCTGCTTTTACAGACTCTGGCAGATCCAACATCTCAGAAGAGGAATGGTTTCCTCTGAGTCCCATATCTAGCCCAAACCACACATTATGTTGGGAACCCAAAATGTGTTCAAGTGATATCTAATCTTACAATTTCTTGTCCTTTTCTGAAGAATCACGTTTGATAAGGCACCCTATTAAAAGTGCTAACTTCTGACTCAATTCTACCCTTTAGCTGGGAGAGAACCATTTGCATGTTTGTAAGCTGAGATGGTTATAGCCTGTCTAGTTTTATTTTCCAAGGATACTGGACTGACAGCCCTCACTCTTGAAATCCTTTGTTAGTATGTTTATTCTCTCTAGCCATACCTTCTTATCCTTCCTTAGGACAAGAAGGATCTTGATAAGTTTCTAAGATGTGGACACCCTGAGGCTTTCTGAAATAGTCTTGTTTTTTGCTCTGAGAAGGGTTAGGAGTAATTGTGGTAAAATGCCTGTGACTCAGTCTGGTTTGCAACCAAATGGACGTGGGTTCCTAACTAACCCTGAGGATGCGAGTTGTGTGCATCCCCCTGCTGTGACTGCTGCATCTCTATGACATTTTGTCTCCCTATTGGCAATTATCAATCAGGTGTCTCTGGTGAGGTGGCTAGTAGGTACGTTTCTAGTGGTGCTTTTGGGGAATGTGGCATTTAGCTTTAGTGACCAGGCATTAATTGCAAACAGGTAACTAACTGAAAGTACCCATTTTGAAGAAAGTTTTGTTCACTGCTAATTTGGGCTTCATTTGAGTAGATTGCGGTCCCTGTCACATGAGTCATTTTTGTCTCTTCTTCCAGGGTCTTATCTAAAAAATCTCAGATTTCCCCTATGTATGAGCTACTCAATGGACAAAGCATGTGTCTTTTTATACTGACACAATAACTTATTTCTATATTCTCAGTGAAATGAGACACCATTTTTCTGCTTTCCAGACTTCAGATTTTCCATAAACCAAATATATCACAGGAAATAGGAGATTTCTTCTGCACTCAAAGCTGGTAACAGAAAACAACAAAACACTGGATTCAGGTTAACAGTTGAAACATATCAAAGACATCCTTTCCTTGATAAACTCACTTCAAAATATGTGTTGTTTATTGTAGAGGTGACAATAAATTCCTTAGCAGCCAACAATTTTTAAATTGATAGGTCAGTCTAATGCAAAAAGCAAATTTGATAGATACTTTAAAAAATACATAATTTTCTTACGGGAAGAGCTACGCAGGACTTTAATACCAGGCCTCCTAAATAGGTACAGCAAATTATCAGAGAAATGAACACAGCTTTCTTTTAAAATAACGCTAAATTATGACACTGGTCAATTTAACGTAACGATAGTTCACAGAAGAAGCTATTCATCCAGAGATTTCCTAGTCTTTCCAAGACGTGGGAGTCATTCCTCTTTCCTTACAGAGAGGGAAGCTGAGGTGGACAAGTGAAATGGTTTGCTGACAGTCCCAAAGCGAGACAGGGAATGGACAAAAGCTGATCTAGGCTATCTTTGGCTCAACAGACCTGCCTACCACCCCCTCCTCCAAATCAACAGGAAACGGTTTAGTGGAGTATCACCCTTCTGAAGCCTCGGATGGTCTCTTATGGTTGCAAAACGCCCTTGCGCGCGGGGCAGAGGGCAGTTTGTAGTCTTCATAGGCTGCACACGTGGCTCATTCCACCCCGTGTACTCTGGTGCTGCTTTCCCATCCTGCACTCCTTTAGGAGCTTCCTAGTCCCAAAGCCTCGCCTCCACACCAGTGACTCTGGGAATTCCTTTGTATTTCCTTCTCCAGAGTACTGGAGAAGAAAAGTGCTTCACTTGTTCCCTCAGGGCAGGGGTTTGTCACGGCTCCCTCAATTTTTTTTTTCTCCCCACACAGGCATTTTGGGAAGCTACCCTTGTCCTCGCCAGTTCCAGAGTCCCTCATTTTCTGCACCAAGCCAAGGGCTTTGGATGCACGTGGTGTTCCTCCCACACCTTTTCTTTCTGTCTGGAGGGTGAATCATTCAGGGCATCTGTGGCAGGAAGGGCAGAGCTGTGGTGCAGGTATTGTTATGCTGGGAGATGCTAACAGCTACTGTGCCAGGCCTTTGGTGAAAAGATAATTACAGGCCAGATTGATGGTTGCTGGATGCCCTCACCAGATGCCAGGGCTTCATGTGTCCTGCATTACCCCCTTCTCAATTTCTCCAGGATCAGAAGAGCACTGCCTACGGATGCCTAAAAACTTTTCCTAAAATTTTGGAATCAGTTGGCTGTGATGTTCAAAAGCTATCTATCTGTGTTGCATCTGAACAAAGTGATGCCATCAAGCTGATTGCAGGGACTTGAAAATTTGGCCAATTCATTCCCAAATGGAGAGCACAACTGGCTCACACTGGTGAAATTCCACACAAAGTCCCGACATTCCTGCAGTCCTCTCAGGCGCTGCCTGGGCTCCAGCTGCAGTCAATGATTGATAAGAAGTGTGGGGCTGGGGGCAGAGTACATAGGAACATGGGTCCTTGTGAAATTCAGTTTTGAACTTTCTGTGTGAGGGCTATAAAGGCAGTTTGAGCATCCAGAATGCCTTACCCAGTTAACGTGAGCCTGGGTTCATGTTTCCTCTGCAAAGCTGAGGCAGGTTCCCAGTCAGATTTGTCCTATTTCACCTACTTTGTGCTGAAGTCAAATGTATTTCTGAAGTACCGGCTCTCAAGTTCGCTACACCTTTGCTGCCTGAAAAGGGTGCTGTGATAGATCCTCACAGGCATAGTCCTGACAAAAAAAAGCATATCTAAACCATAGTTAGAATTTGGTTAGTTTATTTTTTCACCCACTCAATTTTTGAAGCGATGAGCCTAACTTTGACTGCCACAAATGTAATTTTGCATCACAGTTAAACATATACGTTATATTCACATATAGGTTGTGTTACTGTGCTGGAAGACTCAGAACTCCTGTTTCTAACTGGTTTTGCATTGGTGATTTCGGAAGAAAGATTCCCCAGTATAATTCTGCAAAGAAGATCAATATATTAAAACAAGAACATTTCAGTGATGTTTACCCAAGACTTTTTTCCTTGCACATCATTCATTTTGTGTCACAGTTGGTTGTTCTAGACATGTCGTCCTAGTGAAGGATGTCACTGTCAGCAAATTCTTTATGTCTGTATGCTCATACACACCTATGTTCACATGTTGATAATCATTTCACATGCATGTGTGTTCCTCTTTTTGAAAAAAGACTAGCAGAGGACTAGATATTGCTGATGATATTCTTGCTTTACCTTTCTTTTTCAAGTTCTGAATGGGTTCAAGCTTTTATTGGCTACCAGTACTGTGTAAAGAAAGTTCATCCACCCACATCACCATTATTTGGTTGCTAGGAGTATTTTTAGCAGCACGATTTGGTAATTGGTTCCAAATACAATAGTTTAGGAGTCACACTGTGGCTCAGCAAACAGTGAAGCAGGAGTACAGGGAGGGGACGAGGCGATTCACAGCATTAGATGCGAGGGGATGGAGCTGCACAGAGCTCCTGCTTCCCTCACTGTCACAGGTGGGTGGAAGGAGAAAGAATGTGAAATGGTGGAGCCACGGTCCCTCCCACCGTACCCACACAGCGGGGCAGACAGCTGCTCAGGCAAGTCAGGAGGCGAGTGCTGTAATCACCATAGATCCAGCAGAGTCACTGAAGCGGAGCCATGAATAAACACACTGACCCTTAGTCATGGTAGATTATTATCTCTTGGTCTAGTCTGTGAACCGATTTGCTCGTACAGACAAATTGTATTGTTCTTTTTATGTAGCATCTTTCCTTCTGGAGATACCTTGCTGTGGAGAAGATAGCTGGGAGGAAAGACTTGACTGATATACTGTAATCTCCAAAAAATTTACAGAGATCAAATCATGTTTTAACCAAGTTGTTGTATAATGCCACAACCCAACTGATTTCAATTTCCTTATTATTTTTGAGGAACGTGATTTCTAACAGTTTGGGTTTCTAAAGGCTAAAAGCAGAAATAGTCCACTGAGTCTCCTCATCTGTGGCAGACCAGCCGAATACAGGTACTTTCTAGAGAGCGGATGCAACCCATCTCACCTGTACCTGCTGCTCTGCTGGTGGGACCTCAAACCCAGCAACCCTGTGCAAATGCATGAAATTCAGAAGGTGCAGCTGGCTGGAACCAGGAGGTGAAATACTACAGCTGAGTCTCATTCCCAGATGGATTGGAATGCAAAAAGAAAACAAACGGTTTCAAAGGAGAAAAATAAATGAAAATATCTGTTTTACCTAGATTTAAGAACGTGGATGACAACCAAATCTTACGAAAGAGTGTATTAGCACAGAGTAAGCAATTTTTATCTTGATGCTGTTCCTTTAAACCAGCCTGAACTGTGTTGGGAAAAGGTCTCAAGCCATTGAGCAATCTCTGGTTTGGGCAATCATGTTGCTATGCTTCATCGGTTAAGCACAGCAGTAATTCAGAAAATGAAGCCATGCTGCATCTGTCATATCGTTTAAAATTTACTTCAGTTTTGCAGGTATTTGAAGATTGCAAAATGAACCACGTTACCCTGCAATATTCTGCCGGTGTTGGAATCTACTCTGAACCTAATGGGTTTCTTTAGCTCCCCAGAGTCGGAGGTTTCCTCCCCCCTGCAATATATTCCAGTCAATGACACTATTGAAATTCCGACAGTAATTTATATACAGTAACTGGCTGCCCTCAGATGAGACGCTAAACAATTTCTGTGCACCAGGCTGCATTTTTCTCATGAAATGTAGCACTCTATTGGCAGTCACTTCTCCTCCCAAACCAGCATCATTTATAAGCACTATTGACAGTCTGCATGGAAGGCTTTTTTTTTTTTAAAAAAAAAAAGGATCATGATAAACAAGCTCAGATAAATATCCTTAGATAGGACTGTCCATGAGTAATATTACTTACAAAAATAGTCCCCATGGCTTGGAAAAGGCTGTAAATATAGCTCCCATCCTGGAAAGACAGTTATGCATAGACTTCTCTTTATACGTGCTCTCGGTCCCGTTGAAGACACTGGGACTAGTTGCATGATTAAAGATAACCATGTGTCTTAAGCATCTGCAAGACTGACATTTTCCCTGCCAAAGAGAGCGCCTCTACAACGAGCACCTCTCTGCTTTGCAACAAAACTTCAAGAATTTTAAAGTATTATTTCAGGACTGCAGGCTTCTTCCATGTTAATGATCTAAAGATATATGCATATATATAGGAAAGCTTACTTTCTTTTGTTCTTACTCTGTATTAGTATACCCTTGTTATGGCTAGTGTGTGTATCCGTCATGCTGAGGGGTCAGAGCCAGCCTCCCACATCCAAACATTGCTGTATTTGGGTGTGGGGGGATTATTTCTCATTGATAATTGTCTTTATTAAAATAGACCATAGAGATAGCTAAAATCAGAATATTTCTGCTTTCATGAAAAACAGGCTGAGATCCAGGCAGCTCCATCCATAACGAGGTCAAACACAAGCTTTGCATCCAAAAATCCTTTGCAGCTTGAGTCTGCATTTTTGATCCAGATGTGAATTCCCTGGCTGCCCTCCTCCGGCACCTCATAGCCCCGTTGACACGATAAAAAGCATGAAAAATAAGTAACACCTCCCCCCCAAAAAAACCCAAAAACCCAACCCAAACCAGAAACCAAAAGAAAAACCCAGATAAGCATCGACAGTCCTGCCACTTTTCGTGTGCGTGTAGCTTTAGTTCAGCGTGGAAGGAATAGTAATAAAAAGATTATCGCCACAAAACACACACCTAAAATGAGTTTGGGGCCGACAGGCACCTCCAAGCTGCCTACCTCAACCTTTTTCACCTCATGAAGCGGAGGCAACGCCATTCCCTCACCACCTCAGCCACCCCTCTCCCGCAAGACCCAGCAATGGGGTGTTTGTGGGGCGGGGTGTTTTTTTTGTGAGGGGAAAGAGCGTCACAAGCCTAAGGAAGGGCACCCTGAGGGGACCGGAGGGCGGAGGGGAGGCCGCCCCCCCGTCCTCCCCTCCGCCCTCCGGTCCCCTCAGGGTGCGACAACCCTTAACGGCCCTTCCCGCCCTGCCGCCCTCGAAGCCCCTCCCCCCGCTGGTATGCGCCGGGAGGGGCGGCGGCAGCGGCGGCGGCGGCGGGGGGGGGAGTGGAATGACGCGGGCGCCGCGGGTCACGTGACGCGAATGGAATGCCAACAATGTAGCGAATGTCCCGACTGCGCCCCGCACTCGGCGCCCGGGACGGCCAAGGGGGAAGATGGAGACCGGCCCGCGCCGTCGGGGTCGCCGCCGCCGTCGTTGAGCCGTTCCGTGACGGCTTCCCCCCCCAACCCCCCCCCATCCAGCCCGGTAGGCGAGCGGCGGCGCTGGGCGCCCCGAGGAGGTGAGCGAAGAGGGGCGGGGGGGCGGCGCGGCGGCTTCGCCTCGACCGCGGGTGTGAGAGCTTCTTTCCCCCCCCCGCCTCCCCAAACTGCTGTGCCCTGGGGGGAAGGTCGTGTGGAGAAGGGGGGGGGGGGGGGGCGCGAAGGCGGGTCGGTTCTTGAAGCGGGAGTGAGCGTCCCGTGTGTGTATGTGTGTGTGCGCGCCCCCCTCCCGGGGGCAGCCTCGGCGCTCTGCCCGCACCCTCCGACATTTTCCGGACACCCGAGCGACAGCCCAGCCCTGGCGGGGGGGTCCCGTCCGTCCGCCTGAGGCCTCTGCCCCAGGCCGCTCCGCCCGGCTCCCCTCCGCCGTGGGGACCGGCTCCGCGGGCTGCCCCAGCAGGCCGGAGAGCTGCCGCTAAACGGCCGGAGTTTATTTTGGGAGCTTTGTGCCTGCGAAAGGAGTGGGCTTGGGGCTGGGGGAGAAGGGGTTGGGGCGCCCGCGTTCCCCGGGGGCATTCCCGGCCGGCACGGGGGTTGGAGGCGGCGAGGCTGGGCCGGAGCCCGCCGTGGGGGGTGTCTGTGGAGGCGAGGGCCGGGGGCAGCCGAGCGGGGGCACCCAGAGCCCGCCAGGTCCCGTCCGGCTGCGGCGGGGGCCCTGTTGTTCGCAGTCAGCTGAAGGTCACTGCCAAAATTCAGCACTTCGCCACCCTCCCTCCTGCCTCGTGAGTGGCGGGCGTGTTGAAATACCCCCTTCCCCGGCAAAGGCACTCGCGCAAATGACGCAAAAAAAAAAAAAAAAAAAAAAGCTTATTTGGAGTGTCCAGGCTCTGCGGTCAATTACTGCTGGTCTGCTGTGGATGGGGAAGGTGAGCTGTTTCCCACAGCGCTGGATTGGGCCAGTGCTTATGGTTGGCAGTGGGATGCAGGCACAGAGTTACTTTGGGACAGTTTTGTTAGCAGGAAGAAGGAGAGAAGGAATGATTTGGGGGAAAATTCTCACTTAGTTCTTTTCACTTGCACCGTGTGCTCACTTATAAAGGGGAGCACGGTTCATATAATAATGAAATTCCTGAAATGCTCCCCCTCCCCGCCCCCTTGACAGCCTTAGACCTCCAGTACGAAGTGGATGGTCCCTGCTTCCGTGAATTTGTGATCCAAAAAAACCAAAGCAATACCTGTAAATTGAGAGAGGGAAGGCAGTTGTAGCAGTTTCTTAAAACTTTATTCCTTCCTTCTGCAGTGATCGCTAGCTCAGCTCACTACAGCGCTGGCACAGTTATAGGTAGGGAAGCAGCTCTCCAGCTCAGGGTTTGGGACTTAGCTCTTGAAACACAACTGAGCTTTAGTTTCTCGCCTGTGTCCTAGCTCCACAGAGACAGTAGTAGCACATGCAGCCTGTTGGTGAATGAAGAAACAAGAGAGTGAATAGCTAGTGCTGCTGGGACAACACATCAGCATATAATTTCAGTGTGGTTGGTTGTTTGCTGCCAGAGCAGCTATTGGTATTTCTCAAATGAAGAAGAATAATCAGTTATTAAAAATTTTTTCTAACTTGATGCAATTAAAGTAATGCTGCGCTTATTTGATTGTATCTTCAGGATAATGGACAAGCTTCTAATTAGTGCAGAATGTCTAACATTTGGGGAAAAAAGCCTTAGGATTGTTTAGTCAGAATGGCTTGAAGCTCAAAAATAATTCTGAAAAATCGTTTCTTGTGATGGCAGGAAGGCTATTGATACATTCATGCTGTAGGCAAGGTGCAGATTAGAAGGATTTGGAGTTATCCAAATCCAGATGTACAGTTAGAAATGCGTAGACAGAATTAGACACACTACATATCTCTTAAAGCATACAACCCTTTTATTTTTTGCTAAAAATGCAAATCACAGGAAGATTTTAAAAAGCGGGCAGCTTGTCTTTGTAAGTCATCTGTAATATTTAATGTTCCAATTTCTTGGCTTACCTTACGTATTTAGTCAAAAAACCCTTCTGCAAAATGTGAAACATTTGCAGTTAGCTCCAACAACTTGCTGTTGTTGCTGTTCTCATTCATACTGTCTAAATGATCAACATTTCTTTCTGGTTTAGCAGTATTGTAAGTGTAAGCTGAAGAAGTTGCCAGCTGGCTTGACCTAGCATTATTAGACTCGAGCTTAGGCTAAAGGTCACAAAAGTTCTTTATGTGAAGCATGTGTGTAAGTGGGAAAGCAGTCCTTTGCTGCAAAAAGGCGGGGGGGGTTGCAAGCTTTTCCAGCGCGTCCCAGGCCTGAGGATTGGCACAGGGATTGAAAAGGAAGAACAACACAGATTCCTAAACCCAGCCATATGGTGCCTGCTGCTGTCAGGAAAGGAAAGACAGTTATAGACCAATTAATTGCTCTGTATCTTTTTAAGCACTAGCTAGTTATGATGTAATCCTAAAAGGGCTGCAGTACTATTGTTTTTTTTAACGAGGCTATGTATTATCTTTTGCTATATTCTGCCTAAGTAGAAAAAATTCTGTTCTTGGGATCCTTCAGTTGCTATTGTCTTCATTGAGAACAATGAAAACTTGATCTGTTATTGACTAATAGCTGATTTGTTGTTTGTGGAAATATCAAAATCTAGATGAACACCTTTAGCATTTCTCTTAAAACAAGTGACAAACCCTGTCCAATGTGCATGTGGGCATTTATGTCATTCTTAGTCCTCTATGAGTTAGGGTTGCAGGATATCCTTAGAGAGTACCGAGTGGAGCTCAAGACCTTGAACACATTATAGGTGTCTTTTAGTTAACTGAGCATTTAAATCTTAGCAAAAGAACTTGACCTGGGTTAATCTCAAGTGATTAATCTATGCTCCTGCATTTCAAACTGGTAAACCATCACAAAAAAAGAGTCTGGGGTCTGAGTTCACTATTGCATTTCAGTCCTTGGTTGTAGAGGAAAGCTTGAAGTGGACTCTCTACTCATTAGGAAGTGGTGATGGGCTTCAGACATGAATGTGTCCAGATCCTCTTGGCCTTCACTGTAAGCTGTTTGCTTGGCAGTGAGAAGTGATAGTAAATGTATGGAAATGGTTGTTTTGTTGGGAAATACTGTAGCTATCACAGGAAGAGTTGCTGCAGTGAGTTGAGTTTTAGTATGAGCATATGAAAATAAAGATCAATACTTTCTGGAGAAACTCTTTCCAGTGATAAATGTGCTATGATCAGAAATGAAATTCCTTTTAAAAAAAAAAAATCCAGTTGACTTCTGAGGGACGGAGAGGAGCATACAGTGTGTTACCATCTTCTGTATTTGTGATTTGAAAACAACTGAACCAAATTCTAGCCTTCTCAACAAAGTGGCTTGAGCACCATTCAGGAGTCGCTTTGCAAGTGCTAATATCAACAGCAGAAGCAAACTTGCATAAGCAGCATCAATAGCGAGATGACGTTTCTGATTAAGCTATCTTTTTAATCCTCTTCTGAATGCACCATTATTTAATGTTTCTATTATGGTGATGCCACAAAGACTTAGTTAAGGTAGGATTCTTGTAACTTCATGCTGCACAGAGATTGCAAGTTGCATGGTAGCTCAGCTGTGCTGCATAGTTGTTCTCTGCTGCATGTCAGAAGAGGTCCTTAAAGCTATCTCAAAGTCTTTTCTTTTTTCTGTGTTGGGATGCTGAGCTGGTTCTGCCTCTTCTGCTTTTACTGAGTAGCTCCATCTATGCCTCTTTTCCCTTTCTTCCCTATAAGGCACAGCTAATGAAATATCATATACTCCCCCCCCCTCCTTTTTTTCCCCCTCCTCCTTCCAGTTCTCGGGAGAATTCTTACCTTCAGGCTTTGCTAAGATATTCATGTGGAAAGGCAAAATATCTTGTCTTTCTTTTATTCACTTTGTTATTGAAATACTAGAAGTTGCTATGGTTAGAGTCATCAATATTTCCATTATAAATCTTTTTCGTAAACTTCTGAAACTGAGCTCAGCTAGTGTAAAACAAACAAAATCTTGAGTGGGGGAAAAACATTTCATGAGCATACTCTTCCCTAATTATGAAATAGGATAGGCTTGTCCAGCATTTGGTTATGCAATTGGGTGGGAAACTTGCCGCAGTTAGGTACTGTAAAATTCTTAAATGTTGTAGGTTTTAAGGGTTTTATTTTCATTTATTTTGAAAATGAAACTTTAAAGAAAAATGAATTATTTATTGGTTATGTTGAGAAAGCCTTTTAGAATCCTATTCTTGAAAATAGATAAAGTGAAAATCATTAAAGGGAATCCAGCTGTGACAGCTTAATAGGTTAAACTGATTCACTTTCACTTGATTAATTGTCATGCTGTCCCTTCAGAGGCATTTACAATATCAACTTAATTGCATGTACTTTCTATTTTCTTTTGTTTCAGACACTGTCAGTCTGCAAAATGATGATTCCAAGGATTTTCACTTTCTGTAGGAAACGTGGAGTTCGTGAGCTGAAGTAAAACGTTGGCAGAATTTTCTTGAGAATTTTGCCTTTTCTTTTTCTCTTTGAAGGATTATGTTTACAAGAAGTTGATACCATCAAGTGACACTTTTTCGAAGTAAAGTAATTTTTCGAAGTAAAGTAATTTAAAAAAAACTAAGAATAAAGCTGTATTTATGCTCAGAGAAAACTGGATTAACAATGAGGCCAAAGACTTTTCCTGCTACGACATATTCTGGAAACAGCAGACAAAGGTTACAAGAGATTCGAGAAGGTTTAAAGCAACCATCCAAATCTTCAGGTCAGGGACTACCTATTGGACCAGGCAGCGAAACGTCTCTGGACCCTAAGATTTTAATAGGGAAGGATGCTGCAAGGCAGCAGCAGATGAGACAAACACCTAAGTTTGGACCATATCAGAAAGCTCTGCGAGAAATTAGATATTCTTTGCTGCCTTTTGCTAATGAGTCAAGCACTACAGCAGCTGTTGAAGTGAATAGGCAGATGCTCCAGGAACTGGTGAATGCTGGTTGTGATCAGGTACGTATGAGTTTGGGGGGAAGGGGGGTTGTCACTGCCTTTAAAACAAGTTTATACTTGGGACTGAGGAAGGGATATTGATGAACGTTATCAAGCTTGCCAGCTGACAAAATGCACCAATTCCTCTGGCAGTTGTGTTGCTGTATGACTCGCAGAGTAGATGGACTTGGTGTTGAGAGACGTGCCTAGTATGGGGTTAACTCGTGTTAAAGACAGTCATGGTGACCTCTAGGATTCTCTTACGGTTTCTCCAGTTGATGTATAAGGGTGAACAGGGTAGCTTGTCTTTTTTTTTTTCCTTCCTTTTTTTTCCCCCTCAATACTGGAACAAGTGTTAGCTATGAGTATTAGGGTGGAATTTTGTCTAGTACATCTAAAGTCAGTTTGCTGTCAGAACCAGCTAGAAGAAATGACAGAGACAGTATGTGGTCTTTGAAGAAGTTCACTTGCTGTTTGCCAGAAGCAGGAGGAACTGGCTGGATGTTCAGCAAGCAGCAGTGGTTGGATGCATGCTGGGGAAGGGTTTCTCACCTTCTCTGCTTCTATCAAGAGGTGGTAGACCTGTCTCAGATAAGGGACTTGGCACAGAGATGCTTGCTTTTGTCATTCTGAGATTGATGCTAGAACATACTCTTAATTCAAAGACCATTTGCCTGGTGCGGAACATGGTCTTTTTGTGTTGAGCTGCATTCATCTTGCATGTGCTTCTGGTGTTGGTATTGACTTTCACCTCTGTCCAGGAATAGTTCAAAATTTTGCTTTTTGGAGATGAAGTATGTTTTGGGTTCAGACTGTGATTGTTGTAGAAACAACTTTTTTTCCTGTGTGATTGAATGCCAGTTATTGACAAGCTGAAACATTTCCATTTATAGTCCTTGATATAAATTGGAGAGATTTAAAACCAAAGTGCTTTCAGTGGCATTTCCTTGATTTCAAAACTTAACCTCATTCACTCATGTCAGAGTGTGAGTCTCTTGACTGTCCTAGATCGTATTCTGAATCTGTATAACAAAACTAACACTAGGCATTATTATAAACAGTCTGCATTTCTCTGGAGCTATATAGACATTAATTAGTGCTGTTTCTTTTCCAAAGAGTTTATGCTATGCAAGATAATCAGTGCAGGAGTAGATTGCAGATGCAATGAGAAGTGCTGCAGTACAACTGAACGCTTCCTAGTCCAGTGAACCAAGATGCTGGTTTATTGTAGTAAGAACCAAATTATTTAACTGGAAGAATCAAGGATTTTCTCTAATCTTAAGCATGCCATGAAAACACAGTGTTTTTTAGAATTCTACCCTCTAAATTTCCCTAGCTGTTTAGGATGAGAACACTCCCTGTGCATTTGAGCCAAGGTTAAATGAGCACAGCTGGATTCTGGATTGGAAATGTGCATTTGGTAGGTTACATGGACAAATTGTTCACACACAGAACAGGCTTGTTGGACTGAAATCTTGGAAAGTACTTTGAGCATACTACAGCACAGAAAAATTAAGCCAATGTATAAAACAGAAATACCTAAGCACCTGTTAAAATGTCTTGGTATTAAAGGCAGTGTAATGCCCTATATATGTAAAGTTTTTAATATTTTCAGCTATTTTATGGTATTACTTCTTATAGAGCACTGAGAATGATCCCAGTTCTGACTCTGATGTGGAGATTTTTGCTACCTCCTTAAATTTGGCTGCACATTTTTGGTTGCTCCTCCCCCCCCCCATTGGCCATGATCCTTCCATCCTCACATTTAGCTCTTCTGCCTAGCTGTGACTTGTTGCCTGGAGATGGCATTATTGGGCCTATCCCTTAGGTGTGTTTGACACTCAAACTGAAGCATAAGCAGGATCACATTTGGCTAGAGTCCAGACAGGGAATCCAAAACTGGAGGCTTGTGGCTAAAAATGCTGGGCTTCCTAGTGTGGATCCAGGCCATATGAAGGTTGGCTGTCCTGGAGGGTTGTGAATGAGTGGAGCTTCTTGACATGGTGTGAATGGTATCTGGTCCTGGGGATGGCATGGTGTAGGGTGACAGACTTGATTACTACCTCTAGATTCTTCCTTTCCTCCTGGTGCCTGAGCTGTTTTGAATCAAATGCTGAACTGTTTCAGAACGTAATTTGTAGTAAATCAGCCATCCCAAGCTGCCCTGTCCCTGCCTGTGAATCAAAGCCTTTAAATGCCTACTGCATGGACATCTTCGGTAGTCCTGTAGGCAGCTAACAGTTCTCTGATTTAACAGAGGTGAACTCAGCTTCAGTTTCTTTGGGGATGGTTTTATTTATCTCTGGGCCTGATCCTACTGTGAGGTTGGTAAATGGGCATTGAAGCCTTGTGGCCACCCCCCTCAAACGCCAGGAGCAAATGTTTGGAGGTTAAGGATTTCAGTCCATGAATAGCTAATGGTCTACTTGAGCCTTCCGCTACAGCAAGCTTGCAGAGTACAAGATCTTACACCTCCTGATCCTGCTTCATGCTACACTAATGAGCTGTTCAGTGGCTGCAAGTGTCCTGAAGTTGGCAATTTGTCATAAGAAGCTCTAATTGTGGGCATTCTAGGAAGTTGTGAAGAATGAATAGACGGCTCTAACATTATTCAGTTTGATTTTATGTGAACTCCATTTTCAAGTTGGATTTGGGCTGATGCTTTTTGGTGTTCTGTTCTGGATGGAACACTGGAGAGTAATGCTAACCTTCTGGGTAATCTGTTCTGGTGGACACCATGCAAGGATCAGGATTCTTCTTCAGTCCGTTTCTTAGGCCACAATAAGGATTTTTGGAAGGGTGAAGGGGAGCATTGACAGTTAAGGAGTATACATTTTAGAGGCTGGGGAAAGGATACTTATATTTATTATTCCTATTAGTTCCACTCATGTAGCACATCTGTAGCATGGTTAGATGTTAACAGTCATTTTACATACTACAAGAGATGTTGCCTATTAGGTAACATAAAGGTAGGGTTTGTAGCTCCCTGTTCTGCCTAAGTGACTCTAAGATGAAATTGAAATTGGTTTAATTAAATAAGAAAGAAACATTGTAACATTTTATTACCTTATTCTTGCTCTATGAAAGACCCACACAGACAGGAAATTGGTTATAAGCTGGTTGGTAAACTTAAGTGTTTAAAATGCAGTGTAATTCATGAAGTAAATAAAAAATTCTTGTGTCTTTCAGTTACAGTCATCATGGGTGTTACATATGGAAACTTTTTTAAAAAATTGATTAGGAAGTTGCCAGTGTCCTTTTAAATGACCCACGTTCTTTCACTAAGTTTTCTTTTCAGCCATTGTGTAGCTTATGATTTTGTAGTGAAAACTGCCTCCCCAAACTTAATGGAGACGTTGCTGTTGACCTGAAGGAAGCCAGGATTACACAAGTTTTTTTTTTTAAGAGATACAAAACAAAATTACCCACATAATTAGTCATAGTTCTTCTCAAATGGAGTAACTTGTCTGTTGTTTGCCTAAGTCATCTTTTCAACAGTAATTATTAGCAAGTTTCAGTCAGAAATAATTAGTGCAGCATAAATGGTTTTGAAACTTGTAGAACATGACTGCAAAAGGCTGGACCTCTTTTGTTGCAAAAGCTTGAAGCCAAAAGCACTGCTAATATACTGTTCTTTAGTAAATACAACTCCTTGGACTTAGAATTGTAACTTGCAGTCACTGCAGAGGGACAAGAGTGTGGAGTGGCTGTCCTGCAGGCTGGTAAACCACTGGAATCACCTGGGGCAACTGGATGGCGCTTGGGGTGTGGTGGTAAATGCAGCTGCTGTTGTGGATTGAATTTTTCCAATGAATAGATGCAATTGAGCATATGATCAGTGACATTCCAGCAACCTGAATGGGCTGTACTGTACTTACTGTACTTCCTTAGAGCATAAACAGCCACTGACATTGTAATTTAGAGTGGGCTGGAGCAGTTCTAGATGAACTGTGGAACATTACACACTTGTCAGCACCCCCCCCACCCCAAGCAAACTTCTTTTCTTTGATCAAGGGTGCCTTTTCTGGGTGAAGATTTCTAGACATAGTTTGTTTGGGCAGCTGTTTTTAAGGAAAACTGATGTTTACAGTTTTTTACCTCCAGTACCTCCAGTAACATGCATCATGTACAATACACAGAATAACTATGTGAATATGTGAAGCGAGGAAGTTCTTACGCTTCGTTCTTTCCAGAGGCTCTTATAAATATCTCTGTAATAAAACATGTACACCCCACCTGTGCCAATAGCAGAACATTCCAAAGGAGAAGATCTGTCCTTTGGACACTAATTATAGTGTCTTTCAAGGAACTGGAATGGTGTTTGTGGGTACTGTAATGTGTCTAAGAATATCAAGCTGACCATCTTGTCATCTGTGTTACACTGAGTTCATGGAATCCACTTTGTAGAAGTGGGATGGGTTTTGGTTCTGGGTTTTTTTTTTTTTTTAAATCCTCCTTCTTGCATCCCAAGATTCTTTTGATCTCTTAATCATGGATTACATCCTTTTTATTTAACCCATTTGGCAAAGATTCTATCCTGATTTGGGAACTACAGCTTGATTTTGAGAAACTTTGAAAATGGGGAATGCAGTATTTATCTCAATTCGAACAAATATTTGCACCTCTAAGTGAGGGAAATTCTGCTACACCAAACAGAGCTTGGGCAGAAAGTCCTTTTTATGTTTTGCAGGTGGAATTACTATTCTTTTTTTTCTTTTCTATATAGGGTTTTAGGTCATGTTCATTCACATATGATCCATGTGTCATCTATCAGTTTGTTACTGAGCAGTATGACTTTTCATCCTATCGTTGGAGCTATGACAGAAAGCAGATACAATGCAAAGCTTTGTTTTGGTAACAGACAATGCATGGCTGCAGTTTTGCTTGTAGCAAAATATCTGTTGCAATGTATTTGTTAAGAGGACAAGTCTAAAAAGACAGCTTGCCTTCAAGGTGAAGGGCAGCAAATTTGTAATAGCCCTGAGTAAATGGGAGAATCAATTTCATAACATTGGCCTGTCCTGTAACAAAATTTTGTCTTTTGATTGGGTGAACTTTACCTGTGTTAAGAGTTCTGCTTGCCCAGCTATTTACTAAAACCTCCAGGATGAAGACTTTAGTCATCATCTGGGTGTTTTGGGTCCAGATTGTTTTGTTAATGAAAAATGGCAGAAGAATGAGCTGTTACAAGATTGCCTAGGTTATTCTGTGGGACATGTGTTAAAGGTGGCAAGAGTCATTACAAGCTATGTTGCAGGTCAGGAGGAAATAAGTCTTCTTGGGTTACAAGGAGAAAAAAGGGGCCTTCAAATGAGGGCACGCACTGCTGAATGCAGGAGAAGGATTTTATTTTAGCAACTGAAGTAGATTTGATAATTCAGGCCAACAGTCTCTTGTGGGTTTGTTTGCCTCCCTCATTTGAAGGTAAGTTGTTCACTCTGTTTCTTCTTTGCTAGCTGTGTTGAGAGCTTGTTTCATAACCTTTTCCTATGCTTTTTTCTTTTCTCTCTAACCTCCACCTACCTTTTTGGTTTCAACCTTTTTCTCATTTCTGAGAAGCTTCCAGTATCATCCAGCATTCTTCCATCAAAGCATGTAATGCAATATGTTTTCCCACAAATACACCTGAAGTTAGCACCTTAAGTCAATTCAGTTTTTAGCTGCTTCAGAAAAAAGTGAGTCATAGCTTTCCAGGGGCTGAAAGCAAGAGGCGAGGACTGCTTTTGAGCCAATACCTGCTGACACCTGTCTCTTCTATCCAGTTTCTGGTCGCCAGTCTTCCTATGTTGCTGTCACTTCTTGATGACACTGTCTTAGTGAATATCCTTAAATCCTCTGCGTTGTGATGCAGTTCCTGCAATGTATTTGGGAAGGTGCTCTTGGATTTGTTCTGTGTGAGTGTGGCTTAGAGTATGCTCTTGTCCTGCAGAAGAAAGAAAAAGAATTTTGTCTTTTCCCTTGCATTTTCATGGTGGTAGAAATATTCCTTGGCAGTAGTAGGTGACTGCATGTGCTCCTTCATGTGACAAGATGTGGCTTCTTGGCAGCTGGGCAGTAATGTGGCACTGAACAAGGCTGCAGTATGTTTTAAATTCTGTCCTTTATTCTTGTTAGCCTCCTTTCTTCTTTGGCAAGCTATAGAATAAATTGCATCTTTGTAGTAGGATTATGTTTGAAATGACAGAACAGGAATCAGATGCCAGACTTCAACTGTAGATAAGTGTGAATCTTGAGTTATGTTAAACTAATGCTTCCCTATTTCTCATGTCAGATCATCATTCTAGAGGCTTGGGAGTTAATATAAACATCTAAAATTATATATTGCTGTAACAGGGTGCAGGATTAACTTGCATTGGATACTTAAATTGTATTTATTAAAATTTAATTGCCAGGAGAAGGTTGAGCTATGGATTTTTTAATATATATATTTTTTTTTTTAATAAAAAAGGAAATGGCTTCATCACAGTCACTAAAAATTCTGCATAAGCATTAACTTCAGTCTCTGAATAAAAAATGCCCTTGTGACCAAAAGTGAAGATTGCCATTATTATAACAGGAAGTTGATATCACAATAGTAGTAGGGTGTAACTGTTCCTTTTGCATTTTTTGTTGTTCTCAGCCTAAATCTCTGTTGTTCTTTTTAGCTTGTATCTGAGAGGGTCCACTGTGGTTTTACACCGAGACTGAAAACCAGCATCTCTGCGGTGGGTGGTGGTGGTTTTTTGGTTGTGTTTGTGGTTTTTTTTCTTTCTCAAAAAAAAAAGGAATTATGCTTTTAAACTTAGAGAGATTTCAGTAGAAGGACTGGATGCAAGGCTTTTGCATGTTACATTCTTTAGATGTAATCCAATATGTGAATTCAGAACTCATTTAATTCAACCTAGGAATACTTTTCTGATAGTTGCTAAACTGAATAAAAGTTTATGTTAAAGCTGCTAACTGAATGTATGTAGAATGCAAATAAAAGTCCATGACTATTTCTCATGTGATACACAGGTATGTGCCATGCTTGTGTAGAGTGCTTTTTTTTTTTAATTAAATCTCTTTTTTCCCTAATGCATGGCCAAATATACATGGAGTAACTTACAATGGCAGTCCCTCTTTTCCTCACTTTTTTTCTTGCTGTACCCACAGGAAAAATTTTTGCGAACATTTTAAAATCAGTTGGTCAGCAGAACTGAAACTAAGTTAATGGGAAGGAAAAAAAGTGGGGGGGGGAATTTCATCACTACCCTGTGTAGATACACTGTCAGCAGGTATGTGAGTTTATAGTAATTTAAATTACAAGAATGTAGCCAGGCACTCAATTGCATAATATAATCTGATAAACTGAAGGGAAGTAAACTACTATTTCTTCCATTTTATTTATAAAATATCATTGCCAGATACTGTCATATTTGCCCAAGGGCAGAATGAAGTTACTGTGACTGCATTTTCTGAAAGCATGGTAGTATTCCAATTGTGTGTCAGTTTTCTGGAGGTATTCAAAGTGCTGGCTGAATTCTTACCAGACCACTGCTGGAAGGAGAAACAGTGACCAGCATGGTCATGCCCAGGAGGTAGGGACTGAGGATCACACCACTGTTGCTCTGAAGGTGAATGGTTATGTGCTACACAACGCAGCAGAAGTGCTTTTTGGTTGTGAGGTTGATAATGTCACTCTCAAGCAGACCACAGCTTGTAGGTGCTCCCTTGGGCACAGCATTCAAATCCTGCTCAGCAGCTGTTTGTGGTGGTAGTGACTCCTACAGAATGTCCATGTCCCATGTGTGTTACCCCTGTGTGTCCCCAGCCTACCATAAATCAGGCTCCAGTACATATAGTCTGTCTTCCTTGGGTACTGGCTGTCTCTGTGACTTGCAAATGCACGTGTGCAATGCTCTCTGAAATAGATGATGAGAGACATGAAAGAGACTTTTAAATCAAGTTTTCTTGGTGATGGCAGCTGCTGTTTTTCTCATTTATTGGGTATGTCCATTAATTCCCCACCACTGCCTTTTTTTTTTCTTTTTTTTTTTCTTAAATCTCTCTTAATGAACAGCAGGGTAGGCACAGGTTTTCCTTTATTTGACTTAGGAGAGAATTCTGGCTGGACTGCAAGCTCCCTCACTATGGATATAGCTACTCTAGAGTAGATGTTTTACAATCAAGTACTGCTGGAAGAAACACAGTTTACAATAGTTAAAATCAAGGAGGGACAGACACCTGTCTGTTTGCTTAAAGCTACAGATGTTTGTGTTAATTTTGGCCTTATCCTTAAATAAGTCGTGTACGGCATATGAAATACATTCCACTTTTTTCACTCTTTCTGCTTATGTTCATAACCTAATTGTGACTGTAGCTTAGATCTGTCATTTTTATGTTGCTTGGAGCTGAGGCTTAGAGTGGAAAATGCTGGTCCTTATTTCTAGGTTTTCATCATTCTCTAGCTTTTTAAAAAAAAAAACAAAATTAAATTTAAAAATGCTTCTGATTACCAAAATGGAGGCTGAAGTTGCTGCGGCACTGTGGGCTTTGGTGTTAAGCAGCAGCAGGCTTGTATGATCCAGACTTGAGAGGGATCCCAATTTCCAATCTTCAGAAGATGCTTAAATAAAAGCCTGGTGAAAGTCGAACTCATGCTGTCAGCCTGCTCTACATATCTGCTGCTGGTCACCCAAAATACTGTTGCTGCTGGAATATTTTCAACTTCATGTTACTTGGCAGCTGATGTGTCTTCCCTGTTACCATGTGGCTTCTGCTGAGGTAGTTCTGTCAGCTCTGATCTTGACGGGGTCACCCAGCTATGGTTGCAGCACAGCAAAACGGGTTTTGTTCTAAAAGTCTTGTCCTGCCATCTGGATTGTCACTGGCAGTTCACGAGAAACTTCTCGTACACAAATTGACACACAGAAATTAGGTTTCACCCAAGAGATGCATGTGTGCGTGTATGTATTATGATGACTGCAGTGTTTGCATGGTACCAGCTGTTTGCAGAGAGCTTAATCCATAGGATTTGGTACTGCACTGAAGATTTCTTTTTCAGTCTTAAGTAAGCAAGACTGTAATGTTTGAGGCTGCATTCTGCTTCCCTGCAGTGTAAGAGATGGATTCTTCTTGATGAGAAACTTGTGTTCTTCATTTTAACTGAATCCAAGCAATTAAAAATATTTCCCCAGGGAGGCGAAGGATGAAGAGAACAGGATAGGATATGAAAATACTTTAAAAATAAAAATTATTTCTAGGTCAGATAATTTTCAGAAGGCTGAAGCCAAAGAACGCTGTGTACCCATAACTTTGTGAATCAGGTAACAGCTATGGCAGGGACAGCCTGTGAAAATAACTATGTTCTGTGCTGCTTTGTTATTAGTGTATGCGCACATATGTGAAACTGTTACTGCAACACATACTGTCTTCTATGCATTTAGAGAAATGTAAACACGATGTAAATGGAAAAATGTTGAGATTTAAATGTAGATTGCTTGAATGACCAAGCATTTTGCTACTGTTTTCTATATCTTTCATGACTGTAATGCATGATTTGTAAATTACTCATTTCATCCAAAGCATGCAAAGATGCAGTATATTACTCCTCACATGCATAAAATGCTAGAAAGAAGGCTGCTGATAGTAGGTGATAATATAATGAAGTTTTGCCCATCAGAGATTGACTTCAGTAGGACAACTAGCAGTGTAAAATTATTCCTGTGTAAGTCTTTATATGGTTAGGTTTGGATTTTATCCACCATTTATGAATCTGTTGGATGTGGGTTATTTCAAAACAGAAGAAAATGTCAACACAGACTCAGAGATCATCGTTGCTGCTCTGCAGCTTCCTTCTCTCCGTGTTCATTTTGTTCTTCCACTGTATCAACTCTTAAATATCTTCAAGGCTATTCAAGTCTATACCTTTACCTGTTATCCTATTGCATTGTTTTTTCTGCTCCATTGGTTTGAATGACTAATATTCAACACCTCCTACGTGCTTTTCTCCATGTGCCTCTGAATACCCTAAATGAATTTTTTTTTTTAATAATTGCAAACTATTAAGAAAAAACTCTTTTATAGACTTCAACCTTATTTTTTCAATTTTATGTGACATCCTAAAGAATTATAGATGCAACTGTAATGTGACTTTCACAGCATACCCCACATATTTTCATTTCTGCATCTTTTCTTCCATTCAGTGTCAGGACTCCATAGTCTATGCTTAAACTAGTCACCTGTCCCATTCACGTTTTTCTTCCAGCTTTGCCACAGTCACTGTGTTCATTCCACCTCCTGCCAGATGTCAGCCTAATAAAGATGCATAAAATCTAATTTAATCAATGTAAGTGGAACCTTAGAAATATTAATATGTGCAGGGTATCCTGGTTTACAAAACCAGAAAAAATCTCTGGCTGTCCCAATTAAAAACACAAAAACTTGTGGCCATATGAGATCTCTGAATCAAGACAGATGTTCTCCATATTTGGCTGGTTTTGTCCTGGCTTCAAACAAGTGCTGAATAATTTTCTCCAGAGATATGCATTCCACCTTGCTGGAGCCTGTTTTTTCTGATTGTCTGGAACAATTTCTTGATTGCGCTTTTAGTTGATCCCCCGATTGCCTGTGTAATGTGTGCTGCCCAGACATGGTAGTGACCAGCTGGCTGTGTGCTGGAGCAGGGTGGAATTTCTCTTTTCTTTCAAGTGCTCCAGCAGTTGCTGTGCTGGAAACTCACTTCCATCTCCTTCCTGTGATCACTTCTTGCACCTTGGCCATCCCTCCCATTCTGAAAATCTTTTTATTATGTTCTCTAATGCAAGCACTAAGTTCATTGAGTGCTTTCTTGAAGGTGTTTTATGAAGAACCTGTGAAACATGTGGTGTTGCAGTCATGGTGGAGAGAAGGTGTTGGTGCAGTGCTCAACAGTGCAAATCAAAGACCTAGAGCCTAGGATTTCACAAGTGGGCAAGACTCAGCAGTCTCTGCCAGGGCACGTGGTGAGCTAGCTCCCCATACTACAAAAGCAGGACCTCACTGGGAAGTGCCAGCAAATTCAAAAGCAAGCCACAAGAATTTTCATCTGAGTTGGTGTGCCTCCCCCTGCCCCCACCTCTCTGTTTACTGAGAAGTGAACCTTCAGGGTTTTTAGCCACATGAAAGTAACCTAGAAAAAGTATTTTTCAGTACTACTTTGGTGCTGTAAAACCTTCTGTAACAAAACAGTTCCACTTTCCCAGGAACTTCTCTGTGGTTCGTAAGCGTTAGAAACTGGTGGAGGTTGAGAACTTGCCGTTGCAGGCCCTGCTCTACACTCACGCAAAAATGGGTGCTCAGATTTACTGCCAGGGAGGAGCTGTTGCCTCCTGAGCCTGGAACACCTCTGTTCAGGAGGCAGAGGAGGGTCTGAGCTGCAGCACAGTCTGTGGCAGAGCTCTGGTGTTGGAGGTAGAGCTGACTTATAGATTCCTGGGAAGGTCAGAACGTCCTGCTGTGTGTTAGCATCTCCAGGAACACTATTTTGGCCAAATAGCAGTGCTACGTGTTTAACAGGATTCCTTGGGGTTTTTTTTGCAAAGAGCAATTTTTTTCTTGCCTTGTGGAGGAGGGTTTGTGCTCCCAAGTTCACCCCTGTCTATTGGAGTTTGAACTCAGTCATCACCCTGCCCTACATGGGCCAAACAACAGCAGCCGTAGCATTAGCACAGCATCTAGGGGAGGCCGGTTACCTTACTTTCAGCTATACATAAAACTTCCTTCTCTTCCTCTCTCCCATTTCCTTGAAATAGGACCATTGCCCAGCACTAGACAAAACTCTTAACTAGTGAGGCACCATCAACCCTCCTTGCACACTAAGTTTTGAGTCCATGAATTTGGGGAAAAACCTGCCATTAGACCACACATTAGACCATTTTGCCACTTTCACACAGTAGTTTTTGTGGTTTCCCAGTCTGGGAAGACACTCAATGGAACTAATTTTTACTCCCTCCTCCCCCCCCCCCCCTTTTTTTTTTTTACTCTCAGATCATGACAGCTAATGGACAGAGGAGGTATTACTGCTGAGATTTGAACTCCAACAGGAAAGTGATAACTGACAATCATGAGGGCAAATGGGAAGCATAACAAAGATGGAGCCCCTGCTAAAAAGCAGTAACTGGATGTGTAGGGAGAGAGGATGATGTTTGGCATTTACTTGGGGAGGAGGGCAATCAGGTCACAGAGCTGGTAGTGATGAGTTCAGCCATTAGTAGCAAACTGGTTAACTGGAGGAACATTAGTGCTAATGAAGTATCTGCCTTGAAAACTGGATGTAGTTTTTGAGGATGAAAATCCTAATCATGCGCATTGAAGTGCTGTTTTGGTCTCTCAGCCCCCAAGCTGCCTACATGACCAAAGTCAGTGCGTGCTCATTGAGGGCTCATACTCGGGTGTTAGGATTTCTTCAGCTTGGCAGTGTGGAAGAAACAGCAGCCTGAGCCAGAGCTGCTCCCTGCGCACCAGGGAAAGCAGCATGGGGTTCCAGCAGTGCCCCCCAACAGAGAGTGCCTGTTGCTTGCTCTAGCTGGCAGGCACTGCAGAGGAGAGGCATCTTCCCCACCTTCCCAGCCTAATGAATTTAAAGGCTCCAGCTTACTTTGTTTTCCTCCTCCCCACTTCCCTCTTTTCAGTGTTTTTTGTGTGTTTGCAGTCTAAAATCATGCTTAACCCCTCATCCTGCCCACATGCTCTGCTCAGTAGGCTTAATTGCCTTTTGTATTTGTAGGTAACACCCTTCTCTGTTCTAAAGGCCTGGCTTCTATGCTGTTGCAATGGCTGTTCGTGCTTTTGGGAAAATAAAGGATTTGCTTTTCATGTAAAAATAGGTTTATTATTTCCATACGCGAGTAGCAATCAGGGCAGGCATATTTCCAGGTCAGCCTGGAGATGGGGTTGGATAGTGAAACCCTCTGTTCCAAAAATGGGCTGGAACCAGCAACAATTCTTGATGTGCTTAGCAAAGCTAACTGGCTTGGAGAGAGGTGGGATCCCTTTTTTGGGTGGACATGCAACATGCTGGTATTATTCTGCTACGGAGGGGAGCCAAGCATTGACATAATGAGCACTTTATTCTGTTAAGTACTTAATGTTAGTTTTACAGTTTTCTCATAATCATGTTCTTTTGGTAATTATAGGCATGGGTTTTTAATAAAAGATTATAAAGGAAGGTTTCTTAGGGCATAGTAACTACAAGTGCTTAGAGTGTCTGAGTAGAAGGGATGTTTGCAGGAGCAGTCTGTATTATTCCACAAGATTGTGCTCTGTTGGGTACTGAGTAAATAAACAGTAAATGTGCAAATCTTGGATAATGTTGCTCTGTGATTATTTAGATAGTCCAGCTGTACTTTGGATTTTGTTCTCTATGGTAGCTGTCTTGTGAATCTTCTGGCTCATTGCCATGTATTTCTAGATTTATATGAACATGATGTGGATCTTTTTCATCTTTGTATTTTGCTAATTCATGTTTTTACTTCCTTCAGTCATATTTTAAAGGTCTCTGTAAGGCTTTTAAAAATTAGTCAGCTTGAATTTTCCCTTTATCTTCACAAAAGTCGCTAGAGAAGTAAGAAAAAAGCACAGAAGGGGAATTACAGGCAGCATTAAAAATGTTCCTTCAGAACAGAAAAGCAGATTTAACATGAATTAAAAACTCAGCTCTGTTTCAGAGTTGCAAAAGCTCTTTTATTCACCAGAGAACTGTTAAAGCTAGTCATTTTTGGCATAGTATCGGTCAGGGAAGCGTGACAAAGTGCAGTGGAATGCACTGAGCTGCGATCCAGCTTGTAGTGGTATATATGACTTTAGTGTATGGAGCATTGCAGGAAGTGCTGGGGGGGGGGGGTGGGGAGGCCTTTTCATCTCATCAGCTGCTGAGTAACAGTGTTCTCCTTCCTCAGACCCCACCTGCAACAACAGAGGGTCCCTTGGATGCTTGGGTCAGAAGACAAAACGCGAAAAGCCTGTACAATCTTGAGTTTCTGGTAGAACTTGGCTCTGTTCTCTGAGCACTGCTGTGCAGAATGCGGTGAGGTGAGAAAGTTGGGAATAGTAGTGTGTTTGGGATTGCAGATCAGCTATGTCTATCTAGACTGGGACTGTATCCCCAGCCTTACCATCCTGGAAGATGAAGATTCTTGGGCTGGAATTCTGTCCTCGTTGAAATCAGCAGGAAAATTCCTATTGATTTCATTAAGCCAGAGCTTTGCTGCTTATTTTGAGCAGTAAAAGAGTACTCCTGTTCCACCCCAGTACACACACATGCTCAGTCCATTTACTTTGACTTAGGTTTTGGCACAGATTTTGGCCTTAAATGGAAATCTGTTCAAATCCATTTAATATCGGTAGCTTGGATTTCAGATTATATGGATAGTTAAACCCAGCTATATGTGATAATTAATAACCAGTTAAGATATTCCTGTAATTTTAAGCATACCTGGTATTTTCCTTCTTTCTTCTCTAAATTGTGATGTTGGCATCCACAGAGTTTTCCAAGCATTTGTAATGACATTATAAGAAAACATACTGGTACCTTTCCTGGCAGAACAGGATTATTGGTCTGAGACCTGCATGTTAAAAACTGGGAAAAGCTTGGTGTGGTATGGATTATGTTACCAGTGTAAATTGCTAACAAGAATTTTACTGTTCACCTTGGGTTTCACATTTGGATCACTCTGGTACAGCAATAATCAAATACAAAGCCACTGTTATATTGGTATTGCAGTAAAGCTGTGTGGTGCAACGTCATTGCAAAAAATGAGGTCTCTACCCAGAAGCCATTACAACCTGAATTGATGTTCCTAGAGTAGGGATGTAGGAAGGTTGCAGCACAGAGAAGATGAAAGGATAATGATAGTGTTTTTATTGTTTGCATAGATATCTCTGTCATTCTTACTGTCTGCTTACTTAATGTTCTTCAAGGGGAGAGCTTGAGGTTGTATTGAAAACATGAGCAAATGTTCAGAGCAGGAGTAAATGAGTAGGCAGCTGCTGGGATGTCCCAGCCCATACGCTTCAGGTTAGAAAGAATGCAGAAGTTGCTTGGCAGATAGATCGCTTAGATGGGAGCATTGTAATACTCATTGAAAGCTCATTTGGCATTTAGGATATAGAACCTATTTAAGATGTAGGCTGTCAGATTATTAAAGGTTAGGGTACTTCTGCTCTAGATTCTTAGCTTTACCCTTTTGCAGAGACAAGCTGAAAGTTGAAAACTATTAAAATTTATATACAACAGTCATTATAGTCATTCAAGTAATGGGCTGCATATGGAACTACTATGACTATATTACTGTTTTCTTTGCATGGCAGTACTTCGGATAGTTCCAACATCTCAGATGCTGGGTGTTCTGGAACATAAATCCTACAAATTTCAGTTGTGGAAAAAAATTGCCGAAATTCAGGTTTTCGCACATAATTCTATACTTGTGTATATATATACAGACACTTCTAAGCTTGCTTATCATGTGGTTAGTCTTTGAAGGTGGTGGCAGATACTGGAAAGCTTGATTAAAAATAATTAATCATAATGTTGACAATTTTAAGAGCTGATGGATGCTTTGGAGAAAAGGAATGGACAGTTGCAATGCTTGTTACAGGAAGTGAATGCTAACCTTGTAAGCAGAGTGATCGCTGCTGTTCAGGAATCATTGCATCTGTAATTCTGCGTCTCACAACATTATCCAAGGCAGTGTACACACAGACAGGAGCCCAGGTAAGATGTATTCACAGTAGAAGTGAGGAAAGAGCGTTTCACTGGAGCTATAGAAATTCCTTCAAGGCAACCTCTCAGAGCTTACTGGCGTAGCGTGAACTCGATCATCAAAATACAGGGACCGTCTCCATGTACCATTACCATGGAGGCTTAGCTTTGTTTTGGACTTGGCATGCTCGAAGAGTATGAACACGTATCTTCTCATGAACCTGCAGTGCAGTGTGATGCAATGACATCTGTTTAACAGTACTTGGCAACACGCACACAGGTTAGAAACCAGTAGGAGTACTGGCTCCACGCAGTTCTCGTAGGGGAAATTTGGGACTTGGAACTTGACTGCCTAACCAGACATGCATCCTTACCTTTGGCAGCTTTGTCGAACAGGTGCATAGAAAATATATATTTTTTTTTTCACTTCGTCCAGAAACCGAGACATTTACCAGTGCAGTGCTGCACATTGTTGAGTCTTAGTTTCTGGGACTCTGTATTATGTAGCCTCCCTTTCATGCCATGCAGCGTTGTGCGTGTTACTGCTAGTGTTATCCTGTCAAAGCACTGGCCAGGTTTTGTTCTGCATCTGAAATATTAGAGAAGAATTTTGCCCAGCGTGATTTTGCTGCAGACCTTACTTTTAAGAATATGTTTTCTCAATGAAGAAAAGTGATTACTTGTCTCTCATTGGTTTCTTAATATTTTGCACCCTTAAAGATCTTGGAAGAAACACTGCTGTCTTTGAATAGTATTCATGCAACTGAGCATGTGCTGTAATAACAATAATAATGATGATGATAATGAAACCTGAAAAACAATTGCCAGTTGTTCTCCTATCAAGTGACATGGGTTGAGAGCATTGGAAAACAACAGTCTCCTAAAAGTTTGCATAAAGGCTTGAAGGAGGGAGGTGAGGAACATTGATCCACTGCCAGGATTACTGGGAACTAGTAGACAAATGTGTCAACACTGAGTGACTTGGTGTAATGCACCACCATACTTGGTCAAGGGAACGGTTTCTTGATCTGCTTGTGCCTTCTCAATCTTTGTCCTCAGACTTCAACTGTGGAGGAAGGATCAGTGGAACCATGTCTTCTGCTCTGCTTTTCTCACTCTCCTTTGTTTCAGTCTAATCAAGTTCAGACTTCTTTAGAGTTCAAAGTACTGTATTTTCCTAAGAAATATAGTTGTTATGGAATAGGTCCAATATCTTCTGGAGTCAGTGTTACAAGGGTTTTTATTGGCTTGATACAGTGAGATTTTTTTTTCTTCCTCCTGTGGTTTAAAATTACTTGTCTAACATGTTGATTTATAGCCTGTCATGTAAGACTGTTTCCCCTTGGCTATATCTTTTTAAGACGATCAAATGTATTTCTGAAAAATGTCCTGTTGTTGCCTTGAAATATTAGGTGATAACTGCACAAGTAAGCGAGGGATTAGCTTGTTAAACCTAATATGACACCAACACACAAAATACTGCAATTAAAAACTTTCTTAAGGCAGCATGGCGGGGGGCAGGGAAGAAAAGCCTTACGGCTGAGATGTCACAAGCACATTCCATTCACCTGGGAAGTTTGTAGGCTGGTGTGAAGGAAGGAGAGGAGACTCCTGGGCTGGGGCTCCAGGAGAGCAGCTTTCGGTGGTGCTGCCAGAGCTGCCTGTCTTTCCACTTGTTCCTCCCTGGTTCATTCCTGCAAGCTGTGCCAGCGCAGTGTTTGCGGAGCTGAGTGGTGACTGATCAGGGAACTGATCCAGGTTAAAAATAACTTTTTGGGGATGGTGGGAGGGACACGAGCACAATTGCGGGGTACAGCGGGGGGCACAGAAAGGAGCAGAGAGGTTGAGAGCAGTGGCAGCTGCCTTGGCTGTCAACCACCATCAGAGGAAATGCGGAGAGAAATCTCAGCCTGCGCTCATGTGTTCTCCTCCTTCCAGCTGTGCTCCAGAGACGGCCATCTGCTCCTCACTGCTGTCTCTTCTTACTCCTCCTCTCACCCAGGTCTTACTACCCCAGCTGAGCTGCTGCTGGAGTTAACCCTAGCTCGCTTGGGTCAAAATGAGCTGAGTTAGTTTCAAGAGCTAAATCACAGGTCTGCGCCAGCCCAGCTGTCTCTGGGGGCGAGCAGACCGCAGTGCGGTCAGGCAGGAGGGAAGCAGGTGATACCTCCGGCACAGGGAGCAGTGACAGGCAGCCAGGGACAAGGTGGAAGTCGTTTTCTGCCGGCACACTTGCAGCTGGAAGATAATATGTAAATACTAAGTTATGAATGTTGAGGGTAGCGATACGGTCATTTTTCATGTTGCTGCGGCTGATTTCCTTGATAGCTAATGACCGGTTTGTGAGGAGATACTAATGTTAAGGGGATGACATTGAGGAGGATCTTGCAAGAGGATTTCTTTTCCTACAAGAACCTAAAATACATATCACAGCCTTTGCACGTAAATGGAGCAGAGTGAGAAAGATGCTTCTTCAGTACCATGTGTCTTGACTATTAAAGTGTGCCACTTGGCCAGTAGCCAACAGAACTAACATTGAGGTGAACTGAGCAAAGACACTGTTAAGGAAATACCAGATAAAAAAAGAACAATTTAAGAGAGATATTGTGGAGACCTAGAAATAAATGGGTTTATACTTTCAGAAGTTACTTTTGAAAATAATTATGCAATAAAAGTAAAGCCAGATGACTGTATTCCTTTTGTTCTGTTCAATATTGTATAGTATTTCTCCCCCTACTCTTCTATGTTGAGCTGGACTTGGGTGTCTGCTTACAAGGTTCTTCTAGGACATTGATCAAAGTGTGTGTTACCAACTGGCTTTATTTAAATTTATTTATTTATTTATTCACTTCTCTATTCTTACTGAACACAGAAGAGGAGCGGTCGTGTGAAGCATTACCATGGAGCAGAAGCAGTTGTTAATTTTCTTCCCTTTTCTGGTCAGTTTTGGGGACCCCGGTGGGTGTTTCTCCCTCCCCCCAGTAGCTCTCGAGCTGAGGAAGATGCAGCTGCTCTCTTAGGGGGAATTGTTTACCTCTCCGTGGAATCTTGTCCCGGTCAGCTATGTGCTAAGAATGTGAATAATTTTGCTGCGGCTGCTTTACATGTAAAAAGCCTGACCTTAAGATATTTTATCCAGCTGGGCTTTTTTCTTTCTCTTTTTCTTTTTCTTTTTTGCCTCTAGCACTGGTAGATTTGAGAGTTCTATCTTTTAACTGCAGAAAGCTGCAGTGACTAGCAGTCGTATAAAGCGCTTAGTACAAAGGGGTATTTTTGTAGTCTTAAAAATCATTAAATGGCAGTCAGTAGTATTTAACAATTCTTACTTTTGGACCTGTAGTTATACATCTGTATTTGATAGAGTTAATGAAACTAAGTGCTGCATGGAGACTTCTGGAAAATGTCTAATGAGATCCCTAGTGCTGCAGAGCTCGAGTATATTGTATTACAAGGTTGAGCATATTGATTTTAAAATGTTAAAAGCTGAATGCCTTTTTTATATTTTTGAATGAGCATTTTAAAAAAAGAAAGCATTACAATTAATACATAAAATTCAAAAATGCAAACAATTTTTAAAAAAATATTGTATATAAAAGTTCTACATCTTCCTATTCTTTGAACAATAAATATGCCAAGTTGTCTTGCCCAGCGCACTTGCATTCTGTGTGTGTGTACTGAAAAATATTAGGAATCTCAAGATAAAACCCAGATGTTTCTTCAGTCACGTGAGACATGCTGTGTTGGGCTGTGAGGCGGAGAGAAGTAGCCTTCATTTGTCTCACAGTGGAGCTATATGTCTTGGATATATTCTTTTACTTTTTGACTGTGCATTACTGCTTGATGTCAGTTGGGGTCCCATTGTGGTATAAATCCTCAAAGGAAAGAACAGTTCAGTGGTAATGCATTCCAACCAGATATCCTGGAGGTTTTATATTAAAGTACTATTAAAGTACTCCCCAAAGAAGAATTAAGGGGACCAGAACTCCTAAACTTCTGAAGGCCATATCAGGAATACACTTGAACCTTGTTTGGAAAATTAGGTTAGTATTTGAACTAGAATATGAATGGGCAACTTAATTTTACTGTCTTTACTTGAATTTTTCTTGCCTTGGAGAAGAGGTTTTAAAACAACACTTCAAAGTTCAAGTGGATTAAAACTGAAAAAAGCCCCATATAAAGTTACAAGAAAAGAAGGAGAGAGGAGTATTACTCTCTAAATGTTAAAATCTTATGAAATACAAGAAAACTTGTAATGCCGTAAGTAGGCAGTGCTCAGTAAAAATGACAGAGGCACTGTTCACAGGAGTAGATACAAAATTCAATTTGTAGAGTGGGATATAGACAAATGCAATAAACGGTACTAAAGCATTGCAAATTTGCAGTACCATGTGACTTTCTGGGGAACAGCTGACTTTGGCAGTGCAAAAAGCTCTTGCAGTCTTTGACACAACTCTTTTCTGTGCTTTGGGGCTTTATTCCTGGACAGCAAACCTCGTAAGTCATCTTGCTGAATCTGAATACCCAGTTTATAAGTCCCTTGTATCCAGTTTGGGTAAGAAACCATTAGCAAGCTGTGTGAATATTTGTAAAAATCCTCTTTTATACATAACTCAGTATGTATGTGTCTTTATAGTAGAAGGAAGAGCAATGGGAACACTCACCTTAGAGTCTGTGGCCACTGAAAAGAAATGCTTTGATACACAAATAGCATTATTGTAAATGTAATGCCAGCCAAATGCATTTTTGGCTAACGTGCGAGCAATAAAATTAGCAAACACATCACTTGCTGCTAATGAAGAGGAATAAGCTCATCATGAAACCTTCACTGAACTGCTATTCTATCCAGCTTGATTTACTTGCCCTGACAGAGTAAGAAACTGCTGTCTCAAAAAAAAAAAAAAAAAAAAAAAGGTGGGGGAGGGATGTGTGTGATGGTAGGAAGGAGTCATGCTACCATTCTGACAGCTCAGTATGTGAAAAGCAGGTCTGGAAGAGAGCAGGGATGGCCTGCTGCTCTTGCAGCAAATGTGCCCTGATTACTACTAAGTGTAAAATACTAAGACCGCAAAACATTCCCACATGAGAGAAAGAACCTGAAAGAACCCAATCCCAAAAGAATACTTAAAAGAGTTTATATAGTGCTTTTTAAATGGCAGCTGGCCTTTGCACAGCAAGATGTTGCTTTTGCTGGAACTGCCATCTTAATATATTTAGTAATTTAAGATGCATTATGTCAGGAGTAGGTTGGGTTTTGGTTTTGTTTTTTAAGATTGCATGCCTTGAGTGTACAGACACTCAACTTGGACCCTCAGAGTACAGAGTAGCAGATGCCGTTTTTTATTCATGGCTGGATTTCATGCATGAGGATCCTGGTACACAACTGGAGATGAAGCTGTACTGGAGTGCCTTTCTTAAAACAACAGTGCTGTTCTGCAGTGTGGTGCACCCTTCCCTCAATGTTGGGTCCAGTTCTACCTCAAATTTGAAGATGTCTTCTATGCAAGGCTCTTTACCGTGTTCTACATGTGTTTAGAGTTTGTGAGATTTCAGTGGAATCAATAAATTCCTGAAGGCAACTTGCTAAGATTTTTTCCCCAGGAACTTGTATTGATTCTTTGCTGGGTGCTGCAGTGTTTATTAATATTCTCAGATTGGCCTTTAATACTTATATTGGTATTAATGTCAGCACTGTTGGCCATATTTGAATGATTGGCCGAGGGGAGTAAGGACAAATTAGTCTGGCTGAAGTCTGCCTGTTCTCTTGGGTGGGAAAACTTTCTGATTGCATTGGTGAAATGCACAGACCTCTCTCGCTCTCCTAATGATTTCAGTACACCTTATGAAGAAGAGATAGGAAAATGTTTCCTGTTCTTGTCTTTTCAAAGTGAATTCTGTCTTTAAATTGAGTTTCTGCATCCATTATTGCTTTCTGGATGTAAATCATACCAATCCAGAGGAAGGTTTTAAACCAAATAGTGACTGAATATTTGAAGATTCTCACCCTGTGTGTATCTTCCTCCTAGTTGCAAAGGCTGCAACACCCAATACTGTCTGCTAATAAATAGCTTTTGGCAAACCCTGCTACTCAGTGCTGCTGCTGAAAGGATTCGCTGCTCTTTGCACCAACTCAACTGCTTTACTGTTAGGATAAAGAAAGTAGAAGACGGGGAGATGGGAGGTGTTGCATTCAAGACTAGTAACTTGAATTGAAATACAGAGCCTTAGTAACAAGCTTTGCACTGGCTTGGACTTCTCTGTCATGTAGAAAGGATTTGATTTGGTGTACCAGATGGTCAACTCTTGTTCTTTGAGTTGCAGTTCTAAGCCCCAGAGCTTGTCCAGTGTTGGGCTTGGTATGAAAAGGGGATGGCGTGTTTGGTAACACCTCTAGTTATTAAAAAATGTGAATGGGAACCTGGAAGAGGTTTTCAGTGAACGTTCCAGGAAGATGATGATGCTTCTTGGTTTGGGACAACTTATTTACTTATATTTGAATTTGTTTTCTAATTGCCCTCTGTTTCCTTTTCCTCAGAGTTCAAGGGCAATTGTAGGATGTCATGTTACCTTTGTAATATTAAAAGTATTGATGAATAGTGCTGTGGCTTGCCTTGGCTTGACTTGTGGGAACTGGAGAAACTCTTAAGCCTCACTGGTTAATGCAAGGTATATGGCTGAGGCACTGTATGACAGAGTACAGGTCACTGCAGTGGCTGCCAGTCAGGAGGGACAGGAGTGAACTGGAACCAAGGCTGAGCCTAGTACGGACTGTGTCCAGAGGGTGCAGGAAGTTCCCTGTTCTTGTAACCAAAGTGAGGGGATTTCAAGGAAGTAAAATAGCACCTTTGGAAAGGAGCTATGTACACACTTGCATGTGTGTGCATGTGCATTCACACATGCATGAAGTAAGAAAAGCTCTTCCATGCTGCGCTGTAACATAAACCTGCCAATACAGTAATATACAAATGCTGTTTATATAACATGATTTGGCCTCAGTATAAGATTTCTGAATTAGCACATAATAGTGCTCCTGGTTTGAGTTCCCACTGCTCCAGTGCTGAGGAAAGATTAGGAGAGATTTGTACAACTTTGTCTGTTGATGCACCCGCCATGGGTCATTTGGTTAGACTGAACTCTAAATAGTTTAAATAGCTCTCCAATGAACAGACTTAAAGAGTAATGAGGAACAGTTATGGCTGCATATACAATTGTTTGTTCTGTTTTAAATTAGAAATAATTTTTAGATTAGGATTCTTCCCTTGTGTTTGTGTAGGGCTCAGCACAGTGGTGAAGGCTTCGGGTGCTGTCACAGTAGAAGGGATTTTGTCCAGCTAGGAGATACCTTGAGCAGTGAAGACATACAAATACATACTTTCTCCTCTCCTTTATTTTACCATTAATGCAAACCTGGCCTGTGAATTTTGGTATATAGGTAGTCCTGGAGTACATGTGTTCAAAACTGAATGCTGTGTGCTCATCCTTACACCTCTGTTCTGAGGTGAGATCTGAAGTGTGTGTTTTCCACAATGGGGACTTTCTGTACTTGTGGAGATATTACTCTGCTTATTACTGTTGGCCAAGTGTGACTGCTAAGTCAGGAGCCTGTGCTCCTTCAGAAGTTGGGGGAAAGAGTGGGTGCCTTCAGAAAGGGGTGTTAGAGCCCCTGAGGTAGGCAGAAAGTCACCACGTATCCTGGGTGCTAACAATGTCACTCTCCCCACCAAGTATCTGGGGAAGCTAGGCTTCTACCACCACCTCTTCAGCTGCAGATGTGCTTTTTGGACAGAGAGAACAGGCTCTTTGTCACTGTTCCTCAGGTTTATCCATTAAGCTGCCTCTGTGATGGGACTCCCTGCACTCTGCTCCCCTTCCTCGCATGCCTGTGTCCTGGTTGGGAGAGAGCAGCTCAACTCTGTTCTTGCTTCCTAGCCTACTTGGAAGAAAGGAAAAAAAAAAATGTGGTATTCACGATGGCTTTTTATTATTTTCATTCCCTTTCAATTACTGTTGTTAATGCCGTGGCTTCTCTTTCCTTGCCTGTTTGTAATTGTTCTTCCATGACACTTGAGCTTCATGCAGAGTGCAGGTTTGTTGCCTGGGGCAGCACCTCTCCCAGCTTCCTGCAGGCCTTCCCCTTTCCAAATCCTTTCCAGAGTGCCTGACATGCTTCCAGAAAGGCTATAATAAATGTATATATAAATATATATAATGAAATCACTTGTCTTTCTGACTGGTGACACAAACAAGAGCCTTATTTCTTCATGAAAGATGTCATGTCTTTTTTAATACATTGCTTTCAAAGAGCTCACAGGCTTACTTTAGATTAGATTAATTCCAACAAAATCACATACACAGACACGCATGCATTATATAATATCTACATGCATGTCTATGTACACATACATACTCTCTGAGACATCGACAGGAGTTGTCTGATTATATGTTCTGATTGGATTTGAAAATTGACATTGCAGTGCATGTGTGTTTTTTCTTTAAACAAATTGCATCTCTTGAATAGTTCATCAGAGCTTCTTGAAGTGTTTACATATGCACTCTTTGTCTGGAGATGCCTTGTTATAAATACTCCCTTCATTTTACAAGCATTTGTTTGGAAATATGTTGAGCAGCCATGCTTGGTTTATTTCCAAATGTCTTAACTTTGGGACCTTGGATTGGCTTATAGCCTGAAGTTCGTATCTCTCCTTTTCATGCAAAAAACCATATTTGAACAACTTGTGGAACACAAGGACTGTACTGTAAAATGGCAGGTGTCCTCCGTGAAATGCCCACGGCTAAACACAGTAAGTCTTACAAGGAGCTGCGGTGGGGCAATGTACTATATGAATACAGTTAAAAGAACAACAACAAAAAATTATATGCTGCTACTTGGTATAAATTGCATAGTGTTAAAACCTATTTTGATGTAACTGGTGCCTTTTGAGACACCTGGTAAGGAGCTGTGTCATACTTCCAGTTACTTTTCTCAGCTCTTGTTTTTTTCTCTCTTGCCCTTTCCAAGTCAGTGCAGGTGTTACGGTGGTGGTTCTTTGTAAGGACCCTCCTGCTAAGTCTATAGAGTATTTTTTCTTCTCTTGGAAGAACTTAAATAGCTTTCATTAGTCATGAACTTAAGGAAAAGCAGCTAGGGAAAAAACAGTAGGCAAGTGTCATGATGGCCCTTTCATTTTGATTTTTTTTTTTTTGTGATACTTGTGAAAGAACTTTGTATTAGCTCTAGGACTAGTAAAATATGAAAACTAACGTGATAAGTTTCAAATGTTGGTTTCATTTGTTTGCTTTTAAATCTGAAAAGATACTGGAAACATTTTGAACAGCTATAATCTTGATCACCAAAAGAAGCTTCTCAATCTCTGGTTGCTTCTGTTTTATTTTGCCTCATTCCTTCCACAGCTATAGGAAATGTGCCATGTCCTGTGGCTTAGAGGATTAAGGTAATCTTATTTCAGGGTTGGTTTGTGGTGTAATGATACGAGGGTTTCTATCGTGGGACCCAGGAGAATTGACACTTTAGCCCTCCAACATCTTTTTTGCCTGCTACTCCAAGCTGAATATTTTGGGCTGGACTTAATTACTTTAATTTAATAATAAGTTGTCATACTGCATAAACACAATAGCAGGACCCCATTGTACTGGATGCTGCACAAACACAGAATAGTAAATACGCCTACCTTCTGTAAGTGACTGTCTGCAAAGACTAAAAGAGTTTGAAGGCAAGCAGAATGAGCGGTGGTGTAGCAGCAACTGTCATGTTAATTTTATTTTTATTTGTTTTTCTTCTGATAGGATGTTTACCAGAGCATTGTGTCATTTCCAAAATCCTTATTCTAGCTTTTGGGCATACTCCCTTTGTTAGTTCTTCAAATACCCCTTGAAAATGTTATAGAAAAACCCTCTGGTCAAAGTTGTTTCTTACCTGTAATTCTGCATTCCTAAATTAGTTAGTTATTTTTTTTTTTATATTGATGTGAATTTAACTTAGTGAGTCCTACATTTCATCACCTATCCATATTCTTTTTCTGTCTGCCCCAACTTTATGTACTACAGGGTGTCTCTTCTGCATACTTTTTCCGTTAATAAGTCTGGTATTAAGAAAGAAAAAGGAAGCACTCTGACAGTGTATAGTGGGAATGCACAGTCAGTGCAAAGCAGGGCTGGAGCATCTGACCAAAATAATGGATGACATTAAGGGCTGGAGTGCTACCAGAACTGAAAATAAATTCAGGAGCACAAAGGGTAGAAATGCTGCAAGCAAGGACTAAAAGCCATTGAAGTCCCACACTCACAACTTCCTCTGCTGAAATCAACAAAGGAAGGGAATGACTTTACCACAAGGATAACTTTTCCACCACTGCATGTTGTCAAGAACGGTGTGTGCAGCTCTTATCAAAATCATGTCCCAGTATGATCTTTCTTGATACAGAGATGGGCTACTACACTGATAAAGAGAACGAAGAGCCTGTTTTGCAAGAGAAGACTAAAAGAATGTGGTTTGTTTAGCCCAGGAGTCCAAGCTGCAAGCATCCTGTAGGATGAAGGGGCCTCTTTCTCTGTAGATAACAGCAGAGCTGCTGCAGTTAAAAAACAATCGAAAGTAAAGGCAGAGGGAATAAACTGACCCTGCATAATTTAGGCTGAAAGTAAGAAGGAGGTTTATCACCATCAAAGCAGTATAGCTTTGGAGCAGCTTTATAAAAAGGAGCAGTAGGGGCAGAAAACTCTTAACTAGCCATGGGGTAGATCCCCGTTAGTTTCTGAATGGGTTACATGGTTTATGAATGGAGTAAGTGATCCTGTGGCAAACAAATGGGCACTCAGTAGGTTTCCTGCTTTTTTGATAAACTAAAACTGAAGAGCGCTTGTGATTCTCAGGATAGCTTCTTAATTATGTAGCTAGAATATTTTAATCAGGTTTATAGTTAGGCATGGGAATTTGTGGGCAAAATTTAGCTCCTGGTGTTAGCAACCTGAAAACAGGCAAAACAAAAGTAGAGTAGAAAATTATATGAAGCATCCAACTAGAGAATAATTACAGGTAGAGAATATTACAAAATAAGTTTCTCTGTTCTGTGGGGCTGCAGTAATCCTGACAGAGCATATTGTACACATCATTTCCTGAATTTCTTAGGTTTTGCACGTTTTAAAATCATGAATGAAAATTTCTACAATGGTGGGCTATCACAGAGAGGTTCGTAATCAATTCTGGATCATCTCTTCTGGCATGAGCTTTAGTTTTTTCCCTTCCGCAGGGAACCTGTATCTGTTTCCTGCATCTGTTGCCCATCCTTCTTTGTGAATGGAAAGCAAGTAATTAATTTTTGTTGTTAGCAATTAATTACATTTGCCAAATCTTGGAGGACCTATTGTCTCCTTCAGACACAATGTTCTTGGGAAAATGTCTTACTTATTGTAACCTCTTGTGCAATCTTCGCTTGGATGATAAATACATCTTGGCAACGAGGATCTTTCTGAATGAAAAATGTTGCTGGACAACCCTGTAGTGCAGCAAGAACGCAAGCCTCTGCCAATGCCGGTGGACTACAGCCAGGCGGGAGGGTAAAATGGGGAAAGCCTTTCACATTGTCTGCAGAGCACAGAGTGAGATGAAGTCTGTATATGCACACGTCCAAGTATCTGTTTACCATCAAACAAGGATTTTCCCTGTTGAGCATCTGAGCACAAAGGTGGCCTTCCTTCTAGCAAAATCTTGAAATCTCCTGGAAAGCAGCCTTCTACGAACGCGAGGCTGGGGAAATAACGGAGAGCATGTTGATGGTGCAGCTGTTTGGTTTGGGTAGCCCATTGTAGGAACTAGGTGGGACACCCCCCCCTCCGCCCATTTTTCTCTATGAACCCACAGATTTGGGATCCTGCAGAGTTGCCTCAATCTGCTTCATGGTTCATGGCCTAACTTTGGTTTTCCATTAGATCTGTCCAGAACCACAGCTGACCACTGAAACCTCATTTTAATATTGTGGCTGTAACATTAATTACAAAGTTATTAGAGTTAATTGTAAAAGCACATTTTCCTCTTGTAGCTTTTTACCTTTACTTTTTCTGGTTTATTTTTTCCTGAACAGCTAGTGATGTTGAGAAGCAAAAAGGTGCATAAAAGCCCTGCATGGAGAGATGTTTGAATATTCCGAAGGGAATACACAGAATGAAAAGAATGACTTGGGGCTGGGACGGCTCTGTTCCTTTGTGGTTTATGTGCACGCTGCCAGTGGCTTGTGTTTCTCCTTGCAGCCTGACAGCTGGCTGTGGGTTTAGCAGAACACAGCCAGCGGCCAGGTTTCTCAAACCATACTGTGGCTGACAGCGTTTGGCCTGGTGAAAAGGAAACGATCCGAAGCGGAGGGCCTGATGCAGTGTGCCTTGCAGCTAATGGAAATCTTTGTTGACCTCAGTGGGAGCTGGATTTGATCCTGTGCCTACTTGAATGTTCTGGCATTGGATACAGCTCCAAGCGGACTTTTTTTTCATGTCTCATTTCTGATCTTTTTTCCCTTCTCTTGCTAAAAGGTACTTACCTTAGAGTGGCCTAAAATCAAGACGCTCTATCAGTGTCAGTGTAGCTGTGCACTTTTATCCTCACTCAGTGTCTGTCCTCTTGTTTCCTCAGCCCTTCTACTGTCTACATTATCAGTCTGCAAGATTTTGGCATTGATTTCTCTCCTTCTTCCTGAGCCTTTCTGCGGCTTCTCACAAACATCCTCCATCTCATTTAAGCCTCTGCTCTCCAGCAAGTGTAATTACTGACACTGCTTAATCCATCTTCTGCCCTCCTTCCCATCCTTGAAAACAAGCCTTACATTGATTTCCAGCAAAAGCAGCCCAGGCTCTGGCCCCTGCCACCAGCTTCCCCTTCAGCAGGCTACAGGAGGTCAGCCCTTTGCTGCCTCCTCCCAGCCATGCTCCCTCAGGCAGCAGAGCTCATCGCTGCGTTGCATATAGGAAGGAGAGGGCCACCATGCCCCATTAGCCAGCGGCTGATGCAGAGCACACCCTCCGTGAGCCTCAGCCATGCATCACCTTGTCCCCTGTCCCTAATGAAAAGGTGCTGGAATGAATGGAGCCCTCTTCAGGTGGCTGCCAGAGAGGAGAGCTGTGAGCATGGAGGATGGCGATAGGAAGAACAAAGCAGAGGAGGCCAAAGACCAGCTATAACAGTGCTGGAGCTTCTTGTTGCCCTCCAGTCTCCTGGAGCATCGCATGCCCCCAGAGGGGTTTGTCTCCTGGGTGAAGAATTATATGTAATCTGCCTCTGAGAAAAACCCTTTCCTTTTTTATGTGGAATGTTTATTTTTTTGTTGGTCGCTCTCCATTTACTTGGAAATGATGTGAGGCTTTTGTGAACCAGCATCAGAAACTGGGGCTATTTATGTCTCATGATAGCTATGGGGGAAAGGGCCAAAGCTATGGGATGGTGTACAGGGGAATCACAGGTGTTGTTTTGAACCACAAAAAACTTACTTCATTTTTTCCAGCAGTAATGTAATGCTAAGCAAACGGGGTATGTAATGAGGAAACCCTTTGGAGGGTGGGAGCTGACCTAGCGAAAGATGAGAGGTGGTGAGCTGGAGCACAGGGCTGCTGCTGCACTGGGGGCTTGTGGGGCCGAGATTGCCAGCAACACATCTGCTGGTCCCAAGCTCTTGCTGGCCCTCTTAGGTTATCGTACAGTCCACAGTGAAAGGTATTGGGCTTTCCCCCTCCCATTATTCCCACTAAAGTTCAAATATGAATCCTCTAACATATCTACTGAAGGTAGAATATGCAGCTTCAAATAGACCAGTGTAATTTTTACTCTGTTTTTCAGACATAGGCAATGGCAAAAGGGGAGAAAGTAGTGCCACAGTATGGAGGGGGAGGGGAAGGATTGTTTTCAGACATGATATCACTATGCTGGTAATAAAAAACTAACTTATTTAGCCCCTTTGAATTGTATGCAGCCAACACAGCTAAGAGAGGGAGAAATGGATTATATGGTCTGTTTTATTAATCATTAAGATAATTGTTTACCAGGCATTTATTCTCTTGGTTCTCCATTTCAGACAAAACCAAAAAACACCCAAAATCCAAGCCAGCCCAAGTGTGTGTATGGAGCACATTTGATTTAGGAAACTTTAAGACTTGTGATCTAAGGCTAGATCCAGCTGGTGTAAATGGGCAGAGTGTGCTAGCAGCCCTGTGGAACGGGGCTGTAAAGCCCAGAGTCCCTGGATGATGAGAATGCTGAGTACTAGGATGCGAATTTGCTAATACTTCAGAAATGTATCCAGAAGAAGAAAAAAGAAAGAAGGAGATGAAAAAAACATTGTGGGAAATTCTTTCCTTCATACATAATAGTTTTCTGTTGATTTAAAATTGCCCTTAGTAATGTGTTGATGCCAGTGAAATATTTCAGCTATAGGAAATGTGAAACCAACTACTGCCTTTCTATGAATTATGAGTCATAAATTGTATGAAAAATATTAAAACTTGCTATAGCTATTCCCCAAGCAGAATCTCTGAGTAATGGAGAAAATGCTGCCATTTTGGGGGAGTAGAAGGGGACTGAGCTAAGCAAAGCAAAATGCCAAGTGCCAGCGTGTGGCTCTGTGCTAAGTGTGAACTGGTGTCATCTGAGATGATCCTCCCTTGCTAAGTAAACAATTAGCAAGTATGTTACATGTACTTGCAGTTCAGTCAGCAAAGTTGCTCTTTGCTCCGGATGATATGGGAAGGGGGGTATACGTGTTGGGGCTACCTGACTGCTAGCCAGTGCGCAGAACTGACCCATGGGAGAGCGGTGCGCTTGTGCCAACCCAGCCATCACATCTGCAGTCAGTAAGCCAAGCCAAGAAGGCACAAACTCCATCTGATTCAGCGCTCAGTAGGCAGGTTGCAGTGACAGAATTCCCCTAAAAATGGCAGTAAAGTGGCAAGATAATAGGATACTGACATTTGCAGGCAAGTCCTTGATGGTGACGTTCATTTCATCGAACTTTAGCCATCTAAGAGCTAGGCATCCAGTTCAAATTAGTCCTCTAATCTGTCACCAAAGGTCAGTTTATCTTCTGTTATATCTATTTTATGAATTGCCTTTTGGAGGTGATGATAGAAAGGTTCTCAGCAACAACTTTTGACTAGGTATCTAACTTTTTGATGGGTGAAGTTCGGTGAGTTGAATTCAACATTAAAGCTCTGTATTTCAATTTCTCCATCATTTCAGAAAAGACCATGCAGCCTTGTGAGGATTTGAATTTTGTTTTGCAACCAGAGGCTAGAGTTGTTGAAAGGTATTCTGTATACCTGAGCTATAAGTAAAAGTATAAACAAGCTACAGGAGAGTGTGACTTGCTGGTGGTAGAGCAGGGGATGCTAACCGTGGCTGTGTTACAGTAGTTTAATTAGAGCATTCATACTTGCCCCAGTTTTAGTTTCAGGCTGTGTGTCTGGCACCCATATTAACTTCTCAGTGATGGATATGTGCCCAATAAAATACAGCTAAAAAGACTAACAATGTGACACAAAGTTAGGTGTGGCTAGTCATTTTCCAAACACATAGTGAGTGATGTCCCAGCTGTACTGAAAACAGCAGTCTTTCTTCCCCATTGACTCTAGTCAGCAGAAATCAGTCCCTGCCTAATTAGTTTCTTGTGGCATCTGTGAAAGGGTAAAGCTTTTACTGTGTCCAGGTGTGACTAAGAGACATGCTCTCAAATACCAAAAGCTAAATATTTTATTCTATTTCATCCTATGACAAACTATTTTGCCTTTTCCAAACCTGATTCAAAAATTTATTTTAAGGAATCTTAAAGTACACATTTCAATTTGATGCTTCTTTAGTTGCCAGGGGTAGGTTGTGGTTTTTGTTATTTTCTTTTAATTTTTAAGTTGTATAAGATGTTTTAAAAATATGAGTCCATTTGGCTTCTAGCAGCTGTGATCTGGTGTGAATTATAAAATGTTTCTATAAATGTAAGAACACTTACTGCTTTCTAGCCTGCAGCACAGTGCTTGGGGGGTTTGTCTCAATGTGATTCAATTATTGTTTGCTATATACAGGAGATGGCTGTCCGAGCACTGAAGCAGACAGGTAGCAGAAGTATTGAAGCGGCTCTGGAGTATATCAGTAAGATGAGCTACTTGGATCCTAGAAATGAACAGATAGTACGTGTAATTAAGCAGACCTCACCAGGTAAGCATGAACTCTTTGTTTTTTTTAATTGTGTTCTTCTTTCTTGCAATAAGCTAGTTTTAGAGTCGTTGCTGGTGAGAAGTAGTGGATTGGCAGTATTCTATAGTAAGTAGTCTTGTAGGAGACAGTGAAGTGAACATGGCCCTGCAAGGTGAGCTGGGCTGGAAGCTGAATACAACTCGCCTGCTTCGCAAGAGTTGTCCATGTGCACATTCGTAGTCCACCGTTTTAAACAGAAAGCTGTTTATCCTTTGGTGCAAGTCAGCTCAATCATCTCAAGTTTACCGTGAGGTAAAACCTTGTGCGTAGGTAATTGCTATGGAGTTGTGAGATAGCTCACCTCCCAGGAATTATGTTAAGATCTTTGTAAGTACACTGCAGAAATAGCTTGACCAAGATAGCAGAAGCTTTTCCACTCATCCCTGCTAGTCTGCTTCAGCTCTGTTTCATGTAAATTAGCAAATTGGAGGATTTGGGCCCTGTGTATGCCTCATCAGCAAACATCAGACCACAGCTGACAAAAGGCCTTGCAAGAGTTGTTTCCATTCAGATATTAGGACTTACAGCACTGCAGAATGCTTTTGAACTGTGAACCAGAGAACACTCTGATTTGGATAGAGTTTGTTACTTTTATCTTCTTTCAGTTTCAAAAATTGGCCAAGCAGACAAATCACTGTCCTCTGACTGGCTGAACATGTCCCAATCACACAGTAGCATTAACATGCTGCAGACGGGTTAGTGGATGAAGGGTTGAGCAAATTGGAGAGCTGTTGTCGGGAGCCTGTTTCCTTGGTCAAGGAACTTCTCTTGTGACAGTGGCAACTTTTAGACTTAAAACGTCTTGTCTGTGTTGGACTAGGTGACACTAACAAATCCTTTCAGTCGATCTGATTACAGTAGTATAGATCTCTAAGTGTGGTCATAAATGGAGTTTACTGAGTGCAAGTGATTTCCAGGTGACAAATTTCTCTTCTTGGCCACCTCAGCAGCACCTTCCTTCTTGCCTCTTGATCAAACTGAATGTCTGTGTTGGGAAGGGTGTTAAATTTGGCATAGTTGATAGAGAGGCATGTCCAGAGATGAGGGAAAGCTGAGGAAGGGAAAGGCCATTCAGTTTACAAAGAGAAATCCCTGGACAGGAAGGAGGTCTTCAGTAAAGCCACTTCTTTCCTGGAGGACCCTGAGCGTAGCCACATACAGGGAAGATGGAAATGGGGAAGGAGCTCATTTTCCAGGTGGTCATTCTCAGGACTGAAGCTTCACATGTGGTGGGAAAGAGTGATGGTTCTGTGTAAGGAGCAGCTCAGCTGCCCTTTCTATCAGTCTTAGACTTCCTGTTCTATTATTTGGGGAAATTCTGGAAAACCCTAAGAAGACATTTCCAAGAGTGTTACCCTGAGGGATGACCACCTGACAGACAAAGTAGTACTGGCCAGTTTGCTATTTGGAGAGCTCTGTCCTAATACATGCACAAATGTGGCCTCAACTGGGCCTTAAGGAGAATTTAAAATAACTTTGACAGAATTACTGAACTGTATTTTGCTTTATATTATAATGACTTTATTCCTTAAAGTGAAAGAACACACCCAGTCCTAAAGAGCATACATTTCCGCTGAAAGAGTTGAAAAATATTTCTAGGCTAACATTTTAGTTACTCAGTTGTCTTTCATTTGCATTTGTTTTTGCTTTCTTAACTTTCCAATGCATGCAGCTGTTTTGAATACTTAACCTTTTGAACTGAAGATCCACCTTTGCTTTTAGGATACACAGAATGCAAAACTTCTATGTCATGCAATTGATGTTTGCCTGCCTGAGGTGCCACAAAATCAGACTGATTTGTTTGGTATGGTATTGTTTGTGCTAGGATAGCACAGGTCTCCTCTAGTTCATTAGGAAGCATGTAATGCTACTTGGGAACTTTTCATTTGCAGTTTGAGAATTTAAATCTTCTGGGTTTGAATTCCATATATTAGTGTATGGAAATAGATTTTCAAATTATTCATTTTTGTCCTGCACTAACTTCAGTAGTAAAGCTAACGAGTTTCAGCATACTGGCAAGACTCAAATAAAACTTAGCAGATATTACTGTGCGACAGAGAGTTACGTATAAAAACAGATGATCCCATGAGTACAGCTGATTAATCTTAAGAATACGTTCTCATCCAAAACCTTCACAGGCAAGAGATAGTCATAACAGTTACCATGTTGGATAGGAATGTGTGAAAAAAAAAATCATCTGCAACTACCACGTTTTGTATCTTCACAAATCCAAATATTCCTCCGTCAGACCAGACCAGACTTATGGGTATACAAATCTAGGAGGTGTACATCATATCTCTCTTGACATCAGCAAGATTCCTTGCACAGCTGAAGTATGTGTCCCAAAAGAGGACAATTACTGCTGCTACTTTCCTTCATGGCCTCTGATAGGGAAAAACAAAGTCAGTTTGCCCCTGAGGCTCAGCATGAATCCTACTGACAGATGACAAATGTGTCTTATGGCTGCCTCCCACCCCCAGGCCAGAGTAGCCACTTAGGATGCTTTGGATTGCCACAATCTCATCAGTGCACCTCACTGTGTCCCGACAGATGAGCTATCAGAGAGTGCTGTTATAAGTACAACTTCAGTAAGCATGGCCTCATGTTATCATAGGAAAAAGAGCTGACAATTATAGATTTCACTTTAAAGAACACTGATTATTGGTCCAACTTGATTCCATTTCAAAACATTGCATTGTTTATGAAAGTGCCATTTAGTGTGGGGGCAGCCTCTTCAGTGTGCAGAGGTGGTGCATAGACCTGTCTTAATAACATGCACGTCTTTGTGTCTCTCTATATAGCAGGGCTTGTGTGTCAAGGTGAGGAGTCAACAGCTATGCTCAGGTGTGCTATATTTGGCCCAGCTGGGACATGCTGTAATGCAAATAATCGGAAAAGCTTGCAGTCCAGTGTTCAAGCCTGTTAGCTCAATACAACTATTCTTGCAGACCTTGTGAAGTCAAGATTTTAAAAGGAAATTGTTTATGCATGAATTGGCCAAGTCCTGTGATTTGCGAAAGCTAAAGAACCAGAAGGGGAACAAAAAAATAGCAACAGCTTGGTCTCCCCTTGTCTTTTTATCACAGCCAGTGCTTTATACACCTGCAATTTGTCCTCAGATCAAAGAACTGATGAAAAGTGCCATTAACACATGTAGTGCAGGAATGCTGCTATCTTGTCTCTGCACATTCTTCAAGCTAAGATTAACATGTTGACACCCTGAAAGATTTGCCTTCAAAACAGATGGAAGATGAATAATATGAGGGGATACTCTGTGTCCAACACATTGGAAAGAGCACAGAACAAACTATATGATGCCTTTGTTGTAAATGAAGGAGAGGGAAACAAGGATTTTTGAGGAGAACGATGGAACAGAGACATGTAAACATCCCCAGAGTGAGCAGTGAGCTCACTGTACAGAATATGTGGACAATGTGATGACCTAGTAGCTTATAGTAATGTTGGCTTTAAGTTGTATTGACAGTCCTTCCGGGAGCTTTTTTTCTCCCGTTGGTGCTCTACTTAACCCCCTGCTCTGTAGCTTCCTCCTGTCTGTGAGTAATGACTGGTAATACTGGTCCAGCTTTAAAAAACAGGCTGTAGTGTAATCCGATGATTTCATAGTTAAGGAATTTGTGCTTCTATTTTCATGATTTGATAGGACTCCCTGATGATTCCTGGCATGAGCAGTGTTGTGGGCCAGTAGCTTGTTATCAGTAGTAATACTTGGCACCTATAACTTTAAATGTTCAAAGTGCTTATTTTAGGTTCTGGAAGGTGTTTTTATAACACACACTCCCTACACAGTGTGCATGCGTGTGTGTGTATGTCTGTATGTATAGATGGATGAGTAATGCAAAGTAATTGGTTCACCTGAATTGTTTCCTAACATTCTTCTGTGTTCTTTTTATAAAGGAAAGGGTATTGTGCCAAATAATGTAACCCGCAGGCCAAGCTTTGAAGGATCAAACGAATCTTTTCCGTCCTACCATCAGATCAGTAATGCAGCCTATGAAGGGACAGGCTTTGGAGCAGAAGGTGCAAATATGCTTACTGAAGTTCCAAGGCCATACATGGACTATTTAATCTCTACTTCACAGTCTACAGCTATGAATGCTCCTGTACAGCGACCCTCTGGAGTAGGCACTCACAGCACAACAGCAAGCCATCAGCAGAAAACATACCCTGCAAATATTGAGTCTTCTGTGATTAGTTATCCAGTGGCTAATCACAGCAGTCAAGCCTTGCAGCTGCAGGCATCCCATGGCTCCAACAGCCAACACTACAGTAGGCAGCACATGATGGTGCAGGGGGAACCTATGGGGTATGGTGTTCAGCGGAGTCCATCCTTCCAAAACAAGATGCAGCAGGAGGGAGGATACACCAGTCTCCCAAATAAAGGGGCAGTTGTTCAGAATAATTCTGGTCATGCATTTCAGCAGGCACCAGCAAGCCTGTATATATCACATTCTCATCACAAACAGGCAAGTCCTTCTTCTCATCAAATGCATGTGATATCCAGAGGTCCAGCCTTCACTAATGATTTTTCAGACAGTCCACCACAAAATCTATTAACTCCATCTAGAAATAGCCTAAACATGGACCTCTATGACATGAATAATTCTCAAGTTCAGCAGTGGCAGGCAGCAACGCCGTCACGCAGAGATTCTTTACAAAATCCAGGAATAGAAACATCTCCACGGCAACATGTATCCTTCAGACCAGATGCCACAGTGCCAAGCAGAACAAACTCCTTTAACAACCACCAGCAACAGCCACAAGTGACAGTGTCTATAAGACAGGTTCCTCCAGGAAAACCTGATCCTTCAATTACATCTCCAAATACGATCACAGCAGTCACATCTGCTCATATTCTCCAGCCAGTGAAGAGCATGCGAGTGATGAGACCTGAGCCTCAGACTGCAGTGGGACCTTCCCACCCTGGTTGGTTACCTGCCCAGGCACCGGCTGTGGATGGCTTGGAGATCATTGAGCAGCATGTGCCACCTGTTGGAGCAGCTAACGCCTATCAACTAGATGTGGATTACGGTAACCAGGAACTGCGGTGTCCACCACCACCGTATCCCAAGCATTTGCTACTTCCTGGTAGCTCTGAGCAGTTTGATATCAACTGCTTATGTATGGGCGTAGAGCAGACCCTTCGCGTAGTCCCCAATTCAACGTGCAATAAGGCTGAGGAGAACAGTGAGCGAAATGATAAAAGCAGCAAGAATACTAAAGCTGAAAAACCAAGCAAAGATAAAAAACAGATTCAGACGTCTCCAGTGCCTGTGCGAAAAAATGGCAAAGATGAGGAAAAGCGAGAATCCCGAATAAAGAGCTACTCACCTTTTGCCTTCAAGTTCTACATGGAGCAACATGTAGAAAATGTTATAAAGACCTATCAGCAGAAAATTAACAGAAGATTACAACTGGAGCAAGAAATGGCTAAAGTAATTCTCCTTGTTTTGTTATAATAAAAGCTAATGGGATCAATTTGATTATTACTATTTTTAATTGGTCAAAAAATTTATAAAGGCAGACTCCACTGGAAGTAGTAGGTATCCAGCACCTCCCTATATCAGACTATTTTCACTTAGAAGCATGGATGCAGGTCTGGGAGGCTGTCTGAAAAACATGAGATGTGAAATTGTATATCTTCATACCAGAAAAGTAAAATGAAGCAAAACCCCCCCCATAGTAGGAAAGTATTAGGTTTGCTTAGGCAAGAACTCAGAAGCCAGGCTTGAGGCTGAGATAACTCTGGCAATACTTTGGCAGCTCTTGCAAAACTCTAAAGGTTTTCCCTTTGCTCCACTTCTTCCTCCCTGTTCCATGATAGCCACCTCATTCACCAAAGCCATGGTTGAACTTGGCAGTATATCCACTGTGCCATATTTTCAGATGAATATGTAATATTTGACTGGAAGTTGTTTGTTGAACACATGTAAGTAATAATATCGTGCAAGTAATCATATCTTGGCCAGCTGGAACTGATCTTGGGACCCTTGCTGGAACTTGCTCTAGAAGCAGGTCTCAGGGAGGTGCACTTTGAGTGAGAGAGCTTCTTTCATGCCTAATTGTAGCTCTCAAACCTAAGCTGATTCACTGATAGGGCTGCTTAAAATAAAGCTGCCAAGTTCTGATGGTTGTTCTGGCAGTTTTGTTTTTAATTTTTAAGTGTGGAAGAGCTTATTTTCCCAGGCATGACTAGAATATGACTAGTCTACTTTTGTATTTGAGGATAAACTCCGAGGAAAGCTATTATTAACGCATAATGGATAATAATTAACTACCCAATCTTCCCTAGCACAGTCAATTTCCAGACTCAATTAATTTGATGCTCACATTGCTCCAGAAAACTCAGTCGTTTGTTTGTAGAGGTTAAATTAAATGAATATGCTTCTAAATTCTCTTGAAAGGTTGGCATTGTAGTGACAGTTAATAGTTTGTCCTTGCTGCAAGTACAGATTGTGTTGCATTGCTTGGATTTAGTCAATATTTTCCTGCGATTGAGATAGGGAATGATCTCTAGAGAAGTAAAACAGCAGCTAATTGCGTTAGTTCTTCTCTTCTGACTCCTCAGCTTTCCCTCACTTCATAACTCAGAGATAATTCAGCTATAAACAAAAACAACTCCTTCCCCTAGCAACCTCATCACTGGCTGGAATAATACACTCAGGAGATTTTGGCTATCTGAATATCACATTATTCTAGAATTAACCAAGAATGCAACACACTAATTATTTTACCTTAAAACAATAAACACTTCCTTTATTATGAATTGATGTGCTTGACCTAATTTTAAAAACATTATTACTTGTTTTGATTTGGCTGTTGGCTTCAGTCTGAAAATTCATCCTACCTGTTCTGCAAGTTTCTGCAGACCTCCTCCATCCTGTATTCATACAGATTTCATTTTTACACCGTGGGGATCTCACTGCATAGTCTGGCTGCCCATATTCATCTTTAAAGACCTAGACTACAGGCGTGAAATTAAATCGATATAAGGAGCAGCCCTGTGGGCATATGCCTGGATCTCTAGCCTGCCCATCAGTCAGCTTCAACTCCCTCCACTCTCCTCCCCATTGCCCCTTTTCACCAGGCACTTATCTTCCTCTCAATGTGGTTCAGTTGACCCCAGTTAAGTCAGGATTTTGGAAATGGGGTACGCAGAAAGAAATGGGCATGCTGCAGAGGATGAGTTGTCAGAGGGTCCTGGGGATCAGCCCAGGGGCTTCCGCTGGTGGAGGCCACCAGTGGTTCTCAGGAGAGGGACAGGAACCGAAGTTAGCAGAGTTGGCAGTGTGCAGGCTCTGTCTTGAAGGGTGGGGAAAGTCTCGTTGGATACTGCTGCTTCTCCCTTTTTCAGGAGGTTCTCCCTGCAGCCATGTGAAATGTTACTTGGAGGCTCTCTGGGGACAAGAGGTAAACAAGCCAGCTTTTTTACAGCTTAGGTGCAGAGGGGAAATAATATAATACGTTTAGGGGGGAAACAGCACCAGGGTCTGGGCTGCAGTGGCTGAGGAGAGGCTAGACCTGAGGGTTGTATGCACATATTTTGGAAGGGAAAAGGGAGAAGTTAATAGATGGTCAGATGATCTACAAACCTTGAGAGTGGGGTCTCTATATGGTGGAGGAAGAAAAACAGTTTCTAAAGAAGGTGGTTCCCAAGGCACTAGGGAATGTGTAGGTCAAAACCAGCTTCTTAATTACAACACGAAAACCAACAGTCAAACAGCACTCAAGGTAGGAACTGTTAATGTGAGTGCCCTGGAGAACTATTCATGAACAAAATGGAATGCTGCATCTAGGTTTAAGTTTCAGTTTAAGTTAAGCTGTACTGCAGTGTGCTTACATACAGTGGAGTGCAGTGGCAAAGTGCAAATTTGAAAGGTGTAAACCAAATTCCATGATTTGTTGTGTTATATTCCCCTCTCTGACAGTATTGCCCTATGCCTCTTCATTTGGGCAAATGAGAAAGGCAGACCAATCACAGATACAGCAAATTCAGGTAACAAGTTAGGGCACAGTGAATTTGCCAGTATTTCAGAAACACCTCAACAGAGAGGCAAGAGAGTGTATCTCTCATGAATATGTCTTCTCTGGTTCTTGGTTAATTTTTCTGACAAATGCATTTTGGGAATACTTGTTTATTGTTCTCTTGGTATGAATGTAACAGTACTAGTTCTTGTCGTTTGCTTTCCTTTGTAAAGGCTGGCCTTTGTGAAGCAGAACAGGAACAAATGAGGAAAATTCTCTACCAGAAAGAGTCCAACTACAACAGGCTCAAAAGGGCCAAAATGGACAAATCTATGTTTGTGAAAATCAAGACTCTGGGTATTGGTGCATTTGGAGAAGTATGCCTGGCCTGCAAAGTGGATACCCATGCCCTGTATGCCATGAAGACTCTGCGAAAGAAAGATGTGCTAAACCGGAACCAGGTGGCTCATGTCAAAGCAGAGAGGGACATACTTGCTGAGGCAGACAATGAATGGGTGGTTAAACTCTATTATTCCTTCCAAGATAAAGAGAACTTGTACTTTGTGATGGACTACATCCCTGGTGGCGATATGATGAGTCTACTGATTCGGATGGAGGTCTTTCCAGAGCGTCTGGCTAGATTTTATATTGCAGAGCTCACTTTGGCTATAGAGAGTGTGCACAAAATGGGATTTATTCATCGAGACATCAAGCCTGACAACATTCTGATAGACCTCGATGGGCATATCAAACTGACTGACTTTGGACTGTGTACTGGATTCAGGTGGACTCACAATTCAAAATACTATCAGAAAGGTAGTGTTCTTAGATTTATTTGTGATGGTATTGCATTATTTATTTTGAAACAAACACATACCTCTTGGCAGAAATGCCAGCTCAGAAAACAGGTGGTGTGTACATTAACAGTCAATGACAATATCATGTATCTGTCTCTCTCTGATTCATTCAGTTTCCAGTCCTTTGTTTCCAATACTGTTCAGATCCCTATCAGTAATGTTGTTGACCACTGCAGTAGCACCAATTTTTCAGTTTATACTTGTTTGGAGGGTCTCTTTTGATGGTGAAATAATTTAATCACAGTTTTAAAGTAGTCCATGCACCTCCTGTGTGTGCCATTGAGGAGTATTGGTGCCTGTTGGTAAAAAGGTGATAAACAATTGGTATAGCTAACCTAAATATACTCCATTGTTCTGTATCTCCTATATGGGAGCATGCTTCCTTGTGCTGAGGCAGAGACATTTAGCTGGTTATGGAAAACCAATTGTGAAGGGGAGGGCAGAAGGAAATGCCTTGGGTTTAAAGTTTAAGTGTTGCTTTTCAGTGAGAGTAGAAGATGGCACAACTAGATCTAGATAAATACTTTTCTCTTTGTGTGTTGTGGTTTATTTCTGTGAATGTAAACTTTCTCTCCCATTTGAAAGGGAGCCATATCAGACAAGACAGCATGGAGCCCAGTGATCTTTGGGATGATGTGTCCAATTGTAGATGTGGAGATAGGCTGAAGACATTGGAACAAAGAGCTAAGAAGCAGCATCAGAGATGTCTAGCCCACTCGTTAGTTGGAACCCCTAATTATATTGCTCCTGAAGTCCTGCTTCGTAAAGGTAGATAACCTGTATTTTTCTCCTGTTTAAGTGAACGTTGATGCTTTGAAATACTTTTTTTTTTTTTTCCTTAAATAAGCTTGCTGCTTTGGAATACTGGCATTCTGAAGGCCACAAACACTTAGCTCAGGTTAAGGAGTACAGATTTGTCTATATGCTCCACTGTTTAGCATTATGTTGCTGACATTGATGGTGGTCATACTTTGTCTGTATACACTCTGAGACCTTTGAATGAGACTGCTAATAAATGTGTCGGATGATGTTAGCAGTTATATTTTTCAAGTATAAAGCAGATTATCTGTACTCATGCAGCGCAACTATGGCTGCTAGCAAGTTTACATAGACCAGTGAGGAGCAAGCTGATGGTTCTGAATCACTGAATCAGGCGGGCCACTTAAATATGGGTGATGTAAATTTGTGGAAACACGTCCTCCATATTCCCAGCCAGAATCTTGGGGAAACCCAACAAAAAATCTTGGGAAATTTACAGTGGACACCCTGCATTCAAAAGCTCAGCTTGAGGAATTTAGACAGTACTTGGTGGCTATCCATGCAGAACAGACATGGTCACTGCAGTAAGGAGATTAGATGTTCGAAGTTGTCTGCAAGCCAGATCAGAAGCCTGATCTTCCTCAAGTTGAGAGATTTCACATTGGAACCTACATCATCCAGTGACACAAATCTCCATTGAAATCGGTGTTTAAATCCTCCATTCCTTTTTGGAGATCTCAAAACATATGCCTTATTTGTCTTGTCACAGCAATTAAGTGATTGAAATTGTTCCTCTGCTTGGAACTTGCTCAAATATTCATCTGTGGCTTTCTTCTGTGTCTAGAGCTAGGCTGTGTCATTCAGCAGCTTTTCAAACTCATGGTGTCACTTCCACTGAACCAAGGGGGCACATCAGTTGCTAAACTTTTTTGTTATTCTTTGAGGTCCGGTCCGTTTTTTGCTGTGTGTAGTGACGTAGTTGTGGGACAGAGCATGAAAAAAACTTAATTCTTTCTAATTATATGGTTTCACCACTCACTTTTGTTGAGAATTACATATACACGTTCTCCTTGGTTGGTGGAGGACAACCTTTTGACTTGTTTTTCAGGATACACTCAGCTGTGTGACTGGTGGAGTGTTGGTGTGATCCTCTTTGAGATGTTAGTGGGGCAGCCTCCTTTTCTGGCTCCTACACCCACAGAAACCCAACTGAAGGTAAGTTGAAGCAAAATTCCAATCTGTGGTAGCAAAGTCTTAACCCTTTCTCTTCCCTTCTCCTCCATGCACAGACCTATCCCCTTTTGTTTTACTAGAGAAAGGAGTAGTGATTACAAAAGCCTGATTTTAAATAGTTCTATGCAGGCACAAATCCTTTCCCAATCAATGAAGATACCGAATGTCAGACTAGAGTTGACTTGTGCAACTGCATAGATAGTTACTAGTTTTATGAGTCTTCTCAGCACAATTCTCATTTCTTAAGCACAAGTTCACCTATCTAAATTCCTTAGAGTGCCTATCAGATCTTAGTAAGCTGACATGCCAGTGATAATTATGGTTGGCAATGTAAGTGTTTCAAAGTCAAGCAGTGAGTAGTTTTTTATTAGAAAGGATGTATCTCATGACCACTTTTCCTAGTTTACATTTTGGAGATGAAATGAAGTAATTCCTTGAAGTCATTCCATGAAGTCATGTGTAAACTGAGTATGTTCTCAAATCTGACTATGGGAGCAATTGCTCCTTTTATCTGCTATCCGACAATGTTTTTTGATTCATTAAAGTAATTATTAACAACTGATGCAATCTCATCATTGGGTTCTTGAACCTCTAAAATAAATACGCAGACTGTGAGTTGACTAGTTATGTGTATACTTCTGTACAGTTAATGTTGACAGTCGGAAGGATTCTGTTTCCAAGATTAGAAGTTGTGTAATACCTTTCTTACCTCCAGGTGATAAATTGGGAAAGCACACTGCACATTCCCTCACAGATCAAGTTAAGCCCAGAGGCAACTGATCTCATCACAAAGCTCTGCTGTGCTGCTGAGGACAGGCTTGGAAGAAATGGAGCAGATGATATTAAGGCCCATTCTTTCTTTCACTCTATGGACTTCTCTACCGATATCCGTAGGCAGCCAGCTCCCTATGTTCCAAAGATCAGCCATCCAATGGACACTTCAAATTTTGATCCAGTTGAAGAAGAAAGTCCTTGGAATGATGCGAGCGGTGACAGCACCAGGACATGGGACCCACTAGCCTCTTCCAATAGCAAACACACAGAACATGCTTTTTACGAGTTTACTTTCCGAAGGTTCTTCGATGACAATGGGTATCCGTTCAGGTATCCCAAGCCTTCTGGTATGGAAGTTGGCCAGTCTGAGAAATCTGATGTGGAAGACAAAGGTGTGGTGGATCAGACTGGAGCTTGTCAGCCTGTATATGTGTAAATTATTGTATAGAGTACTCCAGATAGAAGACTAATCTCAAATCCAGTAGGGCCTTTAACTGATCCTTTAGGAGCTGATCCTGCAGCGCTTGTTCAGGTGTAACTTCAGCTGAGGCTGGAGGCATTCTGGGGAGTCAGAAGCTTGCAGGGCCAGGTCCTAAAAATGGCACTCTTGAAAGTTCAGGTCAGTTTTACTGTAAATAACTTTGTTGATAATTACACTTGAAATCCTGGTCTTCACCAAAATCTGCAAGGCCAGCAGTCTATCATTTCTAGGCCTATTTTTATTTGAGGTCAGCATCCCCTTACTCAGATTAACATTTACAGACTTCTGCAACTGTCAGCGTTATTTTTTAAATGAATAAAGAGCACTTATATTTTGTTTATAGCAGGGGTTTTTTTCCTACTAAATTATAGGGATTAACTTTGACAAATCATGCTGCTGTTCTTCTTTTCTACATTTTTATTTTATCCATAGCACTTATTTCACATTTAGGAAGATGCATAAAGCTGAAGAACATGTGATGAAAGGTCTCTGTGCAATAATGTAAGAAAGAAAAAGAAAAAAAAGAAGAAAAATGAAAAAAAGAAAACTGCTCTCTAATTTTCTAAATTTACTGATGCCATTGTATTCGCACCGTGATTTTTGTTTATTATATGTATTTTCCACATTTCAAAATTGTGACATAACCTTAAAGCTGCTTTATTTCCTTCTGCTTATTGGAGTGTAATAGAAAGTGTGAACAAGTGACAATTTGGGTGTGATTTCGTTGTCTAGTGTGTGAAGAATGTTGCATGAGCAGTGTTTTTCTATTTGAAATGGCCTTTTCTTGCCATTCACAGGCAGGTCCTGTGGATCCATTTTTACTGAGGGTCTAAAATTAGACCATTTTAAACTGTGTGTTGATAATGTATTGTGTGGATGGTTTCCTCTTATGATTGTATCCAATATTAATTTTGTAAAACAGATTGCAAAGGTTATATCTGAATAGTGATTTTGTGGTCTGATGTGATAGATCATTTTAGCAAACATGTATCATCGGCACACACGTTTCCCCACAAAGGATGAATAGCAAGACCATTATTACAAAGCTGATTTGTGGCAACAGTCTAGATAGGGCTTATTCACGTAGCATGCAGCACAGTGTCCATTGTTTAATACTAGCAGTAATGCAAAGCACCAATACTAACAGATGTAGCTCAACGTCTTCAAAACAGAATGTCTAACGCCATGCTCCTGTAACGCATCGAGATCCTAAGTGCGATGAGGCTGATGTTGAGTGCATGCAGCTCCACGGACATCTATGGAACCTGGAGGTATGTGGCTTTTCCAGACATCACATCCCTACATGTGACTGTCTGTGTATCTGTTTAGGATCCTCATGTTTTAGGCACTGACATCTGAAAATGTTGGCATTGTTTATAGGTCATTCTGTCCTGTTGTCTATAGGTAAAAATGTTGCTGTGATGGAGCACAATAGTCCTTCATTTCTGTCAAATTATAGGCATACTTTGAAATATCAATTCTTAACTATGTTAAAATACGCATTTTTCTTATATGTATAAGTGAGAATTATTCAAGGTGATATCAGAATACTAAAGTTAATTAAGCCATACATATTTGCATATATATTATATATAACTAAATAAGTAAACACACACAAAAATCCTTAATTCAGATTAGTGTAACAGTCCTATTTAAAGTGATTGACGTAATAACATTTGAGGAAAACACTCCTTTAATGTGTTTTTACTTTATTTTATTTTTAAATCTGGAGCTTCATTATTTTTTCCGCATATTATTCCACATATTATTCCTTAATGTTTTAGCATATCCTATCCTATCCATTGTTTAGATATCTAAGCAACAACATATAAATTCATCAGCCTAAACTAAACAAAAATGATTGTGTATTTGTTTACATTTGTATGAAAGGAATGTTCTGAGGTATGCAGTGCTTGTGTTGTGACAGTTCATGTAAGATTCAGTATTACTGCTTTTTTATATAGTAATGCCATTTTTTGTTATTTACATCTATCTGACATTCTTTCATGTGGTAGGTTCTTTCTCAGGAACTCAATTTAACTGTTATTTATTGATATATCATTGCCTTTGAAAGCTTCTACTGGCACAATTTATTAAAAATCTGAATCCAAATTTAAAATGCGTCATGTGTTCTTGAAAAGGATAATTTCTGCCTATTTTAAGGCAGAATTTTTAATGGGTTTGGTTTTGTGACCTTGGTGATGGGTTTGAACTACAAACATGAGATCCAAATCTCACCTCTCCCACAGCATTTGATGTCGGATTTCTGGGTACCATAAGACAATTTCTTCTGTCCTCATGGCCCTTGAGAATAAGGGTCAGGATTCCCAGGTAAAACTTTGCTTTGGTGTGACCAGGTCGGTAGATGGCATGAAATTCAACACAGTCGCTTTCTCTGCAGTGGTGGCTCTGCCAGGGTAACCACCACTAGTGTGCTTGCCCCCTCTGTCTGTTGCCTCTGATGTATTTCTAAAATGTAAATAATTCACCTGCAAATACAGAATCTTTGCAACTAAGCAAAACAAGAGAAACTAGCCCAGAAGGAAACAGGTGCTTCCACAATGAATACATTACTCATTTAACATCTATGCTGCAGGGAACAGAAGCCAACTCCCATTTCACCTAAAGAAGAACTGATTTGAAAAACAAATCTTTCGAGCTTATCAGGCGCTGTCTCTAGAAGGCTCACATCCCCTACAGACATTTCAGGGGTAAACAGAAACTTGGAGTATATCTTAGGAAATTTGGATAAGTAATCAATATGCCAATATTGGGACTGGCTCTAAGCGTTCTCAGTTCTGAACTTCGTGCAAAAAGCATCTAATATCTTCTTTCAAGAAGTTATATCAATTCAATGTTTCTTTAAAAAAAATCTCTTCCTTTAAAAAACCAACCAACCAAAAACCTTAGATGTATTTATTCCTGACTGAAAGTAAGGAGTTGATTAATTCTGAAGTAGTGTTCTTGGTTAGGTCCACAAGTGACATTTGAGATGTAATCCTAACTTTACTAAGTCAAGGTTGAACCAGCTGTTGATCTCAGCGAGACAGAAATTTCATTCCTGGGTTTCTGCAAAGACATGTATGTGCAGTAACACCACTTACTGTGTGTACAAAAGTGTAAATAATTGCCTCAAAAAATGTAATTGCTCTTTCCAGAATGGAAACTTTATAATGCAAGGGTGCCAGCGGCACTGGCACAGAAAGGGCCTCTGCAGCCTTTCGTATCTGTACTCTTCAGTGTCACCAGATTTGCCAAGAAGCAGCAACAATTCTTGATGAGCCAGTTATTCCTAGTTGGATGTGAAAGAGCCAGCAGTAGAAGTTATAACCAGGTACCTCACTTGAATGACATGAAAGCTAAATGAAGGAGAGAAGCATTTGACTTTTAAATGGAAATGGAAGAATGAGGTTAACTATGCAGGAAGCAGGCAATAGCCTGGAACTTGATGGAAAATCAGTCTCATAAACATAAGAAAATTCTATTCTTTTTCCTGTAATTTTTGAGGTATGAAATAACTGCCTTAAAAGCTTTCCTAGAGAAACTGTAATGAGAAGAGGAATTTAGAACATATAATTTGGTTCTATCCCAAAATGCAGAAACATTGGCAGAAAATGGCAACTGTTACTAAAATTATTACTGGAATTAAAAATATTAAATCTTTCCCACAGGAAATAATCTCAGTAATAGATAATGTAGAAATAGCAACCGTTAAAACACACCAAAAAAAAAAAGTGTAAAAATGTTTTTCCTGGCAAAGAAATCTGCTGCAGCAACATGGAAGTTGTGCCTTCCTCTGGTTTCTGTTCTGAGCAGTGAATGAGCAGTGGGTGGCACTCAGTAAAAACGGAGTCCTGGGCTCGTTGTTACCAAAATAAACTGAGGATCTGATCCGTAAAGCTGTGGTCACCTTCTGCAAAAGCAACAGTAGCGCCAAGCTCTGCAGAAGAAACTGGAGCCTGGTGACATGGACAATTGAAATTTTAAATGGACTGACGGATGCACTGACTCGTCAGCTCCCGCGGTTTGGAAAGTGCCTTTACTTCAGTTCTGTGAGATGAGAAATACCTGTGCCAGCATCTGTTAGTATTTAGGTGTGTGAAGAAAATGGGGCTTCATGAAGCAGGCCTTGTGTGATCTCAAGTATTTCTTAAATTTCAGTGGCGCTCAAAGAATAGCAGGGCGTAAGGCACACCTCATCTCCTGGTCTTGGTCCTAGGATCGCCATGACCTGGGAAAGCCACAGGCACTTGGCCACCTTGGCTGTTGTAAGAAAAGGGGGAATTGAATGCGCGAGGGGTACACGTGGGTGAGGGCAAATAGCTGATCAGGTTAGATCACAAGTAGGGGCCAGGAAAGGTGGTCCAGCCTTGCTGCAGCGTGCGGGGGTTACCCCATGGGGTTGCATGTGTTGAGAAGAACATTTATGTCGGCACCTCCTGTTTGTCTTACGTTTTTTGGGAGCACACGGCACACGAGGCCCTCCTCAGAGAGTCCTGCTGGGCGGGAAGGAGCCTGCACACGTGGTCACGTAGCGAGCCAGACCCACAGCTTTGCATCACGGTGTACGAGGAAGAAAGAGGCGGCATTGCCGCCCGGCTCCCACACTGCCTCCATCCGTGGGTTGCTTTAAAGAAGAGCGGAGCAGTAGCTCACTGCGATGCTGCTGGTTTGCCCAGCTGTGTGCCGCAAAGGAGCTCGCCATGTGCCGTGAAGTGCGTACCACAGGTGTTAAAGTTTTTTCCCTAAACTCCTGACTGTGCTTCTGAAGGCTGCGTCAACTGTCCCATAAATATGCTGGTCATAAGTAATAGCTTTTCTTTTTTTCCTGCCTCTATGGTGGTGGGTTTTTTTCTTTTCTGAGCGCAACAGTTGGCTGCACAACTCCGCTCCTTTCCAAAGGGAGCACAGTTAGCTTTCTATGGCCAGAGGGGAAATTGGGCTAGAAAGGAGAAGGATCTGCGGGTCACCCCATAACATGGCAAGTCTGATGGCATCTCTTTAGTAATGCAAAGTCTGAAAATGAAATCACCGCTCCTTAGGGCAGTAGCTCAGCCTCTTGTTGCAGTAGCCTCATGGTCTGATGAGTTGTTGTGTCTTTCTGATAATTGCTTTCCATAGCATTGGTCGTTCTTGGCCTTAATAGCAACAGTAAGCTTGGCTCAATGACTGCCTGTGGCTTTTGTTGGTCTGATGGCAGTTTCAGAGTAGTTAATTTCACTAAAAAGATACCTGATTGTGCTGAGTAATACAACCATCAAAAAGGAAAGAAAGGAACACACATTTACTTTTTATGTGTCTAACTTTGCTACTGGGACCTCATCACAAGGGCAAACATTCATTAGCACAGTCCTATGAAAGGCTCAGTTGTCCAATACCTTACAGGTATGTTCACCAGCTATTTATAGTGTTTGGTTTCAGCTCAACATTGGGGGATTGGTAAGAGGTTTTTTGGTTTGGTTTGGTTTTCTAGACATGAAATCTAACAGATATGAAAGGTCAAAATTCAGGACTGATTTACAGGATAACAGCTTCAAAAGCATCTGTGTAGTGTGGTTTAACCTGATGTTATGATCAAACTTCAGCAGAAGGAGTTTTTTTTAAAGGAGGAACTCACTTGGGTGGAAACCAGGGAGACCGCAGATACCCCAACCGAACGGGGCATGACAGAAACAGCACTGGGTATCAAGGCTGGCTTTACAGCTGCATTTGCTTTGGATGGGGCCAGGCGTGAATAAACAATAGGACCATAGAAATGCCATTTGGTAGGGACCTCTGGAGATCCACAGTCTGACCTCCCACTCACCGTGGGCCCACGGACAGCGCTGGGTCTGGCCAGCCAGCGCTTTGTCCAGCAAAAGCCTCCAGGGATGGCACGTCCTCCCCCAGCACGAGGGGCTGAGGCTGAGGGGAACAGGAGATGGTTGTCACCAGCCTGGCCGTGGGGATTGCACGGTGGTTGTTCTTCTTGGCATCGTGGCACTGCACAAAAGCCTCATATCACCATCAAGCATTGTACCGTGGCTGTAGGAATGCATGGAGAGACAGCGTCCAGCCAAAAGATCTTGAAAGAAAGTATGGCTAAAGGGCTGCGTGAAGGATTATGAAGCTGTTGAGATGTTGGTGCACATATCATCTTGACTACATCCCCAGCCTTTGCCCACCACTGCACAGCCAGAACACAAGTCTCACCTAAAAGGGATCCTTTTCAGAAAATGCGCACCCACAAAGCCGCAGGTAAATGGGTGACTGCCAGAGACCGGGTGCCATTTCACAGATGGAAGTGCCAGACGAATGGCAGAGAAATGACGACGATCTGCTGCAAGCCTTGCGGGACACTCATGGCATGTCACCAGGGGAGTAACGCCTTTTCTATATTCAACTTCTCAACGTATGCCTTCTCCCAGCTGTGCAGTAGGACTGTAAGACTGACACAAGTCAGTGCTCTGCCCCCCAAATACTTAATACTGGAGGAATTGTCTAAATAAAAGTATGTCCCAGAAGAAAGTCGTCTTTCCGTTCCCAGGGATCGGGAGGGGACAGGCCATTTCCCTCAGGGAACTGTATTCATGTTGCTGAAGACCAAGTCACTGGGCAGAAAGAGGCAAATTCAAATCCATAATGGTTTTTCCCCAAAGAAAATGCTTCTCATAGGAAAATATTGGTTTGACAAAATGGAAATAATTTGGGGGAACTCACTGGTGTGTTTACAATCATACTTCCAAAAAATGATAAAACTATTTTGTTTCCAAAAAAGTCAAAGCAAAAAATGTAATAAAAAGGCCAAGGGCTTGTATTGTATATAACACATTATATTCAAAATTATTAAAAAAAAACCAAAACTGCTGTGACTAGGTCATTTTGATGTTTCCAGAACAGATTTTGGAAATATAATTTCTTGGAAATTTCCAACTGTGCATTCCAATTTAGGCCTAAAGGATTTTTTTTTAACATTCAATTTCCCACATAACAGGACCTGCCAATTTAAACTAGCTCTAAAAATAACAAAAGAGGTCACACAAATCCAAGTAATATCTGGAATTAAAATGAACTTAACCGACAACCTCATCTTTCATGTAACTCTGATGCCATCAGTCTTCTTGCCCTCTTTTTATATTTAATCCATATCCCAGCCAGGGCTAGGAACAGGAGGTCACGGCAGAAACGGTACCGAGGTTGTGATGCGCTGGTCCAGTGTCTGCACCGTCCTTCGGCGGAGGGTGTCACATGCCGGGGGGGACAGTCCCCGCACACACACAGCAGCGCAGTCGCGGCACCCTGCCTGACCGGGGGGTTAAGCCAAGCTGCTGGACTTGCAGCACAGCAGCTGATACCTGTGGCCGAGCTGATCGCTGGGAAGCATCGCTTTGTGAAGTGCCAACACAAGACAAGCAAGGCCTTATTTACCCAGGCTCGTAGCTGAGGGATTGGCACTGCTGGGCACGCAGTTTGCTTTAGTTTATTGAAATGCTGTGGTTTGCTGATTTTTAACTTTTTTTTTTTTCTGTTATGATTCAGCTTAGGGTAATGGTGGTCACTGGAATCGGTGTCCCAAGTGGCTGTGTATTTGCAGCAATGCAGGAACATTTTGTTATTGTTGTTTTTAAAATGAACTGTAGCCCAGATCTGCTTTGCAGCTTTCCCAATGGAAGGTAAAAAGTAATACAGGTGTGATGACATAGCAATGTGAAAGCATTTCAGGGTTGGGAAGTTTAACGTATACTGACCTAAGGCCATGAGCAGACTGGAAGGACTGAGCATGTTGTAAGGGCATGACTTCTGCATGGGCCATACCTGTTCTGACAGAAGTGGACCAGGGACCAATGACTGCTCCTGAAGCCAAGTGGTACCAATGGGCTTGTGTCCACACTGACTGGGACTAGTGTCCCACCCTCCAGGGATGTTTTTCTGTCCCCGCTAGCTGGGACAGCCTGACACAGGGCCAGTGAGTAACTGAGCAGTGCGGACGGACGGTCACAGCCCAGGAGATCTGTCATCTCACTGTTACAGCGGGACGCAGTATGGGGGACATGCAGCCATCCATGGATGATAGCCAAGCCTCCATCTCTGCTGTTGCAGAGAAGCATGGCACACGGAGTGCCTGGCAGATGTCAGGCTGAGCACGGCACATGTTGCCCACAGGAAGCAGCGTTCAGGGACACGTCCATCTTTCCTATCCCCACAGGCTGCTGCTGTTTGACAGAGGGGCCTCCTGGTGTTCCTCGACTGAAAACAAAGCCCACATAGTCACAGCGATTAACAACAATCCCTGCCACATGTAGCTCCCCAGCCCAAGCCAATTCCATGTTCCTAACAGTCTTGCACTTGGCCCTGGTAATTAATACAGTCACGACCTTGAAGCCTAATTACTCAAAGTCACAGTAAAATGAAGAACCTCAAGCAAGATGGAGGTGGCGTACTAGAGGCAGTCTGCTGAGCAGCTGTGATTGCAGTGCCCCTGTGTCTACAGCGCTTTACTCTTGTGTTTGGTCTCTATTAAATTGAGCCTACTTCAAAATTTCCTACATAGGGTGAGAAACTTGGTGGCAAGCTGCAAAATTATAATTGCTCAGTGTGGAGATTGCTTGGAGGGATTTTTAACAGCTGGTTCGGGAATCAGCTGATTTAATAAGTGGTTTTGCCAAAGCAGAGTAAATTGCTTCCAGCACATTCCTGCTTTCGTTCCTGCTCCACCTCAGCTGTAAGACTCGTTGAGGTGACCTTACGCTGCCCTAAGCAGCCCGGTCTGAATTCAGCACAGGAGGTTGGACTGGAGACCAGCAGGGCCCCTTCCAACCCAGAGGAGTCCGTGGCTCTGGGCCAAGGATGGCCGGGACGTGCTGGAGGCTCCCTGGCCAGAGAGTGGAAGTCTCAGCAGCAGAAAAAAGGATCAGTAAATAAGATGGAAAACAGTTTATCTGGAAGGAAAAATCCTCTTTTCTAGCAGCTGAGAACCAGTATGGAAAATGAAGCACGGCTGTACCCAGCAAGAAGAAGAAAACACAGTCATGATTAGTGAGCTCAGGAGTAACTTCGTGGTTCCCTGCTAAGGAAGAGCCCTGGTGCAGTACAGACAGGCCAACCCCAGCAACAGCAGCTGGAGTTCAAGGGACTGGGAGGAAACTTTCCAAAATGGATTGCAGATCTCTGTTTTTTTCCCTGTCTTTTCAAATACATTTAAATTCACTTTGCAGCTAAATGACTGACTTAAATTAAATGATTAACATCCTCCCTTTTGCATAAAGCTTCCTCATCCCTTTATTATGAATTTAAATGTTACTTTGCATTTTCTGAGTGTCAACATACATAATCAGGCTTGACTTCCTTTTGAGAAATATCAATAAAATAACAGCTTCTACTGTCAGGCTCTGGCGTGGTTCCCAGTTATTGAGCTACTTGAAACAACATTTGTCATTGCTAAAAAGGATTTTTTAATATAACATGAAATAGGCCATAGAAGTTTAACTGCTGCCCTCTTTAGGGTAGGATAATTACTGCTCATCTCTGTCGAGATACTCTACCACCAACAGCTACTGAATTATCTCAGCGTTGGGAGCACAGTGATGGAATGGTTTTGTACATAGCATAACATCCTTTAATACCCCAAATTCCACATGCTGTTTGTACCTTCCTTTACAATTAACAGTGGCTTGCCTATGAAGGACTTCTGCAGTCAGGGACGGTTTCTGTGTCTCCCCAATCTTCTTCTACAGTTCCTGTGGGCACCAAACAACTCCGTGCTGCAGGACACTGTGGATCACAAACTCATATTGTCGGCATGAGTTTTAATTGCTTACAAAATACCAGGGAGAATAGCGTAGGTTTATCCAGTCTCTGCAGCCTGATTTTCAGATGGCTTTCTCTTGCACTGGGAAGCCCAGAGTTAATATGTACTTATATTAACATGAACATGTTGTGCTTCTATTAAGACTCTTTCCCCTAGTGTCTGTATTTATTTTTAAAGCAAATAACAGCAGTTAAGTGGTCACAAGGGGGATACCAGAAACTGTCAGAGCAGATACTGGTAAATGTCCCAAGACAAAAGCAGAAGTGTAGAGGCAGAGAAGGATGTTTAAAGCCCAGTGAAAAGACATTAAAGAACACCTGTGCCTTTGCAAATCAGCTTCTAGTTTATTTTTAAATCCTGGGATATGAGTCAAAGGTGAAACATTTCCCTTTGAGTCACTGCACGGGGCAGCTATAGCTGATCAGCCCCTGTGAGAAGAAGCAAGAGGTGGCCAGTATGGAATCAGTGGAGATTTTTTTGGAAAACGCCTGTCCATGGGTGGCACACTTTGCTTCCTCTTTCACACTTGCTGTCAGTGGACAAAAAGTGAACTGAGGGGAGATGCAGGTTCAGAAAATGTGTTGTTGTGTGATCCCTCCAGTCTGCCTTTGCCTTTGGCTTCACTTTTATCACTGAGGCTAAGCAGAAGAGATGCAAAGGCTTGTCTCTAGGATGATTTTCCCTTCCCCATCATGGCTCTCCCTAACAGACTCTTGAGCAGTGGGTTGAAAGATGGATGTCTCATGGCATATCTTTGAAAGGAGCTGAAACCCAGTTCCTAAAAGGTGCTTACATGCATCTGATTTCTTAGTTGCCTCTTGCCTCATTTAGACAGCTCTGGCAACTCTCAGGTTGCTGCACATCTGCCACAGAAGCACCCCCTAAGTCCAAATCCCATGGGGTCTCTGAATTCATGGGATGAAGATGCTCAAACACCAAACCTTGCCCCACTCCTTACAAGCTGCTGAGGGTCCTTATTCAAGCTGATGCCAGGTTGGCACAAAATGAGATTGTCAACCTAGACAAGAGAGTGCTTACCTGACCATCAGAGCCCATTTTGTTAGACATGTTCTGCGTATCTCTAAGGCAAAGGGTGGCTAATTGTGTCTTGCTCATTAGGGTACTGGAGTGGGGTGTAGAGTGAAGTTTCTGCTTCAGAGCAAGATTTTTCAGTTTCTTTCTTCCATATCTGAAGGCAGATGCTACTGTATAGCCTGTACAAATTTATATGGGTTTTTTGAAAGAGATTTTTTTTGGTAGGTGTGTGTATTCATCTTTTAAAGGAGTGTCTTATTAACTGGAAATAGAGTTGGTCCCTCTCTAGCTTAATATTGCTATTTATACAAAATAAAACATCTTTAACATGTGAAGTCAAGAGGGCTTCTATGACATGACAGCCAGTGGTCTGATGAGATGGACTGTCACAAGAAGGGTAAGAGAAACTTCTGGCTCCAGGAGAGGCAGAGGTCCAACACGAGCCCCTCTCCCACCTCCAGCCATGAGGCCACTGACTGTGCTCAAGCAAAAGCAGCTTCTTATTTGTTCAGAGGTGAGAAAGCTGGGCTTTGGGTTTCTACTGCCCATGAACACATGCAGACCTCTGGCCAGAGGTACCAGACGGCCGACATAAGTGTTGACTTTTTTCTCTTGTATCAGACTTGGCTGCCTCAGGTGGCTCCCTCAACAAAAGACAGTATTTATTATAAGCTTCTAATAAGATACACAGCTCTCCCTAAGAATTATTTATGGGATCTGGCTATGTAATTTAAGGCTTTAGAAAATAAGTGACACCACAAGTTCAGGCACTGATGTCCCTTTTGTTGATCTACTCTTGGCAATCTTTAAGGCTGAGGTCTGGATGTCCTCAGCAACCGCTGATGCTAATGAGAGGTGAGACCACCCCATGATCTCACCAGATTAAGCGCTAACCTTAGTAACTGCTGATCTAAACGTTCCCACTGCAGCAGCCAAGGAGAGGAAAAATGCTCTGGAAATCTAATTTAATCTCTCAGGACAAGCGTCTCGTGCGGGCCTCGTCCCCACCACAGGACCGTCTCCTCATGGAAGGCCTCAGCCACCGCCTTTGAGGGACTTGCTGATACAGTGCTAAAATCTCATCCTAAATTTGATCGCTTTAGACATTGTCTGGCCTTCATATAACTACAGCCATGTTAACAGTGTAAAGAATTTATGTTCGTGAGGTGCTGGGCAGAGAGGAGGACTCAGCATTTAGTCCCTGTGGAGCCCAAGGGTAATTGCGTCCCACAGGCTTGATACATTGAAGAAGCATTTTGTAGAGTAAAATATAACAATAATAATTCCCGGACCCTGTAAGAAACAGAAGCCAAGGGTCAGCGCTTCCACGGGCTGCCACACTGCACAAGCTGCAGTTGGTAGGGGCCATCTTGTGGTAAGACGCTCATACAGTCATTTTAAGAAGGTCCATAAGGAGATGCCGTTAGGTTAAAAAGAATAATTTGAGCCTCCCCCAACCTTTCCGTGTTACTGATAGTATTTTAGGAACCCAACAGTGAAGATGACCGTGTGATAACTGTTTCCAGTAAATGCAGACTGGGCAAGGGCCTGCAAACACAGCTGAGTAACAGTCGGGCCCCAGCAACAGGCCGAGCTGGACTGCAAAGAAAAATGGATTTTATCTTTTTCATGGAGATTTTAGAAACTTCTCAGGTTTTAAATTTAATTACCTGGCAGTTTTAAAAATGGTGTCCAAGAATACTTTTTAAAATACATACCATAGTTACGACAACTCCATGGAAATGCTAAAACAAGACTATAACAAATCTGCTAAATACAGGCTACTGCAGTCGGGGTCATCATCTTCACGCCGGAGCAGAGTATTGCAGGCTGTCATACAGCCAGTCGACGATGTGAAAATAGTGGTGTCAGACCTGAACAACATTTGAAACTGCGATGAAGGTGCTCCGCTGCTGCATATTTTGGCCAAAGCGTGAGGACATGTGCAGCTCAGCTTCCTTTGAAAAAAGGGTAAACAGGTTGTCTTCTGGAACTTTCCAAATATTAAAAATCAGTAAGAAGAGTTCTTTTTTGGTTTAATTTCTTGATTTTTTTCTAATAAAGTCGTGAAATTGAACTACATTATATATTACTCATATATTGTTCTCACTGTAGGCTGGAGCATTGCTTACAGCTTAATTAATACCAAAGTCTAACAAGTGGCACTAACGTATCTAGTTTTTTGATACTCAGTTTTCAGAAAAGCGTCCATTCTCAGAGTTGACTATAAAGTAATCCTCTGCTTCAAATAACTGGTGACAGCAAAATATTTGATGAATAGTTCCAGTACAAAAAAAGAAGGAAAAAGACACCTGGAAAGGGCATCTTACCTTCATGCCAGAGAAATTGGATCAATCACTGCTTTACTCTGGGGACTAGTATTGCTTGATGGGTCAGCTCTACCCTGCTCTTTCCCAGTTTGGACCCCAGTTTAGGGGTGATTGTCCCCAGCTAACTCCCTTTCCATCCGTGGTCATGTAACAGGACGGACTGATGTTGGGGTGCAGCTCACCTGCATCAAGTGAGGAGGAGCGTGCACATGAGCATTGCTCAGCTCAGACAGTTTTCCTTTTGCGTTTAGTTGTGCTAGAGCAGCTGTTCTGCCTCCCTCCACTGTTGCAAATACAGCACCGCTGGACTAAGTACAGCAATGCCTTACACAGAAAGACAACGTTAGGAAAGGAAGGATGGGATTCAAACATAGGCAGCTGGTATTCTCTTAGGCAGCTTCAGGTAGCCCATGGACAAGTTTACCAGCAGTGTGTGGACACAGTCCTGAGTTAAACAGGTCATGGAGCCTGAACCATCCTGTGGTTTCTAGAGGAGTTTCCTCCAGTCGAGGATGCCGTTGATCAGCTAGGAAGCTTGCATGGCTGCTACCAGCACAGGAGGGAGCGTTTTGTCAAAACTGCTTAATAAATCAAGAGAAGGTGGATCCCAGGGTAGGATCCCATCCTGCCCCTGGGATCCCACCTCTCTCTGAACAGTGTCACAGCATTTCATGAGAAGCTGCCTCCAGCAATGACAGCTGTTGAGGGGACCCTGCCGGTGCCGCTCATGCTCCATCCTACCTCTCTCTGCTCATTCTTGCCATTTGCCACAGTGTCATAGAGTGCGGCTGCCATCTCTCTGAACGCCCCGTGTGACAGCAGCGGCCAGTCCTGTTTCATGAGCACTATCTTCACCAAAATATTTGGAGTAGAGAAACGAGATGCACCCCCCCTAAATAAAGGTAGATTTATTTGCAGGATTGGCTGAAAAAAATGAAATTGCCTGTTCTCAAATAAAAGTTAATGCAGTTGCCATTGTTATTCCAAGATTTCAACAACACTGGGAAAAGATGACTGATACATATAGCTATGTTGGAGTTGGTACATCAGCCTCCAGCACATTTCCTGCTAATAACCACTTCCTGGCTAATAAACACAGTCTCAGAGTTTATTTGTTTTCATCACCTTGGCCTTCCGCTTCAGAGTTCATCCAGCCCAAAACAATGCTATTCCATTTCTTTTTTTCTTTTTTTTTGACGCATCCTGATGTCAGAACTACAGCTAGCAAAGGAACAGGATGGAGGACATTGCACTGCTGGATCCCAGAAAAAGGAGCCTACTGTTAGTGGCATTGCCTGAACTGTTGAAATGTTCCTGTGTCGGATCCTACAGACCTTCTATTGCCTGTCATGATGTGTTTCTTCCCATTTTGCAGCATATTAGCACCGATACAGGTTTTACTTAGATTACTTTGGATGGGTTTTTCCTAAATGCAGCTGCTGACAATCAGTTATACCTATGGCAGCAAATAAAACAAGTTCTGTACTAACAGCTTTGAAGAATGGAGGGAGTCAAAACAACAGCAATAGAACAAAGCAAACAGTCATAATCTGACTCCTGTCACACACTGTCCCAACATCCTGACAAAAAACCTCCTTCAGCATTTTTTTCAACATGTTAAGTCCTTTAAATGCCCAGTAGAAACAAACCAAATCTAACTCCATATAATACCTTCTTGTTACACGTGTGGCATTTCTCCGTCCTTTATCCATACCAAAAGTCATGGTTGGATGATACCATTTTCTCTCTTTAAGACATGGTAAAGGACAAATTTTAGTCAGTATTTCTGCACAGAAAATGCTGCTTCCAAGCTTCAGAAATGTCTGACTCCTGCATTTTTCTGTGCCACCCTGAAAACTTGACCCCTCCAGCCTCTTGAGCAACTGGAATCTGAGGGAAACCATACTCCAAGTAAATCATCAATATTACTGTCTTTGAGGCTAAAATTAAACTGTTTATCTCAATACTTCTAGTCATTCGGGCAGACTGTTTACTCTGATGCTCACTTCCAAATTATGTGGAATTACTGAAAAATGTGCTGGCAGATGCTAGAGCTAAGAATAATGTGAAGCAATCAGGTGATTTGCACAGGGAAAATTCTGCTTATGAAGATGAGCAATCCAACAGAATCTTTGTTTTCTTAAATCAAAATCCTAATTGGGAATATTTTCCTGATTGCAAAGTATCGATAAATTATCAATTTGCTTTTAAAATGAAAACTTTAAAAATAAACTGTCAGAGCATTTAAAAATTATACACAGAGACTGATTATAAATTGGGATTGCTGCCTCCATTTCTCCAAAGCAGGACCTTTACCTACTATTTTTGATTGTATAGGACAATTCCTCTCGATATTTAAATTTGACATTGGTTGTTTGCTCACCATGGTTTTTTTTGTTAAGAGTTAGGCTCACTTTAAACTTGGTAGTTTTTCATATATTAAATAATCAAGCATGCTTCTAAGGGTAATGCCCCCCAAACCAAACCCAATCCAAGCCCTGAGGAGTAAGAGTGATTCTGTCAAGCTCATGGTATTTGGGAAGCAAATTTTCAAAATGTGTAACATACAAAACATATCTCCATTATAAGATTGTTATTGTTCTTTCCTCAATGGGTAACGTTTTGGGTGGCAGACTAGGCAACTTAATTACGCTGCTGGGCTACCAAAACTGTGATTTGACATTCAGCATCTGTACTATCTGAACACATGCTAGGCGCTTGCTCTCTTTCCTCGCTGCATTGACTTTTCAGCCCCATGGCACCCTCTTCCCAGGACAGGTGTTTGTGTGACCACGGGACTTTCCAGATTGGGGAATTAACCTTTCTGAAAAATAAGCCAACAGAAATGCTTGATTTTTTGTTGTTAGGAAAGCGTGCCCCCAGCATGGGTCACTGCACAGCCTCACAAATGCTTATGTCAGAACAGTGCAGGAGGTGGCAGAGAAGCAATGACAGGATCAAAACATTGCTTGTTGGATTTGTGTAGGTGAGGATTACACAGCTAATGGCAAACCCACTGAAGCTGTGCTTGACGGTGCTGCTGCTCCCCGCCGCCCCTGCGATGACCCCTCGGTTGTGCTGCCGTAATTGTGCAACTGGGCAGCAAACTTAGAGCAGAGAGCTTAGGCCAAAAAAATAACCCAGTAAAACAGCGGCTGCTAATTTTAGCTGGATTGATTTTCTGAAACACTTCAGTCACATGGACAGTCATGCCGGCACAGTGAAGGAGCACGGGGAACTGGGGGTGCTGGGACGATGGGGTCAGGACGGGCAGGGTGGGGACTGCCTGAAGCATCCCTCCTGCTGAAAAATATCAGTGTAACAGTAATGAGACTAGCTCTGTCACTGCGGGAAAATTCATGGGTACAGTCTGGCCTGTCGTGAGTCATCATTCTTCATGTTACTGTTTTCCTTTTGGAGCAGATCACACATTGATTTCAGGTCACCAGCTTTCACCTCTGATCCTACCCAGTGCACAGGCTTCTGTGGGAATTAAGCCTGGAACAGGTCCTGAGGTTTCATGCCTATGGGACCAGTGGCTCACCAAGGAAAAAGATTGTTTCATAAATTAAACATTATAGTTTTCTTTATTCGCAATATGTTTGCAAGCAAATTGAAGTTTTAACAGACCTAGTTTGGGAAGCTGTGTTCGCAGCAAATTTCAGCTGTTTACTACAAATATTCCTTTGAGAAGTTAATACTCAAGGCTGCTTATCTACAAGATAAGATGCCTTATATCATAGTGTAATATTTCAATTTCTGACTGGCTAACCAAATTTTTATGTAATTGCTTTTCTGGTCAATACAAATGTAATCACAAAATAAAACTACTCTGTGATTAAATAAATCAAAGCCTTTATCTGAAGGAACAAATGAATGCAACTTAATCTGAATTTATCTGAATAATCATGTGAATGTACCTTCACTGACAACATTATACATGGAGAACTAATTACAAAATCATTGTTGAAATACTTTTTAATATGCATTCCTTTAATACTCTGCTAACTGGGAAAGAAGACAGGGAACTTCTTACATGAGAAAGCTGTAACGGCCTCAAGAAGGTAAAGCACATTCTGATGGTGAATTGGCTCATAAAATCTTCATAGCCATACTGTTAAAAGTACTTGTCTTAACGCCAGCCATTACGTGAATGTATCTCCTAAATCAGCTGTAGGGCTAAAGGGTTAAGGGGTTGGCCATGATTGTGCCTGCTTTGTAAAATAACTCCAGGTTGGATCTTGAAAAGCATGGATCAATAAAACTTTTGTATGTATCTGACAAATTTGTTGAAATGATATTTGAAGAGAGAAAGCAAAAGTGCCTAGAAAATCACGAGATGCTATGCTAATGTTTAACTAGCATGCTTCCTGTACAAGACAATCATGTTCCAGCAATCTCATAGTGTTATTGTGATACAAGGATGGAAAAGGGAGGGGGTAATTTATATTTATTTAGTCTTTCAGGAGACTGTTTAAGAAATTAAGTGGCCCTGAAATGAGAATTCAAATAACATAATAAAAAGGAACTGGTTAAAAATACAAAAACCTAGAGCAGATTTATGCTATAACTGATAAAAAAATAAGAACAGGTGCTTCAAGGTTGTGTATTAAGGTTGTGTGTTAATTCTGCCCAGCAGAGAAAGACCTGGGGGTGCTGGCTGACAGCTGGCTGAATATGAGCCAGCAGTGTGCCCAGGTGGCCAAGAACGCCAATAGCATCCTGGCCTGTATCAGAAATAGTGTGGCCAGCAGGAGCAGGGAGGTGATTGTCCCCCTGTACTGGGCACTGGTGAGGCCGCACCTTGAGTCCTGTGTTCAGTTTTGGGCCCCTCACTGCAGGAAAGACATGGAGGTGCTGGAGCGTGTTCAGAGAAGGGCAACCAATTTGGTGAGGGGCCTGGAGCACAGGTCTTATGAGGAGCGGCTGAGGGAACTGGGGTTGCTCAGCCTGGAGAAAAGGAGGCTGAGGGGAGACCTTATCCCTCTCTACAACTACCTGAAAGGAGGTTGTAGTGAGGTGGGTGCTGGTCTCTTCTGTCAGGTGGCTGAAGATAGGACGAGAGAAAACGGCCTCAAGTTGCGGCAGGGGAGATTTAGGTTGGATATTAGGAAAAATTTCTTTACTGAGAGGGTTGTCAGACATTGGAATAGGCTGCCCAGGGAAGTGGTGGAGTCACCATCTCTGGAGGTATTAAAAAAGCGTGTAGACAAGGCACTCCAGAACATGGTTTAGTGGGCATGGATGATGGTTGGACTCGATGATGTTGAAGGTCTTTTCCAACATAAATGATTCTATGATCCCATGATTCTAATTCCATTATTGTTTAAGATATTACCAGGGGAAATATTAGATAAAAAATCTGCAGATTGTACAAGTAAATTAATTTAAAAAAAAACAGGCACAGGCCACAGTACTTAAGAGAGATTTAGTAAGAATATACAAATGGACAACATGATATCAAATGAAAATTCAATAGTGACAAACACAGTATAATAAACACTGGAGACAAAAATGTAAACTATCCATACACCTTCAAAGGGTCTAAATTAATTTCATCAGCTCAGGAAAAGCACCTTTGCATGAACGTAGGCAGCTTATTGAATACCTCTGGTAAACATGCTGCATAGCCATGAAAGCATGTAAAATGTTACAATGGTCAGGCAACAGATAATAATATTAAACAAATCTGTGGAATATCTCCATGTGGCACCTTTCATCCAGTTCCAGATCCTCTCTCAAATTTTGCATTTTTGATGGAGGTAAAAAGACCAAAATGAGAGAGGGCACTTCTGAGGGAGTCTACACGCTGCACTAATAATAGGAAACATATCTGCACACAGAGTATGATGTAGCACAACTCTAAGCAAGTTTCTGAGGACAAAAATTTGAGAAAAAGGATTAACTGTGCAAGGATAGTAAAAGTTCACAAATGCTGTTGTATATTTCTATATGCAAGAGTTAATACTAAAATGTCTTCTGTCTTTGGAAAGGGTAGCTTATTCCAGGTCTATCTTCAACCATTAAAGATGCAGATGGCACCCACTGAGGACATATGAGTCTGCATCTGCTTGCTGTTCATCTACTTCCACCTTCCTCTTTGGCATTTCATTCTCATCACCTCTAGATATAAGGTATAGTATTAGATCTATATCAGGTCTGATCCAGAATGGGAATGCTTATGTACCTATGCATTTATTTTGAAGAACAAAAAAACCTACAAAGTCAAACCATTATTTTATTCCAGATTAAATCTTCTGGTGTTCAAAAAAAGTTGTTCCATTGTCTCACAGAAAATTATTAGTTAAACTAGAGATGCTTAAGATTGTTAGAATGGAAATTATCAGAGAGAAAACTAGAATGGATTGTATTGGAAAGAAAATGGGAGGAGAGGATGTTGACTGAAAGCTTCTAGAGCCATAAATAGCAATCCATTAATAACTTCCCTCCCATTTTCTTGTCAGTGGCAGCATACAGTAGCCATGAAGTAGGTCTAGTGTCTCAGCAGTAGAGGAAGTGTACCCTAGCTGGACTGATCAAAAGGGTGGACAGCACCTGAAAAATACAAGTGGCAAACAAGCAGCAGCAGTCACCCAGGAATGTTTGGCAACTTCCAGGGGAAAACCCCTGACTGGATGTCATGGTTTAACTTGAGCTGGCAACTATGCAGACGCTCACTCATCTCCCTCACAGTGGGATGGTGGAGAGAATCAGAAGGGTAGAAGTGAGAAAATTCATGGGTTGAGATAAAGACAGTTTAATAGGTAAAGCAAAAGACATGCGCACAAGCAAAACAAAACAAGGAATTAATTCACCACTTCCCATGGGCAGGCAGGTGTTCAGCCGTGTCCAGGAAAGCAGGGCTCCATCACACTTAATAGTGACTTGGGAAGACAAACACCATCACTCTGAACGTCCCCGCTTCCTTCTTCTTCCCCCAGCTTTATATGTTGAGCCTGACATCATATGGTCTGGAATATCCCTTGGGTCAGTCGGGGTCAGCTGCCCCGGCTGTGTCCCCTCCCAACTCCTTGGGCCCCCCCAGCCTGCTTGCTGGTGGGGTGGGGGGAGAAGCAACAAAGCCCTTGGCTCTGTGTAAGCACTGCTCAGCAATAGCTAAAACATCTCTGTGTTATCAACACTGTTTCCAGCACAAATCCAAAACATAGCCCCATACTAGCTACTATGAAGAAAATTAACTGTATCCTAGCCAAAACCAGCACACTGTAATAAGGTGAGATATCTATGGGAAGAACTGTGATCTTGCAATACCCCCCGGAAAGCCAGAGAGAACGTGAGAGACTTCTCTATCGACCTCCCAGAACTAGAACACCTAGTCTGGGGGACCAAAAAAAACCTAACTTAGGAAAAACAGCTTGAAAGACCTATCCCCTAGTTCCCCCATGCTGACATACCAGAGGTAGAGTGGCAGTAAAAGGATTTGCTGCCGAATGTCTTCAGCTAAAGTCACAGACTTGGCCACCAAGGTACCCACTTGCTATCCTGCCAGACCTCAAGCCAGAGAAAGCAAAGCGAGATCAGGGCTCTCAGCTGCTGATGGAGGGGCTGGCTGGGGGACCACAGAGAGCTCCCACTAGGAAGGGCCACGTATGAATAAATAGGAGGTGGGTACATAAATGGGGCGGGGATGTAACTTTGGAAAGAGTGGTTAATCTAAAATTTTTTATACAGCTGCTTGAGACTTCCAAGGCCCTCCTGCAAGATGGAAAAAAATGGAATTCCTGTTCCAAATTTATTAGAAGGATTAGGAACTCCTCTGCAGTTGTTTATAGCAATTGCCCTATGCAGAGCTGATTCTAGCACTACGACAATCTGCAGTGAAGTCCCTGAGGGGATGATGATGAAAAATAGAGATGGTATTTCTGCCACATAGACCACATTGCAAAGGGGCATGTCGAGGGGTGGAAAGCCTATAAATAGACCCAATTTTAATACTTTTACAAATGGCTTGAGAACAAAAAGTAGAGCACGTTAATGAAATCTGCAAATAGTATTCAGGCACATTCTGTAAAAGATTATTAAAAGTACTGTAAAAGGAAAAACTAAATTAATTTGATGCACGGAATAATAGAAGCGGCATGAAGTTTTTTACTGTAAGACTTCTGGGACTGACACCCTAAAATTCCTGCTGTAATGTATGTATGTGTATCAGGCAATTTGGGGATGATTAAGCCACTAAAACGATGCAGATGTGAAACCAGTGGAGGCAATTTTACAGCTTTGGTCTATACATTTCCAACACAGCTACAGAAAAAGCAATGCCCTTGTAAAACGTAGTCTGGAGTATCACCATTCTGGTGATCATTTTTTGAGATAGATGAACTCGTGTTAGAACAGGAGAAGCACTATTTGTGGGAAGGAACTTATTTATGGGAAGAAAACTCCTCTAATGATATATGAACTCACAAAATGAAGAATAAGGGCAATATAACTTTCTAAATATACCTAGAATAAACATGAGGAAGGAAGAAAATCTAATTGGGATAAAGAACAATATCTATTCCTGTGCCAGCAAGCTAGCAGCAAATAGAGTGAAAGTAAATAAGCTGGAAGGCAGAAGGATTTACAACTCTGAAAAGTCAAACTCTGGAATAGCTGTTCAATTAGAGATGTGAGGACAAGAAACTTAACTCACCTTAGACACTATTAGCTTATGCATGGCTGCACATGACTCTGCAACGTGAGAGGCTTAAACTTAGAACTGTAAGGCACTTCTGATTTATCATGTTCCTCTCATAGATTTTTCCCAGTTGACTTCATTAGGCTGTCACAGATCTGGTCATACCAATTATCCAGATGGACAACACTAACCTCTGATAAGGCTAGCAAAAACTGAAGCTGCTAAAGGATCTTTCTAATGTCTCAACACACCAGGAAAATTAATACTTTTTTTCAATAAAACAGTCAAATCCACCTCAGACTAACGTAAGAGTTTGCATCTAACAGTGCAGTGTTGCGGTGTGTTACAGAAGCCGGTAGGGAGGTGCAAAACAGAGGCAAGACTTTCATTGGTTCAAAACCACGGTGATAGTGGTTATCCACCCTGGAAACACGGCAGGTAAGAGTGATGCCCACAGTTCATACTAACCCATCACCCAGGAATCTCCTTCTAAGGCACACTGTGCCTTCAGAGCAGGGTCAGAACAGAACGATTTCAGAGGTGAGACTAGAGCATTAGTACTGTAGCCTATGCTAATCAAAAGAATGACTTAATCTTGAGTGAATGACACTTACATTAAACAAGTAAGTGTCTAGAGACAGTAGCCTAAAATACACTGGTGCTGCATTGATCCCTGTTGGATCCCTTGTTGGGTTGGCAAGTTTGCCTTCACAACGGTCTTGAGATGAAAGAAGCAGTAAGCTGGCAATCTGAGTTGGCATTTTGTGTCCTTGAACATAGATATCTGCAGCATGAAGATTTTTAAGTGTTTGTTACAGACAAGATAAAACAGGCTAGTTTAAGCTATCATCCTACCATTTACCGTACTGGTGAATTGTTCCCAAATACCCCAGAAGACCATGGTAGAGGCAGCACAGAGGCTGTGTGAAGGAAAGCCCACGTGTTTTCCAAATATTTAGTGTAATTTATTGCTGATAAACTTCCAAGTATTAACCATAAGCAACATGTTCTGGTCAACCAGTCATAAATCCTAAAGATAACGTTGAAGATCAAAATAGCTAAACTCAGTGACTGTTATGTTCAGCTCCCCGTTTCTCAGTACACTGAAGTGCTAACTGACACAGCGGTTGCTAGACAAGCAGAGCCAGGAAGAAATGGAACATAAGCAGATACAAAAACAAACACAGTACGTTTCCTGTAAAATAATTAATTCAGTCACTTGTTTTAAACAACGCTTAAGCTCTTATTATTACAGCTTCAAATACAGGAATAAGTGTCACAAGATGCCAAAAGTCTAGATCCAGTCACACTGTCCACCTAGCCTACATTTTTTTCCACTCCTGACATTTTGTCTCCTGGTGTCAATCATATTTACCCCAATGTAATGCCTTGCTTGTGAAAAGCCAGGTTGAGAGGTTTGTGCCTCAATTCTTGGGCGGAATATTAGTTTAATAAACACTGAGTGTGACTCAGTCATCTGTGTGTCTGACATCCTCCTGAATTCCCCTTCTGCAGGCTGCTGTTGTGGCAACTTGACGGCTGCTCCTGGCCACTGTCACTGTTCACTGCTCTGACAGCGTCACTGGTACTGCACACACACAACTACACAACACACCAATTCTCTATAACCTCATTCTTATCCCCTGTATCTCTGCCTGCATACCACTGGTTAATATGGTTTGTACCCTCCTTGCAGTAAGGCCCAGTCTTACAATGTGGAGGTTGTTCACTTAAATACCTAGTATTTTACCTCTTCCCAGTTAACCTCATTTACAACACATTCCACTCCCTAGTCAAACTCCATTCTTAACAAAACTGAGAACTTGAAATGAATTACTTGAATGGCTAATATAACTTTGCAGCATTGCGTACTGTTGCTTTGTAAGAAATAAACTGAAGAGCTAATGTCTACTTCAGTGTGTGAACAACCTGAAGGAACTCTTCTACAGATACCTAATAAGCTTATTTTCAATTACACCAACGAAGCTCACATTGTCTTTACTCGCAGTTGTAGACCTTCAGTGCTGCTACAAATAGACCCCAGAAATCAAGTCAAGACCCATAAAATAAGACACACAGCAAAAATCTGGTTTAAGCCCCTCACCAGAGAAATGCAGGAGACCAGAGCAGTGCAAGAACGGGCAGGCAAAGACAGGTACTGTCCCAGAATTCCTGGAATCTGCTTAATCATTTTCATTCATCCTGCACTTCCTCAACAAGAAAGGTAAGGTTCCTACTACGGACAAGCTGCTTCTCTCACAGACCTCCAATTTAGAGTTGGATCTTAATTCATTCACGAAAAAGACTTTGGAGAATAACAAGAAGAGTACCATTCTCTGCATCCTGAAGGAAAGCAGGAGTAACGGAGAAATGGATGGTGATTGCAGAGATTTCAGCCAGAAGCAAATGCTGTGAGGGGCTGGGGCATGCTCTGGAGGATGAGTCGTGCAGTCCACTCACATGGGAGAGCTGTGAGGGAAAGGATTGTTCTGAGATCCTCCTCTGAGATTAATTGCTCCCAAGCTTGCCACTTGGAAGCTTGCAATTGTCATCGTGCTTTCATACTAGTGATCACTTCCCTACTGACTTTGATTTCCTTATCTCACCTAACTTAGCGTTCAGTCACTTCTATTTCCTTACCTTAGACTTTGTCAGATGCTCCTGACTACAACAGATCTTTCCTAGTGTTACTGTGTGTATGCACAGGGCTGCCTGATTAACACATATTTAAAACAAAGCAAAACAAAAAAACCTAATTCATGACTGTGTTACTACCAACTGTTGGCTCATTTTCCTTAACATTTTAATCTTTAGCCAACACTAGCACTAGTTGGATGTTTTCAGCTGTGGAAGAAAGCAAGCTACAGAAGGACTGCTACAGCAGCAAGCACAGGCTCCACTACCGACAACACTCTGGCAGTAGCCCAAAAGCTTTGAACTATTTTAGGAGTATTAACACCACAAAAGAGGGAAGCGTTAAGGAAGAATGTGATGCATCTTTTTTAGCCAACAGCAGAAATAGCTTCAGCGTTCACTCTGACAAGATAAATGAACAATCAGCTTTTCTAAGAGTAGCCAAGAGAACATTGATTGTAATATAGCTGAGACAAAATGTGACTACTTGAACACGTTCATTTTTACTGCAGATTACTCCACTCAGTCCTTCCACTGAAAATGAGGGCAAGATGCACCTGATGATATGGTAAAATGCAAGATTTTATCTGCACATATTGTATTGATTTGTGAAAAAAGAGTGGATTTAATGAACATGCTACTTTCAAAGCATGCTCAAATAGACAACTTCAGGAGAAGGGAAATATACAGACTGATCAAACCACTGTCTATTCAGGGAACTGACAGATGGATCCTAAGGTGTCATACCTTACTTGAGATGGAATAACCACCACAACAGTACAGACTGAGGACTGAAGAAAAAAAGGACTCTGGAGGTCCTGGTGGACTGTGTCACGGACAGTAAGAGCAGGGCCACTCCATGAGGGCAGATAAGCTGGGAACCAAGGCTGACCACAGGACAGGCAGGGCAGTGCCCTCAGCAACCAGAGTGCAGTTCCATAGGATTTGGGCAGGGCTGGATTGGTGACAGGTCTTCTTGAGAGTCCAAGACAAGGTGAGATAATGAGTCAGGTCCAGGGTCCAGGCAGCAAGTCCAGCCAGGAACAGCAGAAGACAGAGTCAGAGACAAGGTCCACTCAGGAGAAAGGGTTGGAGACAAGGCTATATATTTACATAGGTCCATCCAGGAAGGCCAACTGATAAGCCAAGACAACAGGAGACAGGACTTGGCACAGGTAAACCTACAGTACTGCACATGCTGAAGTCTCAGGTGAGGATGTCAGGGCAATTAAGGCCCAGTCGTGCACTTTACTTGGCCCTGAGAGATACCAAGCTAAACATAAGAAGTGAGCAGAATGCCACAGCAGTGAGCAAGGCTACCTTTATAAAGACATACTAGGTTCTTTTTACAGGCATGAAGCCAGTAGATCAAGAGAATTATTAGTCCTCTTTACTCAGCACTTGTTAGATCACATCTGGAAAACCACACCACACTTCGGGCCCCCAGTATGAGAAAGAAGTTGACAAATTGCAGTGAGTGCAGCTGAGGGCAATCAAGATGGTGAAGGGGTGGGAGCACATACCCTGTGAGGAGAGGCTGAGGGAACTGCGTTCAGTCAGAAGGCTTGAAGGGGAACCCAAGAGCTTCCTTCCAGTACCTGAACTTGTCAAGAAAATGGAGCAAAACTCTCTACTGAGGTGCATGGTAGCAGGATGAGAGGCAGTAGTCACATGGGAAAGTTCTGATTTAAGGGAAAAAGACTTCACTGTGACAACAATCAAGTATTGGCACAGGTTGCCCACATAAGTTGGGCATATTCTTGGGTGTTTTCAAGACCCTGCTGGACAAAGCCCTAAGCAACTTGGTCAGAAGGCTGAAGAAGCAGGTTGGTCTGGAGACTGCTTGAGCCCCCCCAACCCGAACAGTAATATTCTATTTCTATTGCTCCCATGGCTATTCAAGTGTGCTGCTGAACACACAAGTCCACAGGACAATGAAGGACCTTTGAGCATGCTGAGGAAGTTGTTGAAGAATCTAATTTCGAATACAAGCTACAAGTACAGAAATACTCAACTGAAGTAGTCCTTTACTGAACACAGAATTCTTTAAAATAGCTTTTTCCATACTCTTCAGGTTTTTTTGACATTACCTCTTTGTACACAAACTTCTGTGTCTTTAGCTCTTGTTTTGCTGTTCTTTAGAGTAAGACTGATTGTACATTGCACTGTTTGCCCAATAAACACACTTCAGGACTTAAGTACTTTCACTACCTTCGAACTCCTCCACCTCTGACTGTTGGTTTAATTTTCCTTATACTCATCTCTCCTTTCAGTGCAGCTCTGCTGATCTCCCCACATTCTTCAACTGTGAAGTTGAATGTTACCCTGAAAGACACTTAATGTTTTAGCATGAATTACATTACCTCCTAGGTAAACCACATCAATCTTTTACATGGTTCTATTGCCACTTCTGATTCTTGTCTAGTAGTGAGCACCATGCCCCCTTCAGCACCGAAAGCTGTCATTTCTTGGGAGAAAAATACTTGCATTCTTTTGAGTACAAAAGATGTGTGTCTTGCTGTCACCCCATTTCCTTGACCCTTTCTTCTGCCTTTGGCTATCACGTTGTATCACCTGCATGGAAACATTGCACATTTACACCCAGTTTATGTGAACAGTCTGTGAGCATGCAAGACTCCTAACATCCTGCTCAGTTAGCTGGTATCTTCCAAACTTTGCGTAAGTTCAGCACTAGAGGTATGCTAATGTCTTCTCAAGGTTGGGAGGATGGGAGAACTATGGTTGGAAACACCAGACTGCTGTTACGAGTAGAGCAGTCCAGCGGGATCTGGGGAACAGCTGATGCTGCTCAGTGGCCTGCACTGCGAGGGACTTACTCTGGAGGAGATCTAGCCTGGTCCTATGCACTGAATACACCTTGGCAGTTGCAGACCTTCCAGTTTAGTTTCATCTGAAGGTACCAAAGCTCCAAGTCTGCTCCAGTGTGCAAACGGAAGTGGAAACCATCAGATCTGTTTAAAAGGCAAACTCCTAAACCAATACGGAATGCCGGCAAAGGCACAATCCGCGTGTCCTTTCGCTCCTACAGGTGTACAAAACAATGTTCTCTCCAGCACAGTTTTCAGAGGTGACCCTGCCTTGTAACTCACATCCAGTAACATGAGGCGAGCTCCAGATGGAGTTAGGTGGGAAAAAAAAGGCATTCTAGGTCACTTTTAAACCTGGGCTGTTTTTCTTGTCTGCCCTAGAGCAGCTCCGTTTGTAAAGACGCTGGTCACCTTCTCCACTCCCCACCGCTTTCTAAGCTGTATTTTAAAAGCGAATCCTTCTCCCCCCGCTAAAAAGCTGCGAGCACCTCTCAGCACAAGGAACGGCAAGCAGCTAGCGCCCGCGGCCTCGCTAACGCCCGGTACGCCCCGGGGAAGCACGACCGCACCGGGCAGCCCCAGACGAAGCTCACGCTCCGGCCTCGCCCTGCCCTCCCGGCGCTACCACCTCAACCGGCGCTCCCGCAGCCGGCCCGGGCGGCCGTGCAGCGCTCGCTCCTCCGCCCACACGCAGAGCGGGCGCAGCCGCCGGCCCCGGCAGGTGCGGCGGCCTCGAACCGGCGGCCGGAGGCGGAGGCGGCGGGCCCCGCCCCGGGACTCCGCAGGTCCCGCCGCGTGCGCCGGGCCCGCCCCGGAGGCGGGCGGGAAGGAGGGAAGGGAGGAAGGTGCGCGGCGCGCAGAGGTGGGGGCTGTCTCCGGCGGCCCCCCCTGGCTGGCGGCCGGCGGTCGCGCTGCGGCGGCGGCGGCGCCGTCGTCTTCGCCTCCGCGCCGGGGCCGGGCCGGGCCCGGGATTGGCTGCGCGGCCGCCTCGTCCCAGAATGCAGCGCATGGCGCGTCATTGAAGAGAGACCATGATGGCGGCGGCCGCGGCGGCGGGGGGGGCCCCCGAGGTGATCGCCCAGCTGGAGAACGCGGCCAAAGTGCTGATGGTGAGGCGGGCGGCGGCACGCGCCGCGCCCGGAGCGGCGCCTCAGCGGCGGGGGCGCCCGCGCCGGCACCCTCTCTCCGCGCGCGCCCCCCGCCTCCCTCCCCCCCCCCGCCTCCCCTTCCCGCCGCCCGCGGAGCCTCGCGCCGCCCTCGCCCCTCAGGCGCGGCGCTCGGGGCGCAGCCCGCCGGGGCGCGGCGCCCCCCCCCCGCCGCCCCCTCCCCGCTCCCCGGCCGGCCTCTCCCTCCGCGGGCGGCTCGTCCGGCTCGTCCCTGTCACCCCGCAGCCGCGGTCGGCCCCCGCCGCGCACGCCGCGCCGGTCCTCCATGTGCCGCCCGCTGACCCCCGGCCGGGCTGCCCGCTCGCCGGGCTTCCCGCCCCGGCGGGCCGTCCCGTCCCCTCACGCCCCCGGCCCCCGCACCGCCATTGTCCGCCGCGGAAGCCCTCGCCGAAGTTGCCAGGGAGCAAGTCTCCCTCCCGGCGGCGGGGGCCGGGGTCCCTGGGCGCTTGGCGCGGCAGCGGCGGGGCGGTGGGAGGTCGCGCCCGGTCCCCGGCCCAAGGAGGTGGGGGGGGGGCGATGGGGCACCGTGGGCAGCGTGGAGGCCACCTCAGAAGTGCCGCGAACCGCGGGCTGAGCGCCGCTCGTTTCCAGAGTTTTCCTTCCAGTGGAGGAGCAGGGAGCAGCCAGAGGCTCGGGGTGCTGCTGCTGCTGCCGCGTCGAAGCAAAGCGATTAATCTCTTCGTTACCAGTGAACTGTTCGTGCTGACCGTGAATGTGTTGTGTATTGTTTTCTGTGGCTGCGTGGAAAAGAAGGTCCGCACGGCAGAGATCAGAAATGCGGTGGGCCTGAATAGCTGTAGCGAGCGGTGGTGTTTAAACATCCTAGGCGCGTATCCTTGTAAAAGTTTTTTGTTTGTTTGAATGAAAAGCTGTATGTTGGCCAGTGTCGTTTAGACGTCTGTCTTACAGATCTTCTCAAAATGTCTAGCTGAAAGCCTTCCCCACAAAATTTATCTTGCCAAAATGTCATTCCAACAGAAATAAAATTTGTAAGTTGCTGATATTAAAGAGATTTCAAAAGACCCAAGCAAATAGTAGGAATTTTGCCTGGTGTTGATAATGGGTCAATGGCCAGAGCCTGAAGCACTGCAGTTTAATGTCTAGCTGAAGCAGCCTCAGTGTAAAGCAACAGGCGATCAGCTTTACTCGCAGACGTCCTCATCAAAATATGTGTGTGTTACTCCTTGTAATGTCAAAACCTGAAAAAGGTTGGCTATTTTTCCAAACAGGAGAGTAAAGTTAGATAGCTTAGCAGTAAGCACTAATCCTTTTAGGAAAAAAAAAGCTTCTCAAAGTATGCAAACAGTGATGCATTTTAAGCTTTGAGCTGCTTTTGATTCATGCATGCCTTTGCAAAATGTAACTGTGTAGATTATTGGAGGTTCTCATAATGTCTGTGTATCTCAGTTTTAAAAATAACGCACTTACTGTAATTACCAGAAGTGTTTGACTGCATAGGGGAAATATGTAATAAGTATTACTATGAGGCAGAACACGTGTGTGGAAGGAAGCTGACAGTTAGGTAGTTTTCAGTATCAAACTGATAGCACACAGAGTGGCATCTCCAAAGTTTTGCATCTGTGCTAGAAAACTTAATGTTACTTGTGTTGGCATCATTTCCCTGCCATAGCCCTGCTATCAGAGAGAGGGAAATGCAACTTAATGTGGAGTTAGAGGTAAAAAAAAAAAAGTTAATACAGTGAAAAGATGCAAGGCTCTTATGGTAATGTTTGTGCTTCTGTTGAAGAATAGGTGCTAAACTTGCTGGTAAAAATACGTCTTGGGTCTGCAAGCACATGGTTGTTAGGATCTGTGTTGAATTTCAAGCTTCCTGTCTCCCTCCAGCCTCTGACAGTATAAAAGCTGACTTGCTGCAGTCATTAGCTTTTTTCTTGTTCTTTTTTCCTTTCCACAGCTGCTCTTGGAAGTTTCACTGGCAACAGTGAACTGACAAGAATTAGTTGGATGGCTCTTCCCGAGGAAGCCGCATAAAACAGATATTTACTAAAGCTATCTGTGAGGCTGAGGACCCAGAATCAGGCTTTAAGCTGGGCTGGCTGTACAAGAGTTGTGACAACTGTTTAGGGTTATTGCTCTGTGGTTCTTCTCAAAAATCATGAAGTCTTTGGAGTGATGGAAGAGAGGAGGAGTGCAGCTTGCCAGGTGCTTTGCAAAGGTGGATGTGAGACCCTAGAGACTGAAAGGGTTATGTGCTCTGCTTCTGTTCTTTCTCACTAGCAGCTGTGGCAAAACAAGGGCTGTTTCAGGACTGCACCTGGACAGTGATGATCTTAATTTAATTTAGCCAGAGGACTATGCTGTTTGGTAAAATCTGATAAAAGGTCTGCTTGGGGATGAGGGCAAGTGTGTGGCAGCTGGGAGGTGTGAACTGATCAAGCAAACTGGCGGGATCACTTAGGTATTTCTGTAAAAATCTGATGACTTGGGTGAGGGTGGTGAACCTGGTGCTAGTTACGGAGGTCATGAGTAGAGTCTGGCACCTTGCAGTGGAGCCACACTTGAAGCGATGGGAAAGGGCAGAGCTGTGAATGGTCTGACAATAGATGGCAGCAAGTTTTAACTGGGCAGGAGGTTGTGGAGGGATTCAGCGAGGTTTTCCTGGGGCAGTCTGCGGTAGCTGAGGCAGTAGCAATCCTTGCAAAATACAGTTGGCTAGGGAGGCGTCAAAGGTGGTGCAGCGTATCTGAGGATGGAGCAGGGAGTGGTGGTGGCTTACATGATACTTGTCTTGATTTCAAACTGAAATACTGAGCCTTGGGGAGAATAGTGGACTAGAAGAATTCAGACATGCTAATAAAAAAAACCCCCGGAATGTGTTTAACTTTTCTTGAGGGTAAGTATAGATTACTGTGAGCTCTCTAAATCTTTGATAAGTATTTTCATAATTCTTGTTTGTTTGTTTGTTTTTTATTGCATTGAGTTAGTTTTCCCTTGGAAAACTCCCTTTTATAAGTCAGATAAGAGATATATTAGTTCTGATCTCATAAATCACTGATCTTTATGGACTTTACAAACCATGGCGTGCAGTGTATGAAAACTGGAAAGATTAAATCTGTTCTCTCATCAAGCTCCTCTACAGCTGTATAGAAATGCTTTTCCTTTGTTACCAATAATACCTTTCAACAGGTTCTAGGTAGCCCAATTTCAAAAGACACAGTTTGGAAAACGATTGAAATTTGGTATAAGTTGAAGAGTTATAAAGTATGAAACTTGAGTTGTCATTAGCTGCCAAATACGACTTTGAATGCTGGTCCTGTGACAGTTTTCTTTGGTGTGTGTAAGAGTATTTGCTATATTAAAAAGTGTGTGCTTTTTGTGTACTTAATTCCTTTCCAACAAAGCTAAATGGTGTTTACTTGAAGTAAGGTTCCCATAGTGCCTCGTAACTTAAAGCGTAGAAAGCTGTGCAGTTTTTCAGTGCTACAGGATGGTAAACACCTTTGACCCGTGAGACTTCGGCTTGGTGAAGAGCATACACCAGCATCTGTATGAACCAAATGAATTTACTGCTACTCCATTTCCAACTGGCATGGCATCTTGTAACCAAATGTATATAGTTCCTATCTATTACATTCTGCTTAGCTCAGATTGTAATTAATGCTGAATATAATTAGTATCAGTTAAGCACTGTTTTAATAACTGTCTTCACAGATGAGAGAAGACATAGGTTGTGTTATTAAGGAAAGAAATGTAAATATGATCCCATAGGTGAGAGGATGAAGTAGGAAGCATGTGTAAGACTGTTTAGTTATTGCCAAGAGTTTATTAAAGCAGGCTGAATTTTTTTAGCATATGATGTTCCTTGACATCTAAATGTAAATACAGAGGTTGCAGCTTGTTCCCCCTGCCCCCCTCCAAAAAGGGGTGCTGTGTTCCTACCTGCAGCTCCACTTTCTCCCTTGTGACCCTGTGCTGAACATATTAATATTGCTGAGATGACATAGGAATTAAACAAGGGAATGGACTTCTGTCAGGTTAGCAAGATGAATTGGCTATCTGTGCAGCCATTTAGGTTGCAGAGCTAGCACAGGGGGGTGGGACGGCTGAAATTAGATTGTTGGATATGTACAGGACTGGTCTGCCCCTATTAGCAGTAGTGAGCTGTCAGGTTGGCTCAAGTGTATCATATACCTTCACTGTACAATTTACTTGTTAACTCAGACTGCCTTGGTATCAGAAATGCCAGACTTTTCTTAGAGGTGCACAGTGAAAAGACAAGAGGTTACAAGTTTAGGAAAGGGAAATTCCAGCTGGAGAAAAGGTTAAAAAAAAAAAAAAAAATCACAGTAAGTGTGGCTGGTGAAGGCAGTAGAGCACGCTACCTGGAGAGGCTATGGGATCTCCCATCTTTGGAGATATTTGAAACTTGACTGAACAAGGCCCTGAACAACCTTATCTAACTTTGAAACAGGTTAGATCCCCTGCTTTTGCGCAGGGGATTGAGCAAAGTGAGGTCCAGAGGTCCCTGTCATCCTAAGCTGTTCTATGCAGTATGGGTCTGGGTAGCATTAACAGGTTCAAGAACATTTGAGCAAAGGCTTTTGCAGAAGAATTCCCTTCTTTAAAAGTTTGTAAATGTTCTCCTTTCTCTGTGGTCTGTTTTGGGGGTGGTCGGGGAGTCACACATCACTATCTTCTCGGGGTACTACTTAGTTTGTGGCTTATCCTGCTCTTCTGAGGGAGGTTTCAGGCTAAAGTTGGGTAGTCTGACAACGGTCATGCAAACTTCTCTTTTAGATGTTGAAATAAGCTTATGGAATAAGAGCATGAGGGAACACATTTTTGTCCTTAAAATCCAAGACCAAATTGTTTATATCGTCTACACCAACAATTAGTATGGTTGGCTTTTTTTGACCTGCCTTTCTTGGAGTTCAGGGCCGTGACAATGCTCCTTCTGTGAGGAAGTTCAATTTCTCATTGCAACCTGTCTTCATTGTGGGGCAGTTTTTCAGATTGTGAAGCATAACTAATAGTAAGGGTGAAAGGGAGAGATGGACTAGCTCTGATTTTGTTATAGCAGGTTACCTGTTGGAAGAAATCAGACAAATGAGTCATTCCAATGCTGAGAAGATTTGTTGAAGTCCTCCAAGTCATCACCCAGCAAAACAAGCTGGATGTGTGCTATATTATGGCTGGATTAGACCAAACATCTGCCCAGCTGAGTTCTGTTTTCAGTGATGGCCCGTAGCTGCTGATTTAGAGAAAGGGTCTGAAAAATAAGGGTAATCCTTTCACTAGTATACACTTCACCTTATTTGAATTAGTAATTTCAAGAGTTTGAGGTAGCATTGTTGTGTTTAATGATTGTTGATCAACTTTTCTTCCATGAATATGTCCAGTTGTTTCTGAAATGCATTTATATTTTTTATTTTCTTTGTTTTTATATTATACTTGTCTGGAAATAATGAGTTTCATAGGTGTTTTTGGAAAAAACCCAACATTATGTTATTTGAGAGAAGCCTGCTGTTTGATCATTTCATTCATTCTTGAATTATGAGAAATACCTGATCATTGTTGTGATTTTTCTTCTATGGTATCCTTTGTAGTTTTTATAGCTCTCTATCATATTGCATCCTCCAGTCATCTGTTAGCTAAACTGAAGGGTCTTGTCAGTTTTTGATGTGGGAGATTCCCCATACATCTCATGATTCCTGTACTCCTCTGTAGCTTTTTAGAGTTATGATACCGTTTTTGAGATGGACTGACTAAAACTGCATTCTTCTGTGATGTGGGTACTTGAGGATTTTAAATGGTTGTAAATTTATGGTATTCTTCTGTATTCCTTTCCTAATAGTACTTAACATTGTGCTTTTCTTTATTATTTCAGAGTAGCAAGGTAATGTTTTTCAGAGGACTATGCCCAAGCCATGCGGATCTTTTTCTGTAGTGGTACTAAGTAATTTAGAGTCTATCATGTATAGTTTTTCCTCCTTTTGCTTAAGAACTGGTATGGTTGGTGCATTTTACAGGCACACGGTTCAGATTACAGTTTGGGAGATAAGTACGTGCAGCATGCTAATGAAACTTTTACCTGGGAACTGAGAACAAACGTGTGTGGAGCATACCCGAAGCACACAGTACTAAGGGTGAGGAGTTGAGAATAGGAATGTGAAGATTGGTACAGATTCTGGTATCTTTGAAGAGCAAACATAGCATCTGATGAAATGAAAATCTAGTGAAATGGGATTCTTCATGCTTAGGGTTTATTTCCCCTGACTGTTTCACAGAGGGAGTATTCATCTTTTTGAATCAAGATGATGTTTCACACTCATTTGACATGTCACTGTTGCATTGGCATATTTCTATATTTTGTTCTGAGTCATCAGTGAAAATACTGGTGTGTCTGCTCCTAGATTCATCCGCTGGGGAGCTTCATTAGTCCGTAACTCCATCTGGATAATTCTTCAGGCACTACCTACTGCTGTCTTCCTTTTAACCTGCTTCCTAAGAGTCTTATCATTGTTGCGCTAATCTGTGTTCATTAGTTAATTAACAGCTTTCCATATGGAGGGGTAGAAGAAATCCTCTTGATTATTAAGTTGAGCTGATGCTGTCACAAGCAGCTAAATAAAATATTCCTTTTCATCAATTTCTGACACTGTTCTGATACTAAAAGTCTGTCTGGATTAGATGTACATAAGATCTCCAGTTCTGTGTCCTGGCTTGATGTAGGAGTGGAATTCTGGATTTTGATGGTCATGCCCTTTTCCATTTTACTAGGGGAAAATGTATTCCTTGTATCTATGTCCTGCTTTCCTTGGCTTCCCCAGAACAAAACAACTGAGGAACTGAGGCCTGTGTTGAGGCAGTGACCTGGTAGACGGAATGCAGTAACATTTGGAGAAATTTTGATGTGTAGTGGGTTGTATGAGTGGCATAAAACCATGTATGTGCTGGGAGTTGTGCTGTAGAAGCGAGGGTGTCAGATCTGGGCTGTAGGAGACATTGATATGAGTCTTCAGTTCTTTTTCATCCCTTTAAAGTCTGTCTAAAACATCCTGTTCAATAGGGAGTAGTTGTTCAAATAGGAATTTTAAGAAATGGGGAAAACTGGCAGAAGGATGTATTTTAAATAATCCCTCTTCTTTCCCCTTTCTGCCTCCCAAAAAGGAAAACCCCAAACTTTCCTACTTTTGAGACTTAATGATGAATGGCAGCTGCCTTTGGCTCTAAGAAAACATAGAGTAGTAGTACACCCACCTGTGTGGCTGCATAGTGAACCTGATTGGGAAGTGGATGCAGGGAGAAAAGGGTTTTTTAATTCAGATAATTTTCACTGTGTTGCATTATAAACAATTTTGCTACCTTGGCTGAGATGAAAAAGCTTGCATATGCTCCTAAAAGAAACTTTGGTCAAATTATGCTGTCAAACCACTTGGGAAGTAGCGGATATAATTCACTTTGTCTTCAGATGAAGACTGATTTTTTTTTTTTTTTTTAAATTGAAAATACACTTAAAGTTATTTGGATTAATATAGGAGCAATTGAATAATGTTTTATTGCTTTTGTTACTCTAGAAGGTGGGTAAGTTGGTTTAGTGGTGTCTACCAAATTCAAAATCTACAGAACTGTAGAAGTGAATATGAAGAAAGTCTAAAGATATATCATGGTTTGTGCTGAAATTATGAATTTCAGTATTTATAGTCATGCAGTCCAGCTGTGTTATGTGCAGCTGTGCAAAATGGTAGAGGCACAGCTGTAGTAGTGTTGAAAATATGCCTTATGCCAGGATCTCCTGAAGGCTTTGTATAATTAATTTGTGGCTGTGAAATCAATAAAGTGCAGAAAAGTGTTTTGCCATGGAATTTTACTGTTTATGGTGGTGGTCCCTGGGATTTCAAAAGGCTTGGCCAAGGTGAAGAACATCTGCAGTCCCAGGCTTGTAAGTGTAACGCAGACATAGGCTATGTTTTCACAGAAACCTAAACCAGCCTAACAGTGAGTGGCTGAGGAAAATCATTACTTGTCTTTTTGCTGGATTGATTAACTGCTAGTTTAGTGAGCTGGACTGGCTTATGGAGGGACCTGCCAGTTGCCAAAGCTAGCATGAGATAATGTTTGTCTAGGAATGGAGAGGAGTTAGTGTGGTTGAAAGGAGAGAAGGAAGGTCTCCGTCACTGCATTGCCTCTCTGGGAACCACAGCCTTGTTGTTCTGGAGAGGCAGCCCCTGTTCATTATCAACTTAGACTAGGATCCAGGTGTAATGAAGGAAAAGAATAACATCAACATCCTTCACGAACGTGTTTTGAAATCCATCCATGGGAAGAGCTGCAGAGAAGTTACACAGTATTTGTCTTTTTGGGTACTTTACTGAAGTATTCTGTTTTCAAGGTAAGAGTGGACTGGAATGCTTAGAGTGCTGGTGTTTTGTGGGGGTTCCTGTAGTATGGCATTAAGACTGTGTTGGAGTGAGTGGTATATTCTTTGACTTTTTATTTCCAGTTTTTCTGAAATGCATAACTTGATAGCTTTTAAGACACCAAGAGGTGGTTGAGCCATGTTTAATCAGTTCTCCAGGTTGCTTTGGAAGGACCTTGAATTTGACTCTTTCACATCACAAGTAAATGTGGCTGCTGAAGTTTTTGCTCCAGCAACAGGTGAAGTAGGGCAGAGGCAGTTCACAGAATTCAAAAAACAGGTTGCAGCATCATTAACACAAAGTCTGAAAATCCAGTACCTGGGTGTACTCCAGAGGCTGGTGCATTGGCCTGTGCCACTGGGCATCCGTGGCTCTGGGACTTAAGCGTTGGTTTGTACAGAGATCAATGGTGCAATTGGATAACAACCAACATTGAGTTATATCATCCTTTATTATTATTAAACAGTATTCCAGCTATTGTTAATTGTGACATTAGTGATGATATGCAAACAGTATCAAAGCTAACAAACAGCAGAAACAATTTTACAAACACAAACTACATTGGCTCATACACGTGCTTGTTGAGGAGTTACTGCAGAACTGCCACCTTTCTGTCACGTGGCAGCAGAAGAGCAGTCATACCTCCATGCACTGCCTGCCTGGGGACAGGGGGAAGGTTCCATGCTGGTGATGTGGGGGCAAGCGTCGTCCCCTCTGGACCAGGATCTACTTGTGTAGCTTCTGCCTTGGGTACTCAGCGAAGGCTCTTCTCTTTTTGCTGCTTTTGTCTGGCTCTGCAAATAGGCGATCTTCAAGGTTTTGGAATGAACTTCCCCAAACTTGATCTGCCACAGCTTGGGCTTGTATCGGTGCTCTTGGCATCATATTGGCCCTTAAGTCAGTTCCTCTTTTGTCTTGCCATGACTTTACCCAGGCATTGTTGGTGCTGGCAGACCCTGCCTGCCTGCTGTGGGTTTCACCTTACAGCTCAGTTAGTTTCCTCTTATGTTACACCCCTCATCTTAAAGCTACCTTTTACACATTTGTCACTGCTAGATTTCATGAGGATTTCTCCACAGCTTCTATATGAACACGTGTATACAGTAACTGGAGATCCCCAAATGGGAGACGGGATCTGTATATCTGTTGCAACAGGACTGCATCCCTGGAGAGGGAAAAACTTGTTCCCCCTTGCAGCTACAGATGCTGGTTTGATGTTAGGTGCCTTAAAGCTGAATTTCTGTGTTGTTAAAGCAATGGCTGAAAAGCATTTACTTTAAACTTCACTGATCTTATGTGCAAACAGAGCTTTGGGTGTTTTCTGCACTGATCATAGTTTGGGTTTGGGGTTTTTTTTGTTTGTTTTTTTTTTTTTCATTAAGGTCTTAAGTGTTCACATTTAGCTTAGCGTTATCATCTCTTCAGTCACTGACTTCTACTATTTGCTTTGCTAATTATGTTGTTGCTATTTGACTTTTCTTTCAACCATGCTTTTTTGGTGGCTTCCCAGATGGCTACGTCTTGCATCGTTATTGAGAAAATGTGCAAATAGATTTACAAAACATGTACACTCCTCTCTGGTTAAGAAAACATGAATAGTGCTTTCCTTACCTGTCAACAGCAACAACAAAAGCCCAACCCAAAACCCAAACATGCTTCTTCCGGAGGCTTAGCTGCAAAGCCTTTATTTTGTGAGGTTGTTTTAAGTGGGATTAAAAACAGATGTTGGGTAGCTTCAGGATAATGAATTGTTTAGTGGGGGATATACAAATATTAAATTCTAATATCGAGAAATGACAATATTGTTTCTGGAGCTATTCTCCTGTTCATGTTACAATAACATTCCCTCTAACAGTGCTGAGAATAAAATACATAATTATGACCACTTTTCTTCACAATCGTTTTTCAGTAAGTGTGTGGAGCCCTGTGACTGTGCAGAACTTGAAACTTAGCTAATTTATGCAGGTTTCTTAGAGTGAACTCAAGGACTTTAAGGGAGTCTTAAAAATTGCCTTTCTAATTAAAACCCCAAAATGTGTGTGTGTGTGTGTAATAAAAAAAAATTCTTCATAAAAAATACTTTTCAGAAGAGGATTTCTCAAAATATGTATCATGTCTGCTCCTCTGTATATTGGAGGATGAACACAGAGATATAACTCCTTCAGTAATGTGGTCCAGGCTGTATCTGCAAGAGCAGAACAAAGTAGTGAAACAAGGGAAAAGTAAATGACATCCTACCTTCCCAAGTATGTACAATTCTAGAGATACTTTTGCCATTTCCCAGTAATGGCCAAAATGTTAGGGAAAGGAGGTTTTTCTAGGTGTTCAGTGAAAGTCCATAATTTTTCCTAGTTTTGAGTGAAGTTACTTCAAAAAATCCTTCAATTTCACAATTTCTCTTGGCTTCCTTATCCTCCAGGCTGACTTAGGTGATGAGCTTCCTCCTCTGTCCTCTGTTCTGTTGCTCTTTTTTGCTAAACCTTGATTTCATGTCTCTGTAGCTACATTTCTGTTTGTTTACGTGATTCGGGAATTGTATTTTTTGTGTATTTTACTTGTGTCTGCCTGCAAGTTTCCATTAATGCCCTAACAGTTAAAAGACATTAATAAAGTTAGGTGTTTTAGGCCATGCCATTTTGAAAGTACACTAAGCCAGAGGAGTCCTCCATATCAAATTTAGATAAACTTCGAAAACTTTAAAAATTCCCTTATCTTGCTTTTAATCAACTCTTTCTAAATAACTAAGATGGGACAGAATGGTTTTGAAATTTTAGCAAGATTGATGGAGGAGGAAGTGCTAAAACCTGAATTTTGGCAGGGAAGCTGGCTGCTCTGTGTGTCTGCCTTCATTAGCTTGGTGGGAGGATACTTTTGTGATAGCGTGCAAAGCCTAAAACTCTCAGAAACCAAAACGCATCACTGTCTCAGTTTAAATCTTTCACGGAGTGATGACATTTAACTTCTGTGTTGGGGGGTCCGTGTGAGGCGGATGGGGGGTTACCCATGTGATGTCCTGTTACCCCTGTGATGTCCTACTCCATCCACACATGCTTACTAGAAGGCTACATGCGAGTAAAAATAATGCCACCTTTGCAACAACAGGTGGTTATAGCTGTTCTTTCAGCGAGTATAATTTGAAATTGGACAATAGGAAAAAAATAGATACTATAAGACACTTCTTCACATATGGGTAATACTAAAGTTTCTCTTGCAGGAGGAGAGCAGTTTATGACTGTGACCTTGATAAATGGGTTATATATAATGTACATCTCAACTTGAGAACTTTGGAAAATGAGTATTGCCATTACCAGCATTATTATGATCTGCTGTCTAGTAGAAGAGGGGTCACAATGGTTCTTTCTTTACTTAAAACTTTGTCTTGAAATTCACTGTCACAATCTTGGCATTTTTTGTTAAGCTGTGTCTATACTGTCTTATAGGTACAGAAATGGGCAATACAGAGATGAGCTACTTGAATCTTACGATCGAGTTGCAATTAGGCTTTCGGGGGTATGGATGGGCTAGGGTCCTGTCTCTTGCTGGAGAACCAGGACCTGTCATGGGGGGAGTCCGCCCTGCAGTGGAGACTGTGGTGTATGTTGATGCTGAGACCCCCCGCCTCCTTCCCACCCAGCAGGATAACAGACTTGGGGCCTGAACTTGGGACCCATTTATCTTCCATGCCTGCTTGCGGGGGAAAGAGAGAAGCACCTGTAGTTGGTGGGAGCTGAGGGAAAAGTTTGGTTTGTTTCACCAACCCTTCTCCTCCTTGCTGCAGGATGAGGAGGCCAAGTCCAGTCCAGTTCCAGGAGACAGTCAGAGGAAGGAAGGAAGCAGGAGAGCAGAACTTGAGGCTAGTGTGAGTGCAGTTGTAGTAAGGGCACTTTATGACTTTTTGTGTCCTTTAGTAATGTATGTTTTTAGGGTTCCTGTGTTAGTGTAGTAGTGATGTGTCATTCCTGCTGAAGTCAAAGCAAGCTGATTTTGTTAACATTAAATGGTTTAAAAAGATTTGGAACAGTGAGGTTTTCCATAACTGTTCTGTGTAGTTATGAAGTTTTTCTTATCTTTATCCTTCTCTTCCATATTGAGTTGCCCTTGTTCTGTCTTGACTGAGCTTTCTCTGGTCTGCATGGGTTGACTTCTTGTTGCTTTATAGGATCTTACTGACTTCAAGGGGCTCTGTCTAGATTTGCCTGTTGCCATCAGCCAGGTATTTTACAGAAATTACTTTGCTAAACAGAACTGCACGTCGGACCTTGCTTGTGCTTTGAAATGTTGGAACAGTGAATGTGGAGATTAGGAAATAAATAACGTTTAGCTTAAGGGTCTGAACTGTAACCTTGTGTCAGCATTCATCCTCTGGCTGTCCACAGCCAGACTATTGTAAGCTAAATATCCATTATAGGACATTTCTCAGGTTTATCTGTTGTCAGCATACTTAAACCAATGTCCTAACTGCAGTTACAGAGGAAACAGTAACAAATAGGTATAACACATAATTTTCTAAAGCGTTTTGCCTTCACTGATGTGTTGCACTGTATCCTGGTTTTTATTGCCTAAACTTACAGAAGTGAAGGACTATTTAAGTTTACACTAAATTTTCTTGAAACCAAATTGAAACATTTTCTTGGCCCAGTGATTATAAAGAAAGCATTAAGATATAAAAAGAAAACTAGATTTTGATCTTAGTGTATGTAAGGTCTGTGATAATTCTGTGTGCTGCTTTTGTGATTACTTTATATAGGGCTCTGAGTTTGGTCCAGCACTGACAAGTTTAAACTTGTAACTCTTGGGATATGCAGAATTTCCCATGCAGAATTCAGTCATTTTCCCAAATTCTGCTGGAGCAATCCTCTGTGGGGTGGATGGAGTTTAGGCTGATCCTGTTCACCTAATGCTTCCAGAAGGTTAGCATGAGTCAATGTACTGTTAGTTTAGTTGAATTTGTACATTTTCTTGTTAAGCAATGTGCACAGTGGTCAGAAAAGAGAAAGTCCTAAATGAATCCTGTGAGGAGGCGGACAATAGTCAGAGCTGATAGTGGATGAACAGCTGCTATAGGTACATAGACCAGCTACAGACATCTGTTTGTCAGTGTCCTACCACAGCTACCTGAAGGCTATACCTTCATCATCCTTTTTTTTTCTCTTGCTTCGTTGAACAAAGACTCCACTCCACCTTCCTCCCTTTTGCCTTTCAAGTCCTACCTGCTCTTCTTCAAGCAGCAGGTCCTGGGTACCTGTTTAGATGCTGAGAAGCAGACATGAACAATGGAAGCGGTTCCTCTGCAGACTGGTTACCTGTATGTATCTGAAGTGTATTGTGCACATAAATGGATGGTAATTTTAGTGGAGTACCTGTAATAGTCTATACTTGAGGGTCAAATTGTTAGCAGAGAAGTAAAATCTGTAGGTCTTGTTGCTTATCTTGGAGAGGAAGTCTTATCTCAGAAAATGTTTTGATATTGATGGTAATGATTTACTTTGGCTCTCTAGTCAATTAATGTGTGTATATATATAGTATCTTATATATGACCATTTCAAAACTGAGAATAGATCTTATCACAAACCATAATTTGTCTCCTGTTTTACTTGCAAAAGACTTAATAAAGTACTTCAGCTCCAAAATACAAAGCCAAATCTGATACGAAGGAAAAAAAAAAGTCTTTTTTCCCTTATTGTTAAGTCTCTACATGAAAGCAAGACATGAGTGAGTAGATGTGTAGGAGGTAATTCCTCCAGCAGTCACGCATTTGTTCCAAATATATACTGAAAAATACTGGGCACTCTGGGGTTTAAATAATTCAAATCATAATTACTTTTGGAAAAGAATTTTTTTAAAAATGAAACAAAGTTTTTGTTCAGAAACTCTTATCTCCACCATGCTGTCTCTACTGCAGGTCTGGTCAGAAGCCATCTATTGCATCTTTTTTACTAATATTCAGATATAATCTTGAGTATCTTTTACATTGGAAGATGAGTTACTGCTGTAATTTAAATGATTATTCCAAAAAGCAAGTGCAAAGGGAATAATTGGAACATAGTTGAAGTTGTTTATTATGCTAGCTAGGTTTTCTGTAGTAATTTAGCTGTTACTCAAAGCTCTGGCAGTTGTGTAATGACAGATCGGAATTGGACAGCAGAAGCTGTGGATACCAGTTGTCTAAACGGCCTCCTGGCCTGGTGCCCGAGGCAGGAATGTCTGATCCACTTGTGAAACAGATGCAGAATGCTGCAGAGCTGAGCATCTTCTTGTAGCCTGAATTGTTGGTTGGTGGCATCTGCTTCATGAGTGGATCAGACATCCTTGCATTGTTAGGTATCAGCGTCTGCTAGAGAAGTAGGGTGAATAGCTGAGAACAAAAGTGTGGCTAACCATCCAGTTCTCTGTGTCTGACCCCTGTGTTTGATCTCTTTGAATAGCTATTTTAATAAGGCAAGTGACAGTTATTGAATGTGCTGTGATATACTGTAGGAAAAAGCTTATTTAAAACGCTTGAAAAGCGTTAGTGGTAAAACTGGGATGGAAACTTGTTAATGGCTTGACTCCATGGAAGTTAAGGTAATGCAGTCTTGGGGCATGTTGCTTGACGTGACTTTGGTAGAATTAAACTTGGAATCTCCTTATTCTGAGAATCTGATTCTTTTTTATAATTCACCTATATAGCAGATGTGCTGTGCTGGGGAGTAATTCTTTTAAGGTGTGTTTGTTATTTAAGAAGCAGAAATCTGTTTTTAGGGGGGTTTGAGCACCTTAGTAGAAGAGCAAAGTAAGTTAAAATTTCATGACTTCTGATTATTTAGGTATGTTGCAGCTATAACAATTGCTTACATAGATAGAGTAATATATTTAGCTGTCCTAAATGCAGTATGTGCACTAGTTAAAAATTACTTGCCCTTGTGTTTGATTTTTTCCCTTTTTTTCTCTCTCCTCATATTTTTGCCCATACTCCTAAGCTACGTTACCATGATCACATGGTGTTCCCCTTGCACGTGCTTCTCAAGTTCACTCATGATTTTTCTCCTTTACATATGCCTCACTGTTACTTGGCTTCCCTGCCTGCTGGGATGTGTTGTTGAGCCATCTGGGCTTCCTTTATTCTGTGCTTCTCTGAGCATGTCTTGCCTGATGGTGGCTGTCAGCAAGGTCCAGACCGAGTGGTGCCATTGCCGTCTGTGGTGGCTTTTGCTTATCCTTGCCGATTGATAGAGATTCAGTTTCTTATTCTTGTCTCCGTTAGGCTTCCAGGCTCTCTGCAGCACAGAGTCTAGACATCATTCTGAAGAACAGCTAACGTGTTTTTCATAAGCAGATAATGGCCCACATCAGAGTTTGGGAACAGTTTCATTTTATCCCTCTTGACTGCAGGGAAAGCAAGATTCCCCTACATATTTGGGGAAGCTCAGTTTGGAGAGTTTGTGGTGAATTTTATGAAGTCACACTTCAGTAGAAATCTCAGATTTTTGTTTCTACCCTTGTCAAGTTTGTAATGTGCTTTACTTGCAGACATAAACATTGCCTTTGGCAAGAAAGTTCCTTCTTGACTTTAGTAGTAGCAGGTACAAGCAATTTGATCTTTTTTTTTTTTTAAACCCAAGAAAATTCTTTTAGTAGGCATGTTTGCCTTTCCATAATCCTACTAGTGTTTAGGCTGTACTGTTCATAGGGGACCTCTTTTGTAGGTGGGAATACTGTGGGTGTCAGCTTAAAACACTGGTGTGCTCTCTCTGTGTTCTCTTAAGCAGCAAAGTCTGGAGGAGTGCGTGACTGTTCTTTGTGACATGCTAATTTGCAGATTTCCCCTAGTGTAATTGTAGAAAGGTGCTGAATTGGGTTGTATTCAGTGCTGTCTTGCCATAGCAAAAGTCTGAAAAATCAGAATTTGTCTCTAGCAAGCTTTTCTGTCTGCAAGGAATGAATGCTGTTCATGCCATCCTTAATTATGTTTATACAAGATCATGGGCAGGTTTTTGGGTTTTTTTTAGCAAAAGTATGATGCAGAGATAACAGTGCAAACTGGTTAATTAAATCATACTTAAATAAAAAACCTATTTCATTATTGATTTGAATAATAATGTTGTCACTTGAATGTTAGAAGTTCTTAATTTTAAGATACTGTCGCTGTCCACAAGTGACCAAAAAGTAGTATTCTCTGGCAACTAAAATCATTAAGAAGATAATGTAATTTCTAATATACAAACAAAAAATGTTGTATTTTGTATGTCTGTGATGATCAACATGAAACTGCCTGAACAGAATCACTTGCAGGGGGGATTTGATACTTTTTTTTTTTTAAAAGCAAAAAGTGTTTTTGGAAATAAGAGGAAGGAGCTAAAAAACCAGACACCACTTCAAATGTGGATGTGGTATTACTTCTTCAGCCTGTTATTGGCAAATACACAGTGACTTCAATTTTAGTCTTATGAAGAGAGCATCTGATATTTGCAACCCATTTGCTACCTTTCTCATGTCTCTTACCTTCATTGCTTGGCATTCTCCATCCTGACAAGTCATAATTATATATATTTTTTTAAAGGTATGTTACTGAGGTAGGAAGTGGTTAAATTAAGCATGTGGTTCTGAATACTTATGTGTAGCTTCAGATACTCTATCTGCATCTAACTACTTCTATTTAAAACAAAACAAAACCCCCAAGCCCCTTATTTTTACCCCTTATTTTTTCCATGTGTACCTTCACCAGCTGTTTCCTACTCATGTGTGTATTTTCCAAATGACAGCTGGTCTAACCCTTTCTCATACTTACTACTTTCCTGTTCTGAGTGTCACTATCAACTAATATTTTAAATTATTTGTAGTATCTGTTTGTGTTAATCAGTTTCTGCCTAGGTCATGTATGCCAAATTTTTAGCCTTTTTAATTGTTCCTGGTTGTGCTGTCCTTTCTTGTAGCATCAGTGAATAATATGATATCATTTGAATTGATGGTGTACCATCAAGGGAGGAGCAGAAAAAGAGATGATCAAAGTTAGAAATGAGAAATCTGTGTTATATAAGGAAGAAACAAAGACAGGTTATTTTGGAGAGGAAAAAAGTAAGTGGCAATATATAGACTTATGGAATTAAATGCTGCTGCTGTATCAGGTGCTGCTCTTCCCATAGTACAAAAGGATGGTTGCAGGCAGTAAGGATGGGAAAGCTAGTTAAAAACCTACCAGTACTCTTGTGGCTGTTGAGGAACTTGTGCCGTTTGGGGGGTTTAATATTGTTATTTGTTACGTTTGTGACTTCTGCATTTTTCAGATCAGTGGCTTGCTTATCCTAAGATTGTGAGAGGTAGGCAGTTGTTATGAACAATGTTGGGGCACCCCCTATTTTGTTAGTAGAGTGAAGGGTGCTGGAGCTTTGTTTGTGGTACGGTTTCTCGTAACATTCTCATAGTGGTAAGAAAGGGGAGAAGGAGGATTTAAAGGGGCTGTGCTGACCTTGAACTCATTGAGAAGAAACTTTTATTTCTGGTGCAAAGTTGAATCCAGTTTTGTTTTTATCAGGTTCTGCACTGGAGAGAAAAGGTAATTGTGTGGAAGTTATGTTTAGGTTTTTGTAAAGTATCTGGTCTAATAGTCAAGGAAAGCAAAACCTGACTTGGGATTAGTTTTACATGACAGTTCCTGTCCTTCCAAAATAATTGTCTCATTGCTGTAACACCCATGTAAGCTGAGATAACCCATCTCCTGAGAGTGGTTTGCTTTTATTGTTTGTTTAAATGTACAAAAAGTGAAAAATAAATGTTAGGTGATGTGTGAGTCTGTGAAAGGAAACAGCATGCTAAGAACCTAATTAAGGGTATAAGAGCCTAACCTCTCTCTCTTTATCACTGAAGATCACTGCCCAACTTTTGAAAGGCTTGCCTGTGTCCCAGATGCAGGCTGAGGGACTTTCTGTTGGCAGAACTGATCTTTATGTACAGAAGGAGCTGTAGCCATTCCCTGTGCATTCAGTCTTCATAAAAAATGTTGGAGAATGCTTACATTACACCAATGCATTTGTACCTATGATTTGGACAGCTTTTCTGTTTGGCTGATCTGTGCCAACATGTTCCTTCAAACTGCATCTGTCTGCCTGTATCCCAAAATATTAGAAAGATGCTGACTGCTGAGGACTCAGTATTTACCTTAATATGGAGAACCTCAATCTCCAGCTCTTTTCTTCTTTTTTCTCCATTCTCTTTCTTTGACTGTGAGGTGTTTTCTACTTTTGACTTCACTATTTCCTCCTAAAGTTTAGTGTTTCTGCTTTTTTCAAAAAGATTTTTTTCCACTGGCTCATTTACTGTTGATGGCTTGAGGAGAATTATCACAATTATTTGTGTTCTAAGAAGAAGTGAGAAGGGAAGCAAAGATCTTGGCTTTCCCATGTTTTTTCCTTGAACAGAAAACCACAGAGAAAGTACAGGCTTTCTGTAAGCATGCGCAGGATTTAAATCTTCTAACATATGCTTGTTGGCTTTGTTACAATTTTGTCATCAAATACCTTAAATTTTCTCTCTCTCTTTTTTCTTTTTTGTTTTGTTCAGACTAGTGATAGTAGGACATAATGAAGTAGAACAAACTGTTTCTTTTTTTTTTTATAAACTGGTTGATATGAAAGGGAAGGAGTTACATTACTTTCTTATTAGTTGTCCAGGCTTTCAGATAAGTTTAGTAGTCCTGAAAGTATTAGGGCTAGTCTGCCAGAGTGTTTCCAGTCTTGTAATTTTTCAGTTTCTCTTTCCTTTGTGTGAATAATTGCCATTTGAGTCAGTAGTCCCACTGGATCTGATCAGTAGGCACTGCTGTTGCTGTTCCTGTTCTGTATCCAGACAGTCTTGGTAGCTGAAAGGATGTAATTTTATTTATAATACTGTGTTATAATAGAAGCTCTATTCTTATGGGGCAGCATCTTGCTATGCTAAAATCAGAAAGATGATCCTTGTCCTGGTGAATTTTTTATAGTTAACTTCTAAGTCAAAAAAGTGAGCAGATGGGTGTTAGCAGTAATATCAGATAGCGTAGAAAGGAAAGGGGTATAGTGGGCAATAGTTTAAACGTGCCAAAAGAGCCTGATCATTACCATACTTGTTTTAATTCCCTGTAAACTGGATGGTAGAGAAGAGTTTGAAGGAGACAATTAGAAAGAAAACAGTGAACGTGTAGGTATTTTGAGGGGGACCTTCCAAGAGCACTGGGTACTTGGGGTATGTTTCTAACCCTGTTGTGCTGAGGGGATGCTGGGCACCGGCTTCCAGGGCTCTTGAACTTACCTAAGCCAGTGTTCTTGTAATGTGAAATTTGCACACAGAATATGTATATGCTGGGCTTTCGTTTAAAGCCTTATATTAGCTGGACTTTAAAATACTTTCAGTGTACAGATAACTAGTGTTTGAAGGCAGTAGACTGTGAGCTTTAAGCTCCCTCTGGTGGCTATATAGTGCAGTTTAAAGCTTACCTGTTGCACTTGTCTGTTCTGGATAGTTTTGAGAGCCTAATTGCATAACGTATTAAATTATTGCGATTTTAAAAATTAATACAGGAATATGATGTGCTGTATGCCTTTTCAAGGTGCCAAAGGTCTTCTGTAATCAGACTTCAGAGAAGTAGAAGAGTTAAAATAATGTAGAATTAGAGGTCTCTTTTCTAGTTATTGTAAGCATAAGGGGGTATTTCCCATAAAACTCTAATTCTGTCTTTTTTTAAATGGTGCTATAGTTTGCTGCTGATGTCTCTGAAAGTGCCCTTAAGTATTACAGAACGCTGAAAATAGATACGATCTCTGTATGACAAACTCAAATATGCTTTGTTAATGCAAAATTAGTTCAAGATCAGGTAGCCCTGATTTGCTGCTCTTGCTTTAAGAATGTGAATATAAATGACTCCAGACTTGAAAATGTTATGTTTTGTCACACCCAAAGGATTCCTTCTAATGTGGCTGTAATTAGCGAGGCTTTGCAACACTGCAGAGCTGTGAGCTGCAAGGTCAGTACTGCTGAAGGGGCAATGTCACTCCACTCCTTTTCTCCCCATCATTGCACTGGCTCTGGCACTTGTCTGACTTCTTGATGCTTATTAAAGTAACAAAAGACTGTTCATTCCCCTTGCCCCCCCCGCCTGCCCCCCCCCCCCCCCCCCCCCTTTGGCAGGCTGCTTGATAGATGGGATAATGCAAGGACAAGACCATGCAGGTGAGAGCAAGAAAGGAGTGAGACCTCTCCTTTTGGTAGCAGAAAGTTATTAAAATAAGTCACTTGTCTAGAGAAATTTGATTCTTAGTTCTCACAAAACTTCATTGACCAAAGCTGTGTGTTCCTTGAGACTTCAGAGTATTCCCATGGCATTGCAGAGCAACAGAGGCTATAGATTAAAATGCACTTTAAATGGTAATTAGTGCTGAAAAAAGCAGCCTGTCACCAGCCATTATGTCCTATGCTGTGCTGGCACAGGTTTCTGTGCTGGCTTATGGTGAACCAGGCTGGGTAACTGATCCAGATGAAAATAACCTGCCTTTGGTGGGATGCTTTTCGGTGATCACTTCCACAGTCTGGTTCTCTGTGCATTTGTACAAGAGTGTTTCCCCCTTACAACAGGGAAAAAAATGGGGGGACTGGTTGGTTGGTTGGTTTGGTTTATTTGCAATAGCACTGACTAAAGTGCACATCAGGCTGTTGCTGTGTAGGTCATTCCTGAGTTTTTGATAACCTGCTCCGAATGTTCTTCTGGCATTCAGTACAGCTGGCTCTGTTGCAGTGAATGTAGCTAGAGTCCACACAGAGAGGTACTGTCCTTCAGACTGCAGAAAGCATGGGTGGTTGGGAACAGCTCCTGCTGATGGCTGGCTGTGCGTGGGAGGGTTGAGGTTTTATCACAGAAGTGTTACGTGCCCCAGTTTGGTGTGGCTGCTTCTTTACAAGTTTACATTTGCTTTAAAAGTTATTAAGGTTTGGGTTTCTCTGTTGGGTTGGAGTTCACCGAAGCTCAGTGTCCTGGAAGGACTTGGGTACCACCATGGAGCTTATTTCTGGCTCAGTTGTTCAGCAGTGCATAATGCCTCAAATATCTGAAAGCTTTTCTGGGTGTGCATCTGCTTGCAACCTGCTGACTTAGAGGCTTGAGATGCTGCTCCAAGCACGTGGAAGACATGTGAACTGAAGGCACGCTGCTGTCCGTGCCTGTGCACAAGCTAAGACGAACTGACGCCTGCCCAGAAGGGGGCATGGACAAACACTGTGATCTTGTCCCCAGAGCTGGTAAGGTTGGGCTCTCTTGTGTATCTTCAAATCACTGTCCAGGTAGGTCTTTCCCCCAGGTTGCCTGTAGAGCAGAGCAGGTTTGTGAAGGGACAGAGTGTTTATTCTGCATCCACAAGGCTTTTTTGCAGTTGCTTTCCTCCACTATTTTGCTCCCCTCACAGGCGTTCATCATATCTGCACAGGAGAGGTTGTGAGAGTCAGAAATTGGCTGTGTAGGAAGGAGCACAGCTGCTTACTAGGACCCCCTTGATCCAAGGATCAGCAGCCTGCTCTCCCTTGCTTCATTTACGCAGATTATTGAGTTTTAATCTGTGGTGTTATTTGCTCATATTTGAATCTTCTGTCATCTTGTGTTTTGTCAAGGGTGAAAAAATTAAATCCGATTTGATATGTTTTATTTACTGAAAAATATTTCACTTAAGTTAAAAACCTTGGTCTTTATGCTAAGGTCTTAATGCTTTTATTACCAAAGCAGTGGGTATAAATCAAAACCAAAAGATATGTGGCACACACATTCTCCTCAGATTGCTACAGACAGGACTGGAATTAGGAGTTTGGAAGTTCAGCTGAAGCTCGACAACCTACGCTGTCACCTTGACCTGGCTCTGCAGTTTGTATGCAATCTCTCTATGTGTGCACATTCCTTTCTCAAAGGCGCATCAGTTCAGTTTACACTGCCTTGTGGCATCAATCCCCTGTAAGAGTATTTTGTGCCATGTGCTTGTTCAGATAAATCCCAAATAGCAGAAATCAGAGAATATTAGTGGTTAAAGTGGAGAGCAGCATTGGTGTTGTGAGCAGCTGATGTTTTCTGCAGGATTGTTATTATCTTGTGGGGCATCTTGGCATTGTTCGATGAGATGAGGCTGCAGTGCAGGCAGTTAGCTCTCATCTGCGCTCTGTAGGCAATATCCCATCTCGCAGTGGTCCAGGTTACTATGTAGTTTCATGCTTTACCTATGGCTGATTTTCAGGTAGAAACCACCATGGAGCTGGCTTTCAGCAGTAGTGGAGCAGCAGGTGCCCATGATGTAAGGGGGTGGGTATGTAAGGGGAGGTAGCTGGGGAACCACGGTAGCCATCCCCAAATGGGCTGACCTGTCTCTTTAATCGGAGCCCTCACTCAGTCTTGAGGATGTCAACTTTAATGTTAAGCACTAGAGGGTAGTATGTTACTGCCAATACTTTTATTTTAGAACATATCTGTAGTAATTTTTTAATTTCTTGACTTGATTATACAGTTCAGTATTTTAAAACAAATGTAGAACTAAAGAAGAAATAGTGCTTTGTTTCCGTGACTGTGAGCATGTGTAGCAGCATTTAGTGGTGTGCAACAATATTTTTGGTTTGAGTAGGAAAAGGATTGGGTTGAGTTTAGATCTGACTTTTATCTTTCTTCAGAAGCATCATTAGGAACACAGTACCTAGAATTACTCACTCTCTGCCTGATGTCTCAATATTCACACTCATGTGCACATGATATAAATACGAAGTGGTATATAAGAAGAGGCTGTGACTGAGAGCAGGCAGTTTTACCAAGAGATACTTGGTTTTGATGTTTAACAAGGCAAATATTTATAAGTTCATGACATTGCTTATATATGTTTACAATCGGGATGGGGTTTTAGTGCTTGAATAGCTTCCCCCCCCCCCCTCTTTTCTTTCAGGCACCACCTTCCATGGTCAATAATGAACAACGCCAACATGCTGAGCACATATTCTTATCATTTAGAAAATCAAAATCACCATTTGCTGTTTGCAAACACATTTTGGGTAAGTTTTAATAAATTAAATTAAGTATGTACCTGTTTTTATAACTGGAACTGTGCTCTTCTGCAGCTGGGAATACGAACATCAGTTTTGATTTTAATGAGGGGTACTTTTTGATGGAGGGTGAAGCCTATTGCTGCCCTTTTTGGTTTTGTTTCTGGCAGCTTTAAAGCTGTAAGGTGTAACTTCATGTAGCTAAGCTCCTAAACTGATTTAATAGATTCAAGTTTCCTCTGTGACGTGATTATTGTAACACTGTCTAATCTGTGGAGCTTGTAGAGCCTGTAGTGTGATTGTTTGGCTTGATGCTTCCCATTAAATCAACCAACAATGCAATTTTATACACTTTTGCCAGATTTTGCCCTGGTGCTGAAATTTTCCATGGTGAGAATTTATTTCAGGTTGAATGTCTTAGTAAGTTGCTGTTAACAGCCCAACTGTTGTGTTTAAAAAAAAAAAAAAAGTTAGAAAAGCTTCTGTCCACCTGGTAGAAGGAAGAGAGTATTGATTTGAAGTTTTGTGGAGAAAGGAAAGAGATAGGTAGGTATCACCTTTTATCAGAAATTCTTTGGGTTTTAATGGAAATGCTGTAAATGTGATTGTGTTACAAGTCTTTAAAAATAAGTCTGTTTTTACAGGCATTAGAGTTTGGCAGCTAAATAATCTGAAAATTGCAGGAGCAGTAAGCATGTAAGATTCCTGCTCAGCACCACTGTACTGACCAGATGTGAGTGTTGGGGGGAGATGAAGGGGAAGTTTCAGTGAAAGCTGACTCTGAAACCTGGTGAGGAAAACCTGGAAATTTGTGGAAAAGAACACACGCCAAAAACACAAAAAAGCAACTTTTCTTTCAAAGAATTTGCCAGAATGAACAGAGAAATATTAGAATTATGTTTAAAATATTATTATTTTCATACTTAATTCATTCCACAGTATTTTTTAACAGTTATTTCTCTATTTACTGGATTAGAGACTTAAAATTCATGAATATTGTGATGTCAGTATTGCAGCTCTACTACTGTGTTGTTAAATTATACTGTGATATATAGAGCAGGGTGTGGTTCCTTTCCTACACCCTGTTGTGGTTTAACCTCAGCCAGCAACTAAGTACCACGCAGCTGCTTGCTCACTTCCCTCCCCGTCGCCCCCCCCACTGGGATGGAGGAGAGAATTGGGGGGAAAAAAAGTAAAACTCGTGGGTCGAGATAAGAACGGTTTAATAGAACAGAAAAGAAGAAACTAATAACTATAATGATAACACTAATAAAATGACAACAGTAATAATAAAAGGATTGGAATATACAAATGATGCACAGTGCAATTGCTCACCACCTGCTGATCGATGCCCAGTTAGTCCCCAAGTGGTGATCCCCCCACCTCCACTCCCCCCAGTTTATATACTGGGCATGACATCACATGGTATGGAATACTCCATTGGCCAGTGTGGGTCAGGTGCCCTGGCTGTGTCCCCTCCCAACTTCTTGTGCCCCTCCAGCCTTCTTGCTGGCTGGGCATCAGAAGCTGAAAAATCCTCCACTTTAGACTAAACATTACTTAGCAACAGCTGAAAACATCAGTGTGTTCTCAACATTCTTCTCATACCTAGCTCAAAAACATAGTACTATACCAGCTACTAGGAAGACAATTAACTGTATCCCAGCTGAAACCAGGACAACCCACTCCTCAACCAAAATTTTTTCTGCAAATGAGTTTCTTCTGGTTTTTGTATATTTTAGTAGTTCTTAATCTGGTCCTGAAGACTGTAATCACACTTTTTGCTTTATGGGTCAGCAAAACTGATACTTTCTATTTTCACATTGATTTTTAGAGAGTTTTGAGTGGGCAAAAGAACATACTTAAGTAACTTTGCAGACCATTTTTATCTCTTAAGTGACGTATTCATCACTAATCAGAAATAAAAAATGAAAATTCATTAAATCACTGCAGACAATTTTCCTTTTTTTTTTTCCTTCTGAAATGTGGCTGGTTGGAAGGAATGCGATCCTGTTTTTAACACCTCTTGGATGACTAGAAATATTACATCTTTAAACTGTTTGTATGCTACCACCATTGAGAAACCAGCATGCTTCCGCATGGGGCAGGTTTTTCCTGGCAGTGTAGGCAGTTGTGATGCTGAGACCTGGAACTGAGAGACTTTTCCCAAAACTTTGTGCTTCTTGAGTGTGTGTTTGAATAGTTTGGACAGAAAGAACAGCTAGTTAAGACTTGGGAGTTGAGAAGGGAGAGGCAGGGATTGTGAAATTGGGAACCAGGGAAGGGAAACAAGCTGTTCGTAATGAAGAATAAAAGAGTTGAAGTGTACTGAAAGGATATGTGCAGGTAAGGATGGGCAGGAACCAGAGGATCAGGGTAGATGGCTTTAAAAAGAAACAAAAAAAAATGGTCAAGACAGGCATTGGAATAGAGGTGGAGAGAGATAACAGGGATGTTGATGGCGTTCATGGAAAGAAGAGTGTACAAGCAATGCAGGGAGAGCAATGGAGATGATGAGCATAAGGAAAAGGGGAACAGCCATGCGGTGTCTTTAAAAACCTGAAGTCGAACCCAGGAAGCATGAGGCTCTACGTTCTTCTGCTGTAAGCTTATAGCTGTTAAAGCATACTGGCAAAACTTGTCCTGTCTTTCTTCAGTAACTTCATGTAGAGGATAATGGTGCTCTGACCAGTTAAAAGCTTACACTGAGTGCAGGAGCTCTGTGCTGTTAATGATTGCAGTTGTGCATCTGTGGTACTTGACACAAAGGAGAAATTCCATCATCTTTTCTAATAGCATTCTCTCTTTGTGTGAGCTTTGTACAGTTTGAAAAGCCAAAGACCCAGAAGTTAACAAATGCCAGAATTAAAATTGCCATGCAGGAATAATTTGGCTCATTTTTATGTATGTGTTAGACATACACATTAATCTTTTAATTAAGTGGTTACTTAGTTTTCCAAATTAAGCTAAGTAGATTTAAAGGTGGTTTATTTTGATTTAAGCATGTTTACCTGCGTAGGGTTTAGATTTGAAGCCTGATTAAATTACTTAAAAACATTTAGCAAATTGGCCACTATCTTGGATATAGAACTTGCATATAAAGGAAATGTATATTATAAACTTGTGTGTATATAATCAGGGGAAGAAAGTTTGTTTTGTAGTTTTTTTTAAAGCCCATCATCTCATGACCAAGGTTTTTTCAAACAAACTCAGTTTTTCTAGTCCTGGCAGGTCAGCCACCATAGCTCAAACTCCACTTCTTGTTTGGGAATTTTATTTCACCATTTCATAATTTATGCTTCTGCCACCCTGTGGCTGCACCCTTTCTGAATGCTCTTTCTGTGTTTTCTACAGAGCTCAGAATGTTTTGAAGCTGGCTACTGAGATACTGCCTGCTATTTCTAAGTTAAAATTTTTAAAAGCAAAACAACAACGTCTCTGTAGCTTTCTATTGTCATATAAATTAAAGTCAGATTCTGGAGTTTTTCTTTAAATTATACTTTATAGTCACCCAAGCTGTTACCTTTTTCCATAACATCTTTTTTTCTAGTTTTTTTAGTGCATCCATATACAAAGCAATCAGATACTCAGATAATAAGGGCTATTGGTTCCTACACTGTGGTTGGAAGTTATATTTTGATTACCTCAAGATAAATATGCAAGCTTGAACATGATGTAGAAAACCTTAAATACACCAGTCTGTAAATAATCATATCTTAATGTGTTGGGACTAAATCTGTCATATTTTTTATTTTGTTCCACAGTTGTGTTATCATTCTTATTCCTGATCTTTGGCCCAGTCTCCTTGCACAGCCAGCTTCTCTTCCCCTGAGTCACTGACTCAATACTGGACAATTTGATAATTGGGTTATTGATTATTTTTCCCCCTTTTTGAGTTGTAAATTCTTTGCCTGTTTTCGTAGCAAAAAAAAAAATCAATTTAAGAATAAATAATACTAAATTCCATTAATTTTTTTGTTGGAAATGCATACAAGCTAAATACATGTATGTCTTCTGATACTCAAGTTGCCTTTATTTTTCCCCACAGAAACTAGTAAAGTGGACTATGTCCTTTTTCAAGCTGCTACAGCAATAATGGAAGCAGTTGTAAGAGAATGGATTCTCCTGGAAAAAACTAGCATTGAGTCACTGCGAACATTCCTTCTAACCTATGTCTTACAAAGGCCTAAGTAAGTATAGAAAGAATACCTCTGAGCATGTAGGATTCTGCATAAAGTCTGGGTTTGCCTTTTTGTTTCTCAGGGTAGCGGTGGAAGACGATTTCAACAATAATTTATCTTCCCTTCTTAACACTTAGTTGACTTCTGTAGAGTTGTTGGCTTTCCCTTATGAATTCACATGAAATGGTTGAAAAAGAAATGTGTTTAAAATTTTATTGAGCATTGATGTTCAGAATTATTTGCAAGTATGTTTTTGCAATGTTGTTCACAGCCTTCAAAAGTATGTTCGGGAGCAGATTCTATTAGCAGTAGCGGTGATAGTGAAACGGGGATCATTAGACAAATCAATTGACTGCAAAAGCATTTTTCATGAAGTCAGCCAGTTGATCAGCAGCGGTAACCCCACTGTGGTAAGTATTTTATTTTTTTCTTCTGAATTTAAGCAATCTGTATCAGCAGCATAAGTCATATACTTAGTGACTATGAGATCTTGTATACTTCTCTTATCTAAAAATTAAAATTAGTAATTAAGTTGATATCTATTCAAGCAATCATTTACCAAGTTGGAGATTTTTGAATAAGAATGTTTTGGGACTGGTAGTTGTGTAGCGAAGAACTACACACACTATTACACCATATTTTTTAGGGAATAGGTTTCTATGAATAGCTGCTTTTTTTTGCTTCTCTGGGTTTCTTTAATAAAACAGTGTGATCTAAAATGGATTTTCTGTTAGCTGGCAGGTTCTCTACACACTCTGTTCCCCTTCCCTCTGTGCAGTGCTGCACTTTCCTGTGGCTCAGCTGTTGGTGTAGGCTACCGAGCAAGAGGCATAGGCCTCTGCTGTTCTCTGGGAGGTGGGTAGGTGGAGAGAAAGGGGTGTGAGGAAGTAAAACGTGGAATGGAAATACAAAACTTACTCTAGATTTAATGTCATACTACTAGGGGTAAGTGTTACCTTCCATACTGAGCTCAAAGTGGAAACAAGGAGTCCAATATCTATCTATGCATTTAGTGAAATTCCGTTTGCTATGCCAGGAGATAAGTTTAGAATAGGTCATAATAGAGGCATGTAACTAGAGATTAAAGAGAGGTGATTTTTCTCCTTCCAAATGCAGAATCAAAGAGTATGTAGATTCCATGCTGAAGCTTCAACTGAAGCTTTTCTCAAACAAAAACCTTGAGGAAACTGGCTCATAACACTACTGAGTGTTTAGAGCAGCAGTTGTACTAGATGTGAGCAGCAAAGTTTAACTCTGAAAATTCTATCAAAGTGTACTAGAAGTAATGCAGCTCATGTCATGGTCCTAAAAATAGTGTGTCACCTCTGAGCACAAGTGATATCCCTTCAGGGTATGGAAATTTCAGTTACACTTGTAAACCTTAATTTCACAGTTATTTAGCTTAAGGAGAACATTTCAGCCTTTTTGTTGTGTGTAATTTGGATAGAAATGGGTATTCCTTTAGAGCAATGCTGAGTTTGTGCTTTTTTCCAGGAAGCACAGCCTTGTTATAAAAATGGAGTTACAACTGAGGTTTTCAAGTTTTATGCATGCCAGTGTGTATGCTCATGTAGTTTATATGATCTTTCCATAAAGATACAAAAGTGGAGTAAATAGAAACCTGGATGTTGACAGAGAAGTCCTCTTTGAACTAGCTCTTGCACAGTCCCAACTTCTACAGTTGTATTCTGTGGATGCAGTAGTAATATACAGACAGACTACACTGACCACAGCATACAGCAAGCTAAGGGTGCCTGCTGTAAGTATATCATCCTGGGCTTGCTGCAGAGCAGAGTATGTCGCAGAGGAGCTCTGGCTGGGGGAAGGGACAGTATTTCACTGTTCTCTAATCCAAGTTCCGCTTGCTGCCACCATATAGAGACCAAATTTGGCTCAGTTTTTCATTTCCCTTTATCCACCTCTCTTCACAAATATTACTTTCTCCATAATTTTTCCAAAGTATTTGTTCTCAAGTTTTAAGAATGGTATTGAAAAATGTCTTGATTATATAATGATGTTTTCTATTCCGGTATGCTAATGTGATGTACTAGCAAAAAATGACACGCGATGCTGCTGGAACATCTTTTCTGTAAGGTGCAGTATATGTTTGTTAGTCTTTGGCAAGCTGGTTATAAACACATATTCCCATGTTTGTATGAGGTTTTATATTATAAAATAGTTCTCATTCATAAAAATGTTCTTGTAGTCTTCTGAGACTTTGCTGCAAGACAAACTCCTGTACTGGGACAGCTTCGTGTGACCCAGGACTTGGCATATGCAATAATAAGCAGTAATAAAATTGTGTGTCAGGACAGTACCTGCCACAACTGAGCTCTGAATGGGTTCAGGGCATGCCTCTTGTGTAAATATAGCCCTTGCGTAAATATATAATAACTTTGAAAGGTTGTATGAAATAATTCATACAATGAATTATTCACTTATCTTTTCAAATATAGGTGAGGGGTTTTTTTGTTAGTGTCCCTGTAGTGTTCAGCCGTGCCCATCAGCCCGTGTGGAACCACAGTGGTGCAGCTGCCTGGCTGCTGTGTAGAGTCTCAGCTAAGGGTGCTTCAGGGTATAGTATGAGCTAAGGGACTAGTACTGCTTTTAAGATCACTTTGTATTTAAAAATGTTTAAAAGTTCTCCAACATGGCTCTTAGCTGTTGATGATGGCTTTCTACAGCAGTTCATAACTGAGAGAAAGTCCTTTTTTAAAAAAAGCAAAGTGGTCTCTTGCCTGCTTCCCACTTGCTTTCTCCTCTCTGCTGCCTCCAAAGCTTCCTGGCCCTTCTTTATCTTCCAAGAATAAAGTAGGTACTTCATCTTTTCCATTCCTTTCAATCCTCCACTCAGTTCCTGTCAGACATCTGTACTAGTTTTGTGTTTGTTAGGCACTCCTGCTCCGTGAAACCTTTGGGACTTTTCAGTAACATCTTGTCAGGGTCAAGTCCTGAAGGTTGGTGCAATAAGGACAGCAGCCAATGTAGATGGTACTGTGTGTTTTGCCTGTGTCCTTTTGCAGGATTTGGTATGCTAAATACCTTAACTTCTGGAGTAGTACTTAAAAATATTTTCAGAAATGGATGTGTTCTGAGGATGGAACTTGAAGGTATGTGAGTAATGTTGTGGCAAACTGACATGGGAGAAAGACTGATGTATGAACTGTTGAGAATGAAAAAAATGAAAAGGAGATTGGAAGGAAGAGAAGGAGAATAGTGATGAAAGGAAGAAATTGGGCAGGAGATTAAAAAGATGGCTTTAGCATTGAGTAATCTCTCAATGGTGGAACACAGCGTACATGTTAAGGAAATAACAGGGCACTAAGGAGAAGTAATACTACAGGGATGGGAAGGATGCATGGTTAGAGCCAGGGTTTGAACCTAGAGCGTTGGCTCCTGCTGCTGCTTCCCTGCTGTACAGACCTTTATGGATCTCATGGAAGAAACCTGTATCTGAAAAGGGAAAGCAAACTATAGAGGGTCTGGCTGTCTATTAATTTATAAATGAGTTTAGGAAGTATCTGGGAGGACAAGGGTTAGCTTTGGAGTTCCTGGTTTTGTTTTTCCTGGCTTTTCCTGTAACACTAATACAAGCCATCCTCCTGCTCATGGAGGAGAGTCTGTAATCTCCCTCCAATAGCAATTTCAGGATCTCTTTTCACAATCTTCATCTCTGGGGGACAGGGCTTCTGGCAGTAGACACAGTATCATGGGCCAATCTTAAAATGTCAAATGCATGTTTTCTATCACTGATATCAAGATTTCGGAGAATTGTGTGGGCCAAGTTCTCAACTATAAATGCCTTCAATTTCTTGGCCTTTTCTTTTTGTGTTAGAATATTCTGCTTTTGCATAGCTGAAGGATTTCGTTTGTCCTTCATCCTTGCCAGAAGGACAGGAATCGACAGGAATCCTGGCAGCAAAGGCCACTGATTCCCAGGAGGAGGAACTGGTCTGCGTGTGAACACTATCAGATGGACTTTGTTTAAAACTGGACTAGGATATGGGTCACACCTTGATTTATTCCAGAATATGGGTAGGCAGATGCAGAAGGGTTCAGCTGCTGTAGACCCGACACAGGACTGGGAAGCAACAGAAGCTGTGGGGTTTTTTACAGTCTACAATGTGTACAGTAGAATGTATTCTAATACAAAACTCCATACCTGAAGCCTAAATTTTTCCGTATATACAAGATGACTTGTCAAGACCTACTGAAAGAGCTCTGGAGATCCTAACAATTCCTTCTCTCTTAAAATCTGTAAATCTGTTGGTCTGTTTCCCAATGTTCATGACTGGGCTAGAGAGGAGATTCAGATGCTTCAGGTTACCTAAAACTGCTGAGGAATGTGCTGTGGATGGATTTCATGTGAACAGTCAGAAATATTAATAGGCAGAACTCTAGGCATTCATCTTTATTGAAATTAATCTATCAATAATAATGGCTGCATAGATAACTAGTTACAGTTATTTAGCATTTATGGTTCTTATTTCTGTTCTTTAAGAGGAATTTTACTTCTGGATCCCTGTCTAGCTGTTGTTGTCTAATGTGGTAGGGTAGGAGTTGGAGAGGATCTCATGACTTTTACATTTTGACAAAAACTTATGTATTATTTTCCTCACTCTACTATCAGCTCTATCTTCTGGTTTAATAAAATTATTACCTTGTCCTATGAATCTTACTGCACTTGAGACATGTTAGGTATAAAAAACAGATGGTAAACCAGGATATTTAAGCTGTTTCCTTCATGCCGATAAGTGCTTTTTAAAGGCCGAAGTTAGTGTGTTAAAGATTGGTTTGGGAATTTTAGGGATCTAGAAACTACCAAATATGAGGTTAAAACTCGGTAATAGAAATGTAAGAGAACTTTAAAGCATAAGTATTTTTTCAGTAGTTGTATTAACCAAGGTGCCTTTTAAAATTTTCCGATTTTTCTTTTGAAAGAGAGCTGACTTTACTGGAAATGCAGTACAGCAAGACTCCAGCTTAGTTGCTTAATAACTTTAATATTAGAAATTGATAGCTCCCAGTATTATAATTTACAATAGAGCTACAGGTTCAAAGATGAGGCTGGGAAGCGAGGAGATGTGATCCAGAAGAGGTGTGCCCCCTGTTCTGTGTGTAGCATCCAGGACTCTTCATTTCCTCAATTCTGCAGTCTCCTGAGATGTGCAGGTGTGGAGGCCCTCACCCGTAGACCTCGGACTCACTGGGAAATAGAAATAATGCCTTTCCATGTGTCACACCCATATTTCTTTTATTAATGTGGTAACACACAAATAAACAGGCTTGAGGGGAAAAGCCTCTTTAAGAAGTTTATTGACCCTAGCTGCTTGGTCTTTAGTCCTTCTTCCTCTCAGAGGTACTGTCCTTCTGAATATATATGTTCAGAAATAAACTGGATCTGTGTGGGAGTCTACTTAAAAACAACCAGCCTTCTCCCTCCTAACCTCTCCCCCCCCCCCCCCCCTTTCTTTAAGGAGACTACTGTGGAGCACAGCCATGTAACACAGCTCATTTGGCATATCTGGCAGTATGTCAGGCAGAGGCGGGCAAGAAGGACCAGGAATGAGTAGTGGGAAAAGTGGGGGGAGAGGGGACGCTTGCCCACCAAAGAGCACTTGCCAGGATGATGTATATTTAAAGCTGGGTGATACTGATGGCGAGCTGCACGGCTAGTCTTACTATTCATTATTTTGAATTTAATTGAAAGCCTTGGATTTGTTCATGCAACTACTGTAGGACTGAAGATTCAACTGGTGCCTTTCAGACAAGAGCCTGGAGGAGGAAATGTTACCTCTAGATAAATGGTTTTCAGACCTTCACTTTTTTTGATGAGATTACTTTTTTTTTTTTCCTCCTGATTTCTGCTTCACAACTTCGCCTGTCTCCAGAGAAACAAAGAAAAGCATGTTTTGCACCTTAAGCTCCAGCAAACTCTGGCTGGACCTCTTCCATTATTACTAGAGGCTGCTACTTCCCTTCTCTCTTTGGCCAAAGCCTGCATGCTTCACATGCCACAAGATCCTTCCTGTGGCCCTCAGTGATACACAGAGGAATTGGTTTTCTCTTCCTCAGCTCAACCTAGGGGTTTCTTCCCTCGCTTGGTTTGCCTGGTTCCCTCCAAGGAACAAAGGCAGGGTCTCGCCTGGTGTGGTGTCTTAACCTGGTGGTGCTTGTCTGTCTTTGCATGGTGGCAGAGGGGGAATGGGAGGAAAGGGGTGCGCTGCCCAGCCAGTCCCTTACTGCTGACAGCACAAAACTGCAGCTGTGGGTCCTATTCCTATCATTCTGTCCCTGCTCTATGGCTCTTTTCCACCAAGTTGGCTCATTTGGGAAGGAACAAACAGATAAAATCCAGTGGGTTCTTCCTGGTGCTTGCTTATATTTCTTCAGAATATATTCTGGTTTTCTTTGGTTGGGAACTACTACTTGAGCTCCTAGGTCCCCCTGCCTACCCTGATTGCAATACGCAGAAGTTGAAAACCTGGAGTGGCCCCAGTTACTCTGTGTACATAACGGTGTTTCTTTTGGTCCTGTGGCCATCCTGGTAACCTTTCCATTTGGAGTGGCAGCTTGCGTTCTGGAGATTTAGATACTCTGAAAATATTAGCAAATAGATCTGTGCTTATTCAAGGAAATTAGGGAAGAAGTATCTTACTGCGTTTCTAAAGGAAGCCTTGCTTTAAACAATTTATTTGGTAAAATTGCTTTTGACATATTCTCACTACAGAATTTTATCAACTAGGAGCAGCACAGCAAATTCAACCTCTGATTTTCTCTTTGATTCTTCCTGTTCTTGTGCAAGTTAAAATTAGCTGGTTTAGGGGTATTATTAAATGCCTCTTGTGGCTTTCCTTTGGTTTCAGTAACAGAGTTTACATTATACAGATGGAGATAAAAAGTCCTCTAAATGCATATTCAGGCTGGCAGTGGTCTAATGTAACAGGGTAGATGTTATGATTTGCTCTAGTAAGGTGATACCGATACCTTTATTATTTTAAATATACTTACTTGTTTTTCTGTAGGTGTAAATGACTCCTGCAGAAGGCGGGGGGGATGATGTTGCTTGATAGTTTAGGTTTTGTAGTAAAATGAATGATTTAATCAAACCTCTGACAACCTAGCTGTATCTCTACTCTGAATTTCAGAACAGAGGAAAACTTTTTGGTGTTGTAGTTCATTCTGCTTTGTCTGTTGGCTTTTCTGCCTCAGAGCTGGTGTACCACATGTCCATTTTTTCCTAAGCTGTATTTGAACTCTTCTTCCTTTCAGATGCTTTGTAACCTAACTACCCTCAAATGAAGCAGTTCACTTATTCCATGGGCAATCCAGGCACAAGTGTGAAATCCCTTCAAACATTATGGCTTTAACTTTTGTTATAGGGGACATTCCATTTAGAGGAATAAGTTGCATTTACCTTCTGCATCAGAGTTTTATGAATGGTATATAAATGTTGTTTAATGTTAAAATGGTGCATGGTCTTTTCATAGTGTCTGTGTTTTATTAGAGTAATTTAAAAAGAAAACCACTAAAACGATGTTACTACTGGGTGTCTGATTGCCAAGTTAATCTCTTATCACAAGTCCCATTGATCTTCTGTTTGAGCAGCTGAGAGTCTATTTTATGTATAGCGATCTTTCATAAAGTTTATTCCTGGTAATAAAGCTAACTGGGGTGAGTGCCAAGCTATTCTCAGAGGCAGTCCGCTCTCAACAAGAGACGTATTTTATTTTGTTAGATGGGGTTATTGTTTGGGTATGTACTTGTGGCAGAACTAGTGAAATTGCTAGCGAGTGAGTCAAACTAGGTTCAGAGGTGTACTCTTACTGGTATGAAATTAATGGCATTACTGCGCAATAGACATTCAGATCTGACTTTTAATATGATGCCCAGAGTCACGTGCGTTTTCTACTTATTACTGTATGGTATTACTAAATGGGATTGTTAATCTCTTCTATGGTGTGGCAAAAAACTTAAAAAATGCTACAAAATATCAAAAAAACCCTGCCACTGTGGAACTTTACATGAATTAAGTGCATTCAATTTTATTATGTGTAAGAGGAAGTAATTTTATTTCACAGAGCACAACTGTATTGGCTTATCTGAAATTATGTTGTTTTTCAGATTTTTGAAGTCTTCTTTTTTCTAATAGCCTGCATGTGTGTTGAGGTACTTAGTGTCTTCATACCAAACATGCATGTAAATATGTAAATTTAAAAAAAGTATTTCAAAATATTAGTAGCTAACCTCCAGTAGAGTTACTTTTCATAAAGTAAAATCTTACTTTTAGTAAAGTTTACTTAAGCTCTATTCCAGAGTTTCTGAAGTATTACTGTGTATTCAGAAGAGTTCAATAGATGGTAGAGCACATGTTCTTTTAAGCTAACTAGTTTGTTAATCTTCATATGAAAATGGCAATCCTACTGCTATATACAACGATCTGTATAAATTCCTATGGTCTTATGGCAGTTTGGGGAAGCAGTGGTGGTTTTGTATGCAGCTCTGTGCAAATGCTTGTCATGGCAAGGATGGGTTACATGTCTTGATCTGTTCCTCTGCTCTTGTCTGTGTGCTAAACTCCTCGGGGTTGGCACCTACCTCTAGGAAACTAATCTCGAGCAATCTCCTCTCAGCCTGTTGTTGCAGTAAATTTTAAATTACTGGCCAATATCTTATTTTTGGTCTTTTCCTGCTCTGGTGACCTGGATATACGGGAGTACTTACAATTCGTTATGGATGCAACAGGTAAGCACAGATGCAGATAGTTACAGGAGGGCGTGGATGTGCCCATAATGTACACAGTGCCCTTGGGATGGTGAGGGAATGGGGCAGGATCTGCACCCCAGGTATTGAAATAGCAAGGTGAAGGAGTTGGTGGGATTCTGGGAATTCAGTGGGAGGGAGGAGAGCGGAGGGATGCAGCGTGCCCTGGTGTTTGCTGTGAGCTAGGCTGCTGGAGGGTATAAAGTGTGCAAGTATCTAGTAATGTCACACTTCTTTCATGCTCAAAGTAGGTACTGATGTCAGAACTACCTGAAGTAGCTCTTATTGAAATCGGGGGGCAGGTAACTGCTCAAGCTGCTTTATCAGGCTCTTAGCAGATTCAGTCAGCCTAGCTGCATCCATTGCTTTTTACATCTTTGAAGAGATTTCTTTACCATCAATCATATAATTTAACCTTCCTTTTAAATTTCTCCTTGAAACCAGGAGAAAAGCACGCAAAAAAAAATGGAACTCACTTTTATCATGCAATAACACATTACTATCCAAACAGAAAGGATAAATTATTATATACCATGTAAACATACTGGAGAAAATGGAAGGAGAAACATCTATTATTTCAGCTAATATTAACTATTTGTAACCACGGTGGGAACAAACTTTTTTTTTTTCCTATTGCTGCTTAGCTGTCATTTGAACTTAGTGATTTATTTTCCAATAATTGACAACTGACTGCAAGTGATGGGTGCGCTGCATCTCTGCCCTGCTTGTCCTGTGGTGGTCTGGATGGTGGCTTGGTGTGACGTTCTTTGCATGATAAAGCAGAGGCAGCTTAGCTTTAGCCAGGCTGTTGTACTATTGTAGTCATTAACACTACTTGGTAATCATGGTAAGTTACAGAGCATCAAACTGTAGATTTGTAATTGCAACTAATGATGTCCTTGCATCATGGCTCCTCTGAGCTGAAAAGTATCAGTGTGTCAGTAATTCAAGCATCAAATAAAAGCCTGTGTTTTAAAGTATTTAGAGAGCCCTGTGAGACTTCTGCATCTCCTGGCACATAATGAAATTGGGCAGTGTTCTCTGGCAACTTTGCATTATTCCTTTAAAAACATGTATTCTTATCTGAAGCATTGTTCTAGAGCCAAACTTCAGGGTTTTTTTTCAGTTTGGGGGTTTTTTTTCACCCAGATTAATTGTTTTCATATGGAACTTTTAATGTTGGATTTAAAATTCAGTGTTAGCCTATGCTGATTTTTTTTTTTATATTGGATCAAATCTGGATTTTCTCCAAATAAAAAAGATTTATTGTGTAAATAGCTTACCTAGAAATTTGGAAATAAAATACTGAAATGTTTGAGCTAATTAGAAATATTTCTAAGTCTAGTATAGAACTGACAAAATTGCACTTTTGCTGGAGTAGTTTAAAGTGCGATGCTGTTTTTCACTGGCTAAACGTTGCTTTTACCATACGTTATGTGTGACAGTGGTGACTGTAGATGAGAAATAGTCCACTTGAAATAAATAGGTATTTCTTCAAAATGGGGAAGCTTGGATTTAGCAACTGATCAGCAATATGCTGGTCCACTGTACAGCTTCATTATATAGTAGAAGAGAAAACCCATATATTATCACGAAGCCACTATGTTCTATCTGTCTGGGACTTATTTAGCAAGTAAGAATGTTAACTTAGTGTATACTGGCTAAGATAACTAGTTGTCTGGGGGGTCAAGGTACTGACTTCAGAGGCATTTCTGAACAAAGATGTTGCAGTTGGTGGGTGGATGGCACTGGTCTCAGCTGTTGTATGAGCTTGCATAAATAGTATCATCTCCACTTTAATCTTTCGGGTGTTCAGAGGTAGTGTGCATATTTCTGTTTAACCCCTGGACACTTGCTGGCATGCATGACCCTTTAACAATTCCTATCCCTCTGTCCATCCCTGGCACCTTGGCTCCAAACAGTCTGGGAGGATAGCCAGTAATTTTGAAGTTTTTTGTTAAGAACATCTCTTTAACAGAAAGTGTTTTCATTTCATCCGTATACAGTTTCTATTGTGCTTGTTATACTAGTGTATGGCACACTCCTGAAGTACTGCTTGCATCTCCACTATACGATATTTACTTCCCTTTGTGTGTAATGATCAGTTAAAAAAATATTAAAACTGGTGATGGTGGTTACTGGACTTTGGCATCAGGAAAAAAGCTTTTTTTTATTTAAAAAAACAGCAACAAAGGCTGGAGCAGTGTGTTTCATAAAGGAAAGCTGTCTTTTAAGTTGTGTTTTAGGATAAGCATTTGATTTACCTTACCTTACATTTTGAGACTGAAAAAGATACTTAAACCTTCAGTCTTCATGGATCTGTCTCTCTAAAATTAACGTGCCTTTTTCTTACTAATTTTTATACCACTTCAGAGACATTATTCTAATAGAGTACTTTTAAAGGTTGTTTCTGTTGTGCTTTGGAGGGAAGTATTCAAAAGCTTTGAAGCATCAGAGCTTTCTGCGTATTCCTCTCATTTATTTTTTCTGGTGGGGGGAGACGGAAAAGATCTAGTAGATGGTGTATTGCAGGTGGTATTTTTTGACTAGCTTTTATCACTTTCAGTGGTATAATTTCAATCATGATCAAATACCAACACGGTAAGTGTAGCAAATGCAAAGAAGGGCCAAAACAAACTTCAGGTGACCTGAACTATTAGATCAATAGAAATAAGTGGAAACTGAGTCTTCCCTGAAACTAATACCTGTAAAGCCCTGCGCACAGGGAGAGAAAGTAAGCAGCAAGGCTGGGAAATGGAATGCAATAAATTTGTTTCCATTTTGTAGTGATGATTGCACAGGTGCTAATTTTTATGTTGCTCAGATAATTGAATTTCTTTGTAAGGATGGAGCCTTGATGATTCCAGAGATGGTTTACCCAAGGAACTATACTCCTGGAAGTTTGACTTGTTCTAGTTTGTGTTAGAAGAAACTGAAGTAATAGTCATAGAAAAATGCTAATAAAAAAATTTAAGGACAATGTAGGTGGTATTACGTTATTGGACATCTTTTAGTTATATTATTCCCCCTTATTTTCTTTATAGCAAACATTGGCCTGTTCCATTTTAACGGCGTTGTTGAGCGAGTTCTCAAGTTCAAGTAAAACCAGCAACATTGGACTAAGCATGGAGTTCCATGGTAACTGTAAACGTATATTTCAGGTAAACTAGTTCTGTATCAATATATGCTACCTGTCTTTCTAAAATTTAAACATTGAGAAGCAGAAGTACTTTCTTGTGCCAGGTGCATTCAGGTACCTAACATGCCTAACAGCATTTAATAGAACAAATATTTTATTATAACTGCAGATACTGGCTACTTCAGGAAAGCTGATAATGTATTTTTTAAAAACTTATATCAAAAAGGTGCAATCCCTTTTTGCCCATTTTATGAATGTAGAGCTACAGGTCTTTATGTGGTTGGACTCTTTAATTCCTTGGCTACCAATTGCAAACAAAACGAATACTCTGTGGAACAATGATAGTCTTAAATATAGCTTTGGTTTAAAGCCAAGGAGAGCTATGTATTTAAAAATATTATTGCAGATGGTGTAGTCTGGTTGTCTCAGATGTATTGTTTGGCCAGGCAGAAATGTTTTTGTGAAGGCATTGCTTTAAACTGACTGTTGTGGAACAACTTACCAACTTTTTTTCATGCCAAAGACCAACCCTCTCCTCCACCAGTTGTTAAAAACATATTGTTAAGGTTTTTTTTAATGACTAGCATTTATGAGAAGATTTTTTTTCTTTATTCTTTACAAACACAATCTATTAATTTTGGCAAATGGGCGGGGGGCGGGGGTTCTGACCGAAAACTTCAGAATATTTTCTGTATTTTAATGAAAAATAGGGTGAAACGAGAAAATTCTTTTCTCTTTAGAAAAGTATTTATTTTTAATCAACATTTTAATTAATGACTGAGAGACTATTAATATATTGTGTTCGTCCTGACTATAGGAGGACGATCTGCGACAGATCTTCATGCTCACAGTAGAGGTACTTCAGGAATTCAGCAGACGTGAAAACCTCAATGCTCAGATGTCTTCGGTGTTTCAGCGTTATCTTGCACTAGCCAATCAGGTCTTAAGCTGGAACTTCCTTCCTCCAAATTATATCCTTTTAATGTCAGGCCCTTTATTGCAGCTGACTTGGGTCACTTCTACCAGATGATAAGTAAAGTCTTTGTGAGGAGAGAAAAATGTAAAACTTATAAGCCTTATTTAGTCCTTCATTTATGTTTTCTTCCATTAGTGCTCTTGGTCACCCCCCTGCTTGCTAACCGATGCTTACATACAGAAGCTGCTGCTGCTCTTCATTAAAGTTTTAAAGTGTTTCATATAAAAGGCAAAACTAGTTCAGCAGAGCAGTCCCCAGTTATGGGTTGATGGTCTGTCTGGTTGGTGCAGGGAGGAGGAAAAGTGTAATATAAAGCTTTAGTGCAGAAACAAATGGTGAAGAGGTCTAAGCTCTGTTGAATTTTTTTCCGGAGATGTGATCTGTCCTACTTTTCTCCCTCAGAAGAGGAGGGGGCAGGTAAATGCCCCATCATCTAGGAATGTACATGTTCAACCGACTCCTCATAAAAGAGCATGGTCATATACTAGAACATGTAATAGGTTCTTTCCAATCTGTAGAAAAAGTATTTGCTAGCTGAGAGGAGAAATGGCATCTCCTTTTTACACAGGTGCCATTGCTTCCATTTTGACATCTTTCTGATGTGTGCTGATTATGAAAGTCCAGAGAAAGGTGGATATGGAAAGTAGAGGAGAAAATGGGAATCAGAAAGAGAAAGAGTCTTAGTGAGGGAGAGAAGAAAAAAGATATAAAAATGCTCAGCCTAAAAAACGGGCTAGAAGAGTATTGTAGAAATAATAGATCACATTCTCTATTTAATAAAGGGTTAAGACAGCACTTGCAGTAAAACATTACAATGGCTCTTTTAATAGCTAGACTGTCCTTCAGATGCTCAGCAAAATTTCCAAGAGCCAAATTTTTAAGCTGGTTTATAAACTTTTTTCTTAAAACCTTTTGAAATTGCTACTAAGTTATATATACTGCAGGAATCTTGATGTTGCCTTCAAATCCTCTGTAAAGGATTTTATTTGCTTTCCTGGTTTGATGGTCAGAAGGTGATATCTGTGTGTTTTTGTTGTCTTTGATTCTGTTCATTATGCAGCGGGCAGCAAAACTGAAATGTATTTGAAACTGGATATTCCTTGGTTCACATCTGTAAAGCAGAATACCAGTTATATTGTCTGTATGGAAGGTGACATGGATTAAAAGTAAATATCGCACTCCTATTGATCACTGAAGTGATTTGGCAGGGGTCCAAAGAAGAATTTAGTGCATGTGCCTACAGGCTGAGACTGGAGTCAAATTATTGCATCTTATAGTTTTTTTGAAGAGGATTTGGGATTTGTAAGAATTCAAATAATGTGTGAATGTCCGTGTCCCCGTCCCCCCCCCAAGCTGTAACGTTAAATAGAAAGGAAATGCTCTTGTGTTTGTGGAGTGGTGGTTCCCTCTGAATTTTAGTCTTGCTCTGTGCAAACCTCTGATAGTAGTCCTAAATACTGATCTTGTTACAGTTTGAGAGTGAAGGCTCTAGTTCTTCATGAGCATTTTATCCTAGGCTAAGGTTTGCAGTGGTGGAACTAGATATACACAAGCAAGGTGTGGAGTCTTGGGAGTTCCAGCTTTCACTTATACCTCTAAATAATAGGAAGTTATTTAGTCTATAGGTGCTAGTAAATAAGTGTTAATTGAAATAGCTAAGCAAGCCATACTGCTGCTTAAGGTTAACTGTTTTCTGCTACTTGGCCTACTTTAGATACTACAGGTGTTAAGCAAATTCTGGCCACTTGTGGAGATCGGATGGACCTTTAGTCTGAACTATCACAAGTGCTCTTACATGGCACTATTTCAAATCTTTTCATAACTTCTGCTCCACTTGATACCATCTTTTTGTTTTCTACCATTGCACATTCCATTTTGTTGTAAGAATTACAGTGCCAGCTTGGGTCTCCCTCCTTTATGTAGCAACTTGTTTTTACAGAAGTTGGAATGGCTTTAATCATCCTTGAGAAATGTGGGTCTTAGCTGATGAAGATTCAATAACTGTTGGGATTTACAGCACCATGTTGATTGTATTGTGGCATAAATCTCTCTTCCTTAAGACGACTAGTTTAAAAGTAACTGTTGATTGTTAGCTCATGGGCAGTGAAACTTAACTTGGCTGCAGTTTCTAAATAGCACATTACATAAGAACATAAGAATTGCTGTGTTGATTGATCAGTTGGTATCCTTTTGGTATCCTCTTTCCAAATCTTGACAGTACATATGCTGAAGCAATGGGCATAAATTTAATACTCAAAGCATGGAGTAAAATGATCCATTGTATCCACAGATATGTCTTTTTTCCTTTAGTTGGTATTTCCCTTGGCAAGATAGTATTGATTCTCAGTATTCCCTGCAGTATAACAGTAATCTGCAGTATCTGTATATAATCTTTAGCAAGATTCTTGTGTCTCCAAAAAAAGGAAGTAGCATAAATATGCATTAACTCTAGAGTGACCATCGTCAAGAGGCACGTTATTTAAATCGTCGAGTTGAGAATTGCATCAAAACATATCTCTTCTCAAGAGTTCTTGTGCTGTTAGAGGATAACTTAATATGTGTTGCATTGTTAAATGCAGTCTTGGACAGTGCTGCCACCATTAATAAGAGAAGAGTTGTAGTAAGTCTGTATTGTCTATTGCTAGCATGAAAGTTGCTTTCTGGAATAGCTTTCTCATTGGAGCAACAAAAGGAGAGAGGCTGGGACCTACCTACTTTCAAGTTAGTATTTTTCAAGTGTCTTGGGATGTAGTGCCTGCAATAGGAGGGGCAGGGCATGATGGCCTAGGAGACCTCCTTTCAGTCATGTGCAGTTACTTCCATTTCATTTTATTAACACACATGCAATCATCTATTGTTATTTTTATTTGCTACCTCAAGATATTAGTTCACCTGGTGTTTGCGGATGCTTCAGAGGTTTTTGGCAGTACTGTTGGAAATGACAATAACATAGGATTCCTATTTTGCACTAAGAACGTATGGTAGTCTGTTGTGGCATGTTGGCTTCTGCAGAGTTTCTTTTTTCAGTGCTGTTACAGCACTGTTAAATATTGTTTACTCAGATGGAACTTGTTTTAACTATCTTTTCTTAAATGAATATTTTGACTAATTAAGGAAGTGCAGGTGATCAGTACTAAGAGGTACAGCCCTCTCCTTTACAAGAGTGCCTTCAAGGATCTCACTCCTAGTACCTTGTAAGTGTCCAAAGTCTCCATTTAAGGGGCTGAATGTTGCTGGGCTTTAAAGCATCTTGAAACACACATATATGTCCTGTGGAGTCAGGATATAATGATAATTTATATTCTCTTACCTCCAGAGATGTTTCTCACTTCTTGACTTTTGGGATTTATCTGTTCTTGGCAGCCACATTCTAATAGACTTTGGATGAATGTCCTCAAATGAAAAAGTTCTTAAACAGAACATAAGATTTTTATCCAGCTGTCTCCCATCTACAAAAAGGTGTCTATTATAGAACTACTTATCCCTTATTTGTTAACATATGGATTATAGTACATGAATAAAGAGGAACTTGAACTTTAGTTCTTATTTGGATTTGGTGCCTCTACTTGCTTGGAGGCAAACTGACAAATTTTCAAGTGAATGTAGAATAGGGGATTGGATTTAAAATACAGGTTACGTAAATCTAATGGGATGCACTCCACTAATGTGCGTTGTTGCTGTTCCATTGAAATTAATGGTCTGATGGCAATCGTATGAACTGACTGAAGCTTTTGTCCAATCTGAACGCATGTGTTTTTTTTAAGTGTGTGTGTTCCTCGGCCACACAGTTAAAGGAACAAAGCTCTTCATATCTCTGTTTTGAAAATGTCTTTTAAACTTCAAGCCAGAGTGAGACACCTTTCTGGGAGATGCTGTGAACCATATAGTTCTGCAAACTTTCAAGATTTGAACTCAGTCCAACCCAGATTGGTAGCATCTGTTATGCGTATTGGAAGTGCATGAAAAACACACAGAATGCTCCAGAAAACTTGAGGTTTGTTTTGAGGAATGATTCAAGTTGGCATTGCTGATGAAATGCACCTCCCATGAGCACAATGCTGAACAGGGAGCCACCTAGCTGAAAACTTTTTTTAGCAGGTTGAGGTCCCCAGTTTGATATGTTGCAGAGCTACAGAAATGATTGAACCTTTACCGAGCAGCGACAACACAGATTTCTTTCAGCAGCAGGGCTGCTTTCCCTAGGCCTGTGTTTGTTAGCAGCCTGGGATTATCCTGAATTTACTACAGTAGTCTGTCCTTACCTGAAAGATGAAGGGTTGGAGTACTATCCTGGCTATTGTTTGGGATATAAAGAAAAATTCAGTGTAACTAGAACAGCTGTATTTAAGAAAGAAGTAAAATGCAGCTCTCTTTTGCACTATCAGACTTACCACTCTTAGGTGAAAATTGACCCGAGTTTGAAATCCCTGATGTTTAGAAATTATTTCTAGGATACTATGTGTTTTCCTGACAATCCTTTCTAGCAACTGTGTCTTAAAAAGTTGGGCAAAACCAAGAAGATTGACAGATCCTGTGAGGTTGGTCACAATTGCACTAAACATGTTTGTGTTGATATTGAACTTTTTAACAATTAGTGTTTCATCATTTGGGTTTTCCTGAATGAATTTTGAAATTAGTTTGCAACGTAAGAGCATCCTAAAAGCATTAATACCAGAAGAGGAAAAGAGACCAGTAGTGACCTTTTTTATGAAGGGGAACTGATAAAGTATGTAGGTTTCTTCCCCTTCTGCTCTCTTGCCCCAGTGGTTTTAAGTTTCCAGTTTGGCAGTGATTTGTCATCATCTTCCTAGGTGGCAGCCAGTTTATAGTGGAAAGGTGTGAGACTCTTGAGCTGCATCTGCATTACAGTCACTTCTGCATAGGTGCTGTAAGTGTTAAGTTAGGCTTAAAGTGATTAGCTTGCATACTATTAGCTGTATAGACATAGCAGCAAAATGTAGCAGGAGCTGCAGAATCCACTTGGGTGGTCAATGTGAGACTTGTTACTGGCATGGCTACACCACTAGTGGCTCCGGAATTGGCCAGTTTTAAAATTAGCTTGGGACTTCCTACGCCTATTGCTGCAATCTGAGTCCAATGTCTCCAACACAAAGTTGTTGTTTCATTCTCATGACAGTTAAGAATACTTGTGTTTAATAATTAAATATTTAAGCATACATTCCTTCTCCTGAATGCTGGATATGTTTGCTGAGAGTGTAAGTTAAAGATTTGTGAAGCATTTCTCCATAGGGGGCAGCAAGCCTCTGCATCAGTTTTAGACAGTTGCTCCTAGACTCATCCCATGTGCTTGGCTGACTAGCTAGCAAGCTAGAGGAGGTCTTAAAAATCCCAATAAAATCAGTATGTTAGCATTATAACACTGGATGGCAGATTTCCAAGCAGTTACCTTTCTAATGCAGTTTTTTATTTGTAAAATATAAGTCTAAGACTAACACAAAGCTCTCCAGAAATGTTCCAAACAACAAAGGTGAAGTGACTAAAATAACTTTTAAGAAAGATATTCAGACCTTAGCACTCCAGGAGTTTTCCCTCCATTTCTGAGTTGTTCTTGAGTCCTGTGAACAAATTTGTGAATGGGGGTCTGGCAGAAAGAAATCACAACTTTGATTTTTGAGTTCCTAATTTACTGCTTTGTGGAAGGGCAAGCCTTGCCTCTCTTAGGAAAAAGACCATGGGATCCATTCTTAGATACTGGAATTTGTGGGAAGTCCTGAAGTGAAATGTTATAATCCCTCATGTCTGACTTAGGATATGAAATATTTTGATACTCATCTTCACCCATCGGTGCCTTCCTGGGACAGAGGCAAAGAGTGGGAGGAAAACTACACATTTGTTTATATTTTTATTTTCTTTTTTTGATATGTTCCTCCAAGAAGCATATAAAACTTCAAAATTTTTTTCTAAATTACAATTTTAAAATTACAATTTTATAACTTTAAAAAAATTACGCTTATTTCTCCAGCTCATGAAACAAAACCAAGCATAGAGCTAATGCCTACATACATAAATTTAGGTAAAGATAAAAGAAAATCTGCCTTAAACATTATGGTCTTCTCTTCCTCTCTAGGCACTAATTAGTGAGCATATAAGCCTTACCATACGTGAAGGCATCTAGTTATAGTCTTACGCTTTTCAGTAGATCTTGGTATGTATTATTGAAAAATCTGTTCCAATTCAAGCAGAAGTTTCTAGTCTCTGTAGGAATCGGTGTCCTAAGTCTTGTGAACTGGGTGAAACATTGCCGTACTTCTGGTAGCTGTTTCCTAGCTTGGATTTCTGTGTCATTCAAAGTGAACTCTAATGAGAGTTACTCATTCCTCAGAAGAATTAGCAATGTTACAAACATTTATATTTATTACCAGAAGTGGTTTACAATTGTTTTTCATTTAAAAAAGAAACAAAAAAACCCCAAACCCTCCAGGATTTCATAGCAGACTGATCTATGTTTATCATAAGTCTATGTTATAGCTTGAGTGCTTACAAAAAAGTGTGCTAGTTCTGTACTTTTTGTTTCCTCATAAGTATTGAGAAGTAAATTAATTTTTGATGATGAAGACTGCATTTGTCCTGTGTACGTCCATGTAGTAGGTAATTTAGTGCCATTTTTTCCACATTTGGCATAACTGGACTGCTGCTAATAAGGCTGAACCATAGCACAAACTAGATTGAGGTATTTCACAGCAGCAAGCATCTCCACAGCCAACTTACGCTAATGTTTGCGTACATCTAGTACATGATAGAAAATGGGTACAAGATCTCCACGATAGGTGCAGGCATAATTTGTATTGTTCAGTGAACAGATATTTTACCCACAAAACTGCTATTGTCAGATGTGTCATCAGTCTATTAGCATGAGAAACAGTACTAAAAATAACAGGATAGGGCTGTTAAATACTGAGGCTTGTTAAAATAGTGACAGCAAACTAGCCCTTCTTTCATTCCACGTGAAAAGTGTTATGTAGCTGGTCCCCTCTGCAGACTCAATCTAGTGAAGAGCAAATTGATTTTCAGAGATTGATAATGTATCTATGATCATCTTCTGATATTGATGTATTTTGAACCCAATTGTTTATTGGAAAGTTTCAGCAAGGATACTCTTGTCAATAAACAATTTTAAAATACTTTTTTTCCTAAAACATTCCAAATGAAAAGGAAGAAAAGCATAGCTTAATTTGCCAGATAAAATTAGTTTTGATTTGTAATATTACTTCTAATAAAGGATGTTTGGATATGATAATTCCATGCCCATATTTCTTTTTTCATCTGGGAGAAGTGAAGCATTTTTGATCACTTAAATTACATCTGTATTTCAGATGGAAGTAAAATAGACAATTCCGTGATTTTTAGTTTTTCCCCATCTGAATTAATGCAGAACTGGCTGTGGTTCAGCACACATTGATAATTTTGAAAATGGTGAAACTGGTTTTGTTTTGCACTAATGTGAAAATCCCTGAAATGTGAAAATCTTATGTGTTATAACATGCTGACAACAGTTCTGGACACATACCACCAGTGAAGGTCCACTTGGTACTGTGCTGTGGAAGAAGTTGCTTTTTTGGAATGTGGTTCTGCACAGGGTTGTTAGGAATTTCTGGTTTTGGCAAAACTCAGAAGACAAGTGTAAATAAACTAAAATTGTGCATCCTGCCTTGTGCCACAATTCTTCATATTAGGCTAGATGTTTGCTTTATATATTATTCTCTTAAACAAAACCCATCAAAAGTTAAGGGGTCTGCTTTCTTGAATGATACCATTGTGAAATTTATTTTCTTCTAGACATATAAATACTTTGATACATGTTTTCTACAATATCTGATGAGTTACAGTACAAAAGTTAATGCAGTTCATTACCAATAAGTAAATTACATGCAGCTGAGCATGCTGTTACTTATTCTGATGGTTGGGTTAGAAAGGGATCAGAGATCCCAGAGATAACGAAGGGTTTAAAAAGGACAAATGAAAACATAAGTTGCTGAGTTTTAAAGCAGCTTTACTACTACTTGGATTGGGGGGTGTCACAGAAGGAAGCACTTTCAAAAATCTTTGATAAACACTGTTCTGCGTGATCAGACTGACAAAGAATGTAACCTACTTGTTTAAATGTTTTTGCTCATGTCTCTGTTTTTTCTGTACTAGAGCATTTGCAAAATTTTGTAAATTGTTATGCCAAAACACATGGTAAGAACTGAAATGAGTGCAGCAAAATTGTGGCTTCACAGTGTGCATGTTTTTCATGTGCATCTCATACAAATGTGTTTAATATGACAATGCCTTATGCTTTTGTTCTTCACAGTGTGATTAAAAAATGTAGATTAATGCAAGGCTAACATATCTGCATTCTGTGACACATATTTGGCTATTTAGAAAAATAGGATATAGATTTCAATGAGCTATCTTTAGCTATCATAAGGCCTTTTTAAAAGCTGCCAGGAAAATTTTTTAGAAAATGATTTCCTATTTTGCATAAATTTTAACACCTGTTAATTGCGGTTGCTTTTTTCCCTTCTCGCTGTGTCACATTAGACACCCTGGTTATCAAAGTGATTGTATCACTATGGTATGTCTCATAATTATGATCAAACTGTTATCTAACATTCCTGGAGCATTCTTTTTTTCAATACTTAATACCTTTTATTCCTTGGCCTCATGCATGAATTATGCTGTGTATGTGAAGAGGCTTAAAGTTTGTTTCCATTACATTCTTTCTGAATGGATCCTGTTGTATCTAGGATTTTTTTAAAGCCAAGTAGGAATGTTATTGTTGACCTTGACACCAGATAACTGGGCAGACATTATATAGCTATGTTTGAATCCTCACAAAATGTGATGCTAAAGCCAACAGAATCCTGGCGTGAGACCCTCCTGGACAGCAGAGTTATGGAGCTTTTCTTTACAGTAAGTTTCTTTCTTCAACTTTCATAGTCCAGACCACAGGGAAAGCAGCTCCTTCCTGTTCTAAAACTGTATTGTTGGACTCTTCCTTTTGCATCAGGTAGGACTGATTCTGTTAACTTCAGATTGCTTATCAAAGCAAACAGAAGTATTGTATTTTTCCTAGGTTGCCAAATATATATTTTGCCTATAAATTGCTTTAAATTGATGACCATTAACAAAAGAAAAAAGTATATAGTTATCTAAACTTTTAGGCATTTAATACTTCTGGACATGTACTCATCAAACGAAACCAAGCGTGATGAGCAGTAGTAGAGTATATCTTTCAGATAAGGTGTAACGGCTCTCAAAAAAGATCAAATGAATAGTATGTGTTTGCTGATCTTAAAGCATTTGCTCAACCGAACAGCTGAAAATAAGTAATGTAGTTGCAGTTTTCTAGCCAGTTTCAGCATACAGAATTCAGCATCTCTTCTCAGCACAAAGTAAATCCAAACAAGTTAAAATAGTTTAAGTTAGGAGGGATGGGGAAGAGGCAGAGTTGGGAGAGGGGAATGTAATACTCAATTTCTGTAACTTAAAAAGCCCCATGATATTAAAACTGGATAAAACTAGTATTGTTTTCTTTCTGCAACTGTTGGGAGAAGTTTGTAGTTGTTGCTCAGCTAGGAGTTACTGTAGCCACGACATATATTGGCTTATAAATTTGTTTACTATGCTATTTTATCTTATGTTACATCCCTTGGGACCTGAGAATTCAGCATTCTCAAGCTATTTTCATTTTTGCAATAGAGAAATTTTGCAGAGAGAGAGAAATAATGTGCTCAAAACTTGGACAAAGTTGTTAAACAAAATAAATGTAACTCTCCAGCGCTGCTTGAGAGCTGTCTGATACGTGTTTGGATACGTGTCCTTCCTTTATAGGATTTTTTGATAAAGTAGTTTGGTTTCTTTTAATTTTTTTATTTATTTTTTTTACTGCAAGCTTATCTGTTCCAGCAGTTTTGAAAAGGTGAAAAAAAATCACTGGCAGAACTCTTAGCAGCTACACACAATCTGAACAGCTGTCTAGACTATCCAGACAGTTGCTACTGTCAGCTGTGAACCTCCACATGCAAATAACTTTTTGGCTTACATATTAACCCTTCCTCGTTTAATAGTATGTAGTTGTCAGATATCTATTTCTTTGGTTGGTTTACAATTACTTATTCATGATAAGAATAATGTTTTGGATGACATGCAGCATTGTTTCAATACATTTGCATTTTACTTAACAGTAAACAAGACTCGCCTGCATTTGATTATTTTTGAATGAATGCTAGCCAGGGCAGTACGCTGTCAGTTTTGGTTTTAGATTCCTGATTTGCAATGGTTGAGGCTTGTAGTATTAGTTTGCTATTTGAAGTAATGTAAGTGAATGGTAGTAATTTATATTCATTTATCTGATCTGAGAAATTTTAATAACCTTGCAGAAGTTGGCAGGACTGCCATGTTAGAGAGATCCTTCAGTTCTAATCTCAGCCCAGTGTGGGGTGTATATTAGGAGGGGTATTTCTGTTGCAGGGTTTGTTTCCCCTGCTAGTTTGATCCTTTGGAGATTAACTGTGCAGCTAATCCAACCAGGTATGAGTTGGGTGAAGTTGCAACTATAACACCACAGAGAAATAGTGTTTTAACTGTACTTTTATGTATAATATTGCTGAAATAATATAACTAGATTTGCTTCTGGGTGAAAAAGCTACCCTATATTTATTCAGTAAATGTTATGTGAAAAAGTAGGCATGAGCCTAAGAAAATTCTTTAAATCCATACTTGACAATTAACATAAGTATGTGAGAATACGATTACTGAAATATTAAGATTTGAATCTAGAAAGTCTCTCCAGCAGAAGTAATGACGTAACAGTTTGCAGAAATGTGGGAAGATTACTGTTGGCCTTGTATAATGTAAGGGTGTTGCCAAGGAAGTGATGCATTCATTTTTGTATATGTCTTCAGTGTTTACCTCGGCTAAAGGAGCATCTGTATAATCTTGATTGAACTTGTTGACTAACTTTAGCAAGACTCCGTAGCCTAGGCATAGTTAGCATAATAGAGATGACTGTCATTATTGCTGTTTTTAGAAGGAGCAGTATGTCTGACTGGCTGGCATCTGTTTCTCCCTTTAAGACATAACATTCAGTAGACAGTTCAATTTTCAATATGTAGGTGAGACTTAGTTTCAGTGATTTAATTCAAGGCTTGTGGTTTTGTTAGCTGAGTCATGATCTTGACATTTACTATGATTTAGAGAGTTGTAGAAACCATTGTATTTTGGACTGAATGGAAGTTATAGTAAGCTTTTTTTGGTGTGTGCTCTTTTGGATTGAGAGCCATGTGACTGTTGTAAGAACACCCTATTTTCCGTGTATTATTAACTATCTCACTTCCTGAAAGGTACATCGAAAAATCAGAGAAGATACAGATATGGCCCAAGATTCATTACAGTGTCTGGCACAGCTGGCGTCTTTGCACGGGCCAGTCTTTCCCGATGAAGGTTCACAAGTTGATTACCTGGCACACTTCATTGAGGGATTACTGAATACTATCAATGGGTATGTATGCCTGCTCTCTAAATTTAGATGGCATCTTTTAATCTTTAGTTTGGAGTGTAGTGTATCTGTGTGGAGAGCTTGTATGGCTGGCTTATTTCTGGGTATAATTTGTGTTTACTGTTGGATTACTGAAATTAAGAGAAGGCAGTTTAAAGTAGGTGGTGTTTAAGTAATATGAAATAGAGTTATTGACTGAAAATGTATCAACAAAATCAATTCACTTTTAGCATTTTTCTTAATGGCAAAAAACTAACTGCTATTTCTATCTATAGAATTGAAATAGAAGACTCTGAAGCAGTAGGAATTTCCAGTATTATCAGCAACCTGATAACCGTATTTCCTCGCAATATTTTAACTGCCATTCCAAATGAACTTTTCTCCTCATTTGTTAACTGCCTTGCACACCTCACTTGTTCTTTTGGAAGAAGTGCTGCCTTGGAGGAAGTGGTAAGTATCCGCTCTCAAATAGTAGGTAGTCTTTTTTTTCTTTCTCTGTATTTGTGATAAGCATAATTGACATGAGAATTTGGCTGTTTTATTAATAACTGTTGTGAATTCAGTAGTTCTAGATATTTCTGAAATCACATCTGAGAGGATTTTCTTTTTGTTTCAAACAACATACTGAATATAATTACACACTGTGTGCATCTTTCAGACTTTGTTTTGATTTAAAGCACTTGTCTCATTTTCATTTTAAAAAGAATGGATTCACTTAAAAATATTAAAGTCTTTAAATATTGCTGACTTGCTCTTGTAGGACTTCTCTGAGAACTGTTGTAGATAATGAACGAGCTACAGTCCTGAAAGCTTAAAATGACTACATGAACATATGGACAGACCGAAACTTAACTACTGTCAAGAGTTCTGAGTCAGGAACTTCTGTTTCAAGTGAATGTAGCTGTTAAGATCTGTTGTTAACCCCATACTTCTAAGCTGTTCAAATCATCCCTTCATTGCTGACACAGTTCAAATGGTAATTCTGTGTACAAAACTAGCACAGGAATTCAGAGGATTTTTTTTTTCTGTTTACTACTTTCAAACTTTGGTTGTAACATTAAAGAGCAGTTGGGATAGTTTAAGTCTTCTGCTTCTAAAAATTGCATTAAAAATAAAAACTTAAGGAGACCTAGTTTTAAGGAAAAAAGCCCGTAAGAAATTAAGGTGAATAATCTTGTACTTGAGCTATTTATGTGCAGTAGCTATTGATTTAAAATGAGACTATCAAGATAGTAGCCAGTATCATTAAAAAGTATGAATTTTTACCAGTTTTGCTATATTGACTGGGCTTAATTACCTGAGTTTGAAAATAATTATAGAAGTATTTAGTTATAAAGTTGATGGATGTGTTTCTTTACCAGACATCACAGGTGTGTTAATTAGCATTCATTGCAGGGCATTAGATCATGTCTTTGCTGCAAGGTTAAAATGTATTGTGTTTGGCCCTGTGCTCACTTAAACTTTCAAGTGTGTTCATGTCTTAATCAAAAAATTGGTGGTTAAATTTAGAATCTAAAATACAGCTACTTTCCAAATCTTATTGGTCAAAACTTGCCCTGCTTTTGAGATTTTCTAGTAGAACATTGAACGTATGTTCTGGAGCTCAGCAACACATTTAGGAATGCTCCTGAAGCCTTTATGGAAAAGATTCAGCAAAACCGTAGGCACCTGTCATTTAAATTAAAGGGACTAAGGGGATGTTGTTTCCTCAGTTAGCAGCTTGTTACTTGAGAGCTAGAATTTGCAATCATGTTTAACGAAAACAGCGCTCAACGTAATGTCATTCAAAACACTGCATCTCTCAGCAAAAGCTTATAGTAGCTTGTACCACCATCTGGTACAAAGTTTGTTTTGGAAATGACTGGCCAGTTATGCCTAGTAAACTGTGGCTGCCTACACTTATATAATCCCATAGTTTTTGCTGAAGAAAATCTTTTAATTATTAAACTTAAATGTTCTCAGAGTCAGTAACATCAGAAAGAGAGAATGCAAGATTTTTTTGTTTTACGAGAGAATTTTCTCACTGTCCTTGAATCTTTAACCATTCTGTGGAAGGAGAAACATTACACTTTCACCCCTTCCATTCTGTCATAGGTCTTACAGATATCTCAACTTCATGCTGTTTCTCTGATTTCAGGGACGATATGGAATTCTGTGGTGATGGGCCTTAAAACAAATAATTCTTATACCTTAACAGTGTGTCAACAATAAGGCATGCTACCAAGGCTTTTAAGTTGTTGCTGACTTAATCCAGATGGTCTAATGATACTGTGTGCTGTGCCTGTAGGAATACTACTTTGCATCCCTGAAAACAGTCTTTTGGCTTAGGAATGTCCCAGCCATGGTTAATGTGTTCCCTGAGCTTCTTGCTTAGACTGCTTGTAGCAACACGTTCTGCGAGCTCATGTGCTGTCTGTAATTAGGAGCTTTTGATAGATGAAATACTGTGTGCGTAGGGCTCAGTAGAGTCCTCAGATAATATTCCTGGAACTTTTCAGAAATCTGAAGTGCAGCAGAATGCAGGCAGGTGTACTCCTTAAGCTTTGCTGGTCAGAAGAGCTGTTTTCCCCATATTTCTGCCACTTCATATGTCAGCAGAACGCCTCATGTGAACATTGCAGAAACCCCGTTAGGAACAAGGCATCTGCTTAGCTGAAGACCTGCCATGGGAACTGTCGAAATTGCGAGGTCCTGAACCATAATATGCAAACCATGTCAAATCAGCTCTGATTTTCAGCCAAGGGGGAAAACCCCACAATCCAAACATCATGTTCAGGTGCTGTTTTACATTAACCTGCCTGCTGGGTTGCGGAGATTGACTGAAGGAAGTTGAAATATTTTCCTGAACGGCTGCACTGGTGGAGGGCAGCAAGCTTCAGCAATGCTGGGGGTTAGTTTATGGTGCAAGTGGGACCAGTAGTCTCTTCCTTTAATAGCACTGGGTCTGAGAGAAGATGCTTGTCCACAGCTATGCTTCACCTTGCTCAACACTCAGTGCTTATGCAGAAGTAGAAATCAGATAGTCCATCTGAATTAGTGAAGAGTATGAACAGGATGTTGGATGAAAAGTCAAGTAGAAAGTATATCAAGTGGTCATCTTCAGCTTTTGTTTTCACACTTGCATCAGCGTGTCCTGTATTTTAACTTCTGTAAATGTGACCACTTTGCAGTTATAAAATGATGCTGTGAAGCTATCTTGAAATGCTTCCAATGTGATATCAGTTTTCCCTCTTAATCAGTCACTCAGCCAATGTTTTCTTTTCCTTCCCTGTTCATTCAGCCATGTTTGTAACTTCACTGAAAGTCAGAAATTCTTCTGTCTGGAGCATGATTAAGGCCTTAATATCTCTTTCATCAAGGAATCATTTTACAAAGCTCTGCTATCTCAAAGTAACTTTTGTGAGCAATCCTGTTGGTTAAATCTTGAGGAGCTTTCTTAGAGGAAAGAAATGTCCTGCTTTAGCAGCACGTTTATCCGTACTGTCACACTTAGGTTATTTGAAGTTGGATGTATTTCCTAAAGTTCGATTTTTGCATCAAATGAAAAAGTTGATAGATACATTAAAAATACTTTTTAAAAGAAATGGCCTTTCTGCTATTTGGGTTCTTTAGTTTGCCTGTAACCCAGGACTTTGTTTTTCACATATGTTATTTCCTTTTGCAACTTATGTACTATGTAGAAATACATATGAATAACTAAAACCATGAAACATCAGTTAAAATGCACTAAGCAATTGGAGGTGCAGGGTTATTCTGTGGAATTCTGCTTTTGTTTTTGTTTGCTCATACAATGAGAAGTTGTGTATCATCATCAAAACTGGCTACCTGTAGTAAGGTTTCTTGAACACATGCAGTCTTACAGTGATTTCCTCTGGAAGAGTGAATCGTAATCTTTTCTCTCTCTTTATTTCAGAAATAGTGGAATACATACAAATCTATATGCACATGTTCTGTATTTGTCTATTAATTAAAAAGGAATGGCTCAATTCTTTGTTGTTACTAATAAGAGCCAAGATGCTTGGCATTTCTGGGGTAAAAGCTCAGTAGCTCCTGTATTTAGGTAATTATCTGCAAAAGGCTTAATTTAAGACTGTTTTAGTTTTGAACATCAGATGAATAGAAATAGCTAAACACTTTGACAGTTTTTTAAAGCTAGCAAGTATGAAAGCTGCATTGACCTTTTTGATGTGTTGCTTCAGTTTATTCTGATATTTTCTTGGCTATCCTTAGATGGGTTTTGTGACTGATTTTTTTTTTTTTTTTAATTTCGTTTCAACGTTAGAAGAACATCTGTTATATTCATTATTATTTAAGTATGTCCCTCTGGTTTAGTTTAGAAATAACATTTGCGTTTCTTTCATTTCTTACAGCTTGACAAAGACGACATGGTATATATGGAAGCATATGATAAGTTGCTGGAATCTTGGCTTACTTTGGTACAAGATGACAAACATTTCCATAAAGGTTTCTTTACCCAACATGCTGTTCAGGTCTTTAATTCCTACATTCAGTGCCATCTAGCTGCTCCTGATGGTACAAGGAATTTGGTAAGCCCTCATTCTAGTAATTCTTGGTGATGATATATAGTAACTAGCTCATGTCTTTTGGTGTGTACTATATTATGTAGCTTAAGGGAGCTAATATACAATTACTATTTGTGACTTTGGAAATGAGAAATTTGCTGAATTTGTTAACTCAGTGGTCATTTTCCAGTCTGTTTCTCTTGTTCCGAAGAGGAAATAAAGGAATACAAATTTGGAAATCATGTTAAAAAAGAAAAAAGTAAACCTGTTACTCAAATCAACATGCATCTTACTGTTCTTCCTGCAGATGCAATGACTAAACTTTTGACCATCCTTCTCTGGACTAGGGTCCTAGTTAAAATCCCCAATGAAATATGAAGCCTTTTATACAGTTGTTACCTCCCATACATTATCTTCAAAGTATACTTTTGAAGTATAACTGACATGCATAAGTATCTGAAAAAAAGTAGAATGACTATGCTTAGATGAAAAAAACCTGCAATATTATGTGGTTCTTTTGGATAAAATGAATTCCCAATTGAACTTCTGTGGTGGCTGTTCTAGAGAAAACCTAAAAGTACCTCAAGTATCTCTTGAACCATTGAGAAAGAAAGCAGATTAGTCTGCCAGGAGTCTGGATCTTACTAAAATAGATTCCCATACAGAAAATTGAATGTAGATGTTGGATGAATTAATTATTGCATAGATTCAATTCAATAACTGTATAAAATCTCTCTTTAATTCGATGCTGTGCAAAAAGCTCAGAGATACCTCATTCTGAAAAGCAACATATAAAACTTAATTCTGCTATCTCAATATGTAACAGATGGTAATAGCAGTGCTAAAAGAGAGAGAGATATTTCACAAGAGAACTTTGAATTCATATCAGGCGGTCTTGACATAACTTGTATACACAGGTTAATTCATGTCATTCTGTGAGATAAGTCATTTATCCCATGGGTAACCTTTTAAAAGCCACAGCTGGCATTTTAGAATGCTTCTTGTTCAGTATCAAAGCAGTAACAGGAACTTTTAGTCTCTGCTTTGAGAGCAGAGGCTCACCCTTCAGTAAACAGCTGCAGCTTTGAAGTTGCCAAAAGAGAATGATTTGCTGGGTTACATAAAGAAAAGATGGGTTAAAAGCACTTTGGATAAGGAATTGTGTGTGGATTCACTATTCCAGAGCCTTTATAGAAAGAAAACCAGACAGATAGCTTTCTCTGTCACTTGTATTTTACTTTCAGTTGTGTAAATTTTATGATTCTTTAAGAGGTTTTTAAAAACGTTTTTAACATCAATACTTAGTTTCTACATATCATGGTTCATCTCTTCAAGGAATATGGTCTGATGATTATTTAAGTAGTTTTATAATGCAGCCAAGATAAGCTTTGAACTCAAACAGTGCAACTTCTGTATTGGCAAGAAATAAAATTGAGATGATCATGATTATTGCTGTTACTAGTCTTCTGTTTTCCTGAGGTTATAGCATTTACTTTTTAAAGCTTTTTCCCCTCAAACAATGAGTTACCAAAAACCTTTAATGAAAGAGTTTATTTTCATTTCATCATGAAAAATACTACCTATTATTTGGTTTATGTAAGATCTCAGACAACTGAGAACAATATCTTTGACTAATGAATAGGGGAAAGCATGGAAGTTCCTGTATTTAAAATGGTTCTTGGTCTGCTATATATGTGATTTGAAATGCAAATGTACTTCAGCAATTTTCTGCCCACTGGGTTTGCTGACCAACTCTGTGAGCCAGTCATTCAGTACCTTATTATCATACTTCTAGCAGTCAATGCTCAACAGAACTGATTTATATACCCTGTGGTGTAAAGAAGCTGTTTTGCTGTTGTCCAGCCCGTGCTTGTCCTATTAATAACAAGTAGCAATTTTCATAACTCATCCTTGACTCTTTTCAAAACCAGTGAATCTTTTGACTTGAGAGCACTACTGGAAACAGTAGCAAATACACAATTAACTGAATGTGGCATTTTGCTAATGATTTTGTGAAAGCTGATTTTAAAACAACGTGAAGCCATGTTTACTTCTCTGTTTAACTCTTCTGTGTCTTAATTCAGTACAAGTCTGTTGTTCATCCATGCAAAACACCTTAAAGCCAAAGTAATGTAGAAAATTGTGGTAATGATAAAATTTATCAAGTATAACATTAACTGGTTGTTTCTAATTTTGTTGAAATAACCAAAGACTGCTAATGGTGTGGCCTCTCGGGAAGAAGAAGAAATAAGTGAACTGCAAGAAGATGACAGAGACCAGTTCTGTGACCAGTTGGCCAGCGTAGGCATGCTGGGGAGAATTGCTGCAGAACACTGTATACCTCTTCTTACAAGGTACAAAAAAAGTCATGAATGCAAATCAATAAAGCCATCACATATGAAAAGCCTGACTTTACTAAAACAATTTAAAAACACTCAAGTTATTTTATTGTTATTTGTCCACAGTTTATTAGAAGACCGAGTGACAAGGCTCCATGGTCAGTTGCAAAGACATCAGCAGCAGTTACTTGCCTCACCAGCGTCAGGCTCAATTGACAATAAAGTGCTTGATGATCTGTATGAGGATATTCATTGGCTTATTTTAGTCACAGGTTAGTGAGCAGCTTTAAGTAGTACTTACTCTGGTATTCTTATAGCAGCTGGAACACATCAGGAAAAAAAAAAAATCCCTGTTTATCAACTACTCTTAACTGACTATAAATTTTATCCCTTAAGATGCTTTCATCTTACATACGCCACTTGCAAAGTCTTTGTTTTACTTTCATCTGCCTTGAGTAACATGAACATTATCTTTAAAAGATGGATGAAATCTTTACATGAGGTAGTGTCCTTTGGAAATTCCTGCAACTAATTCTGTTACAGATTTTTTGAGATGTTATCAGTCAACCTAGTCAAGAAATTAGTCTGTTCATGACATCAGTTGTATTGTCTGAGGGTACATGACTTTATAAGGGAATCGGCATAAGATCAGGGTAACGGTGGTGGCAAAGAATCAAGTAAGTTCCAGAAGCTCTTGGTGCTGATGATCTGTCCTGGCATTTTGTTATGTTTCAGGGAACTTGAATTTAAAGCCTTTTTGGTCTTGATTTTTAGATGGAACTATCTTATATTTGTTTGCAAAACATAACTGAGACAGTGTGTGTTAGGAGAAATGTATACTTAATGAAATATTTTGTAGGATCTTTTTTAATATCTGATGGTTTAGTTGCTCTCAGATGTTGACATGAATGTGTTTATAATATTTTTTATTACTGTGGGATGGAGTTTGTATTTGTAGCGCACAGATGCTTATGAGATCAGACATTGAAAACTACAACTAAAGCTGGAATTAATATTAATTATCTGGACACCAGAGTATTGTATAAAAACCTATGTTTCACCTGATCTGCAGTTGCTATGCAAGGAAAACTTTATTATAGCGCATGTACTTGGTGTCTGAAAGCCTCTAACAGATTTGAAGTGTTAGCAGAATGGAAGTCCCAAATGAGATGGACTTGGTGGGAAAGCTGTAAAATCAAGGCTTTTTTAATCACATAACAGAAGAAGAAAAATTGACAACAAAATGTTGGTTTAGGTTTTTTGTCCCCCCTCAACAACTGAATTGATTATAGTACTTTTACATGAAGTAAAGCTTATCTCTTTCTTTGTTTTTTCATTTGGTGGTTTCTTGTCACTTTAGGTTCTTCTCTACTGAATGGCTTTAAGGATTCTAAAGTTAACTTATACATATTTAAACAGTGTTAGACAGGGTTTGTACAAACATTTGATTCTGGTGTGATATCTGTAGTTAAGCCAATGGATTCTCTAATCAAAAAGCCCTAAGTTAACCTAGGGTAGAACGTTGTGATCACTCTTTCTTTTTTAATGTAAGGCTACCTCTTGGCTAATGATACTCAGGGAGAGACTCCGCTAATACCTCCAGAAGTAATGGAATATTCCATTAAACATTCAGCTGAGGTTGACATCAATACAACACTTCAGATCCTGGGATCTCCAGGAGAAAAGGCCTCTTCCATCCCAGGGTACAACAGAACTGATTCTGTAATTAGGTAAGGATGCATCTCGTGCTATTAAGTACATTAAATGTTTTTCTGGAGAGAAAAAAAAAAGTGAGAATGTGAGGGGACTTCTGTGAATTTGAAAAGTAAAAAAGCAATGTGTAAACATTGAACATTGGAAAAGAAACGTCTCTTTTAACTAGTGTTAAAGTAAGGGCAAATAATTTGTAAGAATGGTTTTATAACAGATGTATTAAGGCAGTGCTGTAAAAGAGATTAAGAAGATAGAAAAGATGAAGTGATTTTTTTTTTATTTTTTCTTAGGCAGGGTAAATACAGATAATATTTCAAGTCAAGGTGATCCAGGGGAGGGCTGAGAAGAAGAATGAGAGTAAGGCTTTGAAACAGATAAAACCGAGTTGAGATGGGAAGGCTGAAATGACTAGATTGACCTAATAGTCTTAATGGAAGATGTGAGCCAAAGTGTTGGAAATAAACAGAAATTTTTTATATCTACTGAAAACCCATCTTTGATCTATTTGTTACAGAAAATCCTTAAAATTACTTAAATTACTAGAAAGTTGGTAGATCAAAATCTTTGGGTAATATACTGTATACTCAGTAATTCATTCAGCATGTGTACGGCTTAAGCAAATGCTTTCCAGAGCATCAGTGAGCATGTCTACTTTGAACATGAGTTACTGCCCAAGCTTGACAGTAGCAGCAAAATTGGTCCTCTATGCGGGAGGAATTGTTGTCACTTACATACATATATCACTATTGGCCTATAAAAGGAGCAGAAGAGGGGGCTTCTATTCTCTTGCAAGAAGGCTGATGCCCACAAAGGACTTCTCAATTTGAATACTCACATTTCAGAAGATTGCATTCCACTTTTAATTGACATGGAAGATGCTTCACCCAAGATTAGTTGTTGTGTACATAACATTTTCTTCTTCTGGAGGAGGCTAGGAAAAAATGGATCTTCGTTAGCTATGATGTGCGTAATGTTTTAGAAGCTTGAATACTGCCTACTGATACTATTGGCAGCTGCAAGAAGTGGCCACCAAACAGGATTTCTTGATGCAGTGTCTCAGTGGTGATGGGAATAAAATCAGACCTAAATAAGGAGGGATTTGAGGTTCTCTGGTAATAGCTCTGAAATGTCTTCAAGAAATAGACCTCCATCAACTCCTCCTGAATTACTTGTGTACTATTGCATTCTTACTAAATTTAATTGATATACTAGAAAAGCTAATATTTAATGTAGCTTTATTGTATTGATACAATCACCTGGTGACCTGCTGTTTCAGACTGTTTCTCTACAGTAAAGAAAAAGAGAGAAATAACTGGTCATTTCTGTATTTGTTCTTTTGTATGCATCACACTGCAAAAGCTGCACAATTGGGACCCACTTGGTCACTAAGCTTGATGGTGCAAGGAAGGGAGAATCAGTTCTTGAAAAAAGCTTTTCAACTACTCCAAGTAGTAGTCCATTTGTCTTCATTCCCTCGATGTCACAATGCTTGTGAGAATTCTTTGTTTCAGTAATTTTGATGTCAAAGATAAGCACCTTGTCTTTTAATGCATATTCTGGCTTTTTAGAGGATATTTGCTGCTCTATCCTGTCTCTGTTGCACTTAAAGTAACAATAACTTCAGGTGCTTTTTCCTTCATTAGAGTCGAACTACTTTGTGTTATCCTGTTCCTTCTGTAATATTTCATGAATATGAAAGTGTTTGGTATTCGCATTGCTTCTCCAAAAACCACTCTCAGCATCCTCATTGTATTTTAAATCTGCAGGTTGTTATCTGCTATTTTAAGAGTGTCAGAAGTAGAATCTAGAGCAATAAGGGCAAATCTCACGCACCTCCTGAGCCCCCAGATGGGCAAAGATATTGTATGGTTCCTCAAGCGCTGGGCAAAGACTTACCTCCTAGTAGATGAAAAGCTGTACGATCAGGTAAGGATATAACTTTTATTAATTAATTGGTGAGTATTAGCAATAATATTATCCTGTGATTGCAGATGTCAGTGTAGGTATTTTAAAGTGCAATGATAAAGCATTTTTAATATTAAATGGGTTGTGGTTTATTTTTGGAATTTGTTTGAAAGTTGATGTTTTCTTCAGTTTTTTAATTAGAAATATAAGTTGTTAGGGGACCCTTCTTGCACGTTTTGGTGCAAATGTGATTTTTTTTTTTTTTGTAGCCATTGCCATAGCAGAATAGCATACCGCGCTCTCAGGCTGCATAGTGGGTGAAGCTCACTGACTACAGCAATTCTATAAGCTACTTCTCACTATCCGTCAGATCTTACAGTTCATGTGTAATACAGTGGTTGCCCTTGATGGATGATTTAGTGAGTAACCTGGTCATGATTCTGAATTAGATATTTAACACCATCACAAGATGGTATATATTAGCAAATGTCATGCTACTTTCTCTCCTCTCCCCGTTCTCATATGTTCTCATTGTATATATCATGATTTCAACGGCGCATTCTTTGTAAAGGGCAACTTCTTACTGTGTTTGGACAGCACTAATCATGATTATACCTTGATCCTGATTTTGCTTATCGAACTAACTGTAATCCAGCTAGCTGATGGAGGCCACTCATCCTGGGGAGGTCCTATTGGCTCTAACTTTTGAGAAGGAAGCCTCCTCCTCCTCCCCTTTATTTCCACTGTTGAAGCAACTAAGAATACTAACCCTTCAGGAGGGCCCTCCTTAACAAAAATAGGTATACCATAGACTTGTAAATACTTGGAATCATATTATTCAGCTTGTACTTACAGCAGAGCTAAGAATTTGTAAAGGTACCAGTTGGGGAAGGTTTGGAGAGCATGTAAGGAGGGATCCAAATGAGAAATGTTCACAATGCGAATAAGCAAAATATAGTATATAGGAAAATGCACACATTTAGTTTGTGTTGACATGTGAAAGTGAAACCTCTATTTAAACCTTATGCTCAGTCATGTATATATCATGAATTTTAAGGTTAGAAATGTTAGTGGTGTGCTGACAGGAAGCCCCTGCACAATTACTACAAAATCCTTGGATTTCACTCTTGAGAAACTTTTTTTAAAGATAGGAGAACAGGCAGTTTCCAGGAAGCATATTTTAACGTGCCAGGACCAGAATCTGACATCTTTCCTAAAAGACGTATAGATTGAAGGAAAAATCTGCAGAAAGCTGATGCAGAAAAATTGTGATGAAAATAAGTTTTTACAAGATTCGATCTAGATCAACAGCTAGGTTTATTTCTAATAATTTTTATCTTGTCACTGAATTTTGAGGAATTTCATCACAAATTCAGAGACACTTTTGGGAGATGATTTTGGGATCTTTCTTTTAATTTTTAAAGGTTTTGAACTTTCACTGGTGTTAAAAGCTAGACATACTCAAACCTGATTTTGTAATGAGCATGAAACTTTCTTTGTTTTAGGTGTTGTGCTTAAAATTGCAAGATAAATTTGGCAAAGATTTTTCTATTACAGGTATTCTTTGCCTTTGTCTATGTAACATTTGTGTATTTTAAGTAGGGAAGAAGTGACAGCCTGAAAAGAATTTGCTGACAATGATTACCATACACTTTGGGGTTCTGGCTTCTGTAAAACTCACTCATTTTAATGCTTTTCTTATAGATAAGTCTGCCATTTAGTACAGCATTTGGTGCTGATACAGAGGGTTCCCAGTGGATTGTGGGTTACCTTTTAGAAAAAGTGATCAGTAACCTGGCAGTGTGGAGTTCAGAGCAGGACCTTGCAAATGATACTGTACAACTGCTAGTAACATTAGTGGAAAGGAGAGAGCGGTAAGTTGCTATACCTCTGGAAGTCAAAAAATTCCTTTTGCTTCCTTTAAATTTTTTTGGCCAAAGTAGTCCAGATATAGGACACTTCATATTTGTGTCTCCTGTAAGTCAAATTACTTTATTTAGTAACATACTATAAATGAAAAAAAAAGTTGTCTGACAAAGTAAGGAGTGAGACCTATATTTGACTAAACATAACTTAATTTTTATTGTTTAGAAGTGCACTCTCCTTCTCTTACCCTTGTGCCTCACTCTTAAACAGTGAGAAAGGAAAACTCTGCTGGTCTCCACTCTTACTGCAAGGATTTTTGTGGTGTTTATTTTTGTTGAACAAGTTCTTCTGGATTGAGTTCATATACTGGTTAAGCCAGTATAAAATATGCTTTGTAAACATACCAAAAAAAATTCCTTAAAAACTCAGGATTTGGTGGATTCAGACAAATTTCAAAGTCTTCTTCGATATTATGAACTGTGAAGCAGGAAATTCTTGAATGTTTTGCTTTTGTGAATTGGCATGCAATTATACATGCAATCATGCATTCACAGTCTGCTGAAAGACTGTTCTGAAGTTTGAGGATTTAAATACTTGAGGAATTTGCTTTTAAAAAAAATTAAAACCCACAGGAGTTAGTTTTGGAATAAACTGCTTATTTTATCATGACATAATGAGACTAAGCTTTTAATCCATGCAATATGTCCATTAACTCTGTGTGTGTGTATGTAAAACTAAAGCATTTCCCAACTTTTCTCCCATATGAATTGAGCTATTTTCAAAGTATGTTCTTTAGAAAACTTAGAGGTGAGGTATTAATAAGATGAAAGTCAAAAGGCGATTTAGCCTTAGAATAAAGGAATTAAAAAAAAAAAAATCTTCTGACAACTGCTAGCAACCTGATGTGCTCTGTTCATTCAATTTTGTGAAGTCTTTTCTTTAATTAAACTGGTTTTCCCTCTTTTAGGGCAAACTTAGTTATTCAGTGTGAAAACTGGTGGAATTTAGCTAAACAATTTGCAAGGCGAAGCCCTCCTCTTCACTATTTGTCCAGTTCTGTGCAGAGAACGCTAATGAAAGCTTTAGTTTTAGGAGGTTTTGCTCATATGGATACAGAAACAAAGCAACAATACTGGACAGAGGTAAGCTGTTTTGATGCTTCTGTTGGCTCCATTTTAGCAAGTAGTACAAACAAGTTAGTTTATGGAATTTTATGGTGACAAAATCAACTCATATAGAATCTTTTGATTTTGAACATCTAATACTGATAGTTTTTTAAATTATTCTGTCTTTGAAGGTCAATAGTTATATGGCACCCATGAGCTGCCAAAAATTATATCTAAAACATCACAACCTAAACAGAAACAACTAATAATTACCTGGAGGATTCGTGAAGCAGTCAGTATAGCAGTACACTTGAAAGACTATTGTAAAAGGTTAAGATTTTCCCTTGGAAATGTGTCTGTCGTGGTTTAACCTCAGCCAGCAACTAAGTGCCACACAGCTTCTTGCCTACTCCCCACCCCCAGCAGGATGGGGGAGAGAATCAGGGGCGGGGGACGACGAGGATGACACACACGACCAACAGTAAAACTTGTGGGTTGAGATAAAGACAGTTTAATAGGTAAAGCAAAAGCCACACACGCAAGCAAAGCAAAACATGGAATTCCTTCACCGCTTCCCATGGGCAGGCAGGTGTTCAGCCATCTCCAGGAAAACAGGGCTCCATCATGTGTAATGGTGACTTGGGAAGATAAATGCCATCACTCCAAAGGTCCCCCCTTCCTTCTTCCCCCACCTTTATATGCTGAACATGACGTCATATGGTGTGGGACATCCCTTGGGTCAGTTGGGGTCAGCTGTCCCAGCTGTGTCCCTCCCAGCTCCTTGTGCCCCCCCCAGCCTGCTCGCTGGTGGGGTGGGGGGAGAGGCAGAAAAGTCCTTGGCTCTGTGTAAGCACTGCTCAGCGATAGCTAAAACATCTCTGTGTTATCAACACTGTTTTCAGCACAAATCCAAAACATAGCCCCATACCAGCTACTATGCAGAAAATTAACTCTCTCCCAGCCAAAACCAGCACAGTGTCATTTCTTCCCTTTATTCTAATTTGGTGGTGTTACAAATTATTCAATTATTCACTTAATGATAATGACAGTAAGTAAAAAGCTAGTGTGGAACATAATGAAGCGCCTTGACCAGTTTTTTGTGCCCTGGCTCCATTAAAGCTCAGATAGTTAATACCAGAAATGTTGGTCCTAGAAAGTAGCTGAAATGTGATCAGGAAGCACCACCTGAGTTTGTAAAGCATTGGCCTTCTGAGAGAAACTTGGTTTTATTAGCAAAGCTATGAAATTAGTGATTGAAGGTAAGACTATAATGTACTGGACGTAATTGAGAAAAACATTTTAACTATTTTATGGAAGTTTCTAAATTGGTTCCAACACAGCTGATTACAAAAGAGATTGTGCTATTGAGAATTATAATATGACAAAGATAATTGTGAGCATGAATCTTAATTAATGCTTTCATTGATGAACTGTAACAATTTTTTTCCCCTAATACTGAATTTGGAAGAGAATCAAATACTGTGAGCCAGAGAAAGTCATTGTAATTTGTTTAAACACTACAAAATAACATAAAATATTTATGGAGGTGCTCATTTTGAAATAAGCTTGCAGGTGATGATGGCTAATGAGAATCACCAATCACTACCACTTTAGCTTATGTTAATGTGACAGATAATAACATAATTGAGCCGTTGGAAACTGGAAGTGATTGATACTTGTACTGCTATGCCAAAAGCGACCCATGAGCTTGCTAAATCACTTAAACCTCAGATCTCATATAATAGTATGCTTATCTTAATGTGACTTTTCTAAAAAATTTCAAGGTTCTTCAGCCACTTCAGCAGCGATTCTTGAATGTGATAAACCAAGAAAACTTTCAGCAGATCTGTCAGGAGGAGGAAGTGAAACAGGAAATCACTGCTACATTAGAAGCACTCTGTGGCATTGCTGAGGCTACCCAGATTGATAACGTAGCCATTCTCTTCAATTTCCTAATGGACTTCCTTAATAATTGCATTGGATTAATGGAAGTATACAAAAACACACCAGAGACTGTTAATCTCATAATAGAAGTCTTTGTTGAAGTTGCACATAAACAAATTTGCTATCTTGGAGAGGTAAGTACAACGAGAAGGGGAAGGAGGGGAAAAGTGTGCGGGCGTGCGTACGTACGTATATGTGTATACAGTGCTATCCCTTAAAATAAAGTGTAGTGATTTTAGATTCTATAGAGAAGGAAATGCTATCAAGTTGCATCTGTTAGAGGAGTTCCTTTGTTTAAAAACATACTCGCAGGACATCTAGACTGTTGTTATACCAATAAAGTTAGCCGCAATTCATCGTTAGTCTAACTCTGCATGGGTGGCAAAAGAGCGCAGACCATGTTGAGTACCTTTTTTAACCATATCAAACTTGTCTGAAGGCTAGTCTAGGAGAATTGGAGCACTATTTTATGTGACAAATGCATACCATAGAGACACTGCCTTGGTCCTAAACAAGGCATTAATGGATACCAAGAAGTTAATGGGTAAAATGAGTCAGTGCAGTACACTTACATCTTCGCACTGTTGGCTAATTTTGCTTTTGCACCTAGAGGAGTTCATGCCTAGTCCAAACTGGGTATGCACAAACAGTGTATTGTGGCTCCAAACTTTGACAGCTGAAGTGTGTCCCCAAGGGATTTTGTTGGTAACCTAATTTGTGAGATTAGTGAGATGTGTCAGCCTGTTCCAAGCCACTTTAGTCTTTTTTTTTTTTTTTTTTAGGTTGAGGAATTGATAAAAGTAATGTTCTGCTGTTTCAATCAGTAGCACATTAATATATGGCTGTAAGTGTTCTTATTGTTTAAGGTGGCTGTTTCCTTGATTTTTGTGTGCAGTTGTTACAAAAATTGGTTATATAACTGAAGTTAAAATCTTGAGGTATCATCAACCAAGTAACACCATCTTAAAACAAAGTTTGTCACTTTTAGCATATGGAAGTTTTCTTATTATCTAACACTGTTTTATAGGCCAAAGCCATGAACTTGTATGAGGCCTGCCTAACTCTGCTCCAGGTGTATTCCAAGAATAATCTAGGTCGACAACGGATAGATGTTACAGCAGAAGAAGACCAGTACCAGGATCTCCTTCTTATTATGGAGCTTCTCACTAATCTTCTATCAAAAGAATTCATAGATTTCAGTGATACAGGTATGAAGGAATTGGTAATTGCTGAACCATTAACTTGTGTTCTAAACTGTAGAAACCATTGTGGGGCATGCGTTCAATCCAGGTAAAGTGAAAACTAAAGTTTAGGCTTGATTGATTAGCTCAGGATATGGAAATTACTATTTAATGTCCCAGTAGCAAAGGAAGGACTTTTCACAGTGTTCTAGCATCTGACATTATTATTGCTGTCATAAAATAAATAGGGCATGTATGAAACAACTTGAATTCTGAATATTGCAAGTCTGAATATGTAGTAGCAGCAGTTTTATAACAAAAAACAATTAGAGAAGTTGGAATAGTAAATTACCGCAAGAGGGCAGATGGATTATCTTCTTCATACAAGATACAACTTTTGTGAAATGCTGAGCTTGTTAAAATTCCATCACGTTTGAGGGTTTTCTGAATTCCTCATTCACAGAACATGCTTTATGGTATGTGGGTGTAGTTAAGGGCTCTTTTTTGTATCCCAGCCTGTTACTTTCTTCCATGTATTTGCCACTTAAAATTGCAGTAGTCCTGAATATGATCTGCCAGTTCTAGCTTAGCTGTGCTGCATTGCTTTTGAGTAAGCTGAAACACATTGGCATGATTCAGATCTTACCATGTCCTATACAGTTTGCACAGAAAACATGCTCAGTAACAAATTGAATCTGCCTAGGTTGTTTTGATATTGCTCATTGCTTTTCTGAGGTACACCTTGAAAGAGAGAACCTTGTGCTCCAAAATTCAGTGCATCGGTCTAGTTTTTTGTCATGCATGCAATAACACAAATACAGAACCAGATTTAGACTTTGTCTATTGAATGGATGACTCAGTGCCATGTAATGTATTCTCTTTGAGGTCAGACATTGGATGTTAGTTGCATGGAAAACACTGTAAAATACTTACCATGAAACTAAGGAATGTGAATACTACCTGAATGTAATGCCCAGAGATCAAATGTATTGAAAGTTGTCTGCATACTGTTGCTGACTCAATGCAGGAATTACAAAAGTAAGGTCACTGCCAGCTGATGGGAAATGTAGGTCTTACCTGTAACTGGAGAAAACTTGGCAACATCTACACTACAGAATTTTCTGCATTAACTCGCATTTTTTTTCTTGTTGTGTTTATCAAATATATATAAACATATGTAAATATACATAAAAAGTATAAAAATGCAGTAATATTTTGCTTACTATCTGTTTATGTGTGCAGGCATGAAGCAGCTATCACTAGAAACAAATGCGATGTTCTGTAATGGAAGGGAGCCCTCAGTATCTGAAGTGTTCTGTTTTAGCATGCCATCTGGTACATGCGATTATGAAATGCTTAGTCTTAATGAATATAAATATAGTGTGATGTAGCAGCCTCCACTCACTATTCTATTTTAATACAGTGCCTCATAGTTTTGTTTGGGGAGGGGGGAAGGAATAGTCTTATTTTTAAAAATGTCTTTATTGTAAAGAAATTGGACTCTTCTTTCAGTGTGTTTAATCCTCCTTTTATACAAAACATTTTTTGTCTTTTCTACAGATGAAGTATTTAGAGGACATGAGCCTGGGCAAGCTACAAATAGATCTGTATCAGCAGCAGATGTTGTCTTATATGGGGTTAATCTAGTTCTGCCTCTAATGTCCCAGGATCTGCTGAAGGTAAGTATATTTTTACACATAGGTGCTAGAATATTAAAGCTTTATAGTAATGAATTCCCAGAATTCATTCTTATATGCATTCCACCTCCATAAGTTGAGTTTTCTAGGCTTTTTAAAATGTAAATAACTGTTCTGTAGTTCTAGATGCTGTTTGAAAAGAAATATTGTAAGCTGAGAAAATGTATATTTGAAGGGCCTAAACAAAACTTTTTTTATTCTAAAAGTGAGTCCAGGTAGGTCAACAATTAGACAAACCTGAAATGTGGTTTGTGGAATCCTTTTTCTGATAGTGTCAGAAATGTGATACAAAGCATAAACAGTGATATTAGTAAAAAGAAAAAAAAAAATCTGCGAGCAAGTAGTAACTTTTTAATTATTTTCACAATACAGTTGGCTTTTGTATCATAGACATCAGCAGCTTGTCAGTAGAGCAGTAAAATATGAAACAATGGAATGGCAATATTTCATTGGGTTGCGCTATGTTAATGTTTTAATTAAAAAGAATCAGGGGAACACTTCTGAAGTGTATTTCAGTTGTCGCCTCTTAACATCCTTTCTCATCTGGTAGTGCTTGCTGAGCATGAGAGCTACATCCATTTTCGATGAGACTGAATCAAAGGATATACCCTAGGAGCCTCTCTATTGTGCTCCAAATGCTCGTGAGGCTTTTATCCCACAGGACTAGACTTGCTCATATCTGAAGTAAAACTCCTTGAATTTGTATAGAGCAGATAGGAGACTCTCACCATCAACTGTTTAGCTTTAGCAATCTTTTTTTATTGTACCACAGTGTTTGCTAATAAAGTTGTAGTCATTCTAATGTCTCTGAAGTTGTCTACTAAAACTGTCTTTTCTTCAGTGGAAAGCATCAGTCCTGTCTCTTCGTACAGATGGAAATTATGTCAGAATAGAGTTATGTGATTGATTCTAAAATTACCATGTTTTTCTTTTGACAGTTTCCATCCCTGTGTAATCAATATTACAAATTAATCACTTTCATCTGTGAGATATTCCCTGAGAAAATTCCACAACTTCCAGAGGACCTCTTTAAGAGCCTGATGTACTCACTGGAGTTAGGGATGTCATCGTATCCTTTATAGTGCTTGGGAGTGTTTAAAAACCTGAGTTGCTTTTATAAGGACCTGTTAAAAATCTGATTTTTTTTCTTTGCATTTTTTTCCTTTTCTATCAATATCTATAATTATATATTGCTAATTGACTCTTACTCTGCTCTGGTGATTGAAAGTTTTGCTGTAGTGTCTATTGAGATTCTAGCATTAGCTGAATTGCCTCTGACTTGTGTTGCTTGAACGCAGCCTTTAAGTGGTTTAGCATGTAAGTTTTTTCTGGCAGCCATTCCTGCCTCTTCCATTACTTCATTTCAGAGTGTGTAACTTCATAAGCCTTCAGCTGGTATCCCAAAGCCATTCCTGAATTAGTTTCTCAGCTGGTAATACAAAACATTGCTGCTGTTCTACTGGGCTGGCTCCAGAGCATTTCCTGTCAGGGTGCCAATGGGCTCTCCCTCTCATAATGGGAGTACCATTTTCACTAATCTGTGGCACGTGTCAGAAACAGATGAGCTTGACCATAAGGGACTCTTTCTGAAAATGTTATGTCAGAGAGGGTTATGTTACATTAGAGTGCGTAGCTAATAAAAGAAGGCAACAAAGTTGGAATTCTTTTTTTTCCCCTTTTTCTATTTTTTTTTTTAAATTTTTTTTTATTAACAGTTTTGTAGTAAAAAGAAATCTTGGAACATACAAGTATTTAAAATATTTTCTAGTGACACAACTGGGAATTTTTACCACAATTTAATTGAAATGTGACTTTGATTCTTTAACGCCCATTATCAGAATGAGTTCAGAGGTTTGCCAGCTCTGTCTGGAGGCCGTAACACCATTAGCAGAACAGTGTGCAAAAGCACAAGAAACAGATTCAACCCTTTTTCTAGCAACAAGGCACTTTCTTAAGGTAAGGCATCTGCATTTTGTGTTACTTTGGGTTTTTTTTGCATTCAGGTAGCATCAAGAGGCCAAACAGTAATCATATCTGACCAGGTTAATCAGGATCACACATATAGTAAGAAACAGCCTGTTACCTAAAAAACTGGCAGTTTAAGAAGAAAGAGAGCATGAAGGACTGAAGACATTGGACTAGAGTACAAAAGAAGATGGAGGCGTAGAGGGAGGAGATTACTTATTGCCAATCAACAGAAGACCTGAGCCTCTCAGAATGCAGTTTATACTTATCCATGCTCTGCACACGAGCTCTAGAATGAACCTGATTGATAATTTTAGCAGTTCTGTTTACTGTGAAAGCTGTGAAATAGAAAGCTTCCAGAATTGTGTGAACTGGCAGCTGGGTAGAGTACTAAAACAAGAGGCAGAAAAAAGAGCATAGTTGGGAACTAGAAAGAAAATGCTGTCATTTATTCAATGTATCCAATGAATTAGGCATTTTCTTAATCCAGTATCATATTTAGTACTTCCCTTTTAGGACTATCCACTCTATCTCATCGTATTTTGGAGGGACCTGGTGGCAACCAGGTTCCTGCTAACTGGGAACAAAGTAATTGTGGAATTTATGTGCTCGTCTTCTGATTTTGTAAAGACTTCAGTTTTCCTTAAGGCATCTTTTCTTACCGAACTGACATTTGAACTTCTGGGGATTGTTCATTAAAAGCACACATCAGCCAAGCTGAGAGAATGAGAAACACCTTAATTTTATTTGTCTTTATATTTCTTCTAAATTAACATAGCTTTCTGCCTTTTCTCTTAAGATTTCCACTTAAAATTATACCATTCTTATCAATCTGTTCCCTGTTTGGCTTTCTGTGAGCTGTAGGATTCTCCAAAACTTGAGGAAAAAGTTCCCTCTTTTATTCTGGAGGAGCAAAGGCTTTTTTCTTTATTTCTCTGGCATATCTGCAGCTTTTGGAGAAAAATACAAGAGATACCATTTCTCTCTGAAGAACACATATAAATCAACAACAGGTTTCAGTGCTTTGAGATGTGAAGTTGTGCTGTTAACCCAAGACTTGACTTCTAAAAGAACTTGGCTTTTCAATTACTGATACCTAAATTAAAAAAAAAAAAAAGGGCAACAAAACAAACAACCACCTTGGATGTTTGTAAATTCATGTTCATTGTTATTACCAGAAGTGAAGATGAGGCTCAGCAGCAAATGTTGGTAAAGCATAAAGTTGTTTACACTTCTGTAACTACAGCTGTTTTGTGATTTCAGATGGTCTTTGATATGCTGGTACTTCAGAAGCACAATACAGAAATGACAACTGCAGCAGGGGAAGCATTCTACACATTAGTGTGTTTGCATCAGGTATGGCATTTAGACACACCCTGAAAACCAGTCATTTGTTAAAGGAGAGTGGTTAGTTACTATATGTCTGGCAAACCATAAAATTGTTCTGGTTGGAAGGGACCCTCAGGTGGTCTGTAGTCCAACCTCTTGCTCAAAGTGGGGTCAACACTGAATTATGGTCAGGTTGCTCAGGGCTTTTTTCAACTGTCTTGAAAACCTCCAAGATGGATATTTCAAAGCCTCTCTGAGCAGACCGATGAATGCTTTATTATCCTTGTAATACATGTGCTTTTAGCACCTGCCAGACAGTCTTGGTGGCCCACCACTGGACTCATTCAAGTTCATCAATATCCTTCTTGTGTTAAGGAGTCCAAAACTGGACACAATATTCCACATCTAGATACAAGTGCTTTGTAAAGACAAATAATAAATACAGCCCAGTATGCTGCTAGTGTTTATTGCTGACAAGGCACACCACTGACTTGCTTAGCCTGCTGTGTCCACCAGGACCTTCAGGTCCTTTATTCAGCAGGACTACTCCCCAGCCTGTCAGTTCCCAGTCTGCATAGTTCCAGGGGGTTAGCCTGTTTCAGCTGCAGAACTTTGCATTTGTCCTTGTTGAATTTCATGAGGTTCTTGTTAGTTCATTCCTCCAGCCTGACTAGGTGTCTCTGAATGTCAGTCCTGTCCTTGAATGCAATGGCTGCACTCCCCAGTTTGGTTTCCTCCACAGACTTGAGACAGCATTTCCTTTTCTTGTCCAGTTCACAGACTAAAATATTTAACAGGACAAGGCCCAGATGAAAGCTCTCAGTGCCACTTGTAACCAGCTTCCAGGTGGGATATGAGCTGTTAACCACAATCCTTTAGAGGCTGATAATACAGGTGTGTCTTCACCCAGGTAGTAGTCCAGCCATCTAGACAATAAAATCCCAGCTTGGTTACAATGATGCTGTGCAAGACAGCTAAAGACTTGCTAATATCAGGCATCCACTGCTCTCTGCTCATCCACAGATGTAGTCATTTCATCACAGAAGACAGGTTGGTAAAGCACAATTTACCCTTGGTAAATCCATGCTGGCTGTTCTCAATCCCTTTCTCTTTCATGTGCCCAGAGGTAGCTTCCAGGATTACTTGCTTCATGATTTTCTTAGTCATTCAAAGATGTTAGAGAGCAGCCTTGTAATGACATGAGCCAGCTTTCTGAACCCTTGGATGGATTCTGTCAGGTCTTATGAGCTTGTATGCGTCAAGATTTCTCAAGAGACTCCTGGGTTGATCCTCTTTACTACTGGTAGTTCATCTCTTCCTTGAACCGTGTCTCTAGTCATAAAGGTCTGGGAAAAACCTGTCGGTGAAGACCAAGGCAAAGAAAACATTGAGTATTTCATCCTTATCTTTTGTCTGTTATCACTAAATCACCGGCTCCATTCAGTAGCAGGACCCACATTTTCCCTGTTCTTTCTTTTACTGTTAATGTACTGGTAGAAGCTGCTCTTGTTGTCCTTGACGTCCCTTGCCAAATTTCAGCTTTAGCTGAACTTTGCTTTTCTGTCATTGTTCATGTGCATGTGTCCTCCTTGCACTGCAGTTCAGTTATGAACTCCCTGCTCAAGTGGGTTGGTGTCCTACACATGTTTATGTTGTTTTCCTCAGTATCTGGACAGGCCATTCTTGTGCTTAGAAGAGGTTGTCCTTAAAGACCTGTCAGCTTTCCTGAGCTCCTTTTGTCTTCAGAGCTCTCTCCCACAGGATCCCACCCACCAGTCTCCTGTATAAGCTGAAATCTGCTCTTGTGATATCCAGGTTCTATACTTGACTGCCCTCTTGTCTCGCTCTCTTAAGGATCCTGAACTCCACTATTTCATGATCACTGTAGCCAAGGCTGCCGTTAATGACCACATCCCTGACCAGCTCTTCCTAGGTGTGAGTAGCAGATGCAGAGTCACCCCTAGGTGGCCCATCTGGCATTCAGGCAAATCTCAGGATGATAATCTCTCATAAGTCTGATCTGGAAACTTCCTCAAGTTGCTTGAAGATTACTCAGTCCACTACTCATCCTGTTTTGGTGTTTTGTAACAAGCTCCTGCCATGATGTCATCTTTACCACCTCTTGTCTGATCGTGACCCATAAGCACTCAACTAGATTGTTGCCCAGGCCATAGGAAAGCATTCTTAATTTGAGCTGCCCTTCCACATAAAAGGCCATCTTCTGTCCTCTTCTTCCCTAGAGAGCTCTAAAGAACCTCCATCTGTCCATTGGAGCACTCTAGTCATGCCACCTTTCCTACCACATCTCAGTGCCTGCAGTGATGTTGCAGCTTTGCATCTGCACATGGAGCTTTAGCTCTTCCTTTTTGTTTCCAAAGCTGAATGTGTTTCTGCACAGACATTTGAGGTTGGCCTCCTCTCAAGCTGTTTCATCCTTCCTGATGAGCACTCTTAAACCCATCCTTAAACACTTCCTTGTGTTCTTACTACTTATGGTCTCTGTCTCCTCATTTATTTACCTCACTTATTAGGAAGCTGTTACCACTATCCCCCAACATGCCCTTTAAAGCCCTTCCTGCCAGGTTGGCAAGCCTTTGACAAAGATGTGTGTAAGCCACATTGTCATATGGATCCTCTCTCTTGTTAGCAGCCCTCATCCCTCAAAGAGGGACTCATGGTCATGTAAGACAAAAAGACCCTGTGACACCACCCACAGGTGGCAACTTCATGTTGTGTCTACCCCCACCTAAGCCCTTCACCAGTAGAATTGAGAGGACTGCTGTTCTGGCTCCTGTGTCCTTCAGCCTTGCTCCCAGAGCTCAGTAGTCACGCTGGACTTGCTCCAGGTGCCCCTTGGCAATGTCCTTTTAGTCATGTTTAACATGTTTCTTTGTTGTTTCTGTCCAAGTAAGCATGAGAGTAAGCAGAAAACTCTTAGAAAGGAATCTAAGCTCTCTGTCCCAGGGAAGGGAATCTAGAAAAGGGAAAACCTGTGGTAGGAGATGGCTGGTACAGCATGCTGAACACGGGGTAGGCATGAAGAAAGAGAAGTGCAGTTTGCAGGAATAAGCCTATGCTAAGAAAGAGCCAGAAGGCACTTTGAAGAGTGTGCCTTAAAGTTTTCTTCTCACTCTGCACTGCAAAATACTGTACCTAGCTCTAAGTCTTTCTTTAGCCTTACTAAAAAAAAATGGTCCGATTGAAGGGCTTTATCTGGTTTAGAGGTAGGTGAAAGGCTGCAGGTCCATAGTCGCTGCTAATATGCTGGTCAGTGAAACTGAGTAACAGGTGGAGACGTACTGATAGTTTTCTGTCACAACCTTGATTCTGGATTTTGTCCTGATGAGAGAAGTTGTATATATTGTTGTTTGTTGTTTTTTTTGTTTGGCTGGTTGGGTTTTTTAAGTTACTAAGATCTTGTTTATTTAACAGGCTGAATATTCAGAGCTAGTTGAAACATTGCTATCAACTCAACAAGATCCAGTAATTTACCAGCGGTTAGCAGATGCCTTCAACAAGCTTACTGCAAGCAGCACTCCTCCTACACTGGACCGTAAGCAGAAGATGGCCTTCTTAAAGAGTTTAGAAGAATTTATGGCAAATGTTGGTGGACTTCTCTGTGTAAAATAAACAACAAAACTCTATGCCTAATTTAGACCCTTTCTGCAAAATGCACTGAAAAATGCTGAATGCTGACTAAATCTTGTACCTGTCTCTGGGTTCTTTGCAGCCATCTCAGATTCTAGAGAGCCTGGAAGTTTGAACATAACACAATGGAATAGGAGAGGTCAACTTTGAATCAGCTTCTGCTATTATGTGTTAGCTGCAATCTGTCATGCTTGTGTGTGGGAGAGAATGAACAGGAGATCTGAATTTAAATTTTTTCCATATATGTGCAAACAGATATGGGCACAATGAAAAATAAATGCAGTGCCTTTCCCCCCCACACTGGTTTAAAATATGAGTGGCCAGATAAATGTACAGATTTCTTTTCTACCCAAAATTGTGTTAGTGTGATGCAGATACATATAAAGCTCTAAACAGTCTAGCTGATTTTAAGCTTTATTTTTCCTCTCTTAAAGTTTGAGTTTGTGTTCCAATGGGGAAGAAAAACCAAATGGTATTTTAACTTGTGTTTAGTTCTGTTTTTCTACATCAGCCTGACATTGCATGTTTAATGCAATGTGGGTTTTTACATTATGTTCTGCTGCCTAAAGTTTGGGGGGAGAAAAAAAAGGTGTATATTTTTGTTCCCCTAAAGTGAACTTTAGGAACTGTAGCCATTTCATTGCCTTAATTTAAAAGAAAAAAAAAAAAGCTCATATAATTTAGGTAAGAAATTTAAGGCAAGACTTGACTCTTCAGAGTTGGTTTAGGCTGTTGGCATTAAGCTGCTGTGTACCTGTTGCAGCCCTTCATGTTGATGTGTCATTTTGGAATGAGTGTCTAATGCAAGGTTCATGTGTAGTTTTACTTTCAGTATCTGTTTTGATTCATACCCAGGTTGCACGTAACTGCAATGTATTTCTACACTGAACTGTTTGCTTAAGCAATAACAACTCAAAAGGTGTAGATTACTGGCAAACTTTTTAAAGTTGGGGCATTAGCTAAAACAATTATGCTAGAACAGGGACATCAAACCCTTTTACTCAAGGGCCATATTTGTTTGACTTGAGTCGAGAAAGGTAATTGGGATGTGTAGTGCTGTGGGGGATTTTTGGTTTTGCTGAATCTAGCTCCATTTCTGCAGAGCCCTGCCAGCTGCTCTGCTCTTGCTTGGTTTTTTATGTCAGCACTTTAGCTATTACAACAGCAGAATATAGTGCCCTGAGTATAGTGGACCAGCAAGGGAGAGCAGCACATGAATACAAAAGCAAGGCCTGCTTTTTCTCCAGTCATGAGTCAGAGAAAACTGAAGCAAACACAAATGCTGCATGTCTAGTAAAATTGATTTTTGTGGAAATATGTGGACGCAGAAATGGGCCCTTTTGTTTGAGACCTCTGCTAGATTATGCTGTTGAATATTTCCCACGTGTTTTTAAAATTTATATAAAATGTACAGTATACACCTTTACATGGCTATGTATAGCATCATGTTTGCAACTCCGTGCCATTCTTCAGCTATTCATCTCAAAGGAAGTCACAATAGCCAGAATTTTAAAAAGACATAAATCTGTAATACTGTGCTATAAGCGATCTAGGGCTTTTTTATTTTTTAGTTAAATCCATACCTGTCTCAAGCATGGATCCACAAGGCCAAAAATGCCATCTCTTCATTATACTTTTTTTCTTTTAATTTATGTGAAAACTGGGCTAGGGCAGATTTACACATTAAGAAGTGATCATAAAACTTGTTAGATAATGTGCCTTCCCAGCTTGTATTTTATTTCTAAGATAATTTGCGTAGTATTTTATAACAGGGACATTGCTCTCAATTTTTTCTTGAAACTCTAATGCTTTGCTTTAAGATATTTCCTGACTGTGCACTTGCACAAAACATAATGATCCTGGCAGATCCTTCTGTTTTTAAACTGTTCCAATGGCTGATTTTTTTAAATTTGTCTGGGTTTTGCTGTGTTTTTGAAACAACTTCTGGAGTTTCTCTTGAGTTTGTACATTGGATAGGGCAGCAGTTCTGAAACTTCATTTTTTTCACATGAAGGGCATTAAAGCCTGGAAACATAAGTGGCAGTAGGAGCTGCTAGTTTGTCATGATGTGCTCGATGTCAAATATCTAGACCAAAGTCTTCAAAGAGATCATAGCAAATACCTTCATGTATTTTGGATCTGACTGAATAACTGATATACTCAGTCATCATTTCTCTTATAACTAGCTCTATCACTATAACTTTTTTAATCCTAAAGCTGGCTCACTATTTAAAAATATTTATTAACTTTAAAATTTTGAAATCCTCTTGCATATTGTGACTGATGAATGTGAGCACAAATTGAGTTCGTATTCAGGACAAAGTAATGTGCATACCCATTACTTTTCTTATCAGGCCTGTTGTGTTGTAACAAGCAAAGACACAGCATCTTTTGACTATCAAGACTTGCTAAAGTATGAACACTTACTTTCAAAGACTAGTTTTGAAGATTGCTTAAAGCTTTCCTTTGCCTTTCATTTAAAGTTAATACTATGTGTTAAAGGAAAACTGTCCTAGTAAGAGGGGTTTTTTTGTAATTTTCCTGCTTGATGTTATGCTAGACAACATTCTTCCCTTCTTGTTTCTTAATTTTTCTTCCATTCTGGTATATTCAACAGGGATCCTCCCATGCCATTTTATGTTTCTTTTAGAGCAAATGCTAAGATGTCTCTGCTTAGTGACATCCATGAAATTGTTGCAAAAGGTTCTGGGAGTAAGTTTTACTAATTCCTACTCCTGCTGGCTAGGTGGCTGCTTCTACCTAAACTATTTGGCTTCTATATCACTTCCAAAAAAAAAAAAAAATCCTTCAGCAGTCTTCTACACATCCAGTTGCTGTAAATCTAGGTGCAAAAGCTCATTCAAGTCCATAGGAAAGACTCATAGACCATTTTTAGTGAACATTAAGAGTTGGCTCCATGTAAGTGTTCTGAAATTTTTATAGCATCGCTGCATTGATTTTTCCATTCACTGTGCAAAGTGAATAATGATTCTGAAAATGCACCTGTTTTTTTGAAGGGAGAAAAAAAAGGCAACTCAAACTGAATTATAAATGCTGCATGATATAATTGTAACAAATACATTTGTCTAGACTTCTTTTGCTAAAACAGATTATTGCTCCAGTGTTTTCATTATGAGACTAGAAATCAAGTAGCTTCTTTCCCATTTTGCCAGCTCCTTCTGCATTGTAATAGCTAGTTCTAATGCTGGCATAATTTTCTGTTGTTCAACCTATAATTTTTGATGCTGGCAAGCATGACCATCTAGTTGGGTCATGAAATTCAAGACCTTGAAAGCACAGATACACATGGACAGGGAGAAGTGGATGACTACTACATGAAACTTCCACTTTCATGTGCATTTATGCCTTAATTATCTTCACTGAATTACCGCCGGAATCTGCTACTTACTGCCCAGAAGTTTGTGTTTCACTGTTTAGTGATAAAGGGCTCACCATTTTCCTCAGGAACGAGAAACTTGTTTTCTCAGCATGTCCAAATCCTACTAGTTGAAAGAGAGGGGGTTGAATCGGAGTAATCTCTTTGATAGTGCATAGCACTCACTAAAGCCCCAGTGTTTACCTGGGTAAATCCCTTTATATCTAAGCCATGTAGTTCTAGAAAATAAGCTTGCTCAGAGCAGTCAGTTGTCAATTTAAAATTTAATTCTTTAAAAGGTAAAGCAAATTCTAATTTGTGATCTGTAAACCTATTAAAAAATACAAATTGCAGCATTTCTCTGGTAAAACATGTTAAGTAATTTCAGTTTTGGTTAAATAATTACATAAGAAGGGGTGTTTTTTATGGAAGTAGCTTGATGAATATAAGCGCAGGAGTAGGAGCCAGGCTCCTCTAATTTTGTATCAGTTTTTTCCACTGGATCCTCTGTGGCCATTGGCAAGTCGCTAGAACTGTGTCATTGTTAAAATAGCGATAATACCCACCTACCTCACAGGGATGTTGTGAGGATTAGCTTATGCCTATAAAATGCATTGAGGATCTGAGATGCTTTGTAAATATTAAATATTTTAATTTTAGTTTTGTGAGGTGTAAGATTTACTGTAATGAAAACAGAAGATTTTCATAATTATAAAGCTCAGTAGAGGCAGCAGTGGTGCAGTATTCCCCAAGACTGGTCTATTGCAGTACAGAAATGCTTGCTGTAAATTGTAGGTTTTTTTCAATTACAGCCAATTGAAATGGTGGCTGCTTCTTAAATATGATAAGATTCCCCACCAGTGTGCCTCTGTTCTGGTCTATATAGCAAGAGGACAGTTGTTAGTTATTCAGGCTTTGGTGCCTCTACTTGTGACAAGTGCCACTTGTGGTGGTAGAGTTTTTTGTTTGGTTTAGGTTTGGTTTTTTATACTTTTCTGCAAGGAACAAACACCACTTATTTCTCCCATATCTGTTCCAGTCACTCAGTATAACCAAAGCCTAATGATAACAATTAAAATTTAAAGAGCCAGCCCCACCCACCCTGTAAATTTGCTTTTAATATGAGTAGATTGTGCCCTCTTTGCAGTAAATGAGATTAATGCTTTCTAGCACTAATCGTGAAGCAAATCATGAAATGTGATTTGCTCTAGAGCCTTAAGCTCTTGGCTGTCTTACAAACCCCTTTTTTCAATATGAGATTTCTTGGGACCCTAGCAACTGAGAAATAAGATATCCCTGGCTTTCCCTTGTCCTCCGTGAATTAAAGTAGATTCTGCTTTTCCAGGTTTTCCCTTTCCCTATCTTGCTTTTCCTGTCCTTTTAAGCCATTCTTATAAAAGTATCAGAAGATCCTTCCAACCTCAAGGGAAAGCTACTACCCATGTGACTTTGCAATCTATTACAGCTTGATACTTGAGATTGATAAAATCCTTTCTAATAGCATTCCCGAGCACATTTCAATCTCCCATTGAACCATTCTAGAGTTTATAATTAGGAAAAAAATATTATCCTCTTTTATTTGTTCCCTTTGTGCAAAGTAAGGAACCTCCATGCAGTGAACATGCAGTTTTAAGGCAATAAATGCTAGTACTGCTGTTGGTCAAGTGTGTAAATATTTTAAATGTATAATTCAGTACTATGTTGAGTTTATATATTAAAAACACAGGGATTGAAGTGCTAGTTGATTTCAAGTATTATTTTACCTGTACAGTTGAAGATATGAAGTTGCATAGAAATATTTCACGATTTGTTGCAATAAGACTTGGGAAACGGCTGTGTAATCAAGCCTTACCACAACTGAATTTTCAATTTTGAAATGAACATTTTGTGTATTTTTAAGATCCATAAGCAGGAGGAGGATAAAATTGTTTTCCACTAAAGACTTTTATTATTTTGTTTTGGCCGTGTGTGATTTGTGTGTATTCTTGTTTAATATTTTTCTAAAATCTCACCTGTGTTGAATCCCTGAAATAGCATTTGTTATACATCCTTACAGTAGAAACAAAAATAGCAACATTATGAAACCTCAGGCTACACACTGTGCTCTTTGGCTACTGTGAAGGCGCAGTAATTCAGTTACAGGTTGATGGGGTAACTTTAATTTACATCGGCACTTAAGGCATGAGTTTGTCCATCAACAGAAAAAAAAAAGTGATTAGGTGTGCGACAGGAGTACCTCACACTGGACTACAATTACCAGAAGTGGCTGTGAATATATAATCAAATTAATCTTTTCCCTCATCCTCCAAAAAAGTTTCATGGTGACTTTTCAGGTCACTATTATTGGTAGTGTTTGTCTACCCGGAAGGAATACTGATCTCTGGGTCTCTCTCTCTTTTTTTTTTTTTTTTTTTTTTTTTTTTTCCCCCTAGATTTAATCTAAACAGTTTCTGATGATACCTGGCATGGAAATGTTCTCCAAGCTTGTAATCTGTTCCCATGTAAGTGACATCTATCAGTATGTTACTTCATGTATATCAGAAAAGTTCAGTTACAGGCAGCAGTTCCTAATGTGCTATAATACAATTACACTTGGATAAACTACAGCTCTTTTCTATTGTTCCCCTCTTCTTCCATGCACTCACATCTCTTAAAAAAAAAAAAAAAAAAAAAAAAAAAAAAAAGCTTCACAAATCCTGAAAGTAAAACTACGCGACAGCTATGGTGGTGACAGCTTGCTATACACATCTTGGCTATATGTATGACTAGAATTTTACTGATTGCAGAAGTAAAATTATTGCAGTTATATATTTATATTGGCCTGGTTTAGTTCAGTGAACGTTTTGGTGAAGGACAGGAATATTTAAGGTAATTTTGAGGAAATCTCTGAAAGCAGCTGGTAAGATTAACAGCAGCGTATCCAAGAGCCTTTCATGTAGAAAGTGGAACTATTTTGCTTTACCTTAAATATGAGGTTTGGAATAAACTTGAGTGATTTGGGTACAAAGCCTTTATTCACACTTGTTTGTGTAAGTGTACGCAAAACCCATCAATTTTGCATTTATGAAAGTTACATTTGCTTTAGTTGTGAGTGGTGGAGTTGGTGGTGGTTTTTTTCCTTCACTGATTTGCCATGTGTTATAAACAGAAAGGTAGGAAAGCTCAACCATCCAAGTGGAATTTGTCTGGTAGGTGAACCAAGGAGGGGGTCGTACATGAACTGGAAGAGGGGAGCAGGAAGAGAAGAAAGTAAAAAGTTTTCAACCTTATGTGGAGGAAAAAAAAATAAATTAAGCTAATCTGTAAGAAGAAAAACAAATACATAATACAAGTGTTGTCCCGTAACTTCCTAAGCCATTGTCATCCTGACAAGGATTAGTAAAAGCCTGCCATTGCATCAACGCGTTCTTAGGGGAAAAGAGAAAGTGCTATTTTGGAATTGTAAGAAATACGACGCTATTGGTGTGAGTTTTGTTAATTAAATAATAAAATCTTTGTTTTGGGAAACATTCCAGACAAATGTACATCTCTGAAGAGAACGCTGAAGTTACCCACTGTGACTGATATATAACTCATTACTAGTTTTCTCCCATCTGTATTTGAATCTCATGGAAGAACTGTTTTTACCTTAACATCTATCAGATGCTATTGGATTTGATTTTTCTGACACACTGTTGCCTTTGCAAGTTAGAGTAAGGCAGAGCTTTAGGTGTGATGTACTTCCCTTTTTTTCTTCCCCTCTGTGTCTGGCCTACTGTTTATGGTTGCAAAGGCATGAATGTTTGATTTGCTCTAACTTTTTGCTTTGGATGATGCAGTTTGGGTTTGTGGCATATTCAAACCACTTCCACTCTCTGTGTTTGGTGTTTACTGAATGAAAGTCATCACTAGACTCCAACACAAGTATTGATTTGAAAGTCTCATTCATAACTTGGTTTAATAAGTTGTCAGGACATTTGCTTTAATTTTAAGAACTGCAGCGACACTTCTAATGGTCTTTTGTTCATTCAAATGATTGCTGTAACTCAGAAAAAAAAACCCAAAGGCAACACCCCACCACCACACTGTGGAGTCTTTAGGAAGATCACTGATGTCCTCACACAAGATCAACATTACTTTGGGGAAGGCTTACATTCTTCTGCCACTTTAAGGAAAGACTGTTCTGAAGTACTTTTTGCCTGCTTTTAGGCTGTTATGCACTTTCATGATTTCTTAACAAACTACTGTTAAAAATGTACTGTAACATGGATTTTGATAAGCGCACATGTATTTAAACAATTCACTCAGCCTCAGGAAAGCTGGAAAAATCGGATACCTGTTTTGTATCTTGGTTAAAATGTTTGTTACCTACATCCCTTAAGATGGCCAGATAATGTCTAGATCCTGTGAGTGTAACTATTTAAGATACCAGTATAGTCTGTAAAAGGAGGACAGTGTAATTTTACTCTAGCAACTGAGAAAATGGTGTCCTTCTCTTATTTTTCTTAGAGGTATATATAGTTTGAATTGGAGTTTCAAAAGCAAAAAACAGTGATAAATCCCATTTACTGTTCAGGAGAAAAAAATGTTTTCTTTCTTAACACTAGCTTATTTCCATTTTCTTCCTTCTTAAAAAGTGTGTGTGAAGTAAGTGCAGAGGTATGTGCAGGAAAAACTGTAAAATCTGCTGCTGTACATAATGTTTGCTACTTGACTGCATTTTCTGTTCCACTTTAATTTTACTGGTTTTGCTAAATATATTTTATATATTTTCCTTCCTGCTTCTTGTGATGGCAGAGTGATTACATTTGGGGGGGGGGGGCGGGAAGCAAAAACAACCATGAGAAGGCTCTGGCCAGAAAATTCCATCAAGTTTGTGTGTTAGCATGTATCTCAGGGCATTTTTTGAGAGAACAGCATAAATTAGGGGCAATATGGCACAGTAAAATCAATGGGGATATTAAAATATATGAAGGTATAGACACTGGTAATTCTGTTTCCATTTTGGTTTTTTGGTTGTTTTTTTTTAATTACTTCTAAAATCTATTTAAAACATCAATACCACTAGGTGGTATTAAGTGACAAGTGGTCACGTAAGTAGTGTGTTTTTCAGTCTAAAGACTGTAGCCCTCTTTGTGGCCCCTGAATTACTTCCAAGGGATCCACAAAGCCTGGCAAAATAGAAGGAAGTCACTGTGATCATGTGTCACTGTAATGTTTCTAAGAAGATTTGCATCTCCAATAGAGAAAGAGTTGGGAGTCCATAAACTGAGGATGAAAACTGACTACTGTGCTTAAATTCAGAGAGCGACTGCAAGCTTTTAAGAGGCTGATGGATAGTCTGTCCAAGGGCTCGGGAAGCTGCGACGCACCTGGCCCCCAGAGCTGCGCCACGGGGCTCGCACGCACGTTTTGTCCTGTATCTGTATAACAGCTCGGTATTGAAAGAAAAAGTGTAGTAAGCCTCTCTTACAAAGATGAGATGTTGCAAGTTGTTCTGCAAGTAGAATATTTCCACTTCTATTATTTTCCATCTTCAGAAGTAGGATTATGTTGACACTAACTAGAAGTAATCCTTGTATAGTTGTAAAGCATTGCATGCTTGGCTGCCTTCCAAATGAATGTGGAGTTGGTTTGCCAGCCTTAAAAATGTCGAGATTTCGGGGGGGAAAGCTATTAAGAAAGCTAAACACTACTCTGCAACAGCAGAGATGCTACAATTGGAATTTGAGAACCTATTTTCATATTAGTTAAAACTGATTATACTTTTTCATATGGCTATGGCTTGTGCTACAGCAAGAGGGCTGAAAAGTATAGACTGTCGTCAGTAAAGAAAAAATACAATATACTATAAAATAAAAACTCAAAAGACCAAACCACAAAAGCCTTATGAGTAACAAGTTGCTATTACTGTCCAGGGTAGAACTGTGTTTTTAAAAACTGTTTCATGCTCTGTTCCTGATCTGGTCCGACACAGAGTACTAGCTAATGTATTAGTAAAGTAGCAGTGGTCTGTTGTCAGGTTCATCTTAGAGACACCAGTGTCACTGCTGTGTGACATGGGTCTGTCAGTGAAAGGATAGGGGAAATAGCTTGAAATACCTTTCTGCAAAAAAAATTGGGAAACAATAAAACCTAGTTATTAATAAGAAATTTCTTGCAGGGTGTACTTTGCAGGTGTTCCCATATTTGTGGTTCACTTGTCCTCACATCCCAAAGAAATTTCTTTGCAAGATATAACCCATTTTCCTTCCTACAGGGTCACTCAAGCTCCTTCTGAGCTTTCCTTCTAGAACCGTCTTGTAAAGTGGATTCAGGCAAAGTCTTGAGCTGTCTGTTTGCTGCCAAGTAGTATCTGATATCATAACCTAAGTAATGTCGCCCTGTGTGCTCCCCCAAGCCCCCACACAGCCACCTGCCCTTACATGATCTCTGTAACCCTCCTGGTGAGGAGGAATCGCTCGTCACAGGGGCGACTTGCTCCGGGAAATCTGGACTGAGCATATGTGTCTGCCTAGTCTCCTTTATCCTGTCATTATCAGCCCCATGCAGAACATTTTTCATGTAAAATGCTTTACAAACAGGCATGAAATAAGAAAATTACTTAAGTGTCACTTCTTTGTAGAATCTAAAACAGATTTCTTACTGCACTCAGTAATATGCAGATGTCAGATAACTGTCACTTTGCAGCAGTGCAGGAAAAAGGGGGTTTTTTGTTTGTTGTAAACTACAGCAGTGGTGGTAACATAAGTGGATGTGGGTGCACTCCACATAGGACAATCTTCTATGCTGGGATGAAGACCTTTTTTGGCAAGACCTTTCAAACACAAAGAGGGTAATGCACTGAATGCCAGATCCAGACTACTTGGATGTCTTTTAAAACCAAACTGTTGTGCAAAGCCTTGCTTCTAAATGGGGGGAGGGAGATGTAAAAAGAATGGGGATCTAAAGGAAAAATCAGCCTATCCTCACATCCTGCAGTGGCATGAAAATTTGATTCTCTGCTGCCTACGTAAGCTGCGCTGCAAAAATATTTTATCCAAATTTAGTATTTCTGTCTTCAGGAAATATTTCTGCTCTGCTTGTAGGTGCCCAGTGCTGAGCCTGGGACTTTCTGTTCAGCCACAGTGAAGTGTTGCAGCAGATAAAGATTCAACAGGTTGTAGGTAGAGCAGCAGTTTCCTATTCAACTCATTGCTGATAGGAACATCTAGCTCTGGCGAACGTGAGGAGAGTCTGCTGTTGGGCTAATTATAAATAATCTGATGGGCAACCTTCTATGAGCTGGTTTATAGGACAGTCACTGAACAATAGAAAGACAATGTTATGAAAATGCTTTTTACAAATTACCAGACTTTATAAAGAAGGAGTGGGGAAAAAAATCCTTAAGTTTTTGTTTTGGGACGATGTGGGATGACAGGAACTGCCAGACAAGCACATTGTGCTTGCACAAGATGAGAAACGGGCAGAGGGAAGGTTTATGCCCAAAGGGAAAGATGCATTGAATTAACTGAAACAAGGAAGGTACTTTAAAGCTTGCCGTCTTTTGAAACTGAGCCGCAGCTCAACTTCTACCTGTATGCCAGAAAGGGAGCTTGTTCCAACTTGATGATGCTTAATTCAAATGGAAAGCCTGGGCAGGGGACCCGGATCAAGAAGTTTGGGGAGCTCGGCGGCTGATGAAGTCAAAAGCTCGTGGCTTGTCAACACTTGGCAGCTAACTCGGGATACACCCGCGACTGGCTACCTACGGCTGTCTAACTCGAGGTGCAGCCCATCTAAGACTCTGTATCTGTGGAAGTCACCGCTTCGAACCACGCGGCCGGGCCCCGCGGGAGGAGGCCGAAGGGAGGACGCGAGGAGCGGCAGCAGCGCTCCGGGCTGCCGGCAGCCTGCGCCGGCCGGCGGCTCTCTGCGTCGGCCGTTCCCCTTTCATGCAGCTCGTTATTGAGGTACGCTGGAAACCGCTCTGCAGATCGCCTTAAAGCGGCACGGCGGAACGAACGCCTCCCTCCGGCTGCCGCCGCAGCAGCGTCCCGCCAGCCCCCTCAGCCGGCTGCGGCCCGGGCCTGGCGCCTTCGGCCCCGGCGGACACCCGCCGCCGTGTGGCGGTGAGAGGCCGGCGCAGCCGCTCCGCTGCCCGCGCCCGCGGGACGCGCCCGGCACCGGCTGAGGCGGGAGGGGGGGCGGAGGCAGCGCCTGGCCCGGCCCCGCCCCCTCGCGGCGCCGGGGGCGGTCCTTCCAGCCCATTGGCGGAGCGGCCGCCGGGCTCGCCGCCCCGCCCGGCCGAAGTCCCCCAGCAGGGGGCGCGCGGCCCTCGGCCGGCACCGACCGCTGCGCGCGGCGCCGGGGCGGGGCGGGGTGGGAGAGGTCCGCGTGCGCGGAGGGATCTGGCGGCCGGTGAGTGGCGCGAGAAGGCGGGCAGCGGTGCGGGGAGTGTTGCGGCCGCGGAGGGCGCGTGCCCCTCCGCTCGTGAGGGCGGCCGGCGCTCCCCTCTCCGCGGGCGGCGGGACCGGGGCCTGTTCTGCTCCCGGACCGGGACTCCCGCAGCGGAGGGGCGGTGTCGGCTGAGCGCGAGTGGCGTTTGAGGGCCGGGGGGGGGGAAGGCTGCCAGGGGGCGGCCTGCGGGAGGCGCAAGGGTGTCGCGGTCCTTGCGGCGGGGACGCGCCGCTCCCGGCGCGGAAGGGGCTGCTGAGGCGGGAGGGTGGCTCCTGTCAGCCTTGGGGCCGTGGAGCGTCCTGCTCCTTGCTCTGCTCGCCTCTCCGCTGCTCGGGGGTAGGTGGCGGCCGAGGAGAGGGCTGGTGGGCGGCGGGGGGCTCGCCTCTCGGGGAGCGTGCTTTCCTGGGGAACCCCTCGCACCGGGGGGGGGGGTACGTACTTGGTAGCAGTGGGCGCTCAAAGAGATTAAATACAAGAGGGAACAGGAAAAAAGGGCCTTCAGAAACTGTCAGTGTTTCGTCGTTCACACGGAGGAGGGTTACAGCGGTTCTGAGTCCAGCCTACCGTCCCTGTCTGTCTGTGCTTATTAAAAAGGATGAGAATTGGGCTAGAATACATCACACTGCCCTTCTCCTTCAAAGTACCTACCTGGCCTCCAGACCTCACTTTTTGAATCCAATGCAGTTTCTGCATATTTAGTAATCCTCTGAGAGTTTCTCTTCTATAAACTTTTCTGTGTCGTTTTGAAGCACTATGAACTTCCATTGCTGACAGGGATTCTGTAGCTCAGCCACACCTTGCGTCGAGAACCAGCTCCTTTTGATTTTGTTTTTGAACCAGGCTCTTGCAGCCCACGCTTGTTGCCTTCTAGTTCTTGCCTTGGAAAACAGTAGTTGATCTTTGCCCATGGTGTTCATGCCACTCATGATGACAGGCTCTGTCATACCCCTTCTCAGTTACTTCCTAGTACTCATTCCCCTGTAAAAGCTGTTCTAATCTTTGGATGGCTCAGGACCCTTCTTGAACATTTTCTAGTTTCAGTATTTTCTCTTGCTTTTTGTTGAGATGAAGGGACCAGAACTGCTGTTTAGTTTTGTTTTGTACATGCTGGTATCTTGGAGCTCTTGGTAGATCCTTTTAAATTTCTTTGTAAACTCTACTTAATCGTGTTCTCATTGGACACCATCCCCACTTAGGCAGGAGGCTTCAGGATTATGATAAGTGATTCTCCAAAAAACATCATACGAGTGTTTGGTGGCAGCCAGAAAAACACATCAAATGTTAGAATTTTTTAGGAAAAGAAATAGACTCTAACAGAAAACATCTTAAAATGACAACATAAATGTGTGATCACCCATATCTTAGATACTGCGTAGAGTTCTAGTCTCCTCATCTCAAAAAAAGGGTATATTAGAAGTGTTTAACAAGGATGAGGAAAAGCATGGAAAGACTTTTGTCAACCAGTCAATAGAGTGGGTTAAGGCCCTTCAGGCTAGAAAAGAGCCAACTTGCAGAGTGAGGGAGGGAGGTTGACTTACAGGTGTCTATGAAATGACACGTGGAGTGCTGTGGGGAGAGTGTATAAGGGCTCAACCATTTGCTTTCTCTTCCAGTACACGAAGTATTTGCATCACGTGAAGCTAGTAGCCACGTTCACAGCAAGAAGAGGTAGTTATAAAATAAAACTTCGTACCAGCGAACATTATAGATTAAAAAACTTTATGTGAATTTAAGGGATACTGGACAAGTGTCTCTAAGAGAACTGCATTCACAGAATAAATGAATTCAGATGCAGAAACAACTCCCTTAGTGGCAAATGGTTAAAGTCTGGGAGAGTATAGAGTGGGGAGGTATCACATATACTTGCCTTATCTCACTCCTGAGACAGCTGCTTTTGGCCACCTTCAGGATAGAAGAATGACCAGTATCAACCCTTGATCTGAACTAGTACAGCTTTCCTCTTGAACCATTTGCTGTGGACATTAACAAAAAGTTCTCCAGACTTAATCCTGAAATGGAGCTGTTCTCAGGTCTGTGGCAGGTAAGCTGCTCCTGGTCCACAAATCCTGCCTTGTCCCTCTTTCCCTACTCCACAAAACCATTGGTACATAAGAAAACTGCTTCAGGTTTGTGTGCAGGTTTGTCAGTTCTGCCTTTCTGACGTCCCCTGACTTAGCCATCCTATTCAGAAGCCGTTCTGTTTCATGGCACCCGGGCCCCAAAAACTTGAGGTTTTGAGTTTTTCCCAGTTGACTGCAGGGGAACAAGCTGGCTGCCTGTGCTTGAGGATGACCTCTCAGATGTTTGAGAAGTTTTGATTTGTATTAAAAGACTCTACAAAACAGATGTAGGTATGGCCTACTCCTAGAGAGTCTGCGTGAGGACAGAGCACGGGCTGCTTGTGGAGGAACCCAGGGGCTGGGGCAAGCATGGATAGGCAAGCTGGAGCATCGGGGCTCAGGAGCCTTGGGAGTTAATAGAGTTTAAAGGTTCCCTAAGTGCCAGAGGCACTGTGAGTTTCTCTGCTTCCTCCCATCCTCCCCCAAAACTTTCAGGGTTGTTTCTGGACTTGAGAGCAGTGAACTTTCTGGGAGGGATATAGAGGGCTTTCAAAGAGTAGAACTTTCTCCTTGAAGTCAAAGGAATTTACAAGTCTTGTTCACATAAACTCACTTTAATAGTTTTCTGATGTCGTTCTTGAGCATGAAAATGTCTTCATGCTAATGACCTAAGTCAGTATATATAGACAATATATGTATATTCAGAAAAATATCTTGAATTTTGAAGGTGTTCTTAATAGATGTACATAATATTTCTACCATATGTTCCGAGTTACCTCTCCGTGCAACCTCACAGTTAATTACTGCTTGGTTCCTAAGGCTTTAATTTACAAACCGAAAGGAAGACTATTAAAAAATCAACTAAAAAAAATATTTCTAGAAAAAAGGTGTCTATGGCTGTATGCCTTTTTATCTACTGAAACCATGGGTAATGGTTCATCAGCAATTTTGTTTGTGAGGGTTTCATTTCATGGGCATGGATTTAGTCCTTGCAAAAGCCTGTATGGGCTCACTGAACATAAGATCAAATTTTCAGCTTTTGACTTAAGAACTGCAAGTTTGCATCTGTTTCAGTTTCTTAGTGTCAAAGCATAGATGTGTCCCTGCCTAGGGGATAATAGCAAACAAGATTACTACATGTATGATGCACTTAATAAAAAAGTTTTGAGATGAGGAGTGATTTTAAACTTCTAATGTCTGTCCCAATGAAAAAGCGTTCTTGTATAGGGCCTAAAATGGACTGTAGCATTGTGTATTGTTAGAGCATTGTTGCCAAAAACTGTATTATCTGTGTGAATTTGCAGTCATTTTTATAGTAAATACTTTAAATAATACATAGTTTAATAATATAAATAATTTTAAAGCATTTATGTTTTATTCAACAAAACACTAGGGATGAAATTAGCGATTTTAGTTTTACTAGGTAGCTTGACTCCTGAATTCTCATGCATGAGACTAATGGCATAGGTGGGTCTTCAAGCTCTGAATGATTCCCTGTTTGGCCAACCCAGCCTGAGAAACCAGCAAGTCAATAAAGGATACTCTGGAAAAGCTAAGTGCTTTACTCTTACCACATGTAGATGTGTACTGTGTCAGTGGAGTGGCAGAGTAATTATTCTCGTGAATACTGATGAGTTATCTCACAGTGGCAGGTTAATGATGCCATTTTTCCAGCAGGTAGGGAGAAGCTGTGCTTTAGGAAATGTCTGGAAACTCTGCTAGGGCGAGCAGCATGGAGGGAAGGGTGGAAAGGGAGGAGACTGAATTCTGGAGTTCTTGTTGTAATGCAGGGAATGGGGAGAATAAAAACTGTGAGCAGCCATACTTCAAATTATACTTAACTTTTGAAGTTGCACACAGTTCAGATGGCACGTGGTTCTCTTGGTGACTTCTGCACAAAGGTCAGCGTATGCCCGTTTCCAAGTTCTGTTCAAGTCACTGCTTGTGTGCTAGTTCTTAGATCAGAACATGGGAGAAAATGGGTTTCTTGAGAGAAGAATCTTTTCAAGTTTTCTCCAGTACTTTTCACATGCACGGTTCCTGGTTTCGTCCCCTTCGTTCCAGGAGGTGGCACTGTCCCTTCTGGGAAGGACACAAACGTGTTGGCTTTCCCTCTGGGCAGATGCCACTTGGCTGCCTGGGGTGAGCAGGGTTCAGCGATACTGTGCAGTGTGACCCAGTTCAAGAGTTTTCTGAAAATGGCTATACTTTTCCATTAGTATATACCATGTCTTTTTGATATGAGTTATGTCCATGTCTTACATACAAAATACACAAATTTTCAGTTGAGTAGCGTTATCTTAGAAAAACATCTTCTTGAGCTTCTTGCCTGCTTTTGTTTGCAGAAGGTTTCTGGTATTCAGAGGACTCTTTTTATGGTGTGGAAGTTAAAGCCAGGTGATGCTGATCCTAGAATGCTGGTTTACTTCATTTTGAGTCAGAATGGTGTGACTTTTGAACATGGAAAGGAATGACCGGTAGCCATCATTATTTCTAGGAGAGAAGGGAATAATTTCTATAGGATTTGCCAAATCCACTAAAGGTTGTTTTTTCTGCAAGCTGATACAAAAAAGGTTTACAGATTCAGGAAATCAAGAATGGTAATGACAAGTTCCCTGTAAGAATATAAGCCAAATCTGTGTTGTATAGAAAGGGAACAGTGCTGCTGCTGTTCCTGAATTCTCTCTGGAGGCATGTTATTTCCAATCTGCCTGTCACTGGTTGAAGAGCTCCTAAGTAGAGGGAATATGTTTTCTCTTGTGAGGAGGTTTTCCTAGTTAGCTGTTAGAGTAAGTTTGCACTGTCAGTGGAGGTTGTTTTACCTCAGGAGACTATGCCGTTATTAAAAGCATTCACCACTGAAAAGGGTTACTTTAATTATTTTTTTTCCCTCTGGTTGACATCTAGAAAAATGGATGATGATGATGATGACATTCCCCAGCTTTCATCCCATACGCTGGCAGCCCTCCAGGAGTTCTATTTGGAACAGCAGCAGAGAGAGGGCATGAAGACCTCCCAAGGGTTTAATCAATATTCCATTGGCTCAATAGAAGAAGACTGGGTAAGAAACTATAAACTTCAGTGAATGAAGCACAGTTAGAGGAGTAGCCTTTACCAAGTTTCTTCTGTGGATGGATAATGAAATGGAATTAAAAAGGGGAACGCTCAGGATGTTCCTAGAGTAGCAAAATCAAATTATTCATGGACAGTAACACTGTGGGGTATTTGCTTTAATATTAAATCTGGGTATAGTTGTCTGTTCTACATGTGTGTGGTGGGTACAAACTGAAATTACATGAAGAGGGAATAAGGCTGCCAACAGAAGCATCTATCCCTTCTGGAAGTTTTAACTCCAGCCTGGTATGTGAAGGTAGTAAAGATTCTTCCCCGAGTTTGAGACAAATGCAGTGTAACAAGATCAAGTGATCTTTCGTTTCACATCATACTTATGTGTTTTATTTCGTTGGTTTTATAGATTGCTGCTTTGCTGCTTTTTTTTCTTCTGACAGACTGATTTCTGATTTGTCTCTGGGTTGTTTTTTTTTTTTAACTCTTCCTTTTTCTGATCTCTTCTGATTTAGTACTTTTATCCTTTATTTCCTTCTATACTGTCACTTTTCAAGTTCCTTTTTCCTCTTCTGCTAAAGTAACTCAATTTAAGAGCACATAAATATTGTGCATCTGCACACTGAGTTTGAGCTAACCTTGTCAGTGATTTTGCATTACTTCATTTTCCGAATGCTGCATTAAATGCTTTGGAAACACACAGTGTAAGCTACCGGCTGCATGTCGCTTCGTTACAGAAGTAAAAAGACTGTCAGGAAAATAGTCACATTTCCAGCTTTACAGTTTGTGAACTGAGAAGTTGCTGTGGATTTTGATTTTCTTCAAATATGACTCACCACACCTAACTGTACATAGCACAGTCAGAAGATTTGATGTTGTTTGTAATTGTGCATTATCTTTCTCAGCAATTGAGCCAGTTTTGGTACAGCGATGAAACTGCATCATGCCTGGCTAATGAAGCAGTTGTGGCAGCTGGAAAAGGTGGCAGGTAGGTTTTGATAATTACATTGTAGATTTAACATGTCTTTTCTGTAAATATTTTGTTTCTACTATGTAGGTAGAGCATGAAGTTTAATTCGTTACTCATTGTAGTTGATCTTTGTTCAATTGAGATACTGCAGAAATGCTTTGCTATTATTTATTTAATTAATAGTTCATACTGATCTTACCATTTAGCATTTCATTGAATGTTGTAGGCTCTGCCTTGTAAAACCTTACTGTGAATCTTTTTATTTTTTAAGAAATACAAAGAGCTCCAGAGCATATTAATGACTTGTAATTCTTTTCTCTGTTTTCATACAGTGTTTCTGTAGAACAGATGGAAAAACTTGGTTTTCTTCCTATTTCTGTAAGGAGTCGTTTTTAATTTTAAGTTTTCAAGTATATTTCCGTGCTGTTCTGAAACAAGACTTTCTCTGTAGTTAAGCTTAAGGTCTTTGTGCAGCATGGAGGTTGAATAGGTAATGGCTTCAATACTTAAAACTCTGTTATTAAAGTAATTATTTGTTAGAATGGAGGAAGTATAGCTTACGTTTTTGGGACTAATATTTAAAATGTTTTCCCAAAGCAGCCCTGAGGACTGCTGTAGGGTTTGTTGTTGTTGTTATTTGCCTTTTACATTAATATTCTAAGTTACTGTCTCTTTTTCAGGATAGCATGTGTTAGTGCACCGAGTGTGTACCAGAAACTGAAAGAACAGGATGGTAAAGATTTTTCAGCATGTATACTGGAGTACGACAAAAGGTTTTCTGTATATGGAGAAGAATTTATCTTCTATGATTACAACCACCCTTTGAACTTACCTGAAAATCTCCTGCCACACAGTTTTGACATCGTAATAGCAGATCCACCCTATCTGTCTGAGGAATGTCTTCAAAAAACTGCAGAGACCATCAAATACTTAACAAAAGGAAAGATTCTGCTTTGCACAGGTATAATTGATAAAAATATTAGGTCACCATTAAGCACCTTGTTCTCTCTCTCAAAAGACGAACTTACTCAAGTGAGAAAAATACTAATTTATCAGTAATTCAAGGAGGAATATGTGTCCTACACTTTTTATTGAAGTACTTTAGTTCAACCTTTATTTTAAATTGAAGGCATGTGTTTTTTAATAGTTGTAGTCAGTACTTTTTTCATATGGCATTATGAGTTTTAATAAATTTTTGAAGAATTACAAGATCATCCTGCAAAGTTCCAGAAATACTTTTTTTCTTGTAAAAGGGCCACTCTCTGTAATTGCAACGATTGAAATCTGGGTATGACGAACATAGGTGCAACTTATTGTTAATGTCTTATTCAATAACCTTACGAATTTGTGATTTTTTTTAAACGTGTCAGTAGCTGCAGGATTTCAGCTGCCACATACAAAATTAGAATAGACTAGAATAGACTACTTCAGTTGGAAGGGACCTACAATGCTTAAATGCTAATACTACTTAACATCGAAGGTGAGCTAAGTAGAAAGAATGACAAATAGGTTGGAATGGCCTTTGCTGAGTAAAGTGGGATGATTTTAGCTAAGTCTTGAAAAGAAAAACAAAATCAACTTTTTTTTTTAATATATATATATTACCTGTCCTTACTGCTAAACATAGACATTTTAATCTGAATGAATGTATGAGGGGATTCTGCCACTGTGTTTCAAGTAAGGAGATTTTAGGCACTGAAATACAGCAGGAGGAATTAAAAACCAGCGATAAGAGCAGTGAAACTGGATAACTTACCAACTGTACTTGCACTTGCTGGTTTAAGAAGTGATGAGTATCTGCTTTAGCCATGGTGTTTCTTAAAATGTAATCTTATTACAAGATGTCTGAAGACATCCAGGACACTTTTGCAAAAAAACAAAGGACAAAACCCCTCTATACATACAATTTAAGGGAAGTCAACCAAGCAGGCAAAATAAAGAAAATGTAAAATAATATATGGCCGTACAAAGCCTACTTCTTTGTTTAATTGCACATGGCAGTCATGCACAAGGATGGTTCTCAGAATTTTTTTCCCTGAAATGGATAGGTGGTCTTCAGTTTACAAAGTTTGAGAAATACTGCTCAAGAAAATGATTTCTCAGTGTGTAGCTGTAAATATCGCACTGCAGTTTATTTAAGTGGAAGAGTATATGTAATCTGTTTGCATTTCCCATGGCTCCCTTCCAGGTAATTTCTTTGGCATGTAGCAAGAAGATTGAGTTCAAGTTTCTGTTTTCTATAAAAGGGGCACTGATCTTACCCACTACCTATTTTTATGAAACTTCTCGGACATTCATTTCCTTGGGGCATCTTCTATTCTTTCAGATTTATTTTAAATTTTCCAATAGATTCAGTTGTTAAAGAGGGCTGATAGTGTAGCTGCTTTAAGCCTTGCTTCCTGAAAAAAAACAGGCTCTCTCTATATATGCATTTGGGAGGAGCTATTAAAAAAGCCCAAACATTCTGTTACTGTTTTTCTCATTGAATACTACTTATTTTTGCTGCAGGTGCAATCATGGAGGAACAGGCAGCAAAGCATCTTGGTGTGAAGATATGTAAGTTTATTCCAAAACACTCACGAAATTTAGCCAATGAATTTCGATGTTACGTGAACTATGCCTCTGGACTGGACTGATTCTCATAAGAAGATCTACTAATTTTTCAGTCAAGCTCCTTTCTGTTTTTTGTCAGTGACTCAGTGCTGAAATACTCAGCTCCAAGTACTGTTTTCTGGGCTAGCTTTAATCAACATGATGTGATAGCCTCTCTTTTAAATGTGTAAGCATTTGCAGTTAACTGTGTTTTGTATCTTACCTGTTAGGTAAATGGGGACCAAACAATGCAGGTGCTGGATAATGGGAACTTCTCTGTTAGAGTTTCATTCTAACTGGTAGTTTTTACCATTCAAGGACTCTTCAGTGACCTCTCTGAAGTGATTTTAGCTGGTTGGCTTATAACAACACATAGGTGCTTGCCTCACAGATATCAGAATTGTCATTGCATCAGCCGATGACTTGGCAGCTAGTGGATGGTTGAAAGAGCATGAATAGTGGTCTCCTTTCAATCTTGAGAGATGCTCCCTTAATAAAAGGATTGAGGGATGTTTGTTCTGAACATGTCATGTTTTCAGATTCATTATCCAGCAGACTGATGTTTTTATAAAGGATAACTAGAAGAGAAAATAGGTCTCCTTCTGGGGAGGCCTCTCCAGTTGCTTTTAATAATAATCAGAACTACCTGCCAGTTGCCAAGTAAGATAAGACCTACTATCCACTATTGTTGCCAGACTGGCTTTTTAAAAACTTGTGGTTATTATTTCACCTTTTCTCTAAAGCCTTGTCACAAACCCAGACTTTCTTTTTGTAAAAGATAAGATCTATTTTGTCATCACTTACTACCATGTAAACTTGTGTACGTATGTATGTATGCTGTACTAGAGAAAAAGTAATGTAAGTTGTTAAACGTCTCTCTGCAGAAGTACGGTGTATTTATTTTGTGATGTTTATGTGTTAGTGCAACAGAACGTCATGAGCTTTTAAAAAAACACACAACTAGGCTGTTCTATTTACTAGTTCAGCTAATCTCCAGAGGTGGTATAAACCTGATGTTTCCTTGAAAAAAGCACAGTAAGGATTTCCCCATTAGAAAGAGGTTTACTTTCATTAAGAATCCTACACATTAGTCAGGCCAAATCACCTGGAATACAAAGTAACTACTAAATTAAAATGCAACACGTCAGCCAGTCTTTGCATTAGTGCTTCAAACTGTGTTCTCACTTGGAGCTACTTTTACTGTTGGTTATGAGATACTTTTGTAGTAAGGGGACCTATACATGTTAGTCTCTTAAATCTTGAATCACAATGGATCTGATTAAATACAGTGCCTGCTTTTTAGTGGATTTCAGTATCAAGCTAAAGATGATTTACAGGTATGTCAAGTTTGGAGTTATAAGAACAGTCATTTTTTTTCCAATTGCCTAGTTTTATCTTTGCCTCCTGTTCCACAGACAGCAGTAGAGCAGTAGAATAGAAGCATCTTAGAAATTGTTGAATCTTACAAGGCCACTGAGGTATAACATAATGTATTGATGAACTCCCACTGTTTCTAATGACAAATGTTAAATTTTATATCAAGGTTTGGGCTATATTTCAATCAATTTCAATCAAAATAGATGAAGCATTAGAAAAACTTTGGGATACTAGATATTTTTGGTAACTGAAAATTTTTAATGCCAGTTTTGACTAACCTTTTGACTACGCTACTAATGTATTTTTGGGTGAAAGCTGGTTCATAAATTCCAAGGCACTCAACAGTTTTATCAGCTATAAATATACTATACAAAACATAAGTACTTGTCTTTATATGTCATATTTATATATTGTGATTGTGTAAAAAGGCTAACAGAAATGCTGCATCTACAAAATGAAGCACCTAAAATGAAGTATTAAGAAATACATTTTGTGGTGGGGATAAACTAATTAAGCTTGTAAGACGAGACTTCTAATAAGGTAGAGATAATACTCATGTGTTTGTGCATTTCTGCTGTTTGGATGCAGATTTTCCCATCTGGTAGAGTAAACAAATGAGCAGGAATAATGTAGATGGAATATAGTCCTCTCTCAGTGCTCGGAGAATTGTGCTTCCTGAGCTGGACACAACACTGGTTCATAAATACCTGTCCAAGCCACTGTTGCTCTCTTCCCCATTTTCCAAGAGATCTGCTGTCTTCCTAAGGCTTTGCCCTCCTCACATTTTCTATCATCCGCTGCTTCTTCCCCTTACCCCCCATATAGTGTTCCTGAGTTTCATGATACCAGTTTTCTCTCTCTTTCACGCACCTTGGTTTCTATCAGACTGGTAGTAGTTATTGTTAAAAGAAGAAAAGTGCAGCAGGGGAAGAGCTTGCAAGGGGAATGGAGACCAGGCTCTTCTGACAGCCTCTGTGAGCCCACGGCTGATATGGTTTTGCCTTTCAAACCAGAAGCCATCCTTGCTGCTGAGCCCAATAAAGCCAGAATCCCCCCCGAAAATGACTGTTCACAGGTGACATACAGCTGGGTTTAGCTGTTTTCCAGGAGGCTATGCCATAAATTTACGTGGCCCATTTCAAAATAAAGCAAACCAGAATGTTAAATGAATAGGTATTGGCACAAATCTATACTTCACAATTGTAAACTTTTTAATGTTTATTACCTCAATGTCTTGCACACCAAGCAGATGGAGACCATGAAGTAACTCCTGAAACTTTATTTTTAACTACATAGAGGCTTCAAGTGGGACAGGTAGGATTGCCAGAAGGGATGATATTCTTCCTCTGCCACCCACCTAAATTAAGATGTGCTGTTCAAATACAAGCTTCACCTGTGTTGCTGCTTTGCTATTAATTCCTTCAGTTGTCTGCTTCATTTTGGTAAATGTGTGCTGTTGGACTCTCTATATCAGAATTAAAAGACAACTCTGCTAACTTCGTCAGACCTTTCTTAAAAAATAGAAGTACACCATTCAGTTGAACCAAGAAATTCAGCTCACCAAGAAAATAACTGCTGCTTCTCACATGTAGGTCAGACGGCTTTGAAAAGAGGTACTGTGAAGATGCACGATTATGAAGATGAGGATACATGTAAATTTGTGTTCGATGCACTCAACAGAGCAGCTCGTTATCCACTGGCTTCCCTCTTAAAAGCCTGGTGAGCACAGGCAGCTGCCCAAGCAGAGCCTGACTAGGGGCATTCACAGCCTTCATCAATGACAGGAGGTAAACTATTTCTGTCATACTTGTTTCCAAGGAAGTACCTGTGTTTCTGAGAAGGCTACAAGTCACAAAAATTCGTAGTGAATTTGTACTTTATGCCATTGCAGTAACTTTAAGAAATATTTATGTGACAGCAAAATCTTTTTTTCTATAATAGGATTATGAAAAAAAACTTCAGCATCAAGTAGTGGTTAGCTTGCTTTATTATGGATGGGCTTTCTATTGGAACAAACTGTGGTGAAGTGTTACCACCATGCTGCTTTTCCAGTGGCATTCATGACTGCAGAGTCATATGTGCTACAGCCTCTTGGCTGCAGGAACAGGCACTGTGCAGCAGCAGGATATCTCCATGCCCTGCTGTCAATATGAATGTGACACCTGGCAGAGGAAACCTGGGGTCTTGTGCACAGGCTGATGGCTGTTGGGGGAGAGAATACACTGCAGCTGCCTGCACCTCACCCCAGATGACAAATGAAACTTCTAGAAATGCTGTTGCATGAAGTCCAAGGTACTGCTTCCATCAAGATCTAATCCACACTTCCCGTTAAAAATGGTGTTGCTCTCAGCTCGATGTTGCACAGTTAGCCTGTCTCTGTACCACACAAGTGCCTTCACCCCTCCGCCCATGCCTCTCCGTACCTGAGCAAGTGGGAAGTATCTCTGATGGTTGGTTTTGTCACTCTCCCTTGGTTCCCTGCACGGCGCAGCCCCAGTGCAGTGCAGTGAGCTGGGAAATGGGGTGGCTGGGTTCGGGCTGCAGAAGCCCCTTGTCAGCCGCTGTCAGGGCTGTGCTGCCGCTCTGGGTCTACTCGTGTTCTGCAGCCTCCTTAGGTGGGAGTACAGCAAAAACAAGTGGTAGCTCATGCCACTACTCAGCAAAACATGTCAAATTAACTTGATCTCCCTCATGTGCCCTAGTCCAGGTAGTTATGGCTGTTCCCTAATCCCAGTGAGATTAATGGGTGTTTATACTTTCTGAGCACATCTTAGCCTTTTTCCCTTGCTGCTTTCATGTTCATGCTCCCCCATGTGATTTCTTGTTTACTTGCAGCTCTAGACTTCTGCCTGTTCGGACACCTTCATGTAATGACTGGCTAGTAAACCAAAACTAGCATCTCAGGCTTTTCTCAACCTTCCTGAATGATACGAATTTTCCAACCTATCTTAAGTGATACTACAGAGAAGAAAATAATCTCTTTACCAAGGATATTGTTCTGTATTTTGTGGTTCCTAATGTATTCCAGGGACAACCTCATTGAAGGAAAAGATTTTCCTGGCACAACAAAAATCTTCGCAAATCAGCTGCAGCTGCCAGATAGTTTCAGCTTTGAATTGTTTGCATTTATTGGGCCTGGAGTTGGTTCAATGAGGCATTTCATGTCTGCCTTGTGTCAACAGTTTGTGAGCCTTGAAGCAACTCCAATGAACCCTTCCTCCCCCCATGCAAATTAAAGGCAAGGCTGCAGCAGCTGTAACCAGAGGGCTAGAAGCTGGAAAATGTCACACCACAGTTGAAGTGAAACTGATATAAATCCATGAAGTGATGATCTCTTTAAAAAAATTAAATTCCAAACAAACGCATTTAATAACCTTTTCCACATGAGTAATGCAGAGAGGGTTTATATATGGATGGATATTTTGAAGGTTAACAAATGTTTGTGTAGCTAATGGTTCTTGATGTTAAATATTAACAAACAGTTGTTCACTAACAATTATCGAACACTTGATCACGCTAAAACACAGACATAGCTTTTAAGAGACACCTAACTGGAAAGCTGGATCGGGAAGCAAATTGGCTCAGCTAAAAAGTCTGTCACAGAGGAGCGTGAGGATTAAAAAAGGAAAATGGGCTTCTGAGTAAGATAACATGAGGCTGTTTGTAACCATAGGAAGCTTTCTGCACTTGTGGCAGTATGACGAGAAGGAGGTCGCCAACATACATAATCTATTGATCCATTGAGGTTTTGCAGTTCTCTAGTACTTTCCTTTCAGTCATCCAATTCCTGAAGCTATATGTAAGCTAAAGCATCTGTTTTTCTGGATTGGCGAAACAGATTATGTTCCATTTACCTGATCTTAGGCTGCAACTCCTAGGAATTCCCAGAACATGCTCTAGTTACTTGAAAAACCTCAAAATGACTCTGTAATTTATGCCTGCAGGACAAGAGAGTTGCAACAAAAAGTGAGATTTTTTTTTTTTCTCCACATCATGCAAATAAATCCATGTGCTCTAGTAACTAATCTGTTGCAGACAAATTTGTATAACAAAAGTGTGTGGGCAGACAGATGAGTTCTGCTGGAGGGCAGTGTTTAGCCAGAGCTTTAACTGGTAGCCCTTCTGGGTATTTACTAAATGTTAAGGGCTGTGTAGTTTGGCATTTCTGTGTTGTTGTTTGGGTTTTTTTTTACTGCCTTTGTGCTGGTTTTGGCTGGGGTAGAGTTAATTTTCTTCATAGTAGCTAGTATGGGGCTATGTTTTGGATTTGTGCTGAAAACAGTGTTGATAACACAGGGATGTTTTTGTTCCTGCTGAGCAGTGCTTACACAGAGCCAAGGACTTTGCTGCTTCTCACCCCACCCCACCAGCAAGCAGGCTGGGGGGGCACAAGGAGCTGGGAGGGGACACAGCTGGGACAGCTGACCCCAGCTGACCCAAGGGATGTCCCACACCATATGACGTCATGTTCAGCATATAAAGGTAGGGGAAGAAGAAGGGGGGGGGGGGCACATTCGGAGTGATGGCATTTGTCTTTCCAAGTCACCATTACACACGATGGAGCCCTGCTTGCCGGGAGATGGCTCAACACCTGCCTGCCCACGGGAAGCAGTGAAGGAATTCTTTGTTTTGCTTTGCTTGCGTATGCAGCTTTTGCTTTACCTGTTAAACTGTCTTTATCTCAGCCCACGAGTTTTCTCTCTTTTACCCTTCTGATTCTCTCCCCTATCCCACTGTGAGGGAGGTGAGTGAGCGGCTGCATGGTGCTTAGTTGCTGGCTGGGGTTAAACCATGGCACCTTTTACTGTGAAGACTTTGCTTTCTACATTGTGGAGTCTGAAGGTCCAACTTCACCCTGTCTGAAGTGTGTGTGTGGAGAAAAACCCCACAATTTAATAGTGAAACTATAAGAAGTTAAGACTGCTGAAGCATCGTCTAATGCAGTGTTTCTCCAGTTTTGTAGGTCTGCTTCCCTTTTGAGCCCCTCTGATTACCATTTCCTTCTTCTCAGAGGGTGAGAAGTTCTTCCACATTAGGAGGAAGGAAAAGTGGATGTAATTGCTGCAAGTATTTACATTCTCCAGGGAACAGGTAACTACCTTTAATTGCTGGCAGCAGCTAGGCAATTAGCTGTTCTCTGAGTAGTATAAACACTTTATGGCCTTCTTTGAACTCCTTTGAGAACCCCCTTGAGATAGATGCATCACAATTTGAGGAAACACAGATCTAAAGACAAGTAGAATTGTGGAAAAGCTTCTGCACAAGAAACGCAGTTATAAACTTCATTCTGACATTGTGATGGGAATCTTTTATTGGTTTCTGGAGTTCTTAAAATTGTTTTAGGCTTTGTAAGAAACTGTACAGATTGCACTATAAAAATGCTGTTATACTAGACTGACTCATAAAAAGCACAGTCAATAATTATGCACCAAGACAAGGAGTTGTCCTATGATTTTCATTCTCTATTTAACTCGTTAATTCTGGTTAGCTCAGTCTTTCCATTCTTCATCCAATGACATTCCAAAGGAACGTGTGTTTGTATAGCCTAGGGACTTTCTCTGCTATGAGTTAAGCCCAATTTTGAGATTCTCGATGTAGCAAATACATTGCTGCATATGGTGGTTATTAATTTTTGTAATGATATTGCAGTCATGATCCTTCAACTGTAAAAGTTATTCTCTGCTGTGCAGAGATTTATCAACTTTGGTGATTGTGGCCCTCTGAGGAGTTATGTTTGTGCAAGGTATGCCTGGTTATTCCTGATTCTCATTCACTAGACTGAGTCAACCTTCAGTCTCTTGTTCTGGAAATGCAAGTTTTTGTGCATCTAGGGTTTCTGGTTAGGGCTTGCCATCAAGTTCCTGTAAGCTGCAAAGATGGAAGACTGCTCTTCTGCAGACTAGCATCTTTTGCAGGTGACCGGCTGTCTGTTACATGTAGTGTAGGGAAACTGAGTAACACTAATTGCATAAATCAGTCAGATTCAACAAGTTTTGATTGACTGAGACTCACCTCAATGACCTCTGTAGCATCTAGAAGTTAAGACCTAGCCTGTTTACTCATCTGCACTGTACCAGAGATGAAGCCTATCCTTCATACGTATTTTTTTTTTAATGAGGAATCTCCTCTTCTAACATGAAAAAGGTTCTGGCCTTTCAACTGTACAGAATACATTTTTGTCACAAGAAACAGTTAAGCAGTTAATGATGAATGAAATCTAATACAGAATTCTTGGGACCCAAACTGTGTTTCTTCTAATTGCTATTTTCCGTGTAATTAGACTTAGTCCACATCACAAAAGTCCATTACAGTTTTACAATATTCTAGCACGCTTTTCCACAAAACTCTTGTACCCTTAGCAATCTGGCAAGTTTAAAACCAGCAAACTCATAGAATATTGTTTCATGAATGATTCAAACTCAGCAAAGGTTTCCTTGCTGTAGTGTATAAATAGCCAAAGATATAACAGCCAAGAACACTGTTTGGAGTTGAGCTATGCAACATAAAGGAAGGCTCTCCCAGTCTGAGAAATTATCCTTTTAACTGCTGATTTGACACATGTATGGCAGCTATGTGATTTTTATATATAAGTATTTAAAAGTAGAGTATAAGAGATTCCTTAAAAGTATCTACAACCAGTAGGCTGCTATAGTAATAGCTAGCATGTCTTACAGTTGCATCATCTTATAAAATTTACTGTGAATAAGCAAGGATAAAATGTTCTGCTCTAAGGAAAAAAAAGCTACTTTGGAATTTGCAACAAATACTTACATGAACTAAAGAAGTTCTTAATATGAATTGTCATCTCTAATGATCTGAGTGATTGGACAAAACTTTCCATCTTATAATTGAAATAACTCTAAGTAGAAAAAGAGGGTAAGTCGGTGTGTTTGCTGCTGTTGTGCAGTTTCCTGAGGTGGTGAGATGATGATGTGAAGCCAGTAACACGACTGTTTATATATTCTTCATTCTGATGACGGCTTGTTCTGGCTTACCAGCAACTTCATTTCTTGTTTATCTATGCTGGAATTTACACTTTCGGCCTCTTTTTCTTGTTCAGGTACACAAGTGCACCCCACTGGGATAGTGACATAATCTTCTGTGTAGACGTAACGGCCCCCAGCACATGACGACGTGCGCCGGAGGATGACTGTTGGCATGTACACAGGGGTGCTGCGGAAGTGAAAATTCTCCTCGCCAAAGATCCCCATGAGGCAGCCTTTGCACAGACAGTATGCTTCAGGAATGTATTTAGGATACCTTGTGGGATCATACGAAATTCTATAGGGAAGCAAATGATAAAGATTCATTAGTATCTCTAAACCCACATATATTCATCTGGAAAATATTATTATAATGTTATTTGACTGTAAACATTTATACAATGTTTAT